>NC_064258.1:8850000-9507500 GCF_003254725.2 Canis lupus dingo
CGGGATGGACAGAAGCCAGTGGTGGGTCGTATTTCTGCATATGTGTATGTGGCAGTCTCTGATGCAGGTTCCTGTTTGCTGAGCTTCAGAAATCTCTGCTAGGCTGCCAGTGGCTACGGTTCCATGTATGGGATCTTGTTACCTTTCTGCACCAACCCCATGAGGCTGGCATGACAGCCCCATTTTAGAGCTGAGGAGACTGAGGTTTAGGGGCTAAGTAGTGATGTGCCCAGGGGACCCTTAGGATTTGAGAGAGGCAGAACCTGAGTTTTCTGTCTCGGAGTTAGGTGATTCCCCCTAATGCCCTTCGTGAGGGAAGAGACTAGGAAAGAGGGAGGACAGGGAGATAGGAATGTCTCCTGGTTGACAGGACACCTGAGCCTCCCCTGCCAGGCTGCGGGCTGTGCCCCCCAAAACCCCACTGAGCCCACACGTGTCCTTCCTTGCAGGGAGCTACTTCGCCCGAGACGCAGCTTATTCCCACCACTACAGCAAATCCGACACCAAGTCCCACACGATGTTCCTGGCCCGGGTGCTGGTCGGGGAGTTCATCCGAGGCAACGCCTCCTTCGTCCGCCCCCCGGCCAAGGAGGGCCTTGGCAACAACTTCTATGACAGCTGCGTGAACAGCATGTCGGACCCCTCCATCTTCGTGATCTTTGAGAAGCACCAGGTCTACCCGGAGTACGTGATCCAATATGCCAGCTCCAACAAGCCCACGACGGGGACCTCCACCCTCTTCTCCTTGGCGTCTTTCTTTAGCAGCCGGCAGTGAGCACACAAGGGTGTTTTAGGTGCCTTTCAGGCATGTCTTCCTTGGCGTTGCTATTTGGGAAGGGTTTTTTTTTTTTTTTTTTAACAAAAACTTTTAATGAACTGTTCATTTAACGTTGACTTCCTGATGAAGTTACAGTCTTAATCTCACTAATAATGGTTCGGTTTTAAGCCACTTTTGGGCTCATTAGTAGACTAACCAGAAGTGATTATAGGTGGGCCTGTTACTGCTTTTTACTAGTGGGTTAAAGTTTTATTATTTACACTCTGTCGACTTTGCAGCTGATTGGCACCAGGCACAGAGTTTCCAGGTACTATTTTATGGATTGATTTTAAATTTAACTTTCTGTCTCTGCAGTGAGTAATTTGGTTTTTCAGGGTCTCAGTGGCATCTTGTTTAATTTTTTCTCAAAATGACATAGTAGCCATCATCAGTCCAGGAGGTAGTCACTCTGTTGCTCTGGCTTTAATCCAGGCACCCCTTCTTCTCCTGGGCTCCTGCCCTTGGAACTGGCCCATCTATCGTGGTGTTAGAGCAAGTGGCTACTGTGTGGTATCACTGTGGCCCTGTCAGTTTCCCTTTGTCCTGGAGGGGTCAGCATCACTTAGTGGAAGGTGACATGGATGAGGGGCTGCCCCCAGGGATCCCCAGGGCTCTGCCCACGAATGCCCATTCCCACATCTCCTAAGCACACTGGATACCCTCTAAATATGGGTTTTCTGTTCCTGTGAGATTTGGATACCTGTGCTGCAAATGTCACAATGGAGTATGGAAATAAAAGAATATTTATCTGAAGTGCACGACACCAAAGCTCATTCTTCAGCGTCTATCGAGCACCTGCTGGGTAGAGGCACTTCTCTGGGTGTTGGGCTATAACAGAGCCCCCATTACTGCCCTTGGGGGCTGTGTGTGGACTTATCCTGAAGCTGATGAGCCTGAAGGTTCAGGGCCTCTCACTTGCCGGGGCACCTTCCACAACCCTAGCAGGGGCCCTAACTATATGGCCACATGGTCTTACATCTCTGTTATATTTGCAAAAGTTACATATTTTTTTTTTTTCTTCCCCACCCAACCCCTGTAGTTCCAAGTTCCGCAAAACCCAGATTCACTACTGAGCAGAGGGTGTTGTGGACATGGAGGGGTGGGTGCATCCTGTGCGTCTTTCACTCACTCACAGCAGTTGATGGGAGTCTCTCTGGGCACTGGCGGGCTCTGCTCTGGGGGAGGAGGAGCTGGCAGGGCAGCTCTGTGTCTTGAGGTGGCTGTACTGTTTGGTCTCTGGGTTCAGTCCTCAGCAGTGGGCTGTCCCTCCTCCCCTACACCCTTCTTGCCCACCCCCACCTTCCTAATACAGTGTGTCCACTCCACGTGATGCCTCCGCTTCTGTCACTTTATCCTGGAGTTCTCAGATCCAAGGCTGTTGAGTTTTTCCATCTCTGGACCAGGGTTAGGGGGTACCCTGGAACCTTACCCAGGTCAGCTAGTCAAGGCAGAGAGGAACTGAATTATATGACCAAAAAAATGCAGCAACAACAGTACTACCTTAACCACCTGCAGGGCCGGTCACCTCATTGTACATGGTAGGATTTTTCAGAGGCCCCAAGATATTTCCACCATACCCTGACTGATGCTGAAATTTTATTTTCGATTTGAGTCCTGGTCCTACTACAGTGGAGGTGGGGGGCCAGAGGAGTGTCAGGGAGAATCGTTAAGTCAGATGCTTGCCTGCTGAGTCTTACATGGACCTGATCCCCTGCTCATTAACTATCTGGCTGCTGGGAGCTGAGTGGTGGGCAGCAGGGATGGTCCAGTGGGGAGTGTGGGTGGGAAAAATGGTTGGAGAAGCCTGGTGTGGAGGTGATCACATGCTCCAGAAAAGGCAGTTGAGCTAGAAGACTGCAGAGGCGCTGGATTTGCTCACCTTTCAGAAGGCAAGCCAGAAGGAATACCAACTTGGACCTGAAATTTGAGAGGGCCGGGGTCCATGTGGCCAGGCTGTGGCCTGGGAGGGGGTGGGCACTGTGATGGGAAGAAGTCAAAATGACGGTAACTCTCTCGGTGCAAAGAGGCGGTGGGACCCACGGCAAGTGTGTGAATGACTAGTCCTGAGGACCTGATTGGGATCCAGCTAAAGGGTCCTGTGGAGGGCCCAATCCATGCCATTTCCTGCCCCCATGGTAGCTGGTGTTGTGCATCGATTGTGGCATTTTGGGAGAACTGGGGATTGTGGCTTGAAAGAGCAGTGGGGCCAAGCCCAGCAATTCTAGGACAGTAGGAAGCCTCGCTGCTGTGTCTGAAGATGGTAGGCACCTGGACCGGAAAGTGAGGGCAACCAATGGAGCTGACAGGCCGGGGGGTGCTGGGCACAGGCTGTGCTCTGAGGAGGGAGCCAGGTGCTCAACTGGGCCCTTCTGCAGGATGAGGCTCTGCGATGGCCACAGAGGGTCAGGGACGGAGAGACAGGCAGAGCCATCAGGAAGGGCAGATGGCTCACCAGGAATGGGAATGTGTGACTTTCTCACACATTGAGTGTGAGTGTGAGCCCCAGGGTCAGACATCTAGAAAGGGCTGGGTCGCAGAGAGGAGCAGTGGTGACAGCAGGGGTGCAGAGAGAGCTGTGTGATGGGCTGGCCGGGCAGCTAGAGCTGGGACTGTGCTGGAGTCGAGGCTGCCTTCTTGCCTCCAGGGAAGCCCGAAAGTGAGAAGAGGGCTCTCCAGAAGAGGACGTTCGGGGAGCCCGGGGTGTTCCGGGCTGCAATGGGAGAGGGCCCAACGGCAGAGGCAGCATCCACAGCCACGGATACGTGGGACCCTCTTGAGCCAGCTCTCCTGAAACAGCCTAAAGGCAGGTCAGCCTCTGGGAGCCGCGCTCACAAACTCCTGCCCAAGATGCCATCTACAGGACACCTAGCCCTTCCGCGCTGCTCAGGTGGTGCATAGAGGACGGGGCTCTGACCCTGGTCCGCTGCTCTGTTTTCCAGATGAGGACACGGAGGCACAGGGACGTGGGATGACCAGCAGCCCCGACCACACGCAACTCGTGGCAGATGTGGGCTTCAACTTGTGGGCTCTTCGTTGAATTTTAACTTCTCAGCAACACGATAGTTATAATACATTCACTTCTATATTTTGACACTTTGATCAAAATTAAGAGAAGTCACAATGTTAGTATTTCCTACGTAGGAAAATCAAAGCATTAGGAAGCTTCTGAGCCATTGTTGAAGCTGGGCTTCCAATAAATGTCCTTTTTTTAAGTCAAATGCCACAAGTGCACCAGGGGCTGGTGCCATCAGGGCAGCTCACTGAGTGTCCCCGTGTCCCTCTGCCCTGTAGGTTCCTTCTTCCATCCTGAGGCCAGGACTTCCTTCCTTCCTTCCTCATTTTGACAAAATTACATTTTTGCTTATTTACCAGCAATCTCTGATTGAGCGAGGTGGATCAGCGGCTCATATATCATCAGCAGAGTCAAAACTAAGTGCAACAAACATTTATTAAGTATTTGCATGTCAGGCACCCTTTCAATGGTTTCCGTGATATTTTCCCCCAAATCTGAGTTCCCACATGAAGCTTTTGTCAGCGGGAGACAATCTTGATGTAGATGCCATTCTTTGGACCTAGGGCAGATTTGGAGTCTAGCTGCAGTGGTACCTGAAAGAGAGATGAAGAGATGGCTTACGGCTAACCGCACCTATGGGAAAACTCTGGAACTGGGCCTGAAGCAGGGTTTGGAGATGAGGGACAGCAATACTGAGTGAGCAAAGCAGCCTCCCTGGCAGGGCCTTGAGAAGCCAGCAAAATTGTGTCTCGGGGACACTGGGTGCTGGGGCCCCAGCAGCACCCTGGTGCTTGACCCTCTTTCCCAAGTTAATAAAATACTGCGGGGACTAAGGTCCTCATTTGTCCTCCCAAGAAGCCTGCGTAGGAGGTAGTAGCAGCTCACTTTGCACGTGAAGGAATGGAGGTTCAGAGAGGCCAAGCAACTTGCCCGAGGTCACATGACTGGAAAGTGAAGGGTAAATCCTCAAACTCTCTCACCTCTTCTCATCTCACTCCCCAGTGCCCTAGCAGTAACTGAGCAGCGCCCCCTTCTTTCCAAGGGGCTTTGGGAGAGTGGCTGTCTCCTTCTCACGTGTGGTGTGGTCTAGCCTCACCGCCATTCAGAAAGCTTTCCTCATGTCCAATTTACAAGGCAGATTGATGGTGGACTGGGGACTTGGAAGAAAAGCCAGAGAAGTACTCAAGAAGCAGGGTGTCCCCTTGCGCCCTGTGTAAAACGATGGTTCAGTGGTTAATGTGAATCCTTTAAGGGGATGAAGAATCACCCTGCCTTAGTGCTGGGGCCTTGGTGGGCTTTTCAGATGTCTTTGAGGGGAGACAAGTTATATGACCAAGAAACAAGATGAACTAAACTTGCGTTATCCCGTGGGGGTAGCCAGCCAGTAACACATGTGGCAACCGAGTACTAGAAATATGGTTAGTGCAAATGAGGGGCTGAATTTTGTATTTTTTATTTTTAAAGATTTTATTTATTCATGAGAGACACAGAGAGAGAGGCAGAGACACAGGCAGAGGGAGAAGCAGGCTCCCCGAAGGGAGCCCGACGCGGGACTCGATCCCGGGACTCCAGGATCACACCCTGGGCCAAATGTAGGTGCTAAACCACTGAGCCACCCAGGGATCCCCTGAATTTTTTATTTGGTTATCAAAATTTACATTGCCACATGTGACTAGCAGCTAATGTATTAACACCGCTCTAGAAAAACTGGAAGCACCACTGGACTTCCAAAAAGGAGATCAAATGGGGCTAACGAAGTCAGGGAGGGCTTCCTGGAGGAGTGGACACCTGAGCTGGGGCTAGGAATAGGAGAAGCCTTGCGGGCAAGACTTCTCAGGGGCCACCTCGGGATTTGAGGGAACACCAAAGGATTTGGAAGATGGGATTAGTCTGGGGACAGGGAAGTGGGAGGGATGGCATTCCAAGTAGGGACGAGTGCACGCGAAACCCTCCCGGAGTGGGAGGATGGGGCCGAGGATACAAAGTGGGCTCAGACAGGCTCTCTCTAGATCCAGCAGGCTCGGGGACGCATGGCTGGTTCTTTTTTCCTTCTTTTTTTTTTTGTATATTTTTGTTTATTGGAGTTCGATTTGAACATGGCTGGTTCTTGAGCTGGGGAATGCCAGGCCTAAGCAGTGTGTTGGGACAATGGTCTGGCTGCTGTCCTGTCTGTCAAGATCAAGGGTAAATGAGACAAACCCAAAAAGAAGTCCTGCACCCGGAGCACCCAAGTCATTTGGGGGCCTGCTCCTCTGTTTGGCTCTGTGGTCCCAACTTGCCCCTGCCTGTCTCCAGCCTTGGACGCCGTCCTGTTTGCAGAGGCAGCGCCACTCTCTGAATCCCACGGTTGACCATTCATTGCTGCGTACTTAGCGCCTGCACCCCGTGCCCTCCCGTCCAGCCGTGGACAGGCACGAAGGGGCACAGTGTTCAGGCCGGAGGGGGAACAGCAGACACTGCCCAGCAGTGGCTGGATGCAGAGGGAGGAGGAAGGCTTGGGGTGCAGAGCGGGCCAGATCGGGTTTGAGCCTGTCTCTTCACTCTCTGGCTAGTCCTGCATTTGCTCCTGAACATTCGCTCAGCGAACGCGTGAGCACCTGCCCCAGAGCCTGGTGCTGGAGGCTCTAGCAGGGAATCCGACAGACGCGCGTTCCTGCCCTCCTCACAGAGCCTGCGGTCCACGTAGGCAAGTGATTTAACCTCTGTGAGCTTTATTTTAGCTCCTCACCCGAAGAATGGGAATAATGAGACCTACCCTGGGGAAATCACCGGCTCGCTTAGCTGAAGAGGGAAGAGCTGCGGCCTTGCAGGCCCAGCTTCGCTGTACAGAGACCGTCAATCGTCAATCGTAGTAACAGGAACACAGCCTTGGGTTACGTGCTGGGCTCACCCCCGAGCACTTGTGCGGACCCATTTAATCCTCACGCAGCAGGAACAGGGAGAAGGGGTTCTTGTTATCAGCCCTCTAAACACTCGTCAAGAAACTGAGTTCAAGAACTCCACCGGGAGAGCCGGGGTGAGCACCCCACCCAGCCCCCCACCCCGCACCCTGGCGCCCGGAGCAGCCAGGGGCTCACCTGCGTCTCCGGGCAGGCCTCGAACCGGAACTGGTGCAGGACCTGCAGCAGCGTCAGCTTGACCTCCAGCAGCCCCAGCCGCACCCCGAGGCAGCTCCGGGGGCCCGCGCCGAACGGCAGGTAGGTGAAGGGTTGCTGTCGTCGCTGCGCCTCGGCCTTGAACCTGCGGGGTCACGCGGTCAGGGTGGGCCGGGGACACCCACCTCCCTTCCCGGGGCCTGGTCAGCCACTGCTGTGGCCCAGGGACCCTTTCATCGGAGGCCACGTTCCTGGCAAGTGGGCCTGAACCCCACTGCGCTCAACAGAATCTGTTGTCCCATGGCCTTGTCCCTGGGGCCCTGGAGCTGGTGGCCGCTGATCCCCGAGCTTCAGTCCTGCCCTCTCCTCTGTGTCCCAAAGCCCTAGGGGCACTGCTGATGCAAAAGAATCACGGCGGGCGGGTGGGGGGCGAGCATGGGTGGCTCCATAGGCTAAGATCTGCCTTCCGCTCAGGTCATGATCTCAGGGGCCCCGGATGGGGTCCCCTGTCAAACTCCCTGCTCAGCCGGGAGCCTGCCTCTCCCTCTGCCCCTCCCCCTGCTCATGCTCTCTCTCAAATGAATAACATCTTAAAAATAATACAAAACTGAATCACCTGGAAGGCCCACTGGGCCCTCCCCTTAAGAACTGATTGCTGGTGAATCTGAAGGCTCCTGAGGATCCACCAGGATGAAAGTCTTCAGAAACCACACCCCTCACCTGGGCCTGTGGCTTCAGTCCCCAGGAGCCAGCGGAGGGCAGCAGCCACCACCAGCTTCCTGCGCAGGTTCCCTGGGCACCGGCCCTCCCAGGAGGCCGTGTCCCGTGTCCCGCCGGGTTATCCGCCGTTGCCGCACTGGGCGGCTGTCTCCCCTGCCCACACTTGCCTCCCTGGTCCAAGCGGTGACACTGGGGCCCCTGGGGCTTTCTCTGTTCCAACCGCTGCAGAAAGTCTACCTGCTACCGAATAGCGTGTGCCCCGTGTGTCCTGGGACAGTAGCACTAGGGGTCCGCCACCGTTTCGTAGTGACCAGCTGGCTTCAGCGGCAGCCCTGGCACCTGACAGTCACTGTGCTCCCAGAGCTGCTGCGGGCAGGGTATTATTTATCGAGGTCCAGCTGCCCCGCGATGGGGGGCAGGGCGGGGGGGAGAGTCGTGGCCTCTTTCCTCAGGAAGTTGGAAGGCCCACAAGTGGACACAGTGTCCACTTGCCAGGTCACACCAGGAAGGGGTGTTCATCGTTTGGGTGAGGACGGTGTGGCCTCCTGCTCAGACATTTTCAATCTGGGAGCCTAGAACCAAACCCCAAGTAGGGGGCAGGGGCGTGGGGAGCCAGGCTAGCATGTTAGCACAGCTGGATCCCATGAATTCAGGGAGAAATTTCGTTAATTACTCTTGTTTTGGAACAAGCTCCGATTTTTTTTTTTTTTAAGGACATGATGTTTTGTTATTTTCCAGCGCACGCCTGAAATAGGATCCCGTGTCCTGTTTCTTGGCTGGGACACAGGACGCCCAGCTGAAGTTGCCTTGTTGCTTGCACGCCGGGCTGCCGAAATGCTAAATCTCTGGATTCTCTCTGGGGCCTTAAAGACGGTGCAGTTATTTCCTTTGGCAGTCCTGTCTCTCAGATGTCTGATTGCTAGGACTTTTAACGGTTTGGGGACGACTTTGCTACATCTTTGTCTCCCCTTGGCCACCTCCAAGTGCCTCCCACTCGCGTCCCTCTCGGGCCCACTGTGGGGGACAGAGCTCACCTCTCGGGGTTGAAGGTCTCCGGTTGTGGCCAGTATTCAGGGTCACGGTGCAGGGCGCCCACGGCCACCTCCACCACGGCGCCCGCGGGGATGCGCTGTCCCCGCACCTCGCAGTCCCGCGCCGCCTCCCGTGTGAACCTATGGGGACATGTCGGTCACCCCTGCCTTGATGGCCAGCGGCAATGAGGAGAGTGTAGGGGAGACGGGGACAGGAGGCCCGGCCCTCTGGCAGGGGCGACCAGGATGGTTTCCACCCCCTGCCCTTGGCGCCCTACTGCTCCCGACCCTGCAGCCTCTAGGCTCCTTAGGCTCATTCGGCCTTGGATGAAATGCCGTCACGCATGAAGCCCGAAGAGCTTGTCTCAGGCCTGGTTAGGGGGGCACAGGTACCTCCCAAGGGCTTCTTCCTGTGGGGGCACTTGCGGGTCATTCCCCAGCCACGCTTTCCCCTCGTCTGCCATTCGTGGCCAAGCCCCTTCACATTGCCCTGGCCCAGCGGGCGCCTGGGGGCTCTGTCGGTGGAGCGTCGCCTTCAGCTCCCGGCACCATCCTGGAGTCCGGGCATCAAGCCCAGCGCTGGGCTCCCTGCTGAGCAGGGAGTCTGCTTCTCCCTCTCCTTCTGCCTCTCCCTCTGCTTCTCCTTCTCCCTCTGCTTCTCCTTCTCCCTCTCCCTCTGCTCCTTCTCCCTCTGCTTCTCCTTCTCCCTCTGCTTCTCCCTCTCCCTCTGCTTCTCCTTCATTCTCCCTCTGCTTCTCCCTTTCCCTCTCCCTCTGCTTCTCCTTCTCTTTCATTCTCCCTCTGCATCTCCCTCTCTCTCTGCTTCTCCTTCTGCTTCTCCTTCTCCCTCTGCTTCTCTCTCTCCCTCTTCCTCTGCTCCTCTCCCAGCTCGTTCTCTCTCTGTCTCAAATAAATAAAAATATAAAATAAATAAATTGCCTGGCCCCTGATCTCCATTCACTGTCTACACCACCATGGATAACTTCTACTAGAGGGGAAAACTTCTGGTCAGATTGTTTACTAAGTGCCACGGCACAATCCCATTTACATTGTATTTTTAAGAGCTAGACCACAGATGTTTGCATATAAACATAAAATTTCTGGAAGAATACTTGAACTTCAGCCATGATATCTTCCAAGGGACTGGGGTGGAGGATGGCAGGGGGCCAGAAGTGCCAACAGTTCTCTGGATCCTTCTGTATTATTTAGGTTTTTTGGTTTTTGATTTTTTTAAAGTATAAGCATATTATTTTTGTGATACAGATAATTACTTTAAAATGAAAAACTATCTATACTGGCTTTTATTTCAGATTGTAGAACTGGACTTTCCTAAATATTGTAGGGGAGATAAAATTATTATACTAATTATCATTATATTTTACTCTCGGTTATAAAATAAATTAAGAGTAACCCGAGGCTCCTTGAAGCATTCGTCACTTGGTTAGGAGCCTTTAATGTAACAGGAGAGGCCAGGCCTGGGGGACCCCCATTCGGTCTTAAGCTACCAATGCAATTAACATGTGCTTGGAGCTGGTGGCAAAACGCCGGTGCTCAAATCAGAGCAAGCAGGTGGGGGTCTCTGATGTCCACAGCCTCGGTTCTAAAGGGTCAAACTAGGCTATACCGTGACATCCTTTTCTTTTTCATCTTTACTGGGAAAATATCCTGGACCAGGATCCAAGACCCCCTAGAAGCCAGAAAATAAGCTTTCCCTTCTGTATGTAGTGGGGCCTCCTGTCTCGCTAGGCTAGGCCATAGATAAGGATAGAAAAATCTGCTGGATTATACCATTTAGAATCCTGGATTCACACTGATAACACTTCAACAAGAGTTGGGATGTTTTCCACAGGGGCCGTTCTGAGCTTTTGTGTGGATAATGGTTATCTGTCAAGGTGTGTCAGGGCTTGGAAAAAGCCAATGCACTTTTCTGAGATTAAAATAGTAAAGAAAAATAAATACGGTTCGCCATTCTCTCTGTATTCACCCCGAAATCTGTTGCCTGGACCGAAGTGAATTGGCCTCTCATTTGGCTGAGAATAACGATGGCTTGCAGAGAGAAGTCAGCAGAGCTGATATGGCTAAAAATTCTGGTGGAGTAGGTACAGAGGAAGGTGAGGCCCAGAAGATCACGGCTTGCCCAGGATTGGAGCCGGCTGGAAGCTGGCCATTCGCCTGGAAGGCGGGCCTTCCTCTCTGCACCTCACACCTTGCATGGCAACCACTTAGAGTGTCCGGCTTTTCAGATGTTCTGTCCACTGTCAGTGCACCCTGGGGGTGGGCCGAGCAGACGCTGGGTGCCCACTGAACACACGGGAAGCAGAAGCACGGAGCAGCTCAGAACATACCCAAGATCACACAGCAAACTAAGGGCATGGATGTGAGGACCGTCATGGCTTTCTGTCAAAATTTGTTCTGTGATGATGGAGGCCTGGCACTGCATGTGATTTTTATGAGGGGATCGACCGGTTCATCCGAATTCCCTAGTTTCTGGCCTGCCTTGGAGTGGGACCAGCAGCCCCTGGCTTCCCAGAGCAATGCCTTCGCCAGCTGCCTTTTACACGGTACTGTTGATAAAGGGTCACGGGGAGAATCGATCAGAGCATTTTGGTGTCGTAGAGCCTATTCATATTCACTTTGTCACTCAACACATCCTCTCGACCAGGTCTCCTGCGATGAGTTCTTGATTGGGTTTAGATCCAGGAAATGACATGTCTTTGATCACTTTATAGACTTTCCTCTTGCTAGAGAACACGACCGTTCAACTCTGCTGGTTTTCCTCTCTGGCAGGAACCTCTGCAACCGAGTTGGGACCTGACCCCAGTTATCAGCCCTCTCTGGGGTCCTGTAAAGGCTTCTTTCCCCTAGACAGCCTTTGTTCTATCACTGAATGTCTTATTTGGAGCTTCATTTTAATGTGTATAGCAGCTGCCCACAGTTCTCTTGGAAGGAAGCTGGATATAAATCATGAAAAAACAAAGATTGAATGACAGTTTGCTCCATGGCTCCCAAGGAAATCAGAGAAGGCCCGTAGAGTCGGTCTTAATGCCAGGAGAGGCACTAAGAGAGAGCAGCAGCAGCAGGAGAGCAGCAAGGCAGGCTCCGGGGCTGACTGCTCTGAGGGGCAGAAGCCTGTGTACTTGAGGACCACGAGATTTCACACACATCTCCAGAATTCTCTATATTTGTTCTGGGTCTGAACGCTCGCTTTGGACAAGAGCTACAATCACACTCTTGACGATGTTTTTGGCTTGGAATATAATTCTGAGACACCTTCAAAGCATCCACATTTTCTCTTTTTAAAATGGCCAAAGATGGGGCACCTGGGTGGCTCAGTGGTTGAGCATCTGCCTTCAGCCCAAGGGTGATCCTGGGGGTCCTGGGATTGAGTCCCGCATCAGGCTCCCTGCAGGGAGCCAGCTTCTCCCTCTGCCTGTGTCTCTGCCTCTCTCTGTGTGTCTCTCATGAATAAATAAAGTAAAATAAATAAAATAAAATAAAATAAAATAAAATAAAATAAATAAATAAAATAAAATAAAATAAAATAAAATAAAATAAAATAAATAAAAAATGGCTAAAGGGACCTCCCTCTGGATTATATGGTATATGAATTCATAGGCATGCAGAGTGGAACTTATGATGTACAGGCTAAATGCTATGTGTTGTTTCTGTTTCTAGAAACTGAAATCTGGCCACTGTTTCCCTCCCTAAGGGCCTGGGGCCCCAAGTTAAGACCCTGTGCTCCATGGACTGCCTCGTTTAGGGGGAGTTGGAAGGAAGCAGAAGACCAGATTCCTGCTCTCCAGGCACTCACAGGTTAGTGTGAGTGGGTGTCCCTGGGTGAAACATTGCAGAGGGGTTGAGAAGTGTCCGAGAATATAATTGAAAGTACAGTCTGTGCAAAGATGCTGGGGGAGGACAGACAAAGTGCCTGGAGCTGTGAGTCTCGGGTTGGACCTCGATGGAAGGGGCCGGGGTGAATTGTTGGGAGAATGAGGAGATGCCTTCCAGGCCTTGAAAGGATCCCCCTGGAGCATCACCTCCAAGGGCAGGAGTTTCATCTGCTGATTTTCCAGTGCTTGGAATAGCATCGGCTTGATAAATAGTTGCCAAATGAACAAATGGATGAACAGACAAGCAGGCAGGGGGACTAGCTGAAGCCGTTCAAGGCTGGGAGGCCAAGGAGATGGGCTTGGGTTGGGGAGGAAGGTCATGTTAAGAAAAGACCAGTGACACTTTGAGAAGCTGGTTAAGGTAGAGGAAAATGAGCCAGACATTGACTACTGGGGTTACTCTCTGGAAGCTATTGCGCCCCAGTGGATACGGAGAAACCCAGGGCTCAGGCCTCGCCCTCCAGAGACTCGAGTCTGGCATCACACAAAGGGTGACAGACTGATGTCTAGTGAGGATCCTAGATGGTGATGCCAAAGGGGCTTTGGAGGACTGCGGGCTGGGGTGGGGTTGGGGGTGGGGATGGGGAGTGGGGCGTACCTGAAAGCCGGGGGGTAGATCCTCAAGGTCTCCGCAATCACCATGTCCAGGTAGGGCAGGCCTTCCTGGAGGCTGCAGTAGTCAAGGGCCGTCTGGTGATGGTGGTCATGGTGGTGGGGGGGTGTGACAAAGGAAGAAAGTTGAGTTACAGCGAGTCACACAGCCTTTCTGGCTTCTCCATTAGCATTAGAGTCCCGCTCCCGCTTAGCAGACTCGCACATGGAGACGCCGCAAATGCACAGTGTAGGTCGGTGCTCCCTGTGTCCTGGTGTCCCTGTTCCATGGTGCTGTATGTGACCGAGGACGAGCCGGCCCGGCCTGGGACTTGGGGGGTCTTTGAGTGTCACACAGAGAGGTTTGGTTCTAGGGCAGTGGCAGCAGGTGCAGCCGGGAGCATTTCCGGAGCCTGGTGGCTGCGTGTAGCACAGACACGACCTGGGTCAGTCCCCCCGCACCCCGAGAGGCAGCTGCTCCCCCATCTCTCAGATGAGAAAACCGAGCCTCGGAGGGGCAGCCACGGAGGCGGTAACTGGTATGTCATAAAGTTAAGACACGCAGAGTGACATTGCAGCAAAAGAAAAAGAGTCCTGGTAACATACAGGATGAATAGTGACAAAACCCAAAGAGCTCTTATAAATCCGCAAGAAAAGGAACTAGGAACATGGTCAAAAGCTATGAACAGGCGAAGCAGAGAAGGAGAAATAAAGTTGCCATGATGAAAAATATGAATGAAAAGGAGAGTTCGTTACTCACCAGTCAGAGCAGGAGAGGCCAGGAAATGTGGATTAGGTACTAAAGGGCGAAGGTGTGGAGAGGCCTGACCCAGCACCCTGTGTTGGGGGGACCTCAGTGACCCTTGGACTGTGCCCCGGTGGGAGGGGAAGGGACACATGGGACACGAGCTGGGAGCAGGATGTGGGTGGGAGGGTTAGAATGGGGTCATGGAGGCTTATTCGCTGCTCTGCTGGGTTTCCCCGCATCCTCCCTGTCGCCCCGTGTCCTACAGAGCCTGAGTGGTCCCCTGTTTGGTAGGGGACAGCCTCCTTTCTTAACCCCAGATAGCTGCTGATGCAAGAGCAGGCCTCGGCGGGGCATTGCTTTCTTTGACCTCCCCTCCCCGAGCAGCGCAGAGGGCCCGTCCAGGCTGCAGCCCCCAGCTGTCGGTGGATGGCCCCCGGGGGGCCCTGCTCCACCCCCGGGAGCCACTCGGGCCTGCAGCCGGCCACGGGGCTGCCCCCCAGGGTCTAGTGGCTGGCAGGAGGGGGCAGAGCCCCTAAACACGTGTGAGGGCCTGACTCCCCGGCCCACGCAGCATCCCCGTGTGGGGAGAGCCTCCTTGGGGGAGCCTGGGCACCTCTGTTCTCCTTTCTGTGTTTAGTGGTTTGATTTGTGCTTCTTTCTCCTGGCCTGCGAGTCACAAAATACAAATTGTGTCATTTCAGTGATTCTGCATGTGAGTTAAACACTCCGATATTTACATTTGAGACTGGCATTGCCTGGGTGGCTCAGTCGGTTAAGCATCTGTCTTTGGCTCAGGTCATAATCCCGGGGTCCGGGGTTCGAGCCCTGCGTTGGGCTCCCTGCTCAGCAGGGAGTCTGCTTCTCCCTCTGCCTCTGCCTGCCGCTCCCCCTGCTTGTGTTCTCTCCCTCCCTCTCTCTGTCATTCTCTGTCAAATAAGTAAACACAATCTTTTTTAAAAAAATAATAAAACTGGCATTGCATGATAGAAAGATGAATGGTAAGATTCATGCTAGAGAAGAAGAAAAAGGGAGAACCTTTGTATCTACTGTTGATGGCACTCTCCCCTGCCTTTTGAATGAGGGGCCACATATTTTCATTTTGTATAAAACAATTGCGTGGTTGGCCACGCAGGCCACGGTTGATGTGAGCCTCCGACCCAAGGGCACCTGTCTGGAATTAGGATCGCGTGCAGAGACAGAGAAGCGGGTGGAAAGTGAACACAGGTGAGTCATGAACTGTTGGTGACCATGTTCTGCCTTTGGAGAAGGCTCCCTGGTGTCCCTTAGAGCCTGGTTTCTGCTTGCCACCCTCCGGGATGAGTAGCCTCGTGGGTGGTGGGTGGATCAGTCCTCTCACAGTGTTTTCTCACTTACGGCCTCAGCAACAGCTACCTCTGTCATCTGCAACCCAAGGAGACGTAACAAACGCAGAAAATGCAAAAAAGAAATGGTGGCACTGTGCACCAAAATACAGAACTATATCTCAAAGAGAAACCAGGTCTGGAAGCAGCGTCCCTAACAGTAGATGGTATCGGTTTCCCAAACAGAATTTGTGATTTGGAAGCTCTCAGCATTTATTAGAGAAATAAAACTTTTGAAAGCAGCCTAGGGGAATTGGATATTATAAAGTCAAAGGGTTCGTGTATTCTTTCTCTGGATGAGCTTTCTCCTGTGCTTCTAAGCTTTTGGCTCGAGATCCACATGCAAATATCAGCTTGGTCCAGTGGTTCTCAAGGTGGCTGAACATTAGAGGCAGTGGGGTGGCTTTTAATGTCTAAGGATGGTTGGGCCTTGCCCCCCAGGATTCGACTGTGGGTGTGAAGTGGGGCCTGGGCACCAGCTCTCCCATCCCACTCGGCCACTGGCCACTGTAGTGTGAGCCCCAGGGAGAGACCACTCACTGCATTAGCCCTTCGGTCATCTACCCGTGATCCTCCCGTGGGAGGAGTGGGCAGATGTGGCGGAGGGAGGCTCACGCTTGCACATTTTAATCAAACCCAGGTGAAGCAATGAAATTCAAGTCTCTGTCCCATTGACAGACCAGTCCACCCATCTGGACCTTTGCCTGGACCTAGTTAGTTCTTTCGGGAAAATCAGGGATAAAGGGGTCCTGCACCAGTCCTGCCAGCAGAGGGCAGCAAGTGTATGGCAAATGGGGGACTCCCCGGTGACGCTGGGCCCCTGCTCAGAATCACAAATTAGACCCAAAAAAGACTTGGGAATCATGCATGCATCCAAATTCTTCATTATAGAGATAAGAAAAATGAGACCCAGAGAGGAAAGCCTTCGAAACCAAAAGCACATAGCTAGAACGTGAAGCAGAAAACCCATGTTTTAATTCAGCAATCCCGCCCCGAACCCCTGCTGCCTGGCAGGTGCCCGGCTAGGTGCTGAGGATCCCCAAACGAGCAAGTCTTGGATCTCTGGGGAAGCAGACTTCTAAGCTAATCATTATCCTGAATGCAGAACATGTTCTAGAATGGACTTGGGAGGACCAGGATACAGTTCTGAAAACTCATTCATTCAGGCGCCTGGGTGGCTCAGTGGTTGAGCGTCTGCCTTCGGCTCAGGTTGTGATCCCAGGGTCCTGGGATCGAGTCCCACATCTGGCTCCTTGCAGGGAGCCTGCTTCTCCCTCTGCCTGTGTCTCTGCCTCTCTCTGTGTGTCTCTCATGAATAAATAATTTTTAAAAAAGAATTAATTCATTCATGAATCTTTAGGACACATGCTAAGTTGGTGCCTATGGTGGGCCAGGCCCTGACTAGGCACAGGGCTCATAACATGCAGACCCTTCCCACCCTCCCAGGACCTCATGGTCTGTCTCAGGATGCGAACCAACAGCAAGGATTAGGGAGTGGTGAGCATGAGGCTCTGCGGGAGAACAGAGAAGGCCACACCTCCCAGACATTCGGGATCAAGAAAGCTGCCAGAAGCAAGGGTTGCCCAAACTGAGATCTTTATGATGAATAAGAAGAAGCCAGTTGAAAAGCAGGTGGGCTTGTTTGGATGTTGGCTCCGCCAAACCAGTCTTAAAAAAAAAAAAAAAATCCATGAGTCCATCACAGGATCCTGAATCCTGACTGGATATTTGAAACACTTCAGAAATTATGGTTCATTGGTTTTCAGTGTGATGATAGGATGGTGGGCCCGTTTTGGAAAAGAGCCCTTCTGTTTTAAAAAAACAGAATGAAATATTTACAGATGATAGGACATCTGGGATGTTTTTTTTAAAAACGTGGAAGTGGGGAAAGGGACAGAAGCAGAGTGGCCGCAGCAGACTCTTGTGGGTGCTGGGTGAGGGGGACAGAGTTCTCCCAAGTGGCCTTTGAATTTATACAGCTTAAAGTTTTCCTTTGCAAAAAGCTAAAACACCAAATAGAAATGTAAATAACAACAGCGTGTGGAGTCGCCCCATGCACAGACTTGGAGCTGCGCTCAAGAATTAAAAATGGTTCTGCGAGGCTGGCCGAGTGGGAGAGGTGTGGTTTGGAGCCGGATCTTGTAGGACAGTTGGCAGTTTTCCGGGCACAGAAGGCAGAAAGCCCTCCCATGCGGGGCGACCTTTTGGGCTGAGTCAGAAGAAGTGTGGTGGGCGTGGGACCTGGTGGAGGGCTGGCAAGAAATGAAACAGAAAAGGTAGTTATGCTCTACGGGCGCGATGTGTTTTTCTTTGGCATCTAGAAAAAACCCACCCAATGAAAAAATGCTGGTGGTGGGGGGTGTGGGGGGAGTGATATAGAATTCACTCTAAGTGAGAAAGGGAAAGGAAGGGTAGCTTAGTCAAGAAAACGTTTTCCCTTGGAAGAAAAGGGAAGAAAAGCCTGGCCGGCTCACCCCAAATGTTTGAAATAGCAGCAGCAGCATCGCAGGCAGGAGGCTGGGAGCTGGGAGCTGGGAGCTGGGAACTGGGAGTTGGGAGCTGGGAACTGGGAGCTGGGAGCTGGGAACTGGGAGTTGGGAGCTGGGAACTGGGAGCTGGGAACTGGGAGCTGGGGGTTGGGAGCTGGAAGCTGGGAGTTGGGAGCTGGGAACTGGGAACTGGGAGTTGGGAGTTGGGAAGTGGGAGCTGGGAAGTGGGAGCTGGGAGCTGGGAGCTGGGAACTGGGAGTTGGGAGCTGGGAGCTGGGAGCTGGGAGCTGGGAGTTGGGAGTTGGGAGCTGGAAGCTGGGAGCTGGGAACTGGGAGTTGGGAGCTGGGAGCTGGGAGCTGGGAGCTGGGAGCCGGGAGCTGAGGCTTCTGGTCCAGTTCCTCCCTTGCTGTGGCCCTTGGTGCTCAGACCCTTGGTGCCCCAAGGGGCACCGGGATGTCAGGAGAACCCAGTGGGGTCTGAGCAGAGTAGACTCTCATTTCAAGCCAGGAAGCACTTTAAGCTTCTGTGTTTCCAGAAGATAACATTAAAAAGCGATCCCGAGGGCTCTGACTCCATTGCACGGCCCCGTATTACTCAGAATCAACCTGTCCTGCTGTCCCCAATGCTGGCCATGCCTCTGGGTGCCCACTTGGGGTGTCCCGCCAGGGTCTCAGCCCTGGATGCACCCCAGGCGGCTGTGGCCTGGGGCCAGTTGCCAAGGCAACACCAACAGGTCACCAGGTCTGTAAGGTGGGGTCCTGCCCAGCTGGCAGGGCAGGGCAAAGGAGCCGGTAAGGTGACAGGTCTCTGGAAAACATAATGCACCAAATGAGCAGATAATCCTTCCATTTGAATGTATTGGGTGGCAGGGAGCTCACTGTAGCACCGAGCCTTCTGCGGCATGTGTTAAATGACTCTATAAGGATGTGTTAAGGAAGAAAGTGATTTTAAAATCTTATAGAACTTATTTCAGCTGGGACTTATTTCATAAAATAAATAGCTGTGTTCTCAGAAGGTTGAAAATCAATATTAAATATTTATTAATATCCAATAGTGGGAAATGTGGATTAAATAGTAAATATTTGATTACTAACTATTGGGGGAAATATAGAGTAAAACATAAACTGAACCTGTGCCTCATGGGTTACATTTTCAATCCAAATTTTCCAGAAGGTTATTTCCACCTATATTTGATTTTCAGTGGGTAGTAATTTCTCTTTTTCTTTCTTTCTTTTTTTTTTTAAAGATTTTTAAATTATTTATTCATGAGAGACACAGAGAGACAGAGAGAGAGGCAGAGACAGAGACAGAGGGAGAAGCAGGCTCCATGCAGGGAGCCCGATGCGGGACTTGATCCGGCACTCCAGGATCACAACCTGGGCCAAAGGCAGGGCCTAAACCAAGGAGCCACTCATGAGTCCCTCTCTTTTTATTTCTAAGGTCCTCGGTCTCTTTGTCTTTTTATCATACCGCTTAGATCTGTAAACCAATATTTAAATGCAATGGAAAAACCTGATGGTTAAGGGAACTTCATGGAAAATCTATGGATAAATCCTTTTAAATAGGAAATAATACTGCCCTGACCTATTCATGTCCTCTGGCTACATTTAGATTCTTGTGTGCCATTTTCTTGAGAGCTACACACACACACACACACACACACACACATGCACACACACACACGCCCCTCCCCTGAGTCACTCACACCTACACATATATCACATGCTGTATGCGTGTGCAGTTAGGACGTGGTGAATTAAGGAGGAACAGAAAACAAAATGTCACTGCTTTCGAAAAGATTTTTTCCTGGAGATTCAGGGACTTAATAGAAAAATTAACGTTTTCTTATTTTGCTAAAGGAAATAGAAGTGGGGGCGGCTTCAGTTTGGTCTTTCCCACGCAGTAGTAACAGCAGCAGCGAACAGGGCTGGTAATGTGGCATTTGTCACCAGATGCAGTGTTACAGAGAGTGAGCTCCATTGTGCCAGGCTTTGCCCTCCAGAAGCAGGGAACGTGACATCCCCAAAGACCCGGCTCTCCGGCTTGGGGCCAGCCAGGGGCCATACAGCCTGTATGAAGGATAAAGATTTCTATTCGCTCTCATTCTCTGGGGAACATAAGATGAGAATATGAAACCAAACCGTGGAAAATGTGGCAACCTTTGCTTTGCCCTTTTGACCACCAGCCCAGAAGAGCCCTTCCCCTCGTGACCAGCCCCGCAGATGAGCACGCAGTCCTGCGGCGAGGCCCGAGCGGGGACCTGGGCTCCTTGCCAACCAGTTCTCTAAACAGAGACACTAACTTGCTGGCTTGAGAGCCCAGGGATGGGCCCACTTGAGCTGGTCCAGGCTGGGGCGAGAAGCAGTGAGGGTCGGATGGATGGAGTGGGCCACGGGACGGGGAGGGGAGGGGAATCTTCCCATCAATGTCACTGCCTTGCCTAGCCAGTGCCCAGAAAGTTCTGCATCAGAAAGTTCTGCATGCTAATTGAAAGCATTTGGTAGATTTAGATGCAGACATGCGTCCATACCTTAGAGAAAGTAATTAGGAGACTGTGTATGGGATCTATTTACACCCACTTTACAAGAAAGGAGACAGAACCCGTCCACATAAACCTGTGGATTATTCCAGGTGCCCTTGTACTCTGCAGGCCAGGCCATTAAGGGATTAGGTGAGGAGATTGTAATGAAAGAACATAAACCCGCCTACACGTGCGGGCGCGCACACACACACAAACACACACACTAGCCCTCACCACCGAAGGCCCTGGGTTGAGCTTTATTGATGTCCCTGACTTTCAGCAGGAATTCCTGTCTTCAGAGACCTAAGATAACAATAGCGCTCTGCCTCGTGCAATATTTTACTGCGCACAGAGGGACTTTTACATCTGTTGTATCATTTGGTCCTCACAACTGCACCGTGCGGTAGGTAGGGCAGTTTTTGCTGCCTACTTTTGTTAGATGAAGAAAACCAAAGATTCAGAGATTCATGGCTCATCCAAGGTCACACAGCTGGTGAATGGCAGAGTCGGAATGAAATCCAGATCTTCACATTCCAGGACTTGTCCCTCATGCTGTACTGCCTAGGCCTCCCTCCCTCTCCCCTCTCTCCCTCGTCCCCCCCCCCCCATCTGCTGTCCTTAGGTACATTTTATGGAAGAATACCATGCATACAGAAAAAAATATCACACAAGCTAAAGCGCAGAGTTCAGTGACTTTTAACAAAGCGAGCACACCTGTGTACCCACGGCCAGCTTGAGACACCAGACATTGCCAGCATGCTGCTGTGACTCCATCCGGTCCCAGGCTCCCCACCAAGGGCAACCACTATCCTGCCTTCTATTTTTTTTTTTTGAAATTTTTTTAGATTTTATTTATTTATTCATGAGAAACAGAGAGAGAGAGAGACAGAGACACAGGCAGAGGGAGAAGCTGGGTCTCCAGGATCACACCCTGGGCTGAAGTCTGTGCTAAACCGCTGAGCCACTGGGGCTGCCCAACTATCCTGCCTTCTAACACAAGAGATTACTCTGCCTTTTAAAAAGCTGTACATAAACAGAATACGCAGGATGTAGGCCTTTGCCCATGCCTGCTTGAGCGTGGTGCTGTGTGTTGGACATCATGATGTGGCGTGGCGCTGAAGGGCGTCCATTCTCGTGGCGTCCATCCTTTCAACTGTGGCTGGACCTCTGAGTTATCCCAGTTTGGGGCCGTTATAAATAAAGCTGAAAATTCTTGTATGTGTTTTGTGGTGGACGTGTGTCCACACGTCTGCTGAGTGTATACCTAGGCATGGATTTGCTGGGTCGTAAGGGAAGAGTATGTTCAGCTTTAGTAGATATTTTGGACAGTTTTACAGATTGGTTGTACCTATTGCCTAAAATTTTAGTGGTGAACCAGCTGAAAAGCAGTTTGTTGACACAAATGCCAGGTCCCTCTATTAATCTCCCTGGGGCTCCATCTGCTTCCTTCCACTTGCCTCCCCAACACGCTGAAACCCAACCACTGTCTATTCCAGGAAAGGGTTGAGAGAAGAAATAGTGTATTATTTGGGGAGCAGAGTTATTTATCCCTAGTGGGGGCATATAGAGAAAAGGGGAGGTAGGGACAAACAAGACACATCTAATCCCCTGGTTTTAAAAAATGGTCTCAATTATCAGACATAAGTACATAAGTACTCATAAGCATAAAACACATTCCCAAATCAACTAGAGTCTTTGGATTATCTGCTGTTATATAATACTCCATTAATAGCCGATTGTATATGATGTTTAAAGAAATAAGCCCCTAAATAAATGACAGTTAGATCACCTAGCTCACCATCTCTGCAGTGGGGAGAGCGGGTTTTGCATTTAATTTGCGGAGAAATTCTTTTTGTTCACTCTCTCTCCATATAGATAGTGAGTATGTCTATGACATGGGTGTGACATGCCCCGAGCAGAGTGTGAGGGCATGGCGGGGGCGGGGGTGGGTGCGGCAAGACACAACCCCATACATTCAACTCACTCTGTATTTGGGACACTGTTTACTTGTTTGTTCAGAGATTTGTTACTATGGTAATAGGGAGCCACTGAAGGTTTGATGAGTAGAGGTGACATAATGAAAATGGTATTTTGTGCTCTGACGATGGTATATGAAGACAGTTGGAAGAGCTGGTCAATAGGACAAGAAGATGGGAGATTACTGTAATAGTCCGGGCAGGAGCTCGGAGCTCGGATGACAGTGCAGTGGTCAGAGTGGGCAAGGGGTTGAAAGGGAAGTAGTATGAGCAGTGATTTTCTATCTTGGCTGCTCCCCACTGAGGCTGGAGCCCCACCCCGAAACATTCAGCATCCATTGATGGATTGGTGTGCAGAAGTTGGTAGTATTCCTAAAGCTCCCTGGGAGATTTTCATGTGCAGCCGGATACAGAGTCTTCATAATTTTATTATTTTTTAAAGATTTTGCTTATTTATTCATGAGAGACACACAGAGAGAGGCAGAGACACAGGCCGAGGGAGAAGCAAGCTCCCTGCAGGGAGCCCGATGCGGGACTCGATTCTGGGCCCGGGATCACGCCTTGAGCCCAAGGCTGATGCTCAACTGCTGAGCCACCCAGGCATCCCTGTGTCCCCGTAATTTTAAAGGGAGACTTGCCGGGGGAGGTGAGTCTTCGGATGTAAGGGGGCAGGGAGTGAAGAGATGAAAGTGATCCCTAGGTTTCATTCCCAGGTGGCTGAAAGATAGAAAGAGGTGAGGCTGCCCTTCCAGGAGAGCTCCCCTTTGGCAGGCTTGTGGGGGAGGGACCCCGGGGGATACGGTGTCTAGCTCAGCCACACAGAGGGAGATGAGTCCCCTGAGATTGGGGTTCAGAAAGGAAAGCCGGGTGCAGAGGCCTGAACTGTAGGGCCGCCCAGGAAAGGAGGCTGAGAGCCTGGAAAGGAAGGGACTCTGGACAGTCTCGGATCTCCCAGACACAGCCACAGAGATTAGGGACCAGGAAAGGACATGGCATCAGTCACCTGAGTGGAGGCGGGAGACCAAAGCCAGCAGCAGGGGGGTTCACCGAGGTGCACAGGAGAGGGGATGGAGCGAGAGGGAGCGAGCTGGGCTGGCACGGCACTTCCACAGGCACACTGCAAGAACCAACCACGGGCAGATATGAAGCAATGCCACCGAGCAGCAGCCGTGTGACAAAGGGAAAGCATGTGCTGCTCCTCTAGTTAGTGGGGCGGACCCAGGCCCGATGGTGTAAGGCCTGGGGAGAATGATTTTGAGGCAACACAGGCAAGGATTTTCAAATGACTAGAACTTAATGAAACAGGCAGCCTCTAGGCCCGCTGGAGATTGTCAAAAGTCGCTGAGCATCTGAAAAGGTCGCTGGTGGATATTCATGGATCCCTCATCAGGAGGGGCTGCACGTGGCCCTGTGGGGCCTTCTACATCTAGGATGGTCCAAAGCATCATGACCACCCCCCCACCCCCACCCCCACCCCGGCTCCCCAGGGACAGCCTGTGACGCTAGCGGATCCCGGAGCACTTGCCGGCAGAGGAGATGTCACACAAAGGTGGATCCCCTTGCTCTAGGTACCCCCACCTCCGCCCCCCGCAGCCCCATCGCTCATTCCCTTGTGCGTCTCCATCACGCAGTCCAAGAGTCAGAGCCCAGGTCACGTACTGTTTGGGGAAATGGTAAACAAAGATAAGAGCTTTAAGCACTGGAATTTATTTTTTATCCACTCGGCCTAAAAGCCACTGCGTGTTAAATTTAGAAGGCTGGCTTCCAGCCCCCTCCCTGCCCTCCTGTTCGCGGCCTGCTCTTTCCCGGCCACGCTGACCATGGAATAGGAAATGTGTTTGGAAAGCCCGGGCGTCCTTAGAGGCTGCCTGCCTGGATGTTTATAGAAATGTATCATCCGCGGGCCTGGGAGAGAGGGTCACTTCCTCCGATGGCCGGCTCTGCTCCCCATCCCAGCAGCAGCCTCTCTACCCAAATATTTACCCAAACGTCCTCCAGGCAGGGCCATGGTGCTTCTGCCTCGAATGCACGCACCGTTGGTAGGTGAGATGCTCCCCCGGGGAAGCAGCCGCATTTGCAGACCCCCTTACAATTTATTTACAAAGGTCTGCCTCACGCCTGGGAATCTATAATTGAACAGCTCTCTCTATGTAGGTTAAATCCCTTTGCAACCAAGTCCGAGAACCTGTAGAAATCCTTTTGTCGGCCTGGAATTCTGTTGTATTGAATATTGTTGGAAATAAATGAGCCATTGTCTGGGCTGAGAATTTTCTGGTTAGATAGAGATCTCCACTGCGATGCGATTTATTGTGGCAGGGTTTTTTTTTTTTTTTTCCCCCCCAGCTCATTTTAAATTCCCTGTTGCCTGCTCAGTCCATTTTCCTATCTCAGGATAGAAGTGGGGAGGGTTAGGCCCAAGCTGAAAAAAAAAGGAAAAATAGGCTTCTTTGCCCAAGAATGCCATCCAGAGGCCCACATGGAGTCTGATGCCAGATTTTAACGGGGAAGTGCAGGATGTCTGTTGGCTGGTTTCAGGGAAAAGAGTGACCAACCCTGTTAGCTGATGCATGAGTGGGAGGTTAGTCCCAGGACCGTAAAGAGACTCGGAGACTCTGGAGGTCCATGGGTTCAACTCCCTGTCCCCCATGGTATGGGCGAGGACCCACAGCTCAGAGAGGTGTGTGCTCACGAAGGAATGCTCATTTATGGCTCTTACGAAAAATAATTCCCTTAGCCCCACTAAGCTTTAAAATATATCCAGCCCTAGTTATGAGTAAGTTTTTGAAGTTAAAAATTAAAAAAAAAACCCATCAGGAGCAATTCACTGTCTTTCTCTTCTATAATCAACTCTTGAGATTTTGAATTTCACGGTCCACAGGCAGATTTGTAAGTGGAGAAGCAGAGATGTGGAATTCAACAGATCTGACTGCAAGGCCGGGGGCAAGTTATGAAGCCTCACCAGGATTTCAGTCTGCTTGTCTGTGAAATGGGGGCAGATCACACCAGGAAGGCTGGTAGTGAGGACTCCTCATCAAGTGCCGGTCAGGGTTTCCTGAAGCTCTGTTTGTAATTCTCTCGCTTTGGACAGGAGGTGGCAAGTGCACGTATCAGATTTGCTTGTTTCTAAAAATGCTGGTCAGGGACCAGCTGCAGGTGTGGGGCCGTCCCCACAGACATGGAAATAGTTGTGCCAGTGAGAATTAAGAATTCAGTGGCGCTGCCTTAGGGGAGATGCTGAGAGAGACCCCCATTCCTGTGATCAGAAAAGGAGGAAGGAAGGTACGAGAAGGTAAATCCTAGGACACATGACAGAGGCTCTTAGAGACCTGCCTCAACTCTTCCCTGTGCTAAGAGCCTCGCAGTACACCTCCTGTCCCCTAATAAGATTCCACTCTGCCCAGGAGAAGACAGAAATTTCCAGAGCTTGAGTGGCTTGCCCTAGGCCAGACGTGGGGAGGGCTGGCCTATAGCCAGGGCCTGTTTCCAGGGCCACCTCTTACAGGTGGCCGCAGTGGCTGCCTCGGCACCTCTTGCACCTGATGCGATTTTAGCCCTTGCCCTATTTCTGCAGCTGGCGGCGGTAGTGGAAAGGATTCCTTGCTGAGTGTGGTGGCCTCCACGGTGGCAGAGCCAAGCAAACATGGGCCGCAGAATAACGGCTGACACGAGCTTCCCCATAGTGGGCCTGAGGGCACAACAGAGCGTCCCTCCCTCCCCTTGGAGCAGGAGAACTGGGTTTGGATACAGAAGATGAGGTTCTTGGGGGAACCCCCCCCTTTTTTAAAGATTTTATTTATTTACTCACAAGAGACACAGAGAGAGGCAGAGACACAGGCAGAGGGAGAAGCAGGCTCCATGCAGGGAGCCTGATGTGGGACTTGATCCTGGGACTCCAGGATCACGCCCTGGGCCGAAGGCAGGTGCTCAACTGCTGAGCTGCCCAGGCATCCCCCCCCTTTTTTTGTAATTAAATTTGGGAGTGGGGGGAGACTCACTAAATCACAGACTGCCTGGGCCTCAGAGCCTCGATAGTGGTTTCCATTCGGAGGGGCCCAGATGTTGCATTCATGCCTCCGCCTCTGGTCTGCTGGGTGGGGGCTGGAGTCTCAAGGTGAAGGGGGCTGCCAAGGGCCAGGGGGAAGGTTCAGCCAGCCCGGGGCCTTTGGGAATGGCCTGGCAGGTGCTCCCCTCGTGCCCCACTACGAGATGTGGGGGGCTCACCTCCCTGCTCACTCTGGGCCATCCTTCTGCTGCCATCCCCTCTGCAGGAGGGGAAGGGGGGGTCACAGGAAGACTCCCCTGCAAGTGAGACCCACACACCCCATCTCTCGGAACGGAGAAGGGTCTCATGGAATGGGAGGCTGAGTTCTCCCAGGCAAGACTTACCCGCCCCCCCCGCCGTCCCCCATCTGCTGGACAAGCCAGACCTGCGGGGACCCCTGAGGCATGCCTCAGAGGCATCCCCTGAGGCTTTAGTTAGGGGTGTCCTGTGGACAGAGCTGCAGGGGTGTCCTGTGGACAGAGCTGCCCGCACGAGCCCTGGGGGGCTTCAACACAGTCCCGACTAGGGGCATAATTTTGTTCATTGTTTTGTTTTTGGTTTTATCCAATACTGGACTGCTCCTCTAATGTAGGACAAAATCCCAAAAAGGTGACTGTGGCCCCATGAACGGACATCACCCCCCACCCCCCACCGAAAACGATTCTGTGTACGCGTTCCTATCTTTATGCTTTTATCTTACATGTTTAAATATCTTTCTACTATCTTTGCTAAGAAGAATTCCAGCTGTCCTTCAGGGGTCCCCTTAGCAACGTCTGGGGCTCCCGTGAGGTTTGCAGGCCACCTCTTCCAGGCTACCGCTGCACCGGGAGTGCGTCCCTGCGCCTGCTGTGTGCCAGCCCTGGCAGAGGGAGAGGGTGCCGTCCGGTGGGCGAGTGGGGGCCCCGGAGGGGGAGGAGCCCTGTGCCCCCCCCAACTCTCTGTGGGAGGGATGCACACAGTGGGGACAGCGGATGGGATGTGGGGGGGGATCAGAAACCCTTCCCGGAGAGGGGGAGGCTTATGCCGAAGCAATTTTCAAAAAGCATTTGTGCTCTTTCACACAGAAACAATAAAAGCGCTTAAACCAGGTTTTGGAGCCGAATTGAACCGGGTTCCTTCACAGGCACGTCGTTTATTGCCGTTTTATTGGAGCGCGTGCTCTCTGCGGTTCCTGCCTCTGCCTCCCGGCCGGGCAGCGCGGCACTGGCGCGTGTTAATTATGGCCATTTGTTTGGGCCTCGGATCTTCAGGACTCGTTTCTTTTGTCTTCTGTGTCTGCTGCTCCCTGTGGGTGCCGGGTGCGGGGTGCATCCCCCTGTCCCGCAGCGAGCCTCCTCAGAGGGGCTGGACTTAGGGTGGGGGCACGCTGGGGTCCTCGGAGGTGCCACAGGTGACTGTCACATTGGGAGGCCCGGGGCAGGGGCCTGCAGGCTGAGGGATTTTTGCAGGACCGTAGGTCCAGGCAGCCCGGGGTCAGGTCCACAGCCACGGACCAGGCGGGGGAGGAGTTGTGGGCGGGGAGGGGAGCTGGGGTCCCTGGGGACAGAGATGCAGTCCTGAGGAGGTGGGCATGGCTGAGCTGGGCCGGGCACGGCTGCCAGGTTGTATTTCCTGGCCATAATAGGGTGACAGCAGATGGCCCCCGGGAGCTCATGGGGCAAGGGCCTTGCTGTTCTATGGGGTCCTGGACAGGAGGTGGGATGACCTCCCAGTGGACAGAAGAGGTGGTGGGATGACCTCCCAGTGGACAGAAGGAGGCCGGACTCCCTAGAGGAGGTGAGGGTCACGTCCTGCCACCCAACGGACAGATCTGAGAAGCAAGCTGCCATCGAGCTGCAGGCTCTTGAGCTGCCACGCTCTTCAGGAGCACAGGCTGCTGGTGGCTTTGGTGCCGGAGCTGCCGTAGGCTGCCCATAAGTGCCGGCTCCACGTGTAGGGCTCTGAAAGGGGAGTGGGGTGCTGGGACACGGCACATCCCGGTGCCCCCCTCCAGCTGCCGCCTGCTGCCTGGGTGCTGACCTCCAATGTCTACCCCAGAGCCAAGGCCCTGAGTGAGGGGCAGGAAAGCCAGGCCAGGTGATGTGGGGACCAGAGAAAACAAGCCTGGCCTGGGGGCGGGGCAGACAGTGGAACCAACAGTGTCTTTCGAAGAAGGGCAAGTTCACGGTTACTGAGAGTATTTACTGACCCAAGGCCTGGGGGGCAGGCACAGGGCGAGTTTCACGTGGATCGTTTAGCTGAGTTTCCATTTTACAGATGACAAAACTGAGGCCCGGAGGGCTTTATGTGCAGGGTTGGTAGAAAGAGAGGATGGAGCTTGGTGGAAAGAGGCGGAGTGAGGAAAACCTGAGTCTGCCCAGGTCTAAAGGCGAGGAAGGCAGGCTTGTTCCTCTTCCTCATTCAGGCAGGACACGCAGGGCGGAGCTGCCGAGGGGCGATGGAGGCAGATGCTCCGATGCTTCAGGTGGCCAGGAGCACAGAATCGGGCCTGCTTGGGACTGGGGCCCTCAGGCCAGCGCGGGGGGTGGGGTGGGGGGGGCGGGGGGTGCTGCGTGGAAGGGCAAGATGCAGGGGGTCCTGAGTGATCGTGAACCCCGGCGGGGAGACAGGGCATGTGCAGGGGGACCTCGCCCAGCTAAACTGGGAGAAACCCTACGAGGGGCCTCACGGGTCCTCCTGGGTGCCTGGCAAAGTGCTCGGGCTCTCAAGGGCCAGTGTCATCTTGGATGGACGAGGGTGCGTGTGGGTACTCCCTGGGAAAGGAGGTGGGGGGCCTCAGAGAATTCTGCAGCCCTTGCTCTTGGTGTGCTAGATATGGAGACTTTCTGCTTGTCCTGTTCCTGAGCCATGAACCTTTAACCCCCCTGAGCATCTGGAGAGTTCTCTGGCACAGGCCCGTGAGGAGGCCACTGCTCTGCGCTGAAGCCCCTGCCGTGGGCCACCCTGGGGCCCAGGGCTCCTCATCTCAGGTCGCGTGAACCTCTTCTCTCCCTGGCCCCAGCCGGCTCTGGCTTCTTCCCGAAGAGCAGCTGCTCTGAGAATGTCCCTGGGCCAGTGGGGGCTGCCCCCGAGGGTCCTGGCCAGGCCGGTAAGTGTATTTGCAAAGTTTACTGAAAATGGAACAATGCCCAGCTGTTCTCAATTTTTTTTTTCCTAAGGGAAGGGCAGGAGGAAATAGACTCAAATGACAGCAGGAGGAGGGCCCCTGTGGGATTTTCTCAAGGTTCGTTAACCCCACAACGAGCCATCACCTTCCATAGAAATCCTTCTGATATCTGCTCCCTTTGGCCCAGCCCGTGCTATGCTGTGATCTTTCCCCAGTGATCCAAGAAGAGAGAGAGTCTTTTCCAAAAACGGAGACTGGTGGTAGACAGGGTTGAGTCTCTAGTTTGGGAGTGGAGTTTTGTAAAACTGGTCAAATCTCCTTGCTGAGAAAACATTGTTACGGCAGTGCCAGTGCCCCCTGTGCTCCAGGGCGGTCCTGTGGCCCACACCGTCTTCTAGGCCAAGGCCAGGCCGGCCTGGGAAGCCTGTTCTGGTCTTTGGGACCCCACATGACTTAGCTTCCCAATGCAGTTTTTGTTTTTTAAGGTAAATGAAACATAGGGCCATAATCATACGGATTTAGAGCAAGAACGTCTGGGATTCACTTCAGAAGGCTCTTCGTGTTCCTGTGCATCACCTTTCTTTCTGATGAGTACTCTCTGGGAGGATCCCATTATAATCAAACAGGTGCCTTATATAGCTACATGTTACAGGCTCAGAGGCCCCGAAAACCAATTTATGGGGAGTGAAACCAGGAAAGACGGGGTAAGGCTTTACACGTATGTAGCAGGGAAGGAGGCTTTGGTCCCGAACATTCCTGTGCCAGCCAGATGAGTTGGAAACAGCACAACACAGAGCAACGGAAAAGCCATGTGCGGTCTCTGTACCCGCTTGTCGGACTGTCGGGTGGTTTTTGGCCGGAGCACGTTTCCTCTGCCCTGACCCCTTCTGGCCTCTCAGTCGGGGTGTGACTCCAGTCCCTGTTGGGGGGTGGAAGTGAGACTCCAGTTCTGGGGTCCCCCCCCCCGGCCTCTGGGCACTGCTGTGGAAAGTGCAGGGTAGAGCAGCTTCCTCACGAGTTTTGATTCCTACTGGTTCTCAAGCTGAGCTGCACCCTGGAGTCCCCAGGGATCCTGTGATGTCCCTGCAAGAAGCCCTGCAAGCCCTGCCACAGTCAGGGGCTCCATGTCAGCTCTCAGGTGTAACATGAAGCTCCCAGGGCATTGTTTGAGCGCCAGGCTTCTAGAACGTACTAGAAAGTCTAGCTCTGTACAGAGGGCTTGGGGAACTCTTTCAGGTCTGCCCCCTATTTCTTTTTTTTTTTTTAATTTTATTTATTTATGATAGTCATCACAGAGAGAGAGAGGCAGAGACACAGGCAGAGAGAGAAGCAGGCTCCATGCACCGGGAGCCTGACGTGGGATTCGATCCTGGGTCTCCAGGATCGCGCCCTGGGCCAAAGGCAGGCGCTAAACCGCTGCGCCACCCAGGGATCCCTCTGCCCCCTATTTCTACATCACACGTCCACCTTGGGAGCCAGTCTTGTTCAGTGGTTAAAAGCACACAGGTGTCACATTGCCTGAGGATGAATTTGTGTCTCACTGCTTACCAGCCGTGTGACCGTGGTCAGCCTCAGTTTCTCACTCAGTACAATGGAGATAATTCTAAGACTCCAAAAAGTTGTAGTGGGCAAAAAGCCTATTCACAGGCAGCACTTGCCCACGCCTGGCAGGCAGTAAGTCTTGGGTGGGTGCACACTACTGCTTAGAGTTGCAGCTGTGTGTGGCTCACCCACATCCATCCTGCTGTCTTCACCCCGGGGGTCCTCCCCTCTGGCCAGCCTCTTTAGACTGACCAACCTCTAGTAGGCCTGACCAACTCTCTGACTTGGTTTCTCCCTGAAGATGTTCCTAGGATGCCCACTTGGCATCTCACGCCATACCTGAAGACTGGCCCTACCATGATACCATGCTGGGAACAGGCTCTTGGATGCTGCCCCAACCCAGGACCTCAGACCCTCAATTGTCTGGCACATGACAGGAAAGGAGATGGGGTTGGATGAACTAGGGTGAGATCAGAGCCAAAGTAGTCCATCCACTCATTCCTTAGGGCCCCTGGGAGGCCCATGGCCATTGGAGCTACTGTGGTGAGTCCCTCTCTATGGAGCTTCCAGTCCAGTGGGAGAGACAGACTAATCCCATACCCAGGAAACCACCAAAGATCTAAGTGTTTGGAAGAAAAGATCTAAAGAGGATAAAGTATGAAGTTGTTTACCCTGCTTCGGAATGCTTGAAGGAGTTAAGTTTTGGGGAGCAAGTAAGAGGAAGTACCTTTCCTAGCTAGTATATTTTAAACTTGTAGGACTTCTTATTCTACAGGGTTACAATAATTGAGATATATTTCAACACATTCAGGGAAGATGACCAGAGAACGGGTTATTAATGGGGCCACCAGTCATCAGAAACCACTCACAGAAGCAGCTACCGTGCCCTCCTCTGCACCATCTGCCCGCATCCTGGGCCGGCCCGCCGCTCTGGCTGTATCACCCTCTAGAGGGACCCAGTTAGACTGGAAGGGAGACTTGGATGGCCAGGAGACTTGAAACTCTGCCACATGGAGAAAATATACAGAAGTCAGAGAGGTGTAGTCTCCATCTTGTAAAGGGTCATTCTATGGGGGCGGAGAGTTTGAAGCTACTGGGGGAAGGTATAAGGAAATGGATTTGTGGAAAAATGGTTGGGCCCAGTGGGTGAAACATGGAAGACGTAAGCCCCTCATTCCTGGAGTGACCGCTGGATGATGCGTCTTGAGCCAGGGCCTAGGAGAGGGCCTTCGAGATCAACCAGCAATCGCTGAAATCTTTCCAAGGCCTCAGGTCTTGGTAGTTCGACCATTATTTTGTTGGTCCCTAGCAGAAAATAGTGTCCTGGGGAAATGGGATGTGGAAGGAGCAAGGTTTGTTGCAAGGTAAGGAGGTAGGAAAACTGCCAGGCTGGAAGGGGATCCGGAGTGGCAAGGAAGGGACTGCTGGCCGAGGGGCACGGATGCACATGCCAGGACCTGGGTGGACCAGAGGCACGTGAAGGGACATGTGTCTCCTTAAGACTTCTGGGATGATATCTGGAAATAGGAAGAATCAAAACAATAACAGAATAAAACCAAATGCTTCTGGAGAGCATAGGTGCCAGGCTCCAGGCTAAGTGCTTTCCAGACGTCACCTCATTTAATCAGCCCCAACGGAACGGAGCAGATATGTTTATTATACCCTTTTAACAGTGGAAGAAACTGAGGTTTAGGCCCATGTGGCTGGTTCAGGGCTTCAGCCTGGCTTTGAGGCAGGGAATCTAACCTGGAGCCTTAGCCATCAGCCCAGCTCCCCTGAGGGTGGAAGAGGATAAATTGGGGAAAGGGCCATGGGAGCTGCAAAATGCTGTCTGAGTCTTGCTAGGAGCATCTTTGTGCATCCCTGAGGAGGTGGCTTGTGGCTCCCTGTGCCCAGTCCTGTGAGTCCTGGTGGGGCCGAGATGAAGCCAAAGGCAAGGTTATTTCACAGGGTGGAGGGAGAGCGCCAAGTTGACTCCTCTGCATAAATGGACTGACTGTTGAGCTAATAAAAATACCAGAAGGAGCCCTGCATTCGGATTCTACAGGCAGGATGGACTCTTGCAGCGCCACACGAGGGGAGGTGGGAGGGGATCCTGGTGGCTCCGTCGGTGAAGTGTCTGCCTTGGGCTCAGGTCACCATCCCAGGATCCTGGGATCAAGCCCCACATCAGGGAGCCTGCTTCTCCCTCTCCCTCTAGCACTCCCTCTGCTTGTGTTCTCTCTCTCTCTCTCTCCAATAAATAAATAAATCATTAAAAAAAGAAATGGGAAAAGTGCTCTGGGGACCACAGATGGGGACCACAAATTACTTTGGAATTTGTCATCACGACTAGGACTAAAGGATGTGTGGAGTGAATGGACATAGGATCTAGAGGATGGTAAACTGAATGGTTATCAGATTCCAGAAAGTTCTGAAAGTGGTTTGAAAATCTAGACCTAGTATGTGAGAAAAATATAGTGTATACACGATATCTCTGGGAGTGATGTCTTTTTCCTGCCAGCGTACTTGTTTGCGGGCACCTCCGCTCAGCAGACCTCCATGCCCCGATGGCAGAGCCTAGGAGTTGGAGCAAGAAGACTTGAGCTCTTCCAGTCTGCATTTGCTGTGTGATCCTGAGAAAGGGTCTTAGCCTCTCTGAACCTATGTTTTCTCAATTCCAAAAGGGAACATTTGTAAGAGATACTCTATTCAACTTCATAGATTAGGGAGAACCAACGGTAGCAAGTAATAATAACCATTTTGAGGTCTTTCTTACATTTCAGACAATGCCTGTCTCAGGGGAGAGCCCATCGAATATGTACTGTAAAGGTCTCCAGGGACACCAAAATAGTGGGACAAAGTTGGGGTCAGAAGGGAAGTAAGATGCTAAATATCAAAGGGTAAGTGCCAAGATGAATTAATTTAAATGTGGATGTGTCAAATGGATGCCACAAGCAGGAATCTAATCAGTTTGGATCAGCAATGCTATAAATCTTGGGGGTTTTAGAATATAAAGTGATAACAAAATGGTTTAGAAGTACTAAAACTAGGTAAAAAAAAAATGCAGATCCCAGAATGTCTATTCTTACTTGGAGATTGAGAAAGTAAATGCTGGAAAGTGTGATAGAATGAAACCAGGGACGCAGGCTTGAGAGTTGGGAGACCTAAGTTTTATTCCTAGTTTAGCAATTAGTGAAATGGACTTGGAAAGTCAGTTAACCGATCAGACACATTTCCTCATTTGTATAGTGGGTTTTTAAAAAAATCTCTTCGTTTACTTTCCTGAGCTATAAAACCCTCTAACCCAGTGTTTTTCAAAATCTGGGCTATGATGCCTTAGGGAATTGTGAATTCAATTTAGGGGATTAAGGCCAGCATTTTAAAAAAGGAAATAGAATGGAATAGAGCACAGAATATATCACACATATACATATCGTTTCATGCATCCGGACGGGGCTGATTTAGAAAATACGTTTCTTAAGATGCTTTATGATCAAAAAGTTTGAAAACCATCGCTCTAACACTTCTAGTGCTGCCAGGAAAACTCAGATATGCTACCTACCTCAGTTTCCCCCTCTGTACTGGTACCTCCACAATCTGATCCCTTTTTCTTCACATAAAGACACCAAAGGCCCAGATGCCAGCACCCTTCTCTACACAACACCCCTTCTCCCCGCTGGGAGCACATAGCTGGTAGGGGATAAGGTGTTTATGAAGAAGAATACAGTTGCCAGATTTAAAATAAAAATAGAAGCCTTCAGTTAACAGTGAATTTCAGCTATACGATGAATCATTTTTTAGTATAAGTATGTCCCAAATATTGCCCGAGACATGCTCACACTAGGAAACATACAGTGTTTATCAGAGATTTAAATTTAACCAGCCCCCTGTATTTTATGTGGCAACCCTAAGTAAGTAATAAATAAAGAGCAAACAGGAAGGAAAGTTTGCAAAGATTATGACTTTAAGTGCCCAAACTACAAAACTTTGTGCCTTAATATGATCATAAATTAACAGCTGTATTGTATTATGCAAATTTATGTTAAGTTATTCACTATCTGTCATCATGCTCCAATAAAAATTGTATATATGACATTTAGAAAAAAAATGGCATCTTCTGATAAGAGTTTTGTGTTGCATTTTGGTGGTGCTGATTACCTTTGGCTCGCTTGAATATGCCACAGCCACATCAGCGCAGGGCCAGGGGCTTTGTGAGGGGCTCACTGAATTACTTATGGTCTGTCTAGATCCTCGAGAACAATCCCAGGGAGTGGCCAGGGGCTGCTTTCCCTCCTCCATTTTCATGCCTTTCAGATGAAATGCAGGTCAGTGGTGAAATAGCAGGAGAGAACCTTCCTGCCTTTCCTCTAGAAGTTGGCCATTTCCCACCGGTAAGCACTGTGCAGTGTGAAGGTTAGCCTAACTGGACGAGCAGGATTTGGTTTTTCATCTCTGTGCCTTCACATTGCCGGGTGATTATACACAAAGGGAAAAAAGCAATTTCTGTTGTTTTCTTTCTACAGCCTCACTATAGAAATGTCCACCAGTTGAGTAATTTAACATTTAGAGAATTATATGCTTAAACATTAGAGGCTGATTTGCTTAATTTTTTTCACTGATGACCGTCACCCTCTTGGAGACTTCTGGTATGCCACCAGCATTTTTTCTTTCTTTCAGCTTCTATGATTTTTTTTTTAATTGTGGAATATTGTCAATGCAAGAAATGCCAGTGTCTGTTCTGGAAGGGTGGGAGGAGTAAAATCTCGCTAAGGGCATATTACATCCCCAGAGCTGAAGCTTAGCGGACAGGGAGCAGATGGCTTTGAGGAATATTTGAGGAATGCCAGGCCAGGCTTGGAAGACAGGCTGTTTGCAGCAGGAATTACCAGGAGGAAGGCAGGTGAGGGCTGTACAGTTAAAAGGGGACTCTTTGTTCATCCAGAAGAGAAAACACAGACACTGTCATGCCGGAAGCCGTACCAGGCTTGCTCTCCCACCACAAGTGTGGACTCTTGCTGCTCCAAGGATGGAGTGTAGGGGCAAGGGCACCCTGGCTACTCTAGGTCTTAAGAGAGAGGACGACAGGCAGAGATCTGGAGTCAAGAGACCACACCCAGATAGCCTGATCTTGGGTGGTCTCCTAAAGCTCCCTGCCTCAGTTTCCTCATCTGTAAAACAAAGGGATTAGATTGAATCATCTCTAAGATTCTTGCAACTCCAGCTATCATTCATTCATTCATCCAGCACTGAGCCCCTACCATGTACCTGGATGTGATGACAGATCATTGCGCTCATGATGCCAGCAGCTGAGTTTTCTAGGGGTCAACAAGCAGAAGCGTGTCATCCTGCCTAAGAGAAGCACAAGGAGAAGGAAGAAGAGAGGGAGACGGGGGAGAAGGGGATATGATATGAAATTCTTTCTAAGGTTGCTGACTCCCGATTTTCTGAAAATGGCTGAGAAAGACAAATCCCTGGGGGCGGGGGGAGGGAGGAATCTTGCTTTCTCGGTCACTGGCTTTCCCAGCTGAGAAGGCAAAGCTCTCTAATGACCCGACATGGACAATGAGGAGGAGGTGCTCCTTTCTGGAAATGACTCTCCAACATGGAGCACCATCAGGGATGCCTTAAACCGATGGACCACTTCACCTGACTCACATGGAAATGAATGAACCAATCAGAAGAAATGTGCATCGCAGCTTCAAAGGTTGTCAAGTGTGATATAGGAAATCAGATTTGGAGGCATGGGTGGTGTTTTCATCCTTCCTTCCAGTTGTAGAAAAGAAAAGCAGGTATAGACACATAACAGGATACTGTTTAGATGCCGGCAAGGGGACAGGATTTGTTTTGCTGGATTATGGCCTGTCTCACCAGAAATCTCATGAAGCCTGAGAAGGGTGTTTGTCAGGATACCCACAGACCTTATTAAGTGGGCTTTAAGCTAAAATTTGAGGGACAGGGAGAAAAATGCTACCAGATACAATGATAAATGACAGGTTTGACATATGAATTATTCCCGAGGGGAGAAACTGTCTGTCTGAAACCCAAGAAACAGAATGAATAGAGGGATTCTGATATGGTGGATTTTATGTAGAAAAAATTATTTTACATGGAAATATTGATAGAATTTTAGTTTAAGACACCCAAGGGCAGATGAGGAGAATGTAAATTTATTGGATATTAAGTAAAAAGAAACCATATACTTCTTGGCTTAGGGTTTTTTCCTTTCTTTTGCTATAGATTTTTATGTTGTTTGATCTGTTTATTGGTGGTTGAAGTACATTAATTAATTTTTTATAGTGAAGTCTGACATATCGTGATTGAGTAGGATTTCTTCGTTCCTCAAAGCCAAAGATCTAAGCAGAAAATGCCATTTATTCTGATAATGACCTTAAGTACTTGGTGTTAGAAGACAAGGAGAGGATCACCCAAGAGAGGAAGAGAAGTGACTCTGGGAACTTCCTGACATCCTGAGAGAGACCTGGCTATCACAGTGCTAACATAATGGTCCTAAATGTGTCTGACTGTGTGTTAACCCACTTTGGCCAACCATCTGCTCTCATAGAACAATCTACTATGGACCTACTGGTCATTCCCAAGACAGCACCAAGGAACCAGGAGCTAGTAGATCTGAGTTCACAGGCAGGCTCTCTTTCTACCTTGAGCCATTCACTTAATCTCTGAGTTTCAATTCCCTAATCTTTAAGGAAATATTTTCTATACTTGGAAATACTGACTTGGTTGTTGGAATGAGTTGGCCCAGGACCAGGCACAGAATAGGTGTTCAATGAATTGTAATTATTATTATTATTTCCATCATCATTATTATCAATATTATTTGATATTGAATACTTGATCCCAAAGGATCACTCCTTGATAAAAACAAATTAGAAACATGGTGTTTCTTCAGCAGACTTTGTTAAATAACGAAATTCACAAAAACAGCAGTTAGAACTGGCCACAGGTTAGAGATTGAGGTAAGGACGACAGAGAGTACCCCCTGTAATCATGTGAGTGACTCACAATGACTCAAGCCCAGAAAAAAAACTGCCAGATGGTACATGTGACATGGAACTTGAGGCACTTCCACTTGATGTTTCTAAGAGATTTCTAATTTACGTAATAAACTTGGTTCACAGGGCCCATTTCTTTACAGAGTTAGGTCAGATTTATTTAACACATAAAATTATTATGAATAATTATGGCGCTCCATAAATGTTTACTGTTATGATGATGATGGTAGTGACCACATCATTAGTAGCTTTCAGGCCTACAAATCACTGAATTTGCAGCCAGGCTGGGGAATCATTAAATGAGATTTTCAGAGAAAGGTGAGAGGATGAAAAAGAGAGAGAGAGAGGAGAGACATGCTCTGGGCAGCCAGAAACACATTCCCTCCATTCTGAGATAACATATGGCCTGAGTGAACTTCCCTGGGCCTCACTTGTCTTGTCCAGAAGATGGAGAAACAGCCCTTTCCACCCTGGAGGTGGGGCACGGACCAGATGACCTCTGGGTTTGGGATCCTCCAGGTCTACAGATCATAATTTTAAGAGGTGCCTTCAAAGAGGCTGTTCTGCTGAATGTTCCAGAACAATCATCTCGTGGCTCTCACCAGGCAATGCTTTTGTTTCTTGGCTCTCTGGATGGGTTGGATAGATCTAAACCATAACACAATCACAGAAAACCTACTATTTCCTGCTGACCAAATGAGTGACATCTAAAGAAGTGAAAAGCAAGTCCAATAATTATGCAGAGTATTTATAAAGTTAGTCCTGTCCTTAATTATGCAATCCAAGGTCACTGCTAATGCTAAGTTTGCAGATATACCTCATGGGAACACGGCACCGGCCCTTCGGCCTGGCTGCAGCTTAGCATCACCTGGGGACTTTTAAAGAAGCATGATGCCCAGCCTTGCTGCAGCCAACTACATTACAATCACTGGGGGTGGATCCCAAACATCTGTGGTTTCTAGTAAGTTCTCAATGGCAGGGAATAGCCCCCGCTGCTCTTGGGCCTTGATTTGCACATGGCCTTCAGTCCCAGTGGCTGCGTGGATAGTAGAAGGAATTGCTAAGAGGTCTCTGGTTGCCTGAGGAGTCTGCCTACAGGTGGCCTGGGATCTATCTGCTCTATAACCCAGGCCTCGGTCTACTTCATTCAGAGACCCAGGGGATTTGGGGAGCACTCTCTGTAGTCCTCAGAGGGGACCATGGCAGATCAGGGAGGAGTTGGGCAGGAAGAGCATCCTTCTGAGACAGAAGGCAGGCAGCACCCCCATAGTGTCAAGATGAGTAAAATGGCCCTTGGCAGCTGTTAACAACTGCTTCCAGCCAGGCAAGCATCAAGTCTGGTGCCCAAGAGAGACCCAGGGAGAGGGAGGACAGAGCTCCCTTTCTACTGTGGCACAGTCAAGAGCAGAAGAGGGCCAGGTTGGTGATTAGGCTGCAAGACAAATGTCTCAGATGGACATTTCATGCTCTTCACCAAAAAACACAATGAAAATGAATCACAAGGAAATGCAACTAATGGGAAATTCCAGGGTCATGGAACCCAAAGAGAAAGCCTGCGATGGCTGGAGAACTCTACAATACGTGAGACAGGATCAGTGTCCCAGAAAAAGTGAGAAAAGCACTGAGAACAGTGTCTGTGGAGGGAGAAAGCAGCCCTGGGATATGATGTTTGTTTCAGGAACATTCCTGCTTCAGAGGGTAGGCATCTAGGGAGGCAGGTCAGTGAAGAAGCTGCCCAAATACTCTTCATCTTGAACTGTATGGACCGGAGAAAGAGCATTTATAGACTCAGAGAATGGACCTTGAACCTGTCCCAGAAGGGGGGTGGCAGGGGGCGGGGAAGCCACTACAAACCCAAGACCTTCCAGGCAAACTTATCCTTAGAGCAGAGAGCCAGGATGACAGGCCAAAGATGGTGCAGACAAAGGTGACAGACAAGGGTGTGTGCCCCCATCTGCTTGACAACTGACATCTTCTCAGTGCCATGAAAGTGTGGTACAGACATAGCTACAAGCGCCCCCACCCCCAAAGAGGCATCCCAGAAGCCCCCCTTTCTTGAAGTGCTGGAGCCATGACCCACACCATCAGGAGGACGCCCCTTTATTGAGTCACTGAACACAAGAGACAATGCTGAGAACCGAGACTAAGCGGATGGGAGGTGTGAGTTCCGATCCAAGCGAGGCCCCTTCCTAGTGTAGAACCCTTAACGAGTTATCTTCTCAGTGCTTCTGTGTCAACTTGGTTAGACCACAGTACCTATAGTGAATCAAACGCTATCTCAGCGTGGCTGTGAAGATTTTCTGTAGATGTGGACATTGGACAATCAGTTGACTTTGAGTAAAGATGACCTTCGATAATGTGGATGAGCCTCATCCGATCGGTTAAAGGCCCTGAGAGCAAACACTGAGGTTTCCTGGAGAAGAATAAATTCTGTTTCAAGATTGCAGCTTTGAATCCAGACTGAGTTTCCAGACTGCGGGCCTGCCTTCCAGAGTTTGGACATGCCAGCCCCCACAATCAAAGGAGTCCATTCCTTAAGATCTCTCTCTCTCTCTCTCTCTGTCTCCTCTCTGTCTCCCCTCTTCCCCCATTGGTTCTGCTCCTCTGGAGATCGCTGGCTGATATAGCCTCTCTTTCTTCATCGATTAAATGAGAATGGTGGTAGTTCAACTCATCGGGTTGTGAGAGTCGAGTCTAGTATGTAAAGTACCTAGCTTAGGGCCTGCCATATAAACATTCAAGCATCATCATTGTCATCACTGCCAGTGAAGAAGTCTGGTTCAGTCCCTTCCTTTCATAGGTAAGGAAACTGAGGCACAGAAAGGGAGATGAGAGTACAATGTGCCTGTGCAAAGGCCCTGTGACCACAGTCATACCGGGGTTCATTCACTTAATCCTCGAGACAACCTTATAAGCAACATACTGTTGTTATTCCTATTTTACAGACAGGAAGAAGGAGGAACAGAGATTATGATGTCAGTCCTCCATGTCACACTGCGAGGGAGTGGCAGCTCGGTGCCTCCGTGGGCGCCACTGGCACTCAGGTTTTGGGGTTCCCTCTTCTGGGTGGTGGTGCCCCTTGGTCAGAGAAAAGTCTGGAAGTAGTTGGGAGCCCATCCCCCAGTGAGAGCTTCTTGACTGCTCCCAGCAGGTGAACCGGCAAGAGGCGGGGCCTGTCACCAGGCAGGGGGTGAGAACTGCCTTCGAGGGATGGGGGCCCCCAAATAGTGATTGACAAGGCTGGGATACCTCGTTAAGCCATTTTCATGAAAAAGTTTGTGCTTTGCCATGAAGCATCCTCCCCCCCGGATCTCCCTCTCTTCCTCAGCCACTTGAACCAGTTTCTTATCGAGTTGAAGTTCTCGCCTATAGCTAAGGAGGTGAGGAGTTTGTCCTCTGCCTTCCAGTCTTAAATTACTAATTAAAATGTCTTGGAGACTAAGCCCATTGCAAAAAGAGCCTGGGTGGCTTTCTAAAGCTTCTTGTTCATAACCAGAGGGAAGTTGATTCTCTTCTCATCTTTATAATAAGGATTCTTTTCGCGGGGTATCTGTTTTATGCTTCCTACAGCTCTGGCCCCAGTTCAGTCCCAGCAGGGGGAGGCCAGTGGAGTTTAATTACATTCCTCCTATAGGGAACGTTCAAGGAATGAGGCTTTGAAAAACAACTTGTGCCACGAAAAAGAAAAAAAAAATCAAATTAAGCGAGTGAGAAACAGGCATTGCCTTTTGTGTCCTAGAGACCCAATCTAAATATTTAAATTTTAAAGACAGAATTCTAAGTGCTTAACTTTATAAACCTTACACATTGCAATTCATCGGGGAGTCAAACATCCCTTCTGATCTGGAATATTCATATGCTTGGGCTAACAGGCTCGTGTGGTTGCTATCTTCACACATACCATATTCAACTGTAAAACAAAATGCTAAAAAAACCCCAAAACCAAAAAACAAATGCAACACACACAAAACACCCAAAATAAAACATAATGCTGCCTACAGTCCCGAGGCAGCATACACTTAGCAGAAAACAGAGTAAATTGAATGTCTTGGCCACAAGCAAACATTTTAGAAAGGTCCCTATTCTCTGCTGACTTCCCCATTTCCCACCATCCTCTCTCCATCTCTGAGCTGTCCAGTCACTGGCACCTCATGGGGGGGAAGTGCCCCCCACCCCAGGCCGGAGCTACCGATTTGCGGACTCTTGTAGACAAATACCATGAGCCGAGAGAGGAGTAGAAGTAGAACAAGTAGGCAAGTGGGCAGACGATTAACCGAGGCAGATTTCAACTCGGTGTAAGCATAAGGTAGTAAGTTCCTGGGAGTGTTCGAGCAGAGTGGCCCGATCTTGTGTCAGACAGAGGTCTGTCCTGGGTAGGAGGCTGCCCTAGACACCCCATAAGATCCCCTCGGAGGCTAAGAGCCCAGGATCCCTCTGTTCCTGGGCATGAGCTTCTGGGCCCCACGGGAGCCCTGTGGTAGCACAGTCACAGCCCTGTAGACGGCGGGATGCTGCCTTCATTTGCCCACATCTCCCTCGGCAGCGGCCTTGTCTCTCTGACTCCCGTCTACCTCCTTCCTTTCAGGGTGCAGGAACCACGTTTTCTCCCATGCACCCTCTTATACCCTTCCCCCAACTCAAATTTGCTTTCATTTCATCTGCAGTTAGAAAAGAAGGGGCAAACGTGATTCGTTCATTGTCTCACCCCACGCCTATCCATCACGAGCCTGCTACGTGCCAGGCACTGTTGGATGCCCTGGGAGGTACCAGTGTGCCCAGCAGACAAGCCCTCACCCTCATGAGGCTCGAATCCTCGCGGGGACTTGCTTATGCTGCTCCTCCCAAGAGTAAGGGGCATTTTAATAATGTTGGATACCATGTTGGATCAGAGGAAGGACCTCCGAATGCTGAGATTTTAAACCTAGTGATGAGTGGCTGGACAAAGGAGCAGGAGTCTTCATCATGTCTTTTTGTACCAGATGATGCCATTCTGAAGTTTTTGCTCAATTGGGGTCAGAATGGCTTTGGTCAATAGAGTCCAGTGAAGTTAAAAAAAAAAAAAAAAGTGTGTGTGTGTTTCTTCTTTTATTCCAAAAGCGAATTGTTGGGAATACAGCCCATACCTTTGATGTTTTAAGAGCCCATAATGTGAGCAATAGTTAAATAAACGAGCCATTCAGTTGAGAATCTAGCTCAGTGCCAAGAGGACCCACAGAACGAGGAGCTTCACCTGTGCGGTCCACTTTCCCAAGTTTATTTTTAATTCTTGCTTTTCGGGATTGATGTGTACCGACCCCACCAGCTTATTTGCTTAGCAAAGCTTGGCCCCTCTAGAGGCCCAGATATTGAATATAAAATACTCGGAGTTGCCACATGAAAGGCACCAAATATATGCTGACTGGTGTGGCCTGTTCCCCGAGGAGCCTCTCCTTGCAAGTCGCCTCCCCCTCAGCCGAGCCTCAATTGCTCTGTGGGGACTCAGGTTGGGGGGGGGGGCAGGTGCTTGGAGCATTAATTGCTAAAAATTCAAAGTGCTGACCTGCTAAGCAAGGAAGCTGAGGAAAAAAGTCTGCAAGTCCTTTCTGCTCTTCAACCTGCCTCTCACTTGATCGCCCCCATTGCCCTAATTTGGGATATCACTGTACAAAATTCAGGTTTCTGGGGTGGCCAGGGGCTCCCCCAAGGGCAGTGGGTCAGGAGGTGGAGCAGGGAAGCTTCTGTGGCTCTCTGATCTGGGGTCTGGAGCCAGAACAAGGGAAAGGGTAAGGAGAGTAAATAGTGTTGTGTACTTTGGGGAGAGAGGAGAAGAGACAGAAAGGGAGCAAGATGGGGCATCTGGGTGGCTCAGTGGTTGAGCGTCTGCCTTTGGCTCAGGTGTGATCTCGGGTCCTGAGATGGAGTCCCGCATTGGGCTCCTCGCAGGGAGTCTGCTTCTTCTTCTGCCTATGTCTCTGTGTTTCTCATGGGTTAATAAATAAAATATTTTTTTAAAAAAAGAAAGGAAGGGAGCAGGGTGAGAAGGAGAGAAAAGACAAGAAACCAATGGAGTTTCTCAGAGTTCCTGGATGGTGCGAGGCCTGGGGATTGGCTGTGACTGCTGAGGCCCATGGGAGTGGCTCAAAATCAGGGAGTGTGGGCATGGGCTCTGGGCATCTCCAAGCAATGGGGAAGGGTTTAGAGCCCTTGGTGGGGGCACATGGAGGTCTTGGCACTGGGCCGCAGTCATGCATAGCACACACGGTCCCTACCTTCCTGCAGGTGTCCCCAAGGAAAGAATGGGCTAGTGACCTAGATCATGAAGATCTTCGTGTGTATGTAGTAACAATCACATGGGCAGTTAAAAACTGGGGCTACCATCTTCTCATCCAGGGTAATGGGTCACCCCGCTTTGGGGACTCTTGAGTTGACTTGTCTTGAGTTGTTTTCCTTCCTGGAGCTGGTACATTCATAGCAGTGGCCACAAAAGATGACTTCCAGGATGGAGTTCTAGGTACACAGAGAGGGCCCAGAGCACAGAGTTCTAGGGCCCAGAGAGGCCCCTCTTGTAGGTTGTCAAGACTTCTCTAATATTAGCTACAGGGATGCCAGGGAGGGGTGAGAGAAACTTGTTCTTTAGGTCAGACACTTCCAGAATGGAGGACAGAAAGTGGACAAGCTGGACACGTTCCAAGGTTCCCCTCATTGCAGCTCCTACATGTGCAGTGAAAATAGTGCAGATTTTGCTCCAGGCCCCAGGGGAAGAGCATCACGGGAGTTCTCTTTGACCACAGTACTTCTACATGGACTCTCAACTGGAGACTCTTAAAACTACCATATACCATCTGATCTAGGGGGAGCTCCCTGCTGAAAAGATCCAGTCCACTGGGTACCTGTTAGAGGTGGTAGGTCTCCAGTCTACACATATATCCTGAGAGGAGGCTCTGGTTGCTTCCTTCATTCGCCTTGAAAATGACTTGGCATCTACCCAGAAGCTCCCCCTAGCTTCCCACCTTGGAGAAAACTATTTAAGGAAGCAAGATTTAGGATTATAGGCAGTACACTCCTAAAGACATACCCAGGATGGGGAGATTCCCACATCACTGTCTCTCTCACTCAGTAAAGTGAGAGTGGCATCGTTCTCTTTGGAATGATTTTGAAACTGTTTTAACAGAAGGTAAATTATTGTGGAGTATCAGAGCTCTATCATTAGGGATAAGCACTTGCTACCTATAGCACAACTGGGGGAGATGCAGGATTTAGGGTTTGGAACAAGGCCGCTGGCAGTGTGGGCTGTGGATTGTGGCATCAGCATCACCTGGGAGCTTGCTGGAGATGTGGAATCTCAGGCACCCCATGAAACTTCCGTGGTCTTTTGCCGTGAATCTGGCCATGCTAGTATCACTGTTCTTGTCTTTGGATTTTTTTAAAAAGATTTTAATTTATTTATGAGAGACACAGAGAGAGAGAGAGAGCGAGAGAGAGAGAAACATAGGCAGAGGGAGAAGCAGGCTCCCTGCGGGGAGCCCGATGCAGGACTCAATCCCAGGACCCCGGGATCACACCCTGAGCCAAAGGCAGATACTCAACCATTGAGCCACCCAGGATTTTGGTTTAACTTTAGGGCTGTAGGCTGTTCTGAGTTCCTGCCTCTTTCCTTGTACCTCTCAGCTTTGTGTTCTGTTGTACTGTTACAGGATCTGTGGGGAAGGGCTTAGATGCACCGCCGTGTGAAGGAGTCGATGAGGACACTTGAGCTTATTCCTCCTAAAATGTCAGACAGCAGGACTCAAGCAGACCTGAGCAAAGTGGAGAAACCTGCCCAATGGGAAAAAAAAAAAAAAACCATTTCGAGTTTTTCACTTGAATCTTTTTTTTTTTTTTTTCCATTTGAATCTTAAAGTCAGCTATGCCCTACTCCCAGTGTGAAGATGACAGACCCTGAATATTCACCCTGGGTATGATCCAAACTGGGAGATTTTTTTTTTCATAGTGAGGATGGATTTGTGTTAAGCTACTCACATTTCTTTTACTCAACCCTCCTCCTGTGACAAAGGATGTATATTTATGAAACAGCTGGTTGGGGGCAAAATGGCTTCTTTTTTGTGTGTGGCCACAAAATATGTTTTTTTTTTTTCTTTGAGATCCTCTGGCTGTTTCAAGGAACAAATCCTCAACCTTGCTCACATTAGCAGCGTGAGCTAATCAGCTGAAATACCCAGCATGGAATGCTTTTATCCTTAAGAGAAAAAGAAAGAGCAAGTTGTATTTTAATTAGATATTTATAATGGTTACAAAGCAGCTCTTCAAGAGAAGTTTTAAGAATCTGGCCTTCCTTCTAAGGCGTAACTGTGTTCAAATTATCCTAAAGAGGGGCTGTATATCCATCCAGCCCAATTTGTGATAAATCTACAACTGGGTTCTGCACAGCAGATTTATAACAACAATTAAACAGAAGGAAAATGGGTCATAAATTTTAGCTGGCACAGTCCAGCACCAAAGAGAAGAAAAGAGAATGCTTTGGCCAGATCAAAAGTCAATAATTTCCACATAAAGTGCTAGAGCTATAGCAAAAACAATTTATATGGAAAGAAGCTGTTTGTTTGTTTTTTTTCTCCTGTTTTTTTCAAAATTAGATATTGGAGAACACAATGAAGCATCAACATTACAAAGACCTTATTAAATAATTGGTGTGCTTTCTCAATTTTATGAGTGGTGCAAGCAGTACAAACCTCTCCCAGCTCCTCAGTGCTCGAATTTAGGGAAGGTACCTCCCCTTCAGTCTGACTAAGGAATTATGGGGCAACGGGAGAGTCTTCCAAGAGATTGGGTGACTTTGAAACGTTTTAAGCGCGATTTTGGTGGTGGAATGAGAGGAAGGGAAGCCAGAACAAATTCCAAAGCCAGATGATTTGGAAGAAAACACATGTGTCTCTGGAACGAAGCAACCTAGAGGCACGAATTATAAAGTGGATTATAACCATATTATAAATGGAAACAGAAATCCATGCCCCGAAAGGAGAAAGAGGTCAAGGCCACTTGGCTCAGAACAGGTGGCAGGAGATGGAGTATTACTGGACAGAACGTGTGAGTTTGTAAAACACGTATCAAGATAATCTTCACTGGGGAGGGAAGACCCTCAAGTATTCCTACGCCTGCCAGAAGTTTGGTTCTGCTAAAAGTAGCGCGCATGAAATTATGGACTTTCGCCGCTGACAATTTCACATCTTGACTGGCAAGGGGTACAGGGAGGCCAACTGCCACCCACTGTAGCCGCACCGATAAGGAAGCACTGACTGGCTCTGTGGCAATCACAGGACACTTGGTATGACGTGGCCTCCCCGTTCACAACAAGCACCTAAGAGCGGGCCGGACGCAGGATTTAGAAGTCGGAAGAGCGGGCAGCGCTGGGGGCCGTTGGACTTGCACCCGTGACTCCGGAAAGCTGGGTGTTAAAAATCCAGCGGAAAGGAGTGTGCGGTTGCATGACAAGAAATTTGAAAGTGGACCAGAGATTCTGTGTCCTTGGGTGGACACACTGGTTTCTGCGCCCATTCCCCCCACTTCCTGGAACAGGGCCTCGGGGATCCACGGCTCCCCGCCCTGAGGTCGGAGTGGTCCAGGGGAGGCCGCCCCAGGCGCCCGCTCCAGGGATGGAGCAAGAGACCCAGGGCTCCGCCAATCAGAGCGCCGCGTTCCCCTGGGGCCCGGTGATTGGTTGAGGGGTGGGCGCACGGCCCAATCACCAGCAGGAGAGGCCCGGCCACTTCCGGTGGGGGCTTCGCAGAAGGAGACTCCTTTCCGCTCCGCGCGGGGCGTGAACCCGCTCTGGCTGAGGCGCTCCCGGCCGGCCCCCGTCAGCCCATGGAGAGGTTCGACGGCTTTGAGGGACACTTGTCAGAGCTAGGAGTCATCAGCTCGGAGAACAGTGTTCCCTGGGCGCCAGCCAACCCACCCCCCATAGAGCCTGGGGGCAGCGGGCTGAGCCTGGCATTGCATTCTCCAGCCCGTTCATCTGCTGACGCAGCAGAGTTCCTCATTTGCCCCCCCATCCCCCCCCCATCCACCCAAATCTGAGCAGAAGTAGATTAACTGGAGAGCGATGATGTCAGGGCAGAGGGAGGGAACAGATGGAGCAGCCGCTGTTGGTGTGGCCGAAGTGTGTGTCTCCCGTGGGCCACGTGGACACTGCGCAAGGCCTGGAAGCTCAGAGCAAGCCATCTTGGTGGCAGCCTGTTCAAGAGGGCGGCTGGCTGCCTAGAGACCCCAAACCCAGGCCACGAGGCAGCAGCTGGCACCCCTACCCTGCCAGGGAACCGTGCAGTGGGGAGGGCCCAGGAGCAGCTCCTGCAGGGTCCCACGCCAGAGGCCGCTGCAGGGGAGGTGCTGAGAGGAGCCTCAGTTAGGTAGGCTGGGGGATCTGCTAGAAGGCCCCAACCGTGGGAGGAGTGGGGGGCCCAGGAGGGGCAGGGAGGGGATAGGAAGGAGGGTGAAAAAACAGACCGTGGGCCCTCCCCAGGGCAGCTTCCACAGGCCACAGGTCAGCCTGAGCTAAGGAGATGGAAGGGCACTGAATTGGATCTGAGACTGAAGTTTTAAACTGGACTAGACTGGTCTGGACTTTTTAATTGCCTAAAAGTGACCAGAAATCTCTGAGACCTATTGGAGGTATCATCAAGGAGAGGAAAAAGGAGATGCATCAGAACACATTTAAAAGAGGTGATTGGAGAAAACACAAAAAGTTTCCATGTCTGTACCTCACTTAGTCCAGACTGTTCAATATACTGGTTCCACATGTGTCTTAAGACCTCTAGGGGAGATCTTGTCTGGGGATGGAGTATGCCCAGAGTGGATGAAGCTGAAGGATGAGGAGAGAGAACAACCTTGGTTCCAGTGACAGAGTTTGAGCCCCTGCATCAAGCCACACCTGAAGGCAGATCTCCTTTCTGGAGTTTTCTGTTGTGTGGGTCAATAAGCTCCCTAGCTAATCTGGGTTAAGGTTTCTATCACTTATCAACAGAAAGAATCCTGATTGATACCATGCACATACACACTCCTATTCTTGGGGAGAGGGACATAGCTTTCATCACATTCTCATAGGGCATTGCTATAAAAAGATATGGCTCAGAAGATAGAAACTCTGGAGCTCCAACCCAGCGATCTCTTGACAAATATGAGAGAAACCATGAGATGAGTTGTGCAAGGCTCTCCAGGGACATTGTGGAAGAGCTAAGTCAGAGCATCTTTGGGTGTAGGGTCTGGAGCCTGAGTCTGGCATTAATTGGCACTTCAGAAATATTTGTTGCATGGAAAGCAACAGGAAAATTATAACAAGTCATACTTTACATGCAAATTTTCAGGAAAATAACGAATGTGTGAACATCTAATCTGCATTTCCATGTCCTGACAGATGGCCCCTATTAACAGAACTCTGATTATATTGAAGAAGGAAGGAAGGAAGGAAGGAAGGAAGGAAAAGGAAGGAAGAAAGGAAGGGAAAAAAAGAAAGAAAAAGAAAAAAGAACCTACAAATATCATTGAATGGTTATCATGTACAACACTTACACGGCTATTAACACAATTGTGATTGCCTAATCAATTAAAGAAAAGACAACCCCTATGTATTCCCATTTCTCAGAGACAGTCCCAGCTGTGACTCAGAGAAAGAAAATGACCTAGCTTGGTAGGGGGGGCTTTCATGGCTGGGGCAGGGCTTTGGCTCCTGTTTCTTCTTAGAAGAGGGGTCTGGGCCCTGAGAGTCTAGGGCTGACTTCTCAAAGGTGGAACCAGAGACCACCCGTATCAAAATCATTTGATACGTTTATTTAAAATTCAGGTTCCTAGGCCTTGGCCCCGACTTACAGAATAAGAACCTATGAGGAAAGAGCCCTGGCATCTGCATTTTAAGCCATCTCCCCCTTTGAAAAACTTTACCTACCAAAATCTGTTTCTTTTCTCATGGAGTCTCAATGCCTGGCCACATTCTGCACAGCCCCCCGGGGAGACAGTTCTCTGGGGAAAGAAGCCCCACCCGGGGGGGTGGAGGGATTGGAAGGAGGCTGCGTTTGGTGATACAGTATCACCCTCCTTGAGGTCATGGTCAGTTGAGGCTATGTCAGAGCTGAGGGGCTGTGTGAGTGAGGGCCTCTGAATGGAAGCCAGTGGAACACTCCTTGTGTCCTCGTGGTAGATGAACATAACGGATATAATTATGGTGTAGCTGGTGGGACAGACTCCTAGAGCCCCATGAGCGCTCTCAATGACACCATACATTCTAGACTTGATTATTTGCTGCCTTCTATTGCCCAGGAAGGTTTCATTTGGGAGGGTGGGTATTGTTTTCATAGACATTATTTTTTTTTCAGTTGGTGATTACATTTCCTGAAGGTGTGGATCATGATTTCTACCTCCCTCTTCAACCCACCACCATGTCTCCCACACTGCTGACCACTCTCTAGATGCTGGCTTCTGGTTTGTTTGAGACCATGGGGCGAATACCCTCTACTGCCTTTACTGCCTTCCCAAGATAGCAGCCAGAGCTTCCTCGGGCATGTGCTCTCCCAAGTTCTCAGTCGTATGACATGGGTATGATCAACTCCGGGGGTGGGATTGACTGGCTTAAGCCCCTCCACGCCGCCATTCCCATGGCTGCAATGGTTGGCTCAAGAATGGGCAGTGACCTAAGGATCCCAACTACGGTGAGCCTGATGACTCCTGCTGAGAATTTAGAGCCACAGATTCTTTTCTCTCTTGGTAACGAGCAAGGAAGCCTACTGTAGTCCTAGACATTCTTGGCTGGCTCCCCAGACTTTGAGAGGAAAGCACATGAGAATGGGGCCAGTACTAAGAATGCACAACCAAGAACTGGGGAGAAACTGGGATCTGCGCACACATTTGAGGCCTGGGTAAAGATTTGCTCAAAGTCACATCTCTTCCTAGGCTGCTCTGTGATCTGTACTAATAAGTAACCCCACCTCCCCACTGCCTCTTTTTTTTTTTTTGGTTTAAATCAGTTTAGATTGGGTTTTGTTAGGTGCCACTAAATGTATCTTGCTAGATATGCCCTTCAGCTTTCTCTTGCAGTCATGTACCCCAGTCATCATGAGTCCCTCTTCAAACAGACAGACAGACAAACATCACAAGTACCCAGGAAACAGGATATGATGGGTGGTGGGAATAGGTAGCAGGGTTATTTGGATGCACAACTTATTGAGACTCCATGCCCAAAGAATGTTGATTAACGGATCAATGTCAACCTGGAGGGAAGCCCTGTCCTGTTCAACATTTTAATCAATGACTTGCGTGGAAGAGGAGGCATGCTTACCAAGTCTCAGATGACTCCAAGCTGAAGAATTGCTAATATGACAGATGGCAGAACCAGGATTCAAAATTATTTTGATTGATGTGAGCAACAGTATGGATAAGTATAAACTCTTGCATCCAGGCTCAAAGAAATCAACGGGATAAGCAGTGCCCTGGGGAGACCTGGCCCAGCAGATGTCAGAACGGTGTGGAACTTAAAGTTGACCGTTGGCTCGTGATGAGCCAAAAGTTGAGGCAATTAGTAACATAGCTAATGAGGTTTTCAAATATTTGAAATAACAAAATATTTGAAAACTGCATTCACAAAGAAAGGCTGACCTCGCACCTACTTCCCTTGTGGGATAAAGAAGTGGATTTTTCTGAAAGCAGTTATCAGCTCAGTATATAAAGAAAAGTTTCTAAGGATTCTAAGAACAGGCCACTGCCCCCAAATTGTGAATGTAATAATTATATCAGAATGTAATGAAGTCTACTAGAGTGTCCTTCCCTTTAAAAGCACAGATTTTTAACAACTTGTGACTCAAAGCAGTGCGCATAAAAGCATCCAGAAAAATATGGGGTGATAAAGTAGCCTCGCTCAGCACCCTTGAAAGTTTGCTTCAACTCCACCAAAGAAGAGGCTCATCTAGAAGGAACATCCCGAATCTGGACTCGGTGCCAACCAGCCCATTTCACCTCACTCCATTTATGGCCTTCCTCCTCGATGCTCACCCAGGTTTCATTCCTGCTTTGGCTTGGTCTATCCTTCGGTCCGCTCCTGTGCCAGGAGGACTGGGTTCCCCTCCAGCCTCACACCTGCCTCCCAGGGAGAGCGCTGACTCCACAGTCAGAGCATTGGGAAACCACACCTCCCCCTTCCTTCCCATCCCTGGCTCTGTGACCCTCCCTCGGAGCTAAGACTTTGCAGCCTCCCGAGCCAGGCCTGGATCCACAGACCACCCCACACGGCAGAGGCATGTGCACGACACACCTTCTTTTCTTTCTTTTCCTTTCTTTTTCCTTTTTTTTTCTGTTGTCCTGAACACTTCCTTTTACTTGCTCACCCAGAGGTATAGAGAAGGTGGGCAACACCCCAGTTTCATCTTATAAACTTAGAATGTGGTTTTAGTGAGGAGATTATCAAAAATAAGTTTCACTTGTACCAACACAAAATCATATGTCCTGCGGATTTCCAATGGACAACGGTACTCACATATTTCTCCTTAAAGCTGTCCACCTCTGCCAGAAGCTTCTCTTGGCAGTCAGGGTTGGTGGCCAGGAGGTAGGTGGCAAAAGAGAGCGTGTTGGTGATGATCTCATAGCCAGCGATGAGGAAGATGAAGGCCTGGCCCACGATCTCATCCAGAGTCAGAGGCTGGGACAGGTGTCTGGGCTGGTGTGGCCGGGAGGGACCCACGGTGCAGTCGGTGGAGGAGAAGACTTGTCTGACCATGTCGAAGCTGTCCACACCCAGAGAGGTGGCCAAATGTCGGGCATCCAGGATCAGTTGGAGGAAATCTCTCCGCCTCTAAGGGACAAACGGAGAAAACGCCCATTCTAGACCTTTGAGTCACATGAATGAGACTTCTTGAAAAAAAAAAAAAAAAGACATGCATATGTAGCGTTTTTTGTTTTTTGTTTTTGTTTTTGTTTTTTAGATATTTTTCATTTCTTTGAGAGACAGAGAGAGTGTGAGCAGTAGGGAGGGGCAGAGGGAGAGGGAGAACCCCAAGCAGACTCTGTGTTGAGCATGGATCCTGACATGGGGCTCCATCCCACGACCCTGAAATCATAACCTGAGCCGAAATCAAGAATTGGAAGCTTAACAGACTGAGCAACCCAGGCACCTCATGTATATGTGTAACTTTTAATGAGATTGATGGGACCAGCACCCTCGCTGCAGGATTATCTGAGATGGTGAGAACCTGGAAGCCTCGAATGTCCTTTATATGGCACTGGGTTCTCAGGCTCTGGTGCAGCAAACAGCAGACGGTGATGCTGCCGTTAAGAAGGATGAGGCCATTCTATCTGGGCTGATTGGGAAACGTGTTAAGCCATTTGGGGAAGTAAAAAAAAAAACAAGCAAGTTGCAGAACAATATGCACAGTGGAACCTCATTTCTATAAAAACGGTACATGTACAATACACATAATTACACGTATTTGTTCACGCATAGAGGATGTTTAGCAACATCTAAACCCGGCAGTTCACAGCGAGCTGGAGGAGTGGGAAAACCGGGGTGTGGTGGAGGCTTTGATTTTTTTTTTTTTTTACTTTATACATGTTTGTACTGTTGGTTGGCTGGTTGGTTTTCCAACAAGAAAGCGAAGCACCTATAGATTTAAAGCAAAGCACGAGCTCCCTTGTTCACTTACACACCACTCTGGGCTCACTCAGGTGGCCATTCGCTTTCCTCACACAGTAGGAAATTGGCAGAAGCAGGGACAGGAGGGAATGAGCCTTGGGGATCCTGGCCTGCCCATACCTCCCCCACCCTTGGGTCCCTCTTCCCATAAGGATCCCCTGCCTCATTTAAGTGCTTAGAGCTTTCTTACCATTCTCCCCTATCTTCTTAGCTGCAATTTGCATATTCTTCATATTTTTACTAGCACTAATTGTAACAATCGAAGCATTTATGTATTGCTTTCGAGTTGACCAAGTGTATCCCTGGCCTATCCTTTCTTCGAAAAGCTCGTTAATGTGATGAGTGACAACCAATATGTTGGTTGTCTTTTCCAAAGTGTATGGAGCTAAACAGCCAAAGGAGAGAGTCAGAACCACTGGGAGAAACATAATTCCAAAGTACTGTACCTGGTGCAACGTGTGCACAATTCCTTGGCTTCTGAATTTCTATTGCGTTAAATAATCCGTGCCTGCCCCACGTGTCAGTGCTTTAATTCCAACCCATAAGATTGTTGTTACTTCACGTGCTGTTGCTTTTTCTCCTCCACAAGAGTATAAGCGAGTCCAGGGCAGGACCCTGTGGCCCACCCCCATGCCTGGTGTGGTGCTGAGCACGTGTTAGGCCTGCGACAAATAATCCCACAAATAACAGTGCAATGCGGTAAACACATTTTTTGAGAAAGGCTGTGTTGGATTTGCTTACAAGTGCGTGCCCTTGGAGACTGAGGCCTTTGGAGCTCCACTGCTTTCCAGCTTTTGTGTCCTTGCAGGATGTCTGCTGAGATGCCAGCGGGGCTCACAGCTAAGCCTGTGGGCATCGAGTACCTTGAGTCTCAGGAGCCAGGGCCTCGGTGTCCTGCCAGCCTGCTCAGGTGAGCCACAGCTGACTGCCTCTTTCCAGCCTGGCCCTGCTCATACTGATTTCCAGGAGGCATCCTCAAGGGCTGGCTTTCCCCAGATTCCTTCCTGATGCTTGGCCAACATCTGGGTGGCTGCTGTGGTCCCGTGGGGCAGAGTCAGGACGGGGCAGGGCATGATGGCACATGTGGCAGGTGAGTGCTTTCTTTTACCCTGGCTCTTGGATGAGAATCCCCAGGCCTGTCAGCTGGGGAGTGTTAAACTCCTCAGGGTGGGCAGCCCGGGTGGCTCAGCGGTTTAGCGCCCACCTGACCCAGCCCAGGGCCTGACCCTGGAGTCCTGGGATCAAGTCCCGCGTCGGGCTCCCTGCATGGAGCCTGCTTCTCCCTCTGCCTGTGTCTCTGCCTTTCTCTCTCTCTCTCTGTGTGTGTCTCATGAATAAATAAATAAATAAAATCTTAAAAAAAGAAAGAAAGAAAGAAAGAACTCCTCAGGGTGCCACGCAGTTGTCCCTGAGGCTCACCCTTGGCTTTACGGGAGGGGGGTGGAGACGGTGTCGGGCAGGAGAGCACCGGGGGCTCTTCCCAGCACTGCAGCTGGCAACCCTTCCTCTCGTCCCTGCTCTGACAGGCTGCTAGAGGGCCATCGAGCATGGTTAGAACTCTGTTGTCACCTCCAGCTACAAAGGCCAGAGGACAGGGCTGCTCCCTAGGGCCTGGGCGCTGGAGAAGAGCATTAGTGTAGATGGGTTTCTTTTATTTGCACTGCATCACAGAGGCTATTTGAACACTGCCCATTTAGGACTGAAACAGTGCTGCTTTATGGTTATATCCAAGAAAAATACGCACCCTGATAGATGTAGGTGTCTAATCCACCCATCGGCTAGAGCTTAGAAAAATATTTACCTTTTAACATCTGTGCTGCATTTTCCACTGCGCAAACACACATCTGCTTGATGGAATGTCTACAGAGTTTAGATGGGTTTAAAGCAAGTTTTTTTAGTAACCATATAGCTCTGTCTTGACACGGGCAGTCCTGGATTTGTGGTTGGGAGGTTTTTCTCAGATCAACTCATTGTTTGAAACAAATAGCTCTCGAGTTTATAAAAGGAAGAGCTCGAGGCAATCCCAGTAATTGGATCTTTAATAAACCCCTCACCTCATAGTAAGCCATTGGGTGCAACAGTTTTAGAATTTTCAGCCTGATTCCACAGCCTGTGGGGTTCGGGCTGGGGGAAGGGTGTGTGTGTGTGTGTGTGTGTGTGACAAAACTGTCATCAGAAAGCTCTTCAGAGCGATTCTGAGGTTTAGAAACGTGGCTTTCCCCGCCCCTCCTTCCGTAGGCTTCATCCTCATTCTGGAGACGCATGAATCTGGATGAGAATGTTCTGTCCTTTTAGGTGGCAAAGCCAGGCCAGGGACACCAGTGAGCTGATTCTTTTCCAAGGGCATCAAGTGCAGTTCACAGTGGTGTGGGCCAAGGGGTTGTGAGCTTCTGCACACCTTCCCCTGCTTTCTGAACCAGGACACCTTTGCTTCCGAGTCTCCAGCGGGGGGACGCCAGGCGAGACGAGGCTGCTGCTGGTGCATCCAGCCACTGATTGACCCCCGATCTCCTTCTGGGCCCCCCAGCGCAGCAATGGGACCTCACGTTGTCCCTTATTAATCTCTCTGAGCTAGTCTTTGAAGCAACCCTTTTAAAGCTCGCACAAGTCAATTCCAGAGAAGACACTTCAGCCCTTGTTGTTTCCTTTTGAAGCAACTTTCTTGAATGCAACGAGGCCCTTAAAGAATAGCATTAGGCGTGCATGAGTGTATCCAGCAGTGAAATTATTTTCCTAACTGAAAAGTCCCATTTCTGTTCTCAGCCAAATATTCCCTGGATTCCTCCTATGTGCCAAGTGTGGTGCAAGTCTGTAAGGAGGAAAAAGTCTCAGGGTCTCAGATGCAGCAGGAGAGAGCCCTCACCCCCAAATTTCGTAGCCACGTCGTCCATGCTGAAAGCCAGTGTGAGATCAATTACCAGTTGCCCCAGCTCCTCTCTACGGCTGATGCTCTTCATGCTGTAAAATCCATCTTGCCGATTTTCAATAGAAAGGATATGCCGATGAAAAGTCCACGTGGGCACATTTACCTGGAAAATTCTTTGGGGTTGCTATTGTTGGTGCTTGAAATAGAGAGGCTGTGAGTTTCGGGGGGGGGCGCCCATGTCAGAGCCTGGACCGTTTGCTCTGGGCTTCTGTCCACCATCCTTCCCCTCTGTCCTCTCTTTTCTCTTTTGTGATCACCCCTTCTCAGCCCTTCTCCTTTCCTTCTCATGCCCTGGAAAGCTCTAAGTGGTAGGCCTCAGTAAGGGCCAGCGCGGTGTGTGCAGGGCTGGGAGGGAAGAGACAGGACAGAGGGAGGGGTGCCAAATCAGGCCCCACTCCATTTCGACGCCGTGTCCTATTAAGATACGTTACCTCTTCGGCTGCTTGCTGGTCCCGCAAGGCAATCACATTCCTAATGAGTTTGTTAAAAAAGCCATTCAGTTCATCTCGGTTCTTATTGGGCAAAATCCGGGCCAGTGGGACCATTATGGATGGAAATGATACTTGAAAGAGAAAAACAAAAGTGGCACTGAAAACGGGGTGGCAGTAACCCGGGGCTACCCGAAGCTTGTTGCCAGGGAAGCAGACCCCGGCCTTGACTTAGAGTCCTCATCAGAAGGCCGCCCCCCGCCCCCCGCCCGCCCCACCGGGGCCTGCATGCTTTCCAGCAGGTGCTGTGCCTTATTCCACTCGCCACTCAGTAAGCACATGATAAATGTCTGCACAACTGAGTCCACACTCCATCTGGCCCCCAAGAAGTCAATCTCATCCTTAGAATTTAATTTTCCAGGTCCTAGAGAGGGAGGCCCACGGTCTTCATATTCCATCAATGAGGACGGGTTATAGGGTTTGTTTCAAACCTGAGCAAGTGGTGGAAGCTGATCTATTTTCTTAACTTGGGGGCCATTTGCATTTGCTTTCCCACAGGGTCACTGTCCCCAGAGCTACCACCTGAATGGTCCCTACGAGCTGCCACGACAGCCGCTGGCAAGAACACTGGCCCTGTGGGTACGTCCTTGCTGTGCCAGGTACATGCAGCCTATGTCCTTCCTGTCATGGCCTTGGGCAGGGCTCCTTGGGCCAAGGACACTTCTCTTCTCCTAGAGGATGGCTTAGGCCAAGGGGCCGAGCAGCCGCAGGGTTGCTCAGGTCAGGCCTGCCCTGCACAGGTGCTGCTTGGGAGCTGGGGGTGGGGGTGGGGGGCAGGGAGGAGAAGTTCTGGGCCCTCGGAGCTTTCAGAACACTCTGTCCATTTTCAAGAGCCAGAGCCTGAACCAACGTGGGCTCAGAGTGGTCGAGAGAAGAGTGGGAGCAGCAACAGGGACAGGGGGCCACCCACTGCAGGGCGTGTCCGTGGTCAGTGGCAAGGGGAACTGACTCAGGGGAGCAGCTCCTGGAGGTGGCAGGGGTTGGGGGTGGTGGTGGTGAGGGACAAAGGGGCGGCTGATGGGACTCCCTCAGCAACCCCTCCTACAATTTCAGTGTGAGGCTGCTGAAGGGGATAGGGACTTCGTAGAAATGGACTCAGAAATGGGAGTGAGACTGACCAAGGAGTGAATACAATTTAGCAGCCCAGCAAAAAGGTCAGAAGTTGGGGCAATAATCAATAATGGCAATAGCAACACTTCAATACTTCCATAAAAGCAAGAAGATGCTGGAATTGGCCAGAGGGCAAAACCTCAGTTCTAAAATAAAAATAAAATAAATCGACCAGTCTACATGGTATCAGGTAACCTGTCAGGACCTTCATGTGATTTCTAGTTTACTGTGCTTCAAGCAGAGAGGTCCTCTGAAGAGGGTTTTGCTGGGGGTGGGGGGCGGGTGGGCAATATGATGTAGAAAATGAAACGCTTTGGGCTCCAGTTTTGTCTCTGCCTTTCTAAGCTTCAGTTTTCCCATCTGTGAAGTGGGGATGAGAATACTTCCCCACAAGGTGAACGCAGCACTTTCGGAGGCAGCGCAAGCAAAGCGCTCAGCACTGTTCTCTCTGCGGCCGTGGTGAGAGAGGCCCGAGCTACCTGCCTTGGTAATGAGTGGCCCTGGCTGGTGACAAGAGGAGCCTGGGTGGTTCTGAGCATAAGGCCTCTGTGGGGTGGACTCTGTAGGGTGACTCTCAGAGACCCCTCGTGGTTAGGGTGATCCCCAAAAGCTGCCTGGGCCCTCCCAGCTGTCAGGGCATCAGGCCAGCTTGCTGGACCCTGGTCTTCCCACTCTGGGCAAGAGTTGCACTTACAGATTAAAACCAGGATAGGTCTGGGGATGGAGTATGCAAAGAAACGCCTGCAGTGCTTCACAAAGGGGTCCCCGGGAGCCCGTCGGGAGTCCACTTGGGTGCCAAAGGCGACACTGGCAACCACATCTGTGGTGTAGCAGCTGTAGCACCTGCGGGAAGAGGAAGCCATTTGGGTGTGGTAAGGGCCCTGCCTTTGGCCTGGCCATCGTGCACACCCCTAAAGAGGCACCACTTCAGAGCTGAAGTGAGGGGGTGGGAAAGGGCGCTTGAGTTGAGATCCTTTGAGCCTGGCAACAGAATTCGGGAGGAGACACAAGAACCTATCAGATGGCTCATGCAAACAAAGACTGGGGAAGGTAAGAGAGCATCATGTCCTCAACTTTCAGGCTTCGGGCAGCCTTAATCAACCAGCCACAGTCAAATTCCAAGAAGGATGTTTTAAATTTTCCTCCCTGTGGGGGAGGGAACACAGTTGACCCAAAACCCATGCATCTTGCCCCAAAGCTGTGCAGAGTCGGTCCAAAGCCAGGATCGAGCGGTTAACTGATACAGAACAAGTTGGGGGTTGATGAATTAGCAACCTGTTCATCTAGTTTTATTAGCTTGTCCCCCTCTTCCTCCTAGTGATTTTACAGTTTTTCTAAAAGTAACAAACCAAAAACAAGGGCGCTTCACACTCAAATAAATACAAGACAAACTTTGGGACCAGCTTCGTGAACATATGTATATTATTACAGAAAACACACGTTGCACTTTAGAAACAAACAGAAGGAAAAGTGTCTGGCAACAGCTCCAGAAAAATTAACCTCTTAGGCTCTAGGAAACCTGCCCTCAAAGGGCCATTTTAAACCAGAATGATCCTCCGTTGGTATCTTGCAGGAGGAGTCAGGTGCAGTTCTTTCTTTAAAAAAAAAAAAAAAAGGCTAGCACCGGGGTACGCACATCCTTTTATAAAGAAAAGTTCTTATTTTTGTGGCTTGATGCAGGCACACATGGAGTTCCTTTCTATCACCAACAGCTTATCACTAAGGAATAAATGACATCCTTAGATGATTTCTTTTATTTTGACTGCTTTATCGAAAATATTTCCACAATTGATTGCACATGTCCCCGCTACAACGAAGGCCGTCTGCCCACTGAATGCAATTCCCTCTGATCCTCACAGCCAAAGAGTTAAGGGTTTTTAAGTTATTTATTTTGCTTTTGTAGTTGTTCTTTAGCCAACTCATGCATCTCGTGGCCAGAGAGAAAGTGTGTGAGAGGATTTTGTAAACACCACGGCAGAATTTGAATGCTGGTGATGGTTATGTTATTATTTCATTACAAGTGATAATAAGAATGAGTCGGCTTCTGGCTGACCCGAGTCTCTCGCCCTACTACTCTGGTGCCAAAAGCCATAACTTAGCAGAGGACACGTGGAGGGGAAGCCAGATAATCAGTCATTTCAATTTGGTGTCCACTGCTAAGTCCTGGCTCCTAGGCTGGGGTGCATTGCAGTTCTTGCAATTCGGTGAAAATGCATGGACTTCCCCTTCCCCCCGCAGGCCTGTCCTCTCTGCCCACTCCCGCATCTGCAGAGGTCACAAGGCGTGTCCACCCACACGCCACTGCCCACCCAAGGCTTCCTGCCACACGCCACACCTACCCTGGGCTTTGTTCCCATTCTCTGCACATTTTACGTGGGTTTCATTTCTTCTTATTATTCAGTCCACCCATGCTTTTTATGAGCTTCTAGCGTTTCCATAGTTTGCTGGTCCCGAGGTAATTGTCCAGCAATTATGTACAGTTGCAAGAAGCAGCAATTCAAAAGTCCGATTTCTCATTTATCCTGTGGCCACATAGCACCCTTACCTCTGGATGTCGAAGGCGTCCCCGGATTCCGCGTAGTGTTTTAAGTGAGCCAGGAGCAGATCGCAGGCTTGGCTGATTAGGGGAGTCATCTGATAGCAGATAACAAAGGGGTAATTAGGACACCAGGCAGGGAGCACACCTAAATTAGCTGCAGATACAGAGGTTATGTGTGGTGCTTCCTGGGAAAACATTGTTTTCAAGGTAACTTTCATGCAGCAAAGATTCAAGAGGAGGGTCTGAACTTCACAAAAATCGTAAACTACAATAGCTGTAAACGTCTATTTTAGCTTAAGCAATCTGTTCTTTTGGAAGCAAAAAGAAGAAAGGATTTCGAGTAAATACTGTGAAATAATTACAAAAATGATCATTAAATGCTTAGACAGAAATGAGAATCAGTACTTGGTTTCGTGACATTTGGTTAGCATTAGAGAGTAAATAGCCCACAATCCATATGTACTCTCTCTGGAATTAGCCCAAATCCATGTTTGCTTGGTTCCAATTATACTTTAGATCTTCCAATAGAATATAGAATCGTAGTCTCCAAAGGAACGTACGATCGTCCATTTCAACTTTTTACTCAATACGAAAATCATTTTTAGAACATTTCTGATGGATGGCTATTCATATCTGCATCTGCTGCTTAAACCTTTGAATACATATGTGTAAGGGAGCCCTTGACTTCAGGAGACCTTTCATGCCCACCCAGGGAAATTGCTGAGTTTTTTTTAAATATTAAAATATTTTCATTATGGAAAATGTCTAACATATGCACACAGAGAGAATGGTATCGTGAACATTTGTATAATGAGTGTCCAGCTTCGACAAGTTTGGATCTCATTTTTGGCCACTACCACTTTGACCCCAGCCGCCGGCTCGAGGGGGTGGGATTCTCTGTGGAACCTGATGGCCACACATGTGACCTTATATTTTCTCCTGTATATTTGCAAAGCCAAGTCAGAAACGCTGAGGGGAATCCTTCTAACCAGTGTCCATTCTACAGTAACACCATAGCTAAAGCAACATGCCATAAACCATTGTTCTGAGCCTTTCTTCTGGAAAACATTTTTAAAATGTTAAATATGTTATGATTTTCCTATTTTGACACTAGAACATAACTTCCTGAGGGCAGGGAAGATTTTTGTCTTTTTGTTCATTTGTATGTCCCCAGAACCTAGAACAATGCCTAGCACGTAGTAATTATTTTTTGAATGAGGGAATGAATTTGAATGATTACTTAAGACCCAGTCTTGGCTCTTTTTTTTTTTTTTTTAAGATTTTATTTATTTGTTCATGAGAGACACACAGAGAAAGGCAGAGACACAGGCAGAGGGAGAAGCAGGCTCCCTACAGGGAGCCCAATGTGGGACTCGGTCCCAGGACCCCAGGATCACGCCCTGAGCTGAAGGCTCAACCACTGAGCCACCCAGGCATCCCCTAGTCTTGGTTCTTAAAGTCTTGAGGCTTTGGGGAAAGTTATAGGATGTTAATCTACTTGTTAGAAGGTATGTTGTACTGAGGCAAAATCTTCCCTTCTAACAACCTTTCACTGGTTTCAGTTGACTTCTTCCACACAGTAATGCTTCAAATACTCAGACAGCAAATGCTGCTCCTCCTCTGGTTTCAGTTGACTTTCACTGGTTTCAGTTGACTTCTTCCACACAGTAATGCTTCAAATACTCAGACAGCAAATGCTGCTCCTCCTCATCTCCTAGACAATTGTTCCCCATCCCTTCAACCACTCCTTGTGCCACATGGTCTACATGCACTTCTCCTTTGTTATCTCTCTCTCTTTTTCTCTCTCTCCCTCATCAGTGTCACTCTTGGAAGGCAGCTCCATAAATGGAACACAATATTTCAGGTAAGATCCCATAAATCATAAATGGGTCACTGCCAATCACAAGCCCAGGTGTATGTTGACTTTTTTTTTAATTTATTTTTTATTGGTGTTCAATTTACTAACATACAGAATAACCCCCAGTGCCCGTCACCCATTCACTCCCACCCCCCGCCCTCCTCCCCTTCTACCACCCCTAGTTCGTTTCCCAGAGTTAGCAGTCTTTACGTTCTGTCTCCCTTTCTGATATTTCCCACACATTTCTTCTCCCTTCCCTTATATTCCCTTTCACTATTATTTATATTCCCCAAATGAATGAGAACATATAATGTTTGTCCTTCTCCGACTGACTTACTTCACTCAGCATAATACCCTCCAGTTCCATCCACGTTGAAGCAAATGGTGGGTATTTGTCATTTCTAATGGCTGAGTAATATTCCATTGTATACATAAACCACATCTTCTTTATCCATTCATCTTTCGTTGGACACCGAGGCTCCTTCCACAGTTTGGCTATCGTGGCCATTGCTGCTAGAAACATCGGGGTGCAGGTGTCCCTGCGTTTCATTGCATTTGTATCTTTGGGGTAAATCCCCAGCAGTGCAATTGCTGGGTCATAGGGCAGGTATATTTTTAACTCTTTGAGGAACCTCCACACAGTTTTCCAGAGTGGCTGCACCAGTTCACATTCCCACCAACAGTGTAAGAGGGTTCCCTTTTCTCCACATCCTCTCCAACATTTGTTGTTTCCTGCCTTGTTAATTTGCCCCATTCTCACTGGTGTGAGGTGGTATCTCATTGTGGTTTTGGTTTGTATTTCCCTGATGGCAAGTGATGCAGAGCATTTTCTCATGTGCATGTTGGCCACGTCTATGTCTTCCTCTGTGAGATTTCTCTTCATGTCTTTTGCCCATTTCATGATTGGATTGTTTGTTTCTTTGGTGTTGAGTTTAATAAGTTCTTTATAGATCTTGGAAACTAGCCCTTTATCTGATATGTCATTTGCAACTATCTTCTCCCATTCTGTAGGTTGTCTTTGAGTTTTGTTGACTGTATCCTTTGCTGTGCAAAAGCTTCTTATCTTGATGAAGTCCCAATAGTTCATTTTTGCTTTTGTTTCTTTTGCCTTCGTGGATGTATCTTGCAAGAAGTTACTGTGGCCGAGTTCAAATGTATGTTGACTTTTTAAGAAGACATGTATGACAGGACAATATTGAGGTTCGGGTCAACAAAGACCACAAGGTCTTTTTCCATGCATCATCACCACATGCAATTGATTTTTTTGACACTTCAGACTCCATTCATTAGAAAGGCTTTACATTTATATTATATTTGTAGCTGTAAAAAGTCCTGCCGTGTGTTCTGAGCAGAACCATCTTTTAACTCCCCTAAAACATTCAAGTGATTGGAGAAGCCTGGCACAGTGGGACAGCCTGGGTGGCTGTTAGCCAGATGTTGGAGGGACACATGGCTTCATTGGGCCCCTCCATCCTATGGCTCTGCAAGCCAACCCCATGTGCTCTGCAGTGTCACCAAAGAACTGGGACACCAGTTCTTTCCAACAGCTTGCTGTGGGAGAGATGGTCCTGAGAAGCCGAAAGGCACTCCCGGTGAGTCAGAGTGAGCTGTAGGCTGTGTGAGTTCCCAGAGCAGGGACAGTGGCCTGGACAGCACTTATGGGCAGCCACACAGCAGGTCAAGGAGCAGATGTGCAGAGCAGAATACACCCACACCCTCGATGGAGAGACAGCAGAGCAGCGGAGAGTCTCCTTTGTTGCCAAGACTCCTCGGAAGAAGTATCTGGAGAGGAACATTCTGGGGAAAAAGGATTTTCTGCTCATCAAGCTTCAAGGGCTTAGAGTACTAGAGTGCTTGTGCTCAGTGTGGGTGGGCCAAGGGGTACACTCATGCATTCAAATCTCATCTCCTACAACACTGGCTATTCCTGCTTTTTCCATCTGAAATTTGGTGAGTGTGCCTTTTAAGCCTTCATTCAGCCCATCCAGCAATACGTATACAGGAGCAGACACAGAGCCCATGGCCCTCTGCTGGTCTGCTACTTTAGGTAGCCCCAGAATTGGCCAGCAGTCACTGATTCTGGCTCTTTGGCCGGCTGTGCATGAACCTAAGTTCACGAACCAAAGTGCAGCCAGGCAGCAACTGCTCAATAAGTTGGCTGGGGAAGAATTTGTCAAATGATTTGCTGGGATAGAAATGTAATTGACCTCATATGCCTATCCTGAAGTCCACTCAGAACAAGGATGAGAATGGCTACCCTGATTTATTCCTGGGAACTCTGGGTGGGCTCTTCATGACAACTGCATTCTCTTCTAAATGCTCACACACTGTCAATTTAAAAATCCATCAGGACAAAAGTGCGTGTAAATGGGTCACTTTTAATGGCCTCTGGGCCACTGCTCTCGAAAAATCTTAGCCTGCCTTCGTGTTTGGAGAATTCTACTACCTCATCCATATTTCTGTGATTGCCTTCCCGGGCTATATTCTTCCATTATTTTAATAAGCTTAGTGGTACAAGTGAACCTATAAAATATAAAATATTTTGTCAATATATTGACAATGATGGCTTCTGGAGTTCTTTTTGTCCTCATTACTGGAGGGATGGCCCTGTATGAATTACGCCAAAACTCTGAGGAATACACCACTCTGGGACAGGAGGAAAGAGAGGGCTGTCACCCCGCCCGGGGTCAGTCAGACGGTTTCGAAGTAGAAGCAGCCATGGCTAGCACCCGGCTCTAACATTAGATACCTGGATGCCCTGGGGCCTTTTAGCCTCTGAACGGTCCAGGAGTATTGCTTACCTAGAAATAAACTCTGGCTTCAGAAAAAAAAAAAAAAGGAAGCTTACAGCTTATAGCTTCCTTAATGGAACAAAAATGGTATGCAACATAAAATTGGATTTACACTGAACTCTTCAGAAGCATGCCTCGTGCAGAAGGGGTCCACCCGTGCTGAATCCAATCGTATGCTGGACAGTGCAATGGGGGGCTGAACCCACCACCCTCCATTGGTTCCTCTACATGCTCGTAACTAGAATGCTTTGCGGCTGACTGGCATGATTGTAATTTTCCACCACGCTCTGCCTGCTGTCTGTTGCACTGAATGGGTAATGACATTTTTATTTGGGTTAATGTGATATGAGATGGGGCATGTAATATGAAAAATGTTTTAAGAAGCAATGCAGAGAAGATATTATAAGACGGTGGAGCATGCTCTGTATGTTGGCCAATAGGCATTGTTTCAGGCTTTCTTCCTTGCATTATACACAAGTAGTTATGGAATATTCACTCTCACACGAGTTGCATACAAACAAAAGCTCTCTTTGATGGGCTTGCAATCATTTTTATACAATCCACAAGCCCAGCAGTTATTCCCCTAGATTTGCAGACAAGCAGGCATAGGTGGCTTGTGCAAACACACAAGCACAGATGAACACACAATACTATCGTCAGATCTTAATAAAAGATTCTCATTTGATGGTTACATTTCATCTTTGTAGGATAATGAGAAATTTTTATTTTTGTTTTTCCCACATTTTTCATAAGGCACATATGTGATACTTATCATCAGATAAAATATTAATGTTATTAGCTTTTAGAAGAATGATTTCTTCTTGGGAATGACAGTCTAGCAGCCAAGCCCAGGGAGAAAGGTTCCCATTTTGCTTCTCTCACCTCTCACATTGATTGGCTTTATTCTAGATGGTGCTGAGTGTATGGTGTTCAGCCATTTGGTAACTAGCAGTCACCATCAAGGGTAAAGTACCCTCCTCAGCCTGGGAAAGAAATTCTTCGAGGAAGGAAGTCCTTGCTTAGCTGGAGTTGGCTGTACTACTAAATTGCCCAGTTGAAAAAAATGGATTTTTTTAAGACTATGTCTAAGGAATTCTGAGTCAAGGTATAGACAGGGGACAATAGAGTTAATTTAACAAGGTGGAAGAGCTTTCTGAGTGGTCAAAAGAGACAGCTCATAGGGAAATGACAAAGAAGGGCTAAGGATTTCTCCTGATCATAGGCGTTCTTCTCTTTTTTTTTAGGTGATTCACAGAATTTCATCAGTGGAGTTTCTTTCTCTGAGACTAAGATGCTGACCTTGTTAAGTACACTTGACCCTGGGAGAGCAAATCCTCAAAGCCACTGCCAGTTATTAGATTTCCTCTCCTTGGTAGTTTTTAGTTGTGTGACCTTGGTTGGGTGAATTGCTCAACTTCAGTGAGTCTATTTCTTCATCCACAAAATGGGAATAATGAGATCTTCTTTGAAGAGTTGTGACAGTGATTAGAAATATATAAAAGGCTTGGCACTAGAAGGCATGACAGCTATCCTCTGGAGGACCCCTGGTTTGGATGCCTGGCACCATTTCCTCTCCTCTTATTCCTTAGAGACAAGACCCCATTGGATCCACCTGTTCTTGCCTCACCATGTTATCATTAGTTCCTTGTCTCTGTCTCTTCATCTTTATCTCCCTGCCAATTACTCTAATTCAGGCTTTGCCACCTGTCTGTCACCTGGAACGTGGCTATCATCCTGCTTCTTGAGAACAAAGCAGCATAAGTAACGTTGTAATCTCAATACTTTGTATAGTGTCTAACACATAGATGGACTAAAAAAGTTTTCTTTTTTTATATAGATTTTTAGAAAGACTTTATTTCAGAGAGAGAGAGAGAAAGAGAGAGATAGAGCACAGGCAGTGGAGAAGGGTAGAGGGAGAATCAGGTTCCCTACTGAGCAGGGAGTCTGATGTGGGACTCGATCCCAGGGCTCTAGGACCATAGCCTGAGGTGAAGGCAGATGCTAAACCATCTGAGCCACCCAGAACCTTAAAAAATAGTTTTCAAAGAGCTTCATAGCCTCCTTTCTTTTCACTTTTCAATCCAGTCTGTACTTAGTCACCAGACCGGTCTAATGAAAGTACTTGTTATCTAAGTATCCCCATTGACTGAAGGACGTAGAACAAGCTTGTTATCCTACCTTCTAAAGCTCACTAAGAATTGAATCCTGCCAATAACCATAAGCTTAGCAGATCTTCCCCTAGTCAAGCCTTCAGATGAGATCATAGCCCAGGCCAACAGCTTGACTGCTGCACACAGAGGCCCACAGAAACCATGAGCTAATAAAGTTTTACTGTTTTAAGCTGCTAAATTTTAGGGTAATTTGTTACACAGCAATTGATAACTAATACATTTGCAATGTCACCTTCTTGTGGCAACTCTTGTGAGTTGTCATACATTACTAAAGTTTTTGATATTTGTTCTATCAGGAATGGGCTTAGTGCAACATATTCAGTTGTGTCTCTAGAACTATCTAGGTGATGACAGATTGAATGTTCTTTGAGGGCTTTGACATAGAAGGAACATGGGTTGATTGAAGAGCTCTTTCTATCTTAGCATGAAGGTGGTGCAGTTTGCAGGGAGCTGGCTCTGTGCCAAAGACCTGGTACTCATGCTTGTTCTACCTCTTAGTTTAGGCAAGTCATTTGAATCTCTCTGAACTGGGATCCTCACCCTCAAACAAGGGGCTAATTGCAGTGCACTATAAAGTCCCTTTCCATTCTAGGATTTGAGTGAGGTCACTAAGCATCAGATTGAGTTACTTAAGAACCATGGAAAGAGCAGGCAACTTCCCAGTTTGGCACAGTAAAGGATTGAATCCATGAGCCTCTCTATTTGCTCCAACACATTCCATCCATGGTAAGAAACTCTATTTGCATCTCTTTGATGCATTGACTTCAGAATTACATAAAGACCTAAATCTGGTTATTTTTATGTTTCAAAAACTTAGTAAAAGTGAGAATTAGAAATTCAGATCCTCTGACTCCTGGCTTGTTGCTCTCTCTTCCAAAATCAGAATCCACATTCTCTTTGTTCCTCAGTCAATTTACTTCTAGGTTATAATTTCACTTAATGCATGATGCCATGAACTTGGAAAACAAAACAAATAAACACCATTAAGCCTTTGGGACCCCTGAAACTTTGGAGAACAGAGTCAGCCCGGGTGCTAGAGATAACACATTTCCTGATTAGGGAGAGAGAAGGAAAGGACCCCTTCTTCATTATCTTCTACTTCTAAACCGAGATGCCCCCCCCCCGCCCCCTTCAATGGTGTGTAGGTGGGCTGACTCATTGGTCTACGTATAAAGGAGATTCAGGAAAGAGCCTGAGCAGAGGGTACCACCCTGAGATCAAAATATGGCCCCTGGGAGCTGACCCCCTGGGGCCATGGAAAGTGGAGACTCCAGAGGTACAGGTATGACTTGCAACTATCCTCACCTCCTCCTTCAGTGTCTGTCACACGGGTCTAGAGGAAGTGTCACATCCTGCAGGCTGAAAGGCTGAAACTCCTCTCCTTACTCCCTCACTTTCAAGTACTTCATAGCTCCTCGCCCTCCAGTGAAGCTTGCACAAAACACTCCCCCTAGCACAGAACCCTCTGTGCCTCAACCTACTTTTCCAGTTTTCTCTCGCTAATCCGTTACATGTACTCTGTGTTCCAGCCAATTTGTACTCCTCTATTCCCTGAACACATCCTGTACTTTTTGTCCAGATGCCTTTGTTCTTGTAGCTCTTTCCACTTGCAATGTACCTTCTCCCTCTGTCAAAACTCAGTAAAATCTTCAGGACTCACTTCCAATGCTATCCCCTGCCCGCCCCCTCCCCCCCAAAGAGGCTTCTTATGCTCGAAAAAGGACGTCAACTCTGTCACTGTTTTCCACTACTTAGTAATAATGTAGGAATTCATGTACTTTGTTACCCTTCTACATTATAAACCCTTTATAGACAGGAACTAATAAATCTTCATTGCATTTTACAAATTTAATGTTTCATTCTATTTGGCATTCTTAGACCTGTGGGCAATGTTGTTTTGGAACTGATGTCAGAGGGGGATTTTCTGAATAAATAAGAGTCAGCTAATGGGGGTGGGAGATGGCATTTAAGCATATTGTTGACTTTAAAAAAATTAGTACCTTAAAGTGCTTTAAACTGGTGGCTAACAAATATAAAATTAATATCAGTTAACCAAACTTACTACCTCCTTCTGCCACCGAGATATTAAACACATCCATGACTTATTTTTATGCAGAATTTCCTGCTGATAAGTATCAGCTCTAGCCATCTAGGTGAATAATCAAGTGTCATTTCTAATAAGTCAGTGGCTCCTGTCAAGAGTTGTGACCAATTAGAACTCATCCCGATGAGGAGGTGGCTGCTGGTGTTGCCAAGCAACAGCCAAGCTGGGAGGCACATTTAGATGCTCGTTTAGATTTAACCAGTGGCAAGTCAGAGTGACATTATGATTCTGGCAAAAGGAAAGCCAAATTATAACCCAGGATGGGGTACCCGTGATGAGGAGTGTGTTTTCTTTTAAATGCAAATGGAAAAGGAACATTTTAACCAGAATTTAAACAGTCCATCATTATACTGATTTTAATTAGGAGATTAGGTGTCAGTGGAATACAACTGTGTCGAAGGATAATGGTCTCTTGCTGCTAGATAAATACCCAGACATTCTGGAAAATGGGCAACTGGTCAGGCAGAGACAATGTATTTTTGGACTCCAAAGTATTTATTACCACAGCCACACTTGGTTATAATGACTTTCATTTTTATTGTTTGGAAGGATTAAGAAATAAAAGCAAATATTAAAAATGGACTGCTGGAGGCTCATGCCGCCAAGAGAAAGCTGCTTGCTGCAACATTACTGGGAGAGTGGGTTCTGTTCTAGAAGCCCTCGTGCATGATCGTCTGAAGCGTGTACGCTGAAAATTTAAAGGCCAAGCCAAACCATGATGAAGACTGTAATCCTGTGAAGACTTTTGCACTGAAATGATCGCAGCTATGCGTTTACTCATAAGCTGGCTATATCAACTTAAATTTTTAAAAATTGTAGTCATTCTGGAGTAATATGTCTTCTCCAAGGCAGGAAAGGCCTAGAGGGAATAATAACCACATCTGCCTCCGCCTTTAAGATTCATACATTATTGACTGTGCCTTCCTGACAGGAAACATCTGGATGAAAGTGAAAAATTAGGCAGAGAGCTGGATTCTCAGCAACTGTGAGAGATACCAGCCTTCCCTGTCGGTCTGGCTTGTCTTTAACTGAGTCCCTATGCACACAGATAGGATTGGCTCGTTTCCTGTTGAGTGACACACCCAGGCTCTCATGTATGACGCTGCCGGCTGTCCGGTATCTGCTCAGCGGGTCACCATCAGCTTATTTTGTGGGCGAATGAGGAAATATTCGTCACTTCTACAGTGCTTTGAGGACTGAGAAGACATGAGCCACCATACTGGGGCAGATCCATGGTCCATCCATTCTGGAGCCTGGTCTCTGCTAGAGGCACTTACAAATGGCATCCTCTATGGACCTTACCACCAAAGTCACAGTGTCCCATGGCCTCATTTCTCCCAGGAGCCAGTCTGGACATTAACCACCCATGTTTTCGCCCTTCAACTTATCTGAGCCCAGAACAAACAATGTTAAACAGATTTCTTCACTGCAGACTCTCCCAACTCATTAACAGGCGAAGGTACATAACAAATCTCTCAGAAGATGGTTGTCAGGGGGCACCTGGGTGGCTCAGTTGGTTTAGTGTCTGACAGCTCAGGTCCTGATCTCAGGGTCCTGGGATTGAGCCTCAAGTCAGTCTCGCTGCTCAGTGGGGAGTCTGCTTGGCCCTTTCTCTCTGCCCCTCTGCTCATGCGCACTCTCTCTCTCTCTTGCTCTCTCTCAAATAAATTTAAAAAAGAAGATGGTTGGCAATATTTTATGGAACTGTATGACCATGGGTCCTTTTCAGTCCTCAACAATTTCAAATCCTTTTCCTTGGTAGTAGTTCATAGCTTGAAAGTTCATTATCATATAAGTATAGTTTTGATACTTTTCTCTTAAAGGTATTATTTTATTCTTGGTTACACTGAAAGTTAGCTGCCACTTTTGTGCTGACTTACACAATCTTAGAAGAGTCTTAGAAACTTATTCTAATTGATTTAATATTTGTAAAATCAGAAGAGCTTAGAGGAATTTACAAATGTGTAGATTTCATAGTATGCCCCCTCTTTCAGATGAATTATAAAATTTAAAAATAAAATTAGAGCTAACCTGGGTCCCCTGGGAATCTCCATTATTTATATTTTTCCCTCAGAGAAGAATTAATTTAGCCCCAGTTTTGTTTCGTAAAATTAAATCTATTTACTTTCTGACCCATAATAAAGTTTTACATAACCCCAGGGCTGCTCATTAATAGTCTTTGGTAGAGAATCTAGTACAAGACACTAAAAATTTCAATAAATCCACTGGTTGCCCTTTTTAAAAAATTAATCTTTTAGGGGACAGAGCGAGAACTCTGGCAGGTCAACTGAGCAAAATGTTCCCTAATAAAAAAAAAATCCATTGTTTTCCCAGCAGTGCTCAGCAATCCTGTAATATAAGCCTCAATAGCTTGGCTGTCACTCGACTATGATTTCTGTGGCCTCTTTTTCTGGAATCAGGAGCACAGCAACCAAATTTTCACCAGTGCCTTATCTTTCTATGTTGTCCCTAACCTGAAGCCAAAAACCACTTTTATTTTAAATAAAAATATGGCTTTGTGATTTAATGCTGATTTTAAAGTAATCTCTGAGCATTGCTGACCCAGGCTACCTAACAGGCACATGGATCAAGATTGTGCTATCTCGGCCCTTTGAATATTAATAACGCTTCCAGACACAGGTAGTAGAGGGCGTAGATTGCCAAGGTGCCAACGGAAACAAGCTGCACAATTCCAAGGGAAAACAAATCTTTGTTTCAAGAATGAATTCTGAAGTTTGATGCTAAAAGTCCCCAAGCTACTTATGAATTCAGCAAGGAATGGAGATATTGGTATTCCAAAGCTATTTCGGGGAAAATGGACTCAGGTGTCCGTGACCAAGTGGAGAGCAGGCTTAGGTCAGTTGTCTGAGCTCCTCTTGTCATCTCTCCCTCCTCCACCCTATGTCCTGTGTGCCTCACTCTCCTCTCTGTCTTTGGGACCTGCTTTTTCTATTTCTGCACGTATATACCTGTGACTCTCCAGAGAGAAAGCCAATGATTTGCCTCATCCCCTTATTTAGTTTTTCCTTGATAAAGCTATTCCCTTTTATTTTTCCTTTGTCTTAGTCTTAACATATATCCTTCAGTAGAAAGCTTCCTGGCTCTTTGATTCTTCATCCATCCATCCATCCATTCATCCAGCAAATCACTATCGAGTGGGCATTATGTGCCTAGTGCTATGCAGTTAACGACAGAGAAAAGAGGAGTAGAGTCAATGGGCTGTTAGCTGGCAGTAGTGCTACAGAGAAAAATAAAGCAGGGAAGGGGTCTGGGGAAGCCCTGGGTCTGAGATGGTCAGGCAAGGGACCAAGAGGGAGACTCATACCAGTGCTTTCCACTCTGGCTCTTATCAGAATTACGGCAGAGAACTTGTAAAACATACAGGTTCTCAGGCACCGTTAGAAATTCTCATTCTGTAGGTCCTAGAGTGGCTAGAATTATGTATTTTAGCAAGGATTCTAGGTGATTCTGGTGCAGCCCTTGGTCACATGGGGTTCCAGAACCAGTGATATAGAGAGCAAAAGCCAATGGGAGGTTAAAGCTCAAAGAAACATCCAGAAACCTAAAGGGTCACCTAGGCTGCTGGAGGAGGAGGCAATCAGGGGCACTAAGGCCTGCACGCTGCCCTCCCTTCCTCCTCCCCTCCACCCATCTTCCACAGGATAGAAGCTACCCCCTGGTGACATCCTCCATCCTCTCTACACTTTAGCATAGACTAATGCTCCATGCTCAGAATCCCAAACCTCGCTCTTCAGATTCCAAGGGGAGCTGCCTTTGGAATTAGGAAAACTATTTTCTCTCCCAAGAAAGCTTAGCTTCTAAAACCACTGTCTCAGTAGGGCTCGAGAAAGCCTGGTGTGCATGCAGGTCAAACCTAAGCCCTGACCTCCTTGTTCTGGAAGGCATCCCCTGCGTACTTCTAAAGCAACATGCACCACTGATTCAGTGCAGGAAGGAAAATCACAGGCAACATGATTTGTGAAGCACAACACACACCGACATGCTTTAATATTTGAAAATATTATTTTTTGCACAATTTTTTTTATGGCGGTGCTCCTTTCTACCTAAGCAGCATTTAACACCTCTGGCTGCTCCTTCATCCTTGAAATGCATCCCTTCCTCACTTTCTGGATTTCTTTTGCAGGCTGATCTTCCTGAGTCTTACTCGCAGGTCTCTCCTCCACCCCTCTCTTGAATATGGCTCTCGCCACCACCCTCTTCTCTTCCTACACAACACACACTCTGGGTGTGACCTCGCCTATTTCTGTGTTTTTGATGATCATCTTTCCTGCTCTTCTCTCCCAAGCTCCAGATCTGCTGTCAACTACTTGCTGATGCATCTATTTAGATAACCCCCCTCCACCAAGAACCTTAACTCACCCAGTCTAAATGCCCCAGAGGCAGGAAGAAAGGTGACTATTGCTTCCACTAGAGTGGCATCCTTTCTAATAGAAACCCAAGAACTTAAAGTTAACTGTGTTGAGCAGAAAGATTTTCTTTCTTTTTTTTTTTTTTTAAAGATTTTATTTATTTATTCATGACACAGAGAGAGACACATACACACAGACAGAGGGAGAAGCAGACTCCCTGTAGGGAGCCCGTTGCAAGACTTGATCCCAGGACCCCGGGGTCATGACCTGAGCCAAAGGCAGATGCTCAACCGCTGAGCCACCTAGGCATCCCAGGAAGATTTTCAATAGAGCTAAGTTTACCAATGGTTTATGTTAAGTAATGGGACAAAACTAAAGCAAAACCCAGGGAATCTGGTGTGTGACATTTCTTCTCCCTCCCCATGCCCTCCCCTCTACCCTGCCTCCCTCCTGCCATCTACAACCTCGCCCTTTCCCCTAGGTACCTTTCTGCACTAAACCACTTGAAGGAACTCTATTTTCTGCACACCAGAGGAGAAAATGCTTTGGATCCCAGGGGCACTGAATTTGTTTGGGAAACAACATCATATCAATTTCCCGAGTACACCCTATAAGGTGCTAAAGAAATCTAGACCTTGAAAAAAGATCCAGATTTATTTATTTTTCCCAAAGAAACGTAGCTCAAATCTGTCAAGAAAGCTTTTTTCCCCTTTCTTGCTTACTTTAGAAAAGAATCAGACACCCTTTACCAATTTCTTTTTAACAAGTGATCAGATTCTGCATCTGTAGCACTGCCAAGTCACTGTTTACTCACGAACAGTGAAATTTGATGCAACATGTTTGAGTGAGTGATGTCAACCCATGGTTCACCCACTTCTCTTCCCCTTCCGGGAAGGGAAGGTTCTGGTTAACCTCATTTGGGTGGTCAAAACACGGTTTTGCAGTTTTTCTTTTTTTTTTTTTTTTTAAAGATTTTATTTGTTTATCCGTGAGAGACACAAAGAGAGAGAGGCAGAGACACAGGCAGAGGGAGAAGCAGGCTCCATGCAGGGAGCCCGATGTGGGACTCGATCCTGGGACTCCAGGATCACACCCTGGGCTGAAGACAGATGCTCCACCACTGAGCCACCTGGGCTGCCCCTTTGCAGGTTTTCAAGAAGCAGGCCCTTCCTTGAAATAAATCCTCACCTGCAGTCTCAGTGTGTAACAGCGGAACATGGGGCAGGGCGCATTGCTCCAGCTGAAGCCAGACTTCCCCTCCTTGTGTTTCCTTGAGGGGAGCTTCCACGAGGGGTGGCTCCCAGCGCTGGCTTTATGTTAGAATCACCCAGGGAGCCACAAAACCCCTCCAACCTGGGCTGCATTCCAAACCAGACCGATTTCATCAGGACTTCTAGATGCAGGACCCAGACAGCAGTGGTTTCCAAAGCTCCCAGGTGATTCCCATGTGTACCTGCAGCTGAGCAGGGGCTGGGTCTCCTGATCAGAGGGGGGCCTCCCCGATGAAACTGCGGCCCGGAGGCGGGAACTGAGCATTCGTGGGGAGCCCCACGCGCGTCTGGGCCCATTCTCGAATGTGCCTTGCCGCCCTCCTGCCAGTAAGGCTGCAGTGTTCCATCCTGGGTGAAGCATTAGCAGGCCCGCAGGAGCAGACCGCAGAGCTACGTTTTTCTAAGGGCTTTACCGGTAAGAATGGAGAAATCTGTGTTTCCTCTGTGTGAAATGCGTTTCCAAAACTTAGTTGGTTCCAAACTTCGGCAGAAAAGACAGAAGTGTTGCTTCTGATCCCCTTGGGTTTCCACAGAGGCTCCATTTGCTCCCTGTTCCTTCCCCCTGCCCTCCAGACAGCCCCTGGGACCATCCTAAGGAGCCTTAGAACAACGTTGGAAAATTACATGGAGGTAAGAGAAGTGGGCAAACAGAGGCTAAGCACATTCCGGAGCTGGATTCGAATGTTGGCGGTGCCGCTTACAAGCTGTGTGACACGGAGCACGTTACTTAATCTCTCTGTGCCTCAGTTTCCTTATATGTGAAATGAGAGTGATCATAAGAGCATTTACCTCACAGGGATGTGCTGGAGATTAAGTGTGTTAAGGTATTTAGGAAGTCCTCGGAGAGGTGCCTGGCACAGATATGAGCTTGGTGAGTTTTAGCTGGTGCTTAAGCTGAGCTTACCCTCTGCCCTCAAACACTGAAGGCTGTGTGGAGACACAAACCCAAACCTCGCTGAACATGGGCAGGATCCCTGGTTTCTGAGTGAGTTTGATTGGATGGGATTAATTATGAGGTCTGGGACCTCTCCTCTTCTGGGGGACGTCAGAAGATCTATAGGAATTACCCAGGACTGGATGGATGAGCATCTTGGGTTGAAGAGTAGCTTTCATTTATTGACCTGAAGACAGGCCGCTCTGAGCCCAGGCTTTCTGATGGATGGCTCTGGAAGGACACTTGCTCTGGAATTGCACAGGTACTTGGGACTCTGACCGAGATACTTCCCATCAGAAGGGCTCAAGTGCTCGGTCCCAAGTTCTTGCAGAATTGAGAGCAGACACCAAAGCCGGACCAGCAGCTGGTGAAGAACTTGGCCAAGAGGCAGGCCAGACGGCCCAAAGAAGAGGGCGGGTCTCTGGGTGGGGGGCAGAGGGGGCCCAGGGTTTTAAAGAGCTGGCGGTATGTTGTGCTCCTGTCCCACTGACTTCGGCTCTATGGTGACCCTGGGCATGCCTGTGTCCCCCCCACTTCACCCCTCCCCCGTGACCCATGGCCATCCCCTCCCTACTTCAGACTGGATTCACAGCTCACCCTTGTTTCAAGCTGTACCCCGGTTCCTCGCTCTGTAAAAGATGCTTCACCCTTCAGATGCATCCGCATCACCTGGGGGTTTGTTCGGAATAAAGAATCTCAGGCCACACCCCAGACCTGCTGAATCACAATCTGCATTTTAACAAGATCCCCAGGTGATCCATCAGACCTGGAAGTATGAGAGGCACTGCTCCGGTTTTCTCCTGGGCAGAGTCTTGGGACGTGTCCCCACAGACGTGCCCTAAGTGCTTGTAGACTCACAGTTGCTTCCTGGCAACTGGAGGTATGGGGGGCTGGAGATGTGGGACACACTCCATCCAGTACGGCACCCTAGGCTTTTTGGCATCATAGGGGGAGGTTCAAAGGCCCCTGTGCATGGGCCATTTCAATGTGCCAGGCAGACAAGTGATGCCATGTGAACCTGCTCCCCATCGCGCTCTGGAGGGAGGGAGCCGTCCGTCCGCGTGAGTCTGCATTCCCTCTGCCTTACCTCGTTCAGCTTCTCGGGACTGAAAGCCGAAGTCAGGACACTTCTGACCTCTTCCCATCTTTTGTCGCGTAAAAACAGGACACTGTCCATTACTGGTTTGGACTCCAAGCCCGACACCTGAGAGAAATAAGCAGAGGATTAGGACACAAGGGAGCCAAAGCCACCTTGGTGATGATTCGGGTCTATGATAAACACTCTGGTTAAAGTCCACCAATGATCAACGAATTAGCTTGCTCTTGCAAAGATGCAGAGGGAGCCTGCAAAGGCTCGTAGGTAGTGACCTGGAGATTCATGGCCGAGGGCCTGGTGGCAGCAGGTGGGTAGGCTCTGCTGACCCAGTTCCACCCAGTTCCACCAGTTACAATGTGGTCATCACTGTACAATGAACTCGGTGGCCTCTGTGTGTTCTGCAGTCCCCCTGCTGGGCCTCGGGGCCAGGATTCCCCGAGGACCAAACAGCAGGCTTCGTGCAGATGGGCTCGTCTATATTGGCATTGAGTTTCATGTCTGAACTTTGTGGCGAGGGGTTTTGTGTGGCTGGGTTGGTTAGGTTGGGCCGGGAGATGACAGACTGGGTCTTTGGTGACATGTGTTGGGGGAGAGAACATGGGCAGTGTAGGAGGAGGGAAAGGGAAAACAAAAAGAGATCTTTCAGATGTATGTCCCAATGGAACTGCTGCTTTTTTTTTTTTTAAGACTTTATTTATTTATTTATTTGACAGAGAGAGAGAGAGAGAGAGAGAGAGCATAAGCAGGGGGAGTGGCAGAGGGAGAGAAGCAGGCTTCCCGCTGAGCAGGGACCCCCCCCCCCCCCGCCAATGTGGGGCTCAATCCCAGGACCCCAGATCAGCTCTCAGGACCCCAGGATCATGACCTGAGCTGAAGGTAGATGCTTAAACCAACTGAGCCACTCAGGCACCCTTGAACAGATCTGCTTTGAAGAGAAATCCTGTCATTATGTTTCTGGGTTCTTCTATTCATTCATTTTCCTTATTCAGCAAACATTTGTTGTGTCTCATATGTGGAAGGAGTTGTCGACATAGTGTCGAATAAAGAAAACATAGCACTGGCCCTCACTGGATAGTCTATTGGGGATGCAGACAGTAACCCTCTAAACTAACAAGTACGCGCGTTAGGAGAGAGAAATAGAGCCAGATGAGAGAATGATAGGCCTAACCGGCCAGGAAGGCTGCTCTGAGGGGAGTTATTCAAGCCAAGTCTGAAAACATGCAAAGCATGACATCTCCTCTCCCTTCTTCCTAGGCTATTCTTTTCCATCTTGAAGCCAACTACTCTTACCAGGTCATCAAAACTGGGGTCCCCACACCTGGTTGGAGTGCCCCCAGACTCACAGCTGTGGGGCACAGGAAGGCAGGGGGATTGAAGGACCAGGCACTCTTTGGCACCTCGTGTGATGGACACTTTTGCTATTTCTTTTCACCGTTTCATAGTTGAAATATAAAGCCAGCCATCATAATTCAAAAGCCTGGTAAAAACTCATGTTTAGAGGAAAATTATAATTTTCTGATAAAATATGAACATTCAAAATAAGCTATAAAACATAACTGCAAAGTATCCAGGGGGGATTTAATTATATATTAGAACTAAGTTGCTGAGATATTTTTTCTGCAGAGAAATCCCTCTTCCTATTTAGAATGAATTGCTTTAGGAGTGCCATGGTCCCTATACAGAATCACACTTCTGTGGAATCTAGGGAACATAACCCATGTGTTTGGGTTCCAGAGTCAAAGGAGGAAATGGCACATTATGTAAATTTACATATTGGCAAACACCCAGCCCTGTGCCACGCTGCATGTAATAAAGCATTTCACTCCAAGGAGAGCTGGGTAGTGGTTTATGGGGTTCCAACAGAACAGAATATATTAGAGCCGAGAGTCATGGTTGATTGGATCTTGCATCTGTCCTTCAGACCTAAGGATTGGATCCATGAGATTTTTTTTTATCTTGTACCCAGAGGACAAATCTAGTCTTCCATGCAATATGTCAGCATCGTCCTCAAATATCTCCCTCATCAACCTGCCATGCCAACACACTCCTCTCAGCCTACAACTGCCATTAAAATTCTCCATTTTGTGATGGGAAATTTCAGGGCATTGGTTAGAGTTGAATTTTTGTTTCTAGAGATGACTCTGTAAGAGGGAAGAGCAGATTTTTGAATGTTGTATCTGGAAAGCGAAGACTGGAAGATCAGAGAGTGGTACTTAGGATGCACCAAAAAAAAAAAAAAAAAAAAACTTACTGAATGCATATTATGTGAGAGAGGAAATTTGGGTTGTTTCAGTGACCCTGAGGGGTGGAAGTGGGTTCCATAGTGGAAGCTTTGAGGAAAATTTCAGCTCACCTAAAGGAGAACTTCTGAACAGTCAAAAGTCAGAATTGTTCCAAGATAAAAATAACCTGCTTTGAGTAATGAGCCTCCATCACTGATGACTGTAAACCATTTTGGGGAAATTCTACATGAGAAGCTTGAGCGTCCAGGGGGGTTAGTCTAAATGACCCTTAACAACTCTTCCAACCCTGGAGTCTTCATCTCCAGGGGACCCCTGCAGGCTTGTTTGTCTGTCTTCATATATATATGTTTTTCAATTGTGGCAAAATACACATAATGTAAAACTTACCATCATAATCACATGTAAGCATACAGTTCTGCAGCATTAAGTACATTCACACCGTGCAACCATTTCCACCATCTATCCACAGATGCTTTTCATCTTGCACAACTGAAATTCTGTGCCTAGCAAACACTAACTCCCCACCCCCCTCCCCCAGCCCTGTTTCCACATAATACTTGACTAGTATTACTGAGTGATGCCTTGAGGGCTCCCTACAGAGGGACCTCCCCTGAAGGAATGAGGTACGGGACTAGTAGATCTGACAGGGCAGAACTGGGAGTGTTGAGACAGGAAGGCACCATGAGTCTCAGGGAAGAAGATCCAGAGAAACAGGGCTTTCTAGACTCCTGTCTGTCCACCCAATTTTGTCTCCTGAGTCTCAGCGAAGGTACCTCCAATCACTATCCAGCCAGGGATTTCCAGACAATGGGCCATAACCAGCCATGAAATCAATGCAGTGGATTGCAAACAGCATTTTAAAAAAGAAAAACTAAGGAAATAAATAGAACAGAGTAGAAGATACTCTGAGAAACATTTCACAAACTATGAATAAGTATTTTGTTTTGAAAACAAAATAGGATGTGTGTGTGTGTGAAAGAGAGAGAAATAAAGTGTGTTTGTGTACTCTATGTCATGATGTGCAATGTGGTTTTTTTTTTATATTGTAGGCCACAGTCAAAAAAATTCCAAAAGCCTACTCTAACCTAAACCCCCAAATTGGAAGTCATCCCCCCTTCCTCAGCTAAAATCCTGTTAGTTAAAAGTTATCAAGGCTGTGAACATTTCTTGAGCACCTATTATGTGCCAGGTGCTATGGAGCACTGAAGCCACCAAGATAAGGAATGGAATCCTTGCCCTCAAAGGAGCTCACAGTTGACTTGGAGGGTGGGAATGGGGTGGTTTCCAACCAGTGTTTGTTGATCTTACAGCTAACAAAGTGCTTTTCACACTCATTAATCTTGGGGTAATTCTCCAGGAATTAGGAAACAGCGCCTTGGCAAGCAGCAGTAGTGGCTTCATGGCTCCCCTGCTAAGTTTCCCTTGGACAGTTGAATGTGTTTGTCTTTTCAATTAAGATCTCTTAAAATAGAGTCTAGCTTCTTATTAGACCAACTAAGCATAAGCTTTAAACTTCAAAGAAGCACATCATTCTGAGGAACAAGTTATCAAAGAAAACCAACAACCTCGGCATTCCGTGTTGATGTGAAGAGAGCACCATGTATTGGGTGGTTAGCACATGCTAAACCCGTGGCTCTCAACTGGCCTGAGAGAGCCCCATGAGAACCACCAGCTCTTCCTAGAAAATGCTGCAAAATGCATGCAGTGCATGTTTGCTATAATTGAGTATGCATGTCAGGATGAAAAATGTGTAAGAAGTATAATAGAATATATTATACTAGCCAAAAAGAAAAAAAAAAGTTCTCTTGCATCCTGGAACATGTAAGAACTTTGACTTAAGATGTGTACGATCTTGGGCAGCCCGGTTGGCTCAGCGGTTTAGCGCCGCCTTCAGCCTAGGGCGTGATCCTGGAGACCTGGGATCGAGTCCTATGTCAGGCTCCCTGCATGGAGCCTGCTTCTCCCTCTGCCTGTGTCTCTGCCTCTCTCTCTCTCTCTCTCTCTCTGTCTCTCATGAATAAATAAATAAAATATTAAAAAAAAAAGATTTGTACGATCTCTATGATGCCCTGGCAGGGCAGTCAACAGTTCTTCAACGGCCTACACAGAACTGTAGGTAAACAGAATGAGATGCTTTTGAAGACTCCAAGATACTGTTATAAATCATCAGTCACGATGCCAGAATTACCAACCCGTTCAGTGTAACGTATGTCAAGTAGGCTGTAAGAATATAAATATCAAAGTATGCCATGATCACAAAAACGCTAGGCCCAGTGTTGCAGACTTTCAAATTCTTTTTTTTTTATAATTTTTTTAATTTTTATTTATTTATGATAGTCACACACACAGAGAGAGAGAGAGAGAGAGAGAGAGAGGCAGAGACATACGCAGAGGGAGAAGCAGGCTCCACGCACCTGGAGCCCGATGTGGGATTTGATCCCGGGTCTCCAGGATCGCGCCCTGGGCCAAAGGCAGGCACCAAACCGCTGCGCCACCCAGGGATCCCCTCAGACTTTCAAATTCTTGCACAACTTTGCACAGATGAGGAAGCTCCATGGCATGACCTCTCTCCTCACCTGCATACATGAATCCTCTTGCATGGCTCCTTATTATGTTAATCAACAAAAGCTCTAGAATTCTCTCACCTGGATCACCCCAAATTCTACACCTGATGATATGGTATTTGCAACATAAGACAATTGCTATCTGGCTGTACAAAGATTTTAACCAAAAAGGGCTTATATTTGGTGCTTTGAAACAGTGAAAGTGTTCTGTCTCCACTGGACAGTTTTTACCCATTAGTCTTGGCCATAGAAAATGATCCTAAGGCATACACTTTGTTTCCTCTCTCTGCCTTAGACTTTGACTGGTCTGAGAGCCTGGCCTCCAAGTGAGGACCTGGCTTAGGGGGCACAACCCAGATCGGGCTCCGTCTGACAACTCGGTATCAGCTGGTGGAAGGAAAGGGACCTCTTCTAAATTGGACAAAGTCCTGATATGGGCTCTGGTGGTCCTGCCTGATAGAGAGTTCCTAGCATTTTATCCACCAAAGAGGAGGAAACCACAGGCTTGGAACTGTGCTTTTGCAAGCCCCATGCCCCACAGCATGGCCTCTTCCTGACAGGGGCTTGTTAAATCTTCCAAGGAACACCTTCGAAAGTTCTCAGCAGTTTCTTGACAGAAACAGTGTTAAGGAAGGACAAGGTATCTCTGATTTAGTACCTGTTGTGCTTGGCTGGGAAAAGAAACTCTCCTGGTGGGCCCGAAGAGGGACCCTCACATCTGAAGCTCTAAATGGCTCTCTGGGATGCCAGTGGGATGCCATGGTTTACCCAATGGTGCCGACTGCCACCTGCACTGGGAACCAAACACGCCTGGTGGGTACCTCGTCTGACGCTCGTACTCGACGCAGAAGAAATGGGCCCAGAGAAGTTGAAGGACTGGTCCACAAGACTCAGCTAACAAAAGGCAGCAAATCCAGAATCTGATTTCAATTCTTTAAATTCAAGCCGTGTGCCTTTTACCATACTGCTGGGCCGTGGCTTACAGAAGGTGGGGAGGACGGGGGAGAAACAGGGTGTTACTAAAAGAGATCAGGGCAGAGGAGGAGCAGGAGGGGCAGGACTCACAGGCACAGTGACTTGATTTCATGAGACGTTCAGGAATATAACCACCGAGGTGCCGGAATTACTTCTGTGGCTCCTTTACTGTTCTCTCCCCCAAGTTCTAGATCTTAATCTCCTGGTTTATACACTTACTTCTACTTCAGCCACCACAAAAGTTAAAGAAAGGAGGCCTAAATATAAGAACGAGATTGTACTTATCTCTCTTTTTAAAAAATGTAAAGCTGGCTTCCTGTTGAAGCAAGGGTCAGGTGACACATGAGCTGTGAAATCATTTTCAGCAAGATCTTGAAGTTTGAAAAAGTTCTGCAAGACTCTGACAGAAGAGCATTGGAGCATTCAAATCAATACCACTTAGCACTATTCTTCCCTCCGTCAGGCTTCAGGATGCACTCAATGCCTTTAAAAATGTTAGGGTTCACACTTCCCCACCAAGTTGAAAACGTGGAGCTAAGTGTGTTTTACCGATCACGTGTGGTGCCCCGGGCCTGGCTTTTGCATACCAGTCAATGTCCAGACATGAGAAAAGCAGGTGAAAGGGGGAGGCTCTCAGGGTGTGGGGATCTCACTATGGCTATGATGCAGGGGCTTCCAAGGGGCAGCCCATCCCAGGATGAGATGCTCCCAGCTCAGGCTGGAGGGTCTCCTGTGCACAGCACAGTGTGTGAGATCAAAGAGTCCTGGCTCAAAATAGGGCTCAGGCCAATGCGGTTGCACACATCTGTTTCTGGGTTTCGGCAGTCTGGGTTTTAAGTATGAACTTCTGCCCTGCTCGGGGCTGTGGGCCTATCATGTGCACTGACCCTTCTCAAAAGAGACAAAGCTACTAAGTGAAACAGGTTAGTCAGAGAAAGACAAATACCATGTGATTTTAGCCATATGTGGAATTTAAGAAACAAAACAAAGGATCATGGGGAAAAAGAGAGAGAGACCAACCAAGAAACAGACTCTTGACTGTAGAGAACAATCTGATGGTCACCAGATTGAGGTGAGGGGGTTGGGGGGAATAGGTGATGGGGAGTAAGGAGGGCGCTTGTTGTGGGGCGCCTGTGTAACTCAGCAGGTTGGGCATCTGACTCTTGATTTCTGTTCAGGTTGGGGTCTTGGGGTCGTGGGATCAAGCCCCACGTTGGGCTCCATGCTCAGAGAGAAGTCTGCTTTTCCCTCTCTTTCTGTCCCCACCCCCTCTGGCTTGCGCTCTCTCTCTCTCTAAATTAGATAATAAGTCTTTAAAAAAAAAAGAAAGAAAGAAGAAAGAGAAAGAAAGAAAGAAGAAAGAAAGAAGAAAGAAAGAAAGAAGAAAGAAAGAAAGAAAGAAAGAAAGAAAGAAAGAAAGAAGAAGAAAAAGAAAGAAAGAAAGAAAGAAAGAAAGAAAGAAAGAAGAAAGAAAGAAAGAAAGAAAGAAAGAAAGAAAGAAAGAAAGAAAGAAAGAAAGAAAAAGGGATGCACTTGTGATGAGCACCGGATATTGTATGTAAGTGTTGAATCATTGAAACTAATATTATACTGTATGTTAACTACCTGGAATTTAAATAAAAAATTAACCCCACAAAGCTAAAAATAGCATTCAAGGCTTGACTGAGGTGATATAAGCTTCCCTAAGTCAGGTCCAAACACCATTCTCACAGTGTAAGTCTCACGGCTCACATGTGAAAACCGAATGGCTTCATTCACTCAATGTCTTACTTAAGGGAAAGAGGATCAGAAATTCTAGATAAGCCAAGTTTTCAAAAGTTGTCAGTGGAGAGGTACCAGTTGGAGAGGTGTAGGGGGCAATTTTATGGCAAACTCGCGGAGCCTACCTGCCCCTGCCTCAGTGGACACCAATGGGGAGGTCCCTGGGGCCCCACACCTGTGGCCCGCCCCATCTGGAGCCTTGGATGGAGCTTTCTGTGCTCATGAGCTCTGTAACAAGCCCACACGCTCCTGTTATTTGGAATGGGGTGCTGCTGCTGCAGGGAGTAATAAGGTTTTCAGTGACTCAGTTGCCTTAGAACTTTCGTAATCTTTGCCAGTGCCAAGGGCTTGTGGTTTCACAGGGAAACCAATGATTCCCATGTGTCTGTGGGGAAAGGTAGCACCTGGGGCAACCCAGGCCCTTGGGTCTTTATGGTTCTGGATAAAACCATTCATCAAATCCATTATGTGACTATAGGTGTGACTTTTGTGAGTCGGTGGTGTGGCTGGACTTGTGCCTGGACAGGGGATACCCCGTGTTGCCGGTGAGGACCTGAGGGCTGGAACCACATATCACACACACACATACACCCAACTACCACAGCCTGCCACCTCCACTCCCCATGCCAGTGGCAGAACTGGAGATGGGCATGCCTGCAGCCTGACCTGTGGTCCATGCTGTCATTTTGGAGCAGAACCTAGAGCTCCTGATAGCAGTTTAGTGACTGAATATGCTCTCTCCATGACCCCGTCCAACCAAACCAATCTAACACGGACCACAGACCACCCTACCTCTTATCAACCTTCCCACAGCTTCTCCCACTCCAGGCCCGGAATGGGGAGGCCAGGAATAGGAAGTCCCACTGCTGGTTATGACCATTTCTGTGGAGTCATGTGGGCCCAACTCCAGTTTCCACAGATATTTTTCTTTTAAAAGAGCTGCCCTCATGGCTTCATTGAGTACCTGATAGCAGAGGGGAGCTAATTAAAAATATCTTAAAAAAAAAAAAAAATCCCAAGGTCCTGAGGCGGGACAACTGAAGTTCTAGGAATGCTGAGAAGATTGATTTGGGTTTAACAGTGAAGTGTGCCTACAGCACCATGGAGGTTCTTCTGGAAGTGCTGAGGGCATGGATTGGAGGCCATCCAGAGAATGGACAAGGAGCGGCCCAGACCTCACACGGAAGTGAGGGCCTTAAGAAACGCCAGTTTGAAAGCTAGATACGAGAACTGCCCTCCAGGTCTGACTCATGGTCTCTTCAGCCCAGGGTTCTCGAGTTTGAAAAAATATTTCATTCAACAAGTTTGAATTCAAATTATTTGCTCTGTACAGATATGTGTTAGTGAGTTCCCCGTGGTGTCACCTCACCTCCAGCCATTGGTCCCTCGTGGGACGCTTACAGCTCACATCAAACGCTAGAGCCAAACCCACCTTCCCACATGACAACCATCCTCCACCAGGCTGCTCTGGGACGTGCCTAAGTCAAGCCTGGATTTATGAGGAGACAAGCTCTCAGTCAAAAAAATGAATCCATGCGTTATTTAAGTTCCTTCAAACTTAATGTATCCAACTAATATGCTGAGGTATTTTCCGTATCACAAGGGACCATTTGGTAGAAGCTTGCATGGAGTAAGCGTTTAATGTTTACTGAATGAATGTATAATAAAGCTGAATTGCTGAACACTTAAGTAAACATGGCTTATTAGAGAGAAGGCAGCGTGGTGTCGGTATGAAGAAAGCACGCCTCACTAATCTCCTTGAGTTCTTTGAGCAGATAAATAAGCATATGGATAAGAGGGAACCACAGAACCCGATTTAATTTGACTTTCAAAAACCTGTGAGAAAATCCCACTCTAAAGATGGTTTTTAAAAAATTGAGTCACTAAGGATTGTTTTGTCATGAATATGGAATTGGCTTAAAGACCATAAACAAAGCTAAAGATAAATGAATACATTCCCAGATGGAAAACTATAAACATTGGGGTTTCCTAGAGATCTCATCTTTGATGGGTCTTTTTCCATGTTTATGAATGGTCGAGAAGAGGAGGTGTAGATCGAATCTCTTCAGCTTCAGGTAGGGGAGAATGGTTCTTCTGGGGAGGATGTTAAGTTGACAGAGACTTAGTTCCATTTGAACAAGAATATATTGGGTACTGAATAGTCATCCTGTGTTTGGGCCATGGGTATTAAAAAGAACACCACCCTGAAGGAGCTAATAATCAAGTTAGCATGGAAGCCATACCTTCATTTAACTGCAAATAGAAGGCACAATGGGTGGGGATCCCTGAGTGGCTCAGCGGTTCAGCACCTGCCTTCAGCCCAGGGTGTGATCCTGGAGACCCGGGATCGAGTCCCATGTCAGGCTCCCTGCGTGGAGCCTGCTTCTCCCTCTGCCTGTGTCTCTGCCTCTCTCTGTCTCTCTCTGTGTATCTCATGAATAAATAAATAAAATATTTAAAAAAAGAAGGCACAATGGGGTCCATGATGATGTGGTGTACACGACAAATGCTGCGAGGGTTCAGAACAAGGGGAAAGGCAAATGTGGACTGAAGTAGGGAAGGCTTCTTGGAAGAGCCAGAATTTAAGAAGAGCCTTGGGGAAGGGTTGAGTGGCTGTAGAAGGAGTGGAGGGTCTTCCTGTTGAGAGCAGCTAATGCTTGCAGAGTAGAAGGTGGGGTTGTCTGCGCGACCTCAGTTGGCCTCACAGCAGCCCAGGAGGAATGAGAAGCTTAAAAAGGTGAATGATCTACTCCAGCTCAAGTTGCTAGCAAATACAAGACCCACTCTTACGCTGCCTCCAGTTGTAGCTAGTGTGGCAGCCTGAGCAAAGGCACGGGGGCAGGACTCTCTAGAGCAGGACGCAGAGAGAATGAAGGGGTTGGTCCCGCTGGAGCCACAGCCCGCCTTGGGGAGCAGTGAGAGGCCAGGTTGGAGCATATGTCATGGATCTAAATTACAAAGGCCTTTCAGTCTCATCTGGAGAGCTTGAACTTTATCCCAAGGGCATTGTGTGCAGTAGAAGAAGGTAAAAGGAACCATATTCTGGGGAATCGTAGTCTGGGAAGTAGAAAAAAAAATGATCTAGGGGATGGAAAAAGTCAGGACAAACAAATGGTTTGCAGGAGAAACTGGCTGAAGCTGAGGCAACTTTCTTTTGTGCTCCCTGCTTGAACTTGTGTGCTGAGCGTATGTCCCCAGCATGTCAGCGCACAGCCCTCTTCCAGGTCAGCTCTCAGGGGCTCGTGCCCTGGAGACATCCGGGTGTCACATGAAGCAATACAGAGACATGTGGTTGCTAGGTCCCATGTCTCCGCCAGGGGGGCTCAGGGGTGCCTTCCCTGCTTGCTGGGATACAGCTTGGGGGTCCAGGTCCTGGGACTCACTGGCTTCCCCGCTTCTTTAATCGACATTCCTTACTGAATCCGGCAGAGCTGTATGCTACAACTGCACTTGACCATCAGCCTCCGTCCCTAAGATCCCAGCAGCACCCCAGAAGAGAACTTCAGAAGACTTTGAACAGCAGAGTAGCAACATCACATTTGGGGAGGCAGCGGAGAAGTTAAACTTCTGCAATTCTTTTAGCTGCCCTGAGGTGACAGTGTTAACAGGCCAGGCAGTCACCTCCTTCTAGTGGCCATATGATAACTGGAATTGGGCATGACACCCTGGGGCCAGAAGATGAGCTTGCTGGGGGTGAGCACCTAACTACTCAGTGACACCTTGACAATCCTGAAGTGTCACCCAAGGCAGCTGTTGGTAGTGGGGCAGTAAGGACTTGAGTCGGGGGTGTGGCACGAGGTTCCCTGCTCTTCCTCCTGTTAGTCACGTGACCAGGGCTGTCACTTAAGCCCTCTGTGTCTTAGTCTCCCTGTCTAGAAAATAGAGATGATAATTGTACCAATCTCATACGTTCTCATGAAATTTTATGAGGAAAAAAACCCCACTCTGGGTGGCTCAACCAGCACAGAATGCAGGGGAGCTATGCTAATACCTTTAGGACTCAGCCCCAGAGATCTATCTAATAAGCCTTCCCCTGGCCCCATCCTGGATGACACAGTGGTTCCCACTGCAGCACACATAACCAGACCATAGAATACTGGTTTATTCACCTGTCTCCCACTGTCTCTAGACTGTGAGCTCTTTCAGGACAAGCCTGCATCTTCTAGCTCTTTAAAATCAGCACCTAGACAGCACCTGGCATATGGTGGGTATGCAAAAGCTTGCCAAATAACCGAGAAAAGTGCATATATTACCTATTATTCCTCTAAGAATGGTAGTTGAGTTTAATTTGTCCCCTCCCCCAAAAAAGATTGTGATTCCCTCAATTTTCACAAGCAAGTGTTCATTTATTCATGTTAGAATCTTTCCAAGAATCAACATAGAGATCAGTGGTCTTCTCTGCTAGAATTCCTATCCTCTTCATCTTTGGGGAATAGGAACAACACTAACATGTGCCACTATTAGTCAGCTCTTTCATTCTTTAAGAGTCCTCAACAAAGATAAAAAGTAGGAGGATATGTACTTTCTCAAAAAGATGGAATGTACACATTCTTTAGTGGATTGGATTGAACTGACCCTGGGGAGCCCTCTTACAGGCTTCTCCTGCTACAAGGGGACAAATTTCCCTTGTAATGTTGCTTGTCTTCCCTTTCTGGCCTTAAGACTTTTATACGCTCTGGGAAAGATGGAAGCACAAGAGGCTTGAAAAATTGCTTTCCCTCTGATATTTATTAACCTTCCTCTGTCTTCCTCAGTCACTTGACCTGCGCCCTCTGGATTCTTCTAGCTTTTAGCACAAGCTTTAAAAAAACCCTTCTGGTTTTAGCATTTTTATTAGCCAGAACTTCTCTTGAGCTTTAGCTTTCTTGAAGCATTTCTTAAATGCAAATGCCATTCTTTTCTACCAGTCCTGTGCATCTCTTTTGAAAACCTGAATTCTTTGGAGAGCTATTTTGAGTCAAACTGATCTAAACCCGATAAGGGGCCCAATCACATCCCTATTAGATGTGATGTGCAGTCCTTGAATCTTAGAAATGATTCCCCATTCATCCATATGCAGAGAGAAAACTACATACCATTCTGTTGGTAAAGTTATGGAAGTTCTCAACCAACACCTGCTTGATCATGTCTGGCTCAGAGATAACAATAAACATCCGGCGACCAAGATAGTACCTGAGGGAATAAAAAAAAATTACTTTAAAATGTTCTGTATTTATCTACCAATTTCCCCTTTCCAAAAAGAATTCCCCATGCTTAGAATGAAGAATAAAAGACAAATAGGAAAAAAAAAAGACAAATAGGAAGTAAAGGTGTGGAGAAAATGTGGAAATACATGTGCTAATCATGAGGAATAGTATAGCTGTGATGATCTAGCATCAAATTTCATTCCGCAAACATTTCTGGAATCCACCTTGCACCAGGCTTTGGAAACTCTGGGGAGAGTCCCAGAGTCCCCCCCAGAGCATCCTAAGAAGCTCATAGCCCAATAGAAAAGATATATCTGTAAATGCAAACACAATATTAAAGAATTCATAAGACCCAGTAGTAAGTAAAAATGGCAGAGGTCAGTGTAGTCCATATTGTCTAAAAATGGGGAGACAGATATTCTAGCAAAAAAAAAAAAAGGCCAAAACACTTATATATTGATCCTTGGAAAAAATCTAAAGTGAATTAATAAATTCTGTGAAAATTTGGGAAAGATCAAATCTGCTGATGAAGGGCTGAACATCTGGTTGCCACACCTGTGCATGAAGTAGTTCAGCAGATATTTCTGACATTAATGAAGAAATGGAGGAAAGGAGCAGCCAGTCAGCTGGTGTTAGTGAACTCTGAGTGGAATTGGCACTTGAGTACATGTCTGGTTACGTTTATTAAAGTACCAGGGGCATAAAAGCAACAAAGACCCAGTCACAGTTGTCAAGGGTCGCACAGTCTGATGGGAGTGATAGGTAATCAGCACACAGTGTGACATCTGGCAAGCAGGGGTAACATTGGAGGCACATCCAACTTGGTGCTGGGAGAATAAAGGCTTCGCAGAGGTGGTGCGTCTCAAACTGAATTCCAAAAGATAAGCAGGGGTTAGTTTAGGAATGTGAGTGGCAAAGGGGGTGAGGGTACACTAGGTAGAGGGATCTGTGTGTGCAACTGTCCAGGGATGAGTCTGCTTGGAGGAACTAGGAGTGTTTGGCTACCAACCGTATGAAGCAAACTTGAGTGGTGATGATAAATGGATCCACTGCATAATGCCATGTCTTTAGTCTACGAAATTGTACTTTCAGGATATAATGTGACCATTGTCATATTCAGCTCAGAGCAGTAAGGAATAGATTTTAAAGAGTAAAGTCACAAGATATGAAAGCAGCAAAGTTTATTCTGAATTCTTAGTCACTGAGAACTTTTCAAAAGCTAAAAATGGCTTTAATTTTTAAAACTCCTCTTCTCACTGACTGGGGGAAAATGGGGAAAAATTTTGGCTGGCATATATTAGGCACTCAGAAAATATTCACCTGAATGATCATATTTTCCAAAATTGGGGGGGGGCAATCTTTGGGAAATAGAAATTCAAAAGATATGGTAGAAGGAAAGAAAGTATACCAAGTAGTTTTTATTGTTTCTTAATCAAGAAGACCACAAATGACTCAATATGGCTATAAAACAATCTTTTCATGAAATTTATGGCGAGTTTCATGGACCTCTAGAGAATCTAGTGAAAGCTGCAGACATTCCCTAAGAAACATGGATATTTACAGCATTTTGTATACAATTTGAGGGGTTCCAGGACCCTTGAAATCCACTCTAGAGCAAGGCTTCTCAAATATAAAATATGCTTAAAAGCCACCTGGATTTGAAGAAATAATCACTGAAAATTTCTCCCATTTGGCAAAAAACATAAACAAGATGCTGAGTGAATCCTCTATAGGAGGAACCCATAGAAACCCATGCCAAGACATATCATAGTTAAACTTCTGAAAACTAAGAACAGAAAAATAATCTTGAAAGCAGCTAAGAGAATGGATGGATTATTTATAGGGACACCAATTCAAAGGAAAGCAGATTTATCATCAGAAACCATGGAGGCCAGAAGAAAGTGGCATAGTTCTCAAATGCTGAAAGAAGAGGTCTGTCGATCACAAGTCCTATACCAGGAGAAAATATACTTCAGGAAAGAAGAAATAACAGCGTTTTCAGATGAAGGAATACTAAGAAAATGTGTCACTAACAGATCTACCCTTAAATAACGGTAAAGGAAGTTCTCCAAACAGTAGGGAAATAATAACAGAAGGAAGCTTGAAACTTCAGCAAGGAAAGAATAATATGGAGTGCCTAAAAAATAACAGAATAACCTTCTCATGAGTTTCTCAGATCATACTTGATGGTTGAAAAAAAAAAGATAACACCATCTGATATGGGGTTCTGTATACTTAGAGATAATCCTTAAGATAATTATATTAAGAAATAATGCAGGTAAAGGGACAAAAATGGAAGTAAAATTTCTTCACATCACTCAAAGTGGTATACCAGTAGACTGAAAAATTACATATGTATATTTATGCAACTACTAAGGACACTACACAAAGTGATATAGAAAAAAATTTTTTAATGTCATAAAGGAATTCTAAAAAACATTCAAGTAACCCATAAGAAGGAAAAACAAATGAATCAAGAAATAGAATGAAAGAAAACAAATACATCACTCTATTATAATTAGATAACAAATTGGAATTTATGTCTGTAGCTAAAGTAGTGTTGAGACAGAAATTTGTAGCATTAAGTACTATCTTAGAAAAAAAGAAAAATCATAAGTGAATAATCTAAGTTCCTACCTCAAGCAATTAGAAAAAGAGCAAAAAACCTAAATCAAACGGAAGGAAGGAAATAATAAAGACAAGGGCAGAAATGAATGAAATTGAAAACAGAAAAATATTTAATGAAACAAAAAAAGTTAGCTCTTGGAAAAAACTCAATAAAACTAATAAACAGCTAGCAAGACTGACAAGGATAAAAAGAGTCAAGACACAAGTTAACAAAGATAAAAAAGAGTCAAGACACAAATCACCAATATCAGGAACGAAATGGGACATCACTACAGATTCTACAACCATTAAAATAATATGAGACTACTATAACAACGTCACACTAATAAATTTGACAACTTAGAAGAAATGAACAAATTCCTTGAGAACTACAAGCTACTAAAACTCATCCAAGATGAAATAAACAATGTGAATAATCCCATAACCATAAAAGAAATTGAATCCATAATTTTAAATTTCTTGAAAAAGACGTCTCCCAGCTCAGATGGTTTCAGTGGAGCATTCTACCAAACATTTAAAGAATAATTAACAATTTTACACACTCTTCCAGAAAATAAAAGAGGAAGGAATAATCCCCAACTCCATTTATGAAGCCAGGATTACCCTGATACTAAAGCCAGAAAAAGACAGTACAAAAAAAGAAAACTAGATCAGTATTTCATAGAACCTGGATACAAAAATCTTCAACAAAGTATCAACAGATCAAAGCCTGCAATCTATAGAAAGAATTATACACCACAACCAAGTGGTATTTATTCTAGGTATACATGACTGGTTCAATATTTCTCACAAAGATTTTATTTATTTATTTATTTATTTATTTATTTATTTATTTATTTATTTAAAGAGAGAGAGTGAACATAAGTGGGGGAAAGGGTAGGGGAGGGGGCAAGAATCTCAAGCAGACTCCTCACTGAGCATGGAGCCCAACACCAGGCTCAATCTCATGACCCTGAGATTATGACCTGAGCCAAAATCAAGAGTCAGATGCTTAACTGACTGAGCCACCCAAATACTCCAGGCTGAGGCTGGTTCAATATTTTTTTTAAAAAAAATCAAAATGATCTACATATAAATTGAATAAAAAATAAAATTATGTGGTTATTCAGTTGATGTAGAAAAGAACATTTGACAAAATCTAGCACTTGTTCATAATAAAAATTCTCATGTAGAAAGGGGAAATTTCTCAAATTAAAAAGTATCTACAAGAAATCTACAAAAAAGAGCTAACATCACACTTAACAGTGAAAGAGTGTGTTTTCCTAAGATTGGGAACAAGGCAAGGATGTCCACCCTCACTGCTGTTATTCAGCATAGTTCTAGAACTTGCAATAAGGCAAGAAAAAATAAATAAAAAGCATTTAGATTGGAAAGGAACAAGCATTGTCCTCTACTCTCAGATGACAGCATTGTCCACATAGAAAAATACCAAAGAATTAAAAAAAAAATCCTGAACTAATAAGTGAGTTCAACAAGTTTTCAGTATTCAAGATCAGCACATGAAATCAATAGTATTTCTATATTCCAACAATGAACACGTTGAATCCAAAATTAAAATACAATGCCATATAAAATGTAGAGGAAATAAAAAAGACCTAAATAAATAAATATAGCATGTTCATGGATTGGAAGACTCCACGCTGTCAGTTCTTTCAAAACGGATCCATAGGCTCTGTGCAATTCCTATAAAAAGCACAGCAAACTTTTTGTAGGCATAGATAGGCTTATTCTAAAATATATATGGAAAGGCAAAGGACTTCAAATAACTATATCCATTTTGGAAAAAAAAAAAAAGTGAAGTGGGAGGAATCAGTCTACCAGATTCCAAGACTTGGCTGCAGTAGCCAAGAATGTGTGGTATTGGCAGAGAAATAGACACATAGATGAATGGAACAGAATAGAGAACCTAGAAATAGACCCACACAAATATCCTCAACTGGTTTTTGACAAGGACACAAAACAATTCAATGGAGTAAGCATAGCCTTCCAACAAGTGGAACTGGAATAGTTGGCCATATATTGGCAAAAAAATGAGCCTCACGCCTTCTACAAAAATCAACTCAAAGTAGATCACAGAGTTAAATGTAAAACATAAAGCTTCTAGAAAAAAAGGGGAAAATCTTTGGATCTAGGACAGGCAAAGAGTCCTTAGGCTTAAGAACAAATATACAATCCATAAAAGACAAAGATTGATCAATTGAACTTAATCAAAATAAAAATGTTTTGCTCCTTGTAAACCCTATCAAGATGAAAAGACAATTGACAGACTAGGAGAAAATATTTGTAAACCATATATCTGACAAAGGACTTCCATCTAGAATATATGAAGAACTCTTAAAACTCAATAGTTAAAAAGCAATCCAATAAAAAATGGGCAGGGGTGCTTGGGTGGCTCAGTTGGTTAGCATCTCACTGTTGATTTTGGCTCAGGTCATGATCTCAGGGACAATGAGATGGAGCCTCATGTCAGGCTCCACAGTCAGTGGGGAGTCTGGGATTCTGTCGCGGCCTTTTCCCCTCACCCTGCTTGTGCATGTTCTAAATGAATGAACGAATGAATGAATAAAATCAATCTTACCCCAAAATGGGCAAAAAAGTCAAGAACAAATATTTCACCAAAGATGATATACAGATGCCAAGGAAGCACATGAAAACATGTTCAACATCATTGGTCATGAGGGAAATGCAAATTAAAACCACAATGAAACTTCAATACACATTTATCAGAATGGTTAAAATAAAAAAGAATAGTGACATCAAATGCTGATGAGCATGTGGAGAAACCAGGTCACTCATGCGTTGGTGGTGTGGACATATAATGGTACAGCCTCTTTGGAAAATAGTTTGGAAGTTTCTTATAAAACTAAACATGCACTTACCACATGACCTGGCAATAGCATTCTTGGGCATTTATTTCAGATAAATGAAAATTTATGTCCACACTAAACCATGTTCATGAATGTTCATGGAAGTTTCTCTTATCGTAGACCTAGATCCCAAAACTGCAAACAACCCAAATGTTCTTCAACAGACGAAGGTTAGACAAAGAGTGGCACATCCCCATAGTGGAATACTATGCAACGGTCTAAAAACTCAAACTATTGATACATGAGATGATTTGGATGGATCACAAGGGAATTATGTGAGAAAAGCCAATCTAGATAGGTGACATAGGATTCTGTTTATATCTGAAATAACAAAATTGTAGAGAAGGAGAAGAAATTAGTAGTTGCTAGAAGGCTAGGTATGGGAGTGGTGATGAGTTGGTGTGGCTCTAAAGGATGGCGCCAGAGAGGCTTGTGGTGATGAGACAATTTTGTATCTTGGTTTGCAGTAGTGGTTACACATGTGATAAAATCACCTAGAACTACACACACACACAAGTTTGTGTAAACCTGATAAAATCTAAATAAGCATTGTGGGTTGTACCAGTGTCAGTTTCCTGGTTTGATAATGTACTCTAGTTATGTAAGAGGTCATCCCTGGGGGAAACTGGTCAAAGGCACCCTGGACCTCTCTGTACCTTTTTTTTTTTTTTTTTTTTTTTTTTTTGGGCAACTTCTTATGAATCTATAATTATCACAAAATAAAGAAATTTTTTAAGCCACCTGGGAGCTTAATGAACTATACAGTCACAGCTCTGCTCCTCACCAACTCAGATCCAGTAGGCCTGGGAGGAGCCAAGAATCTGCATTATCATAGGTTCTCCAGATTCTGATGCCAAGAGGCAACTCCCACACTCTGGGAAATACTGTCTGAAGGGAGTGAATCTCAGCCTTAATGGCTGATCAAAATTCAGAAAATAATACCTGGCCCCACCCAGACCTGTCTGACCAGAGTCTCCATGGTGGAACCCAGACCCTTTATTTTTTTTTTTTTTTTTTTTTTTTTTTTTTAACCCAGACCCTTTAATTTTAACAAGTTCCCAAGGGAGTCCTGAGGTAACTGACATTAACCAGGATGGGGACCCACAAACCCCAAGTTAAAAATCCTGCTCTATGTTTAACCAAAGTTCACACTCACTCTCATTTCCCTATATTCTTAGACCTAAAACAAAAGCATTTACACTAGGGTGCACACACATTTTGATCATGTGGTTGTATTGATTTAGTTTTTTTTTTATTTAGTTATTACTGAAATAATTTTACATATAATCTGGATTTTAAAACAACAACAACAACAAAATAATACTTCTACATCCAAATGGAAGTTGTCCTTTCCAAGTGAGCACCTTGGGAGTCTTTGTGCTTTTTTTCTAGTAATATTGCTAATACTAAAAACAATTTTGTCACAATTCCTTCAGAATTGCTTCAGAGCTGGTTTATGAACCTCGTGAGAAAACTGGCCCCATTTTACATGTAAATTGTGTAATCTTGTGAATTTATATTTACACAAACACTCATCTGTAGTTTGAGGAACTCCTGGAAAGATTTTTGAGCAGAGAAAAACATAATGAAGATTGCTTTTCAGACTTCCCCTTGGGTGCCTGGGAGGGCTCCAGAGCTCCTGTGTGCCCAGCCCTGTTTCAGGAAGACCCTCCCCCATTGTGTGCAGCCCCGGAGGAATGGTCAGTGATAGCACCCTGCCATTCCAGCCCCCAAGTCCATCCCCAGCATCCGACCATGCGGATGGACTCGCCACCCAGCCATACCAATCACGGTGTCTCATCTCCTTGGCAACAGTGAGTGGTTCTGGGGTGGACACGGGCCCCAACCAGGGCCATTCGGAATCCTTCCTGGGATGGACACATGGGGACTGCAGCAGAAAGCTTCGTCTTTCTCCTGGAGCTGCTAAACTTTCAGGAATCTATGAGTATAGGGCTATGGCTGGCCATCTTTCTACCACATGGTAAGAACTGCCTGCAGGAGGGGCTAACAGGGACAAGCAGACATTTCAGACAAACAGGGTGTCGAGGAAGTACAAAGTTGGGTTTGAGGCTCCACCTGCTGCAGCCACCCATGGGTCCTCCACAGTTCAGTTAGCCTGTGTGCTTCAGTTCTCTTGTGTTGGGCATCTACCATCTGTAACCCAGAAGTCCTAACCAATATGGTGCTCCCTTTTCCTCAACTTTGTGAATACCTGATTCCCTTCTGCTGTTCAAAACATTTCCCCGAGGGGGGCTGATCTCAGTCTTGTACATCAGTGTGAATGTATGGGGGCGTCCTACTGCTTCCCAGATGGGGTGGCACACTGCCCAGTGATACACACCAGAGCCCGGGAGGCTGGGTCTAGACTCAGCCAGCACTGCAACTTGCTCAACCACCACAGGCAAACTCTGTAAAGCCTAATTCTGGGCTCCAGCTTCCTCATCTCTGAAATATGGGAGCAAAACAGGACAATCTGCACTCTGGTGTGGCTTCGAATGCTAGTAATCCCACAAATTAAAAAGGAAATCACAGATCTTGGCATTTTAAGTCTACTCTCTATAGAGCGTGGAGGAACTTCCTAGATCCCTGAAATCAGCCAGTGAAGTATTCAGCTGGGTTGGGGACCGTCCTCAGAACCTTGGAGCAAACCACCACTGTTTGCATTTACTGAGTGCTTACTCCCTGCCAGGCCTGGTTCTAGGTGCCCTGCCCACGTCATCTCCTTTCATCCTCCTGGGACATGGAGGCGGTAGTTACTGTACCCACTTTTCAGAAGAGGACCCTGAGACCAAGTGAAAGAAGGTGCCCAAGGTCAGGACAATGGTTGAACCAGAGCCCCTCCCCACTGCCCAACTGACAGTTGGGCATGGGGATGGTTTGGTTCCAGGGGATGCGATTCTGCGAGGCCGCCTGGTCGGTGGAGCAGCCCCAGGGCTGAGCAGGTGTGTGAGACCGAGCCACCACCTGCTCAGGTGGGGTCTTTTATTTATTTATTTTATTTATTCTATTTATTATTATTATTTTTTAGGTGAGGTCTTTTAAAGGAGGAAACTCAGAGCATCTTCTTGTTTCGCGGCCCAGACCGCCTCCCCACCCCCCCGCTCCGCCCCGCCAGCCCAATTACCAAAGGTAAGTTCTAGCTTCACCTTTGAGGTAAAAGCTCCTGGCCAATCATTCATTTAGATTTATTTATGCACAGAAGAATTTGCTTATGGAACTCCAAAGCGACTGGTTGAAGAGAAAATTTCAGCAAATCAGTGAGGTATCGTGCAAACAAGAAAACCCACCTGTTTAATTAGCAGGGTTTTTTGGTTTTGGTTTCCTTTGTTTGTTTGTTTGTTTTAAACTGATCAGTCAGTTCAATCAAGATAGTGGATGATTGCCTTCGAGGCACTGAGGCAGGGTAGCCTGCTAGTACTGGCCTCTGGGCTGCCTGGCCCTGTTCCAGAAGGGCCGGTCAAGCCCTCTGGGCTGTTCATCGGAGGCACCTACAGGAACCAACGCGAGAGGATGCCCAGGCTACACAGCTGAGCAGAAAAGGACATTGTAAAATAGTACATATAGTTGTGTCAGTGAATAATAGCTGAACTGACTATTAGTTCATTCATCAAGCATCTATTGAGCACATACTCTGTGTCAGGCACTATGCTAGGGCACGTTAATAATATCCCTGGAAAAAGTCTAGAAGGAGATATATTTGCAGGAAGTTATGGGGGTATTTACTTCTCACGTTGTGTATTTCTTTAATGTCCCAGTATTTTATAATGAGTGTGTGTGACTTTTGTAATAAGAAAAACACAAAAAGTGGGGGCATGTCTCACTGGATTGGCCCTTCAAGAGTCAGGGTGGGGGTTGGCAGGGGTGCAGCTGCGGAGACTTGGTTCAAGGCTCTGCCCTGTGATTTAACAGCTGTGTCACCTTGAGCAAACCACAGCATTCCCAAGCCAGGGTCTTAAATAAAAGAGGCCTACTATGGGGATCGGATGAGAAACATGAGAATGTTTTGCACCCAGTAAAGTTTAGATAAACCTGCTGCTTGTCTACACATGGATCCTGACTCAGTTATCCACCTAGGACTTTGTAAAACGCAAATCTAATTGTACTGCTCCTTTATTTAAAACCCTTCAGTGGTTGGTCACCATCAAGGCCTCTGGGAGTCTTCAGCATGGACAACAGCATCCCTCACAACCTGGCCCCTGCCTGTTCTTCAGCCTTGTCCCTCCCTATTCTCAGTCACCCCAAGAGCCAGGACAGATGACCACCCTGATTCACCTAAACTCTCCATCATCCCTCACCTTCACACCTTTGCACATGCTGTTCCTTCCACTTTCCTGGAACAGTAGCCCTGCTTCTTGTTTTCCTGCCTGGGTAACTGCTAGTGGTTCTCCACTTTCCACTTGTTTCCCTTTGAACAAAGGGACCTTATTTTATTTATCTTTGGTGTCTAGCCCTGACTATAGTTGTGGGCATGCAGTAGGAGTTCCATAATGGGTATTCCAGTGCCAACCTCTAATGCCTCTCTCATGAGGACCACTGCGGTAGCCCCCAATGGGCTCTACCTCCAAACCAACTCCTCCCTCCAAGCCAAGTCTACCTTTGAAAGCAGAAGTTGCCTATGTTGTCTCTCCATTGTTTGAAGTAACAAGTCCAAGCTTCCTGGCCTGTCACAAGGGGCCCTGCAGGAGCCATAACCTCTTTCTCTGCCTATTTCCTTCCACCAAGGTCCCCAAACTTTCTCAATTCATGGCACCCTTAGTGACTCAGGAGCTTTTCACAGCCCGCCCACCCCCAAAGCCAAAGGAGTACCCAACAGCCCAAACAACTCAATAGTTATTCGTGTTCTAACAACTTAGTTGATATTGGAATAAGGAATCCACATAAATTGGAAGTACTTCTCACAGTGACCAACAGATGTCACTGTGTTCCTCATGAGTATTTAAAATGTCCCAGGAAGCCCCAGTTAATTCACCGGGGCACCCTGGGTTGCCTTAGCACATAGTTTGGGAACCACAGCCACATACAGTTGCTATAAAAAGGGTTATCTCTGTTCCCACAAATTTGCAGTGTATCTCCATGCCCCATTCTTTCACACGCAATTTTCCTGGGCTCCATCTTGTTAGTTTGGAAAACCCTTTCTGATAGTTGAGTCACCTGTCCCATCTTCTGTGGAGCCTTGCAGTTTCTATAGCATCTGGTCCACTCCTCCATGGATTTGTATCTCATTCTGTTTTATTGATCAATGAGCTCCTTACTACTATGAATTCTTTGAGCATAAAGCCTTATTCTTTTTTCCCTCGCATCTCTGAGAAGCTAGCAGAGCACCTCATACATAGGAATAAATGGCGGAATGGTTCTGAATCTGCCTCTCTTGTTCTGGGAAATCACTTCGTATCCTCCTGACTTCCCAAACCCTGAGGCCAGCTGATTTGAAGCCAGACTTGAAACCTCAGGATCTTATTTTTCTTTATTCACCTTTATCCTGCATTCCAAAAGACACCTGGTCCCTGTTCCTTCTAAAACCTGTGGCCCACTCTTCCTATTTCTCTTCTACAGCTATGGAAGAGGTGTCCATCTGCAGGGCTGCTCTACTGGCTTCTTCATCTGTGTGTCTACCTTTGTGGCTGTCACCGTGATCTCAGTTCTGGCTCTGCACAGATACCTGGGGGACAGCTGAGGATGCAGAATTCTTAGATCACCTCCCCACTCCAACTCAATGGCTCTGCCAAAGATTGCATTTGAATCAGACATTCTGTAATGTAGTGACACTGAGAAGAGCTTCTCAGATCCCCCTTTAGGGGAAGACTTGTCCAGCCACGGAGAGTGAAGTCAGCAGAGAGCCTCTAATCTCATTTCAGGGTCATAGGTCAATGTGGACGAGGTCACTGCCCCATCTTTGTTCCCATGTCCAGATGGTCAACTTCTCTTACTCCAACCATTTTTGCCCCAAGGTCTTTCTCTAACTGTTCTTATTGGGTAGGACTCTTCCTTCGTCATCCTCATCTCCCTGTTATTGCTCCTCAAGATCAAGCTCAAGTACTGCCTCCTCCAGGAAGCATCTGCCTTCACTGGCCCATGATTCTTACCCAAGTCATGGCTTCAGGTTGTCTGGTTAATCACGTATTCAGTCACTTACTACCTGGCATTCTTGCGTAACTTGGCCCATGGCCACGTTTTTCTTCTGAATTAGATGCCATGTTTCTTTAGGAAACAAGAAATGAGTGATACTGTGTGTGGGGGGGTGTGGGTAGGTGTGGGTGTTGGTGTGTGTGGGCGGGTGAGTGTAAGGGATGGATGGTCTCCCTATTGCCATCAGCTCGGTGCTACACAGATAGCCAAGACCAAAACATCTGTTGGGTGGACAATGCCTGAGGTGGAGTCAGCAGTGAATTCTTCCAGACATGGGAGAAATTGTCCCCTCTGTCTTTGTGCCATCAGAAGAAAGGGACCCAGACCCTGAAAGGAGTGTCGGAAAGGTCACAAAGAAGGGGAGAAGGGAATGCCCCTCCGAGGATGAGCTAAGAACTGGTGGCAGAAAGAGCATTGCATCAGGAGTTAGAATGTTGTGACTTTGAGCTAGTCCCTTGAGTCTTGGAGTCACAGTCCCTAAACCTGGTAGATTTCCCAGGTTATCAAGTAGAAAAGCAGGTTTCACCACCCTTTTTTAGGGACCTTCTTGGCTACTGCCAGGAATATGCTTTGTTGGTCCTAGGGTGGGTTTCTGGTGGTAACAGTAGGGGATGAATGAGGACTCCAGGCTGAGTTCACACAAGCCAGCTTGGAAGAAGCCAGAGAACCACAGTGCTCCCAGGGGAGTCCACGAGTGCCAGGCCTGCCAATGACCCACCCTGCCAGCATGCCATCTCTTGCACATCCCTCACCCAACTCGTGCCAGCCACACCCATGAAAAACATGCAAATGCGTGCTTGTGAGGGGCCCAAGTCCACGGCAATGGCACAGTGTGTGGGTGGTGGCAGGGTCCACCAGGAGGCTTCATGTTGCCTAGGAACAACCCCAGGCCTGGCAGCCAGGAGACTCAGGTTCAGGCTGTACCCTACTTGTCCTGAGTGTCTGGCTCTGGGGCAGGAAGCCTCTGCCCTGACCCTCAGCTTCTTCATCTGTAAGATCAAGTGGCCCTTCCAGTCCTGGTGAGTTGTGACTGTCAAGCTACAGTCAAGCTTTCTCCGGAACAGAGCTATGGCAGAAAAAAGGGAGCTGGGCAGCACAGGGAAAATTATCTGAAACAAACCTATAACGATAAACCTCTCTACTCTATTGAATATACCCGCCCATTTAATTTATTCAGTTAATAAAACTTATTCCCCAGAGGGGGACAGGCAGAGGTAAGCTACAAACCAATCTGCCTATGTGAGCATGGGTATATATGTCTAGCTCATAACAATAAAAAAAGAGTAATTAAGAGATGTATTGAAGTGTATAGAAATCCTGAAGGACACTGAGGAGTCCAATTCAAGTTACTGTCCTTGGTGCAAATTTAATTCAATAGGGAATAGATAAATAAAAATAAAGAAAAAACAAATTCAGAACAGATGTTAGGCAAGCAATTTTTTTCACAGTAAGAATCATAAACGTGAAGAACAGCCTATAAGGCAAAGTTGTTGATGCAAACAGCATCAAGCTACTAAATAAATAGTTAGATGGCACTGCAGGGACAAAGAAACATTAAAATAGTCATTTGGCTGTCCCTGAATATTTGCGCCCACACAGTGATGCCCAGGCATGTAGATTCCTGGGCGCCGGAGGGGACCGTGTGTGTGTGTTCTGGTGGCTGTGTGTCCTGTTGCAGAGAGTACGTGCAGGGCATATATTTGTGTGAGACTCTGTAGCAAAATCTCCTCTCTCCGAATGCCATGTGGACTCCGAATATGAATAGTGGGGCTTCACAAAAGCTAGAGTCAGTTCTAAAAAAGACAATGAGGTCAAGGAGGAGCCCCAGTGTCAGGGAGACACGTGCTCGGTCCTGAGCTAGGTATCAGAGCAGGTGTGTGACTCCAAAGAAAGGAGAATTCAGTGGCAGAAGGATTTCAGACATAGCAGGGGAGAAACAAGGGCAGGAGAAAAAAAAATAAAGTCTAGATCATAATGGTTTAGAGAAAGAAACTCCATTCTACCCCAACATCTACCCTCATTGCTTGGCTACGAAAATAAAGGCCCCAAGAGGTGAGGTGACCAGTGGGCACCACCTGGACACTTGCCAAGGCCAGGAGAAGGGGGGCAGGGGTTCTCCGAGAGGTGCAAAAGGCCAGAGGCGTTCCTGCCCAGCTTTCCTGAGGACGTGCAGCAGGAGGGAGTGACGATCACCCCACACCTGGCTGGGGACGGCTCCTGAAGTTGGCACTCTCCCCGGGGCCCCAGATCGTTTAAGAAGACCTTTCAGAAACTGACCTGAGGAGCAGAGGAATCACCCTTGCTCCTTGGCAGGCTGCATGAATTATCGTGCACCTTTGATTCTCATGTCAGATCTGGGAAGAGGCAGGCACTCACGTGTTTTTAAAGGTTGGGGATGATGGTTAAGTCACTCGGTCTAGTCCGATGGCTGGGAACATCCAAGCTAAGACCAGAACCCAGATCTGGCTTGCAATCCAGTGCTCTCTCTGGCTCCCTAGGTGGACCCCCCAAGGGTTAGTAACCCCATAAGAGACCGATGAATGACCTTAGTGAGGGGAGCCCTGTGAGTGTGTCATGAGAGCACTACCTTCCCCTTATCTGTTTATCCCATGGACCCCAAGATGGCCTGACATGGCAGTGAATCAATTTTGTACTTTTATGGGCTCACAACTGAATTGAAGCATAGTCACTGATGGGGCAGGGTTATAGACCCCTCTACCCAAAACCTTGATTTTAATATGAGAGATTTCCCCCCTAATTCCTTTCATTATGTCCCAAGGAAATAATACTAATTACCCAAATCAGCAAAATAACAAGACTTTCCTGTTGAGGTTTTTGTCCTGAAAGACACATGCTCAGGGGTGATTTCTTTAGTCATTCAATAAATACTTCCTGGGTACCTTTTCTGTGTCAGGCACTGTTGTGGGCACTGGGAATATCCCAGAAAAGCAGAGACAGACTTTGTGTCCTCATAGAGCTGGCATTCTGGCAAGAGAGCAGGGCAGTAAACAAATAATGATGTGACCTGGCATTAGGGCCAATGTCCTAAGGCAGGAGATTTGACAGCCAAGGAACGACAATAGGAGACTGGAACAGAAAAGCCTTTGGATTAATAAGGAGAACCAGGGATCGCCTGGCTGGCTCAGTCTGAGGAGCATACAACTCTTAATCTCAGGGTTGTAAGTTCAAGCCCCACGCTGGGTGTGGAGCCTACTCAAAATTAAAAAAAAAAAAATTTAAAAGGAGAACTTGCACAGCCCTGCACTCACCTCTTGCCAACCACATATATGTTGGTCATATATGTTTCCATATAAATTGTCATATATGTTTCCATATAAATTGAGGATAATGCAGTCAGCCCAGCCAAACTTGCAGGGTTGTTGGGATGGTTACATGAGGTATTGTGATCCAGATACCAGAAAACAGTTATGGATTGGTATTTACTATGTAAGTGGCCCCAGGGAATAAAGATACATGTCTCTTAGAGTCATAAAAGCAAGATATATACCCATAGAATGCACACACAAGTCCATAAAGCATAAAAGGAGTCCCACTGCAGCATTGCTTGCTGGAGGCCATCAGGTGTCCCCTCTGGGGGGAGAGGGGACAGGCAGGATGGATGGAGGCCACACGCTCTATGGGAGCCCAGTGATGTGACAGTCTGCAAAGCATGGCACCAAGTGAAAAAACCAAAGCAGGGAATGAGGACACTGCCATTGATATGAGCTACAGACAATACACACAAACACACAGTTTGCAAGAACGTGTGCCCAAAAAAATACATGTTAAGGACAATGGAATGGTTGTCTGTTGGGGAGAGGAAGGGAATGAAAGAAAGGTATGAGGATAAAAGGGAATGAATAAACATGCAAAACGCATGGCACCGTGTTTCTTGTTCTCCACAGTGTCTCAGAATGAACACAAACACGCACACAGAGAGACAGAGACAGAGAAAATCTTGAAGTGGAGGTAATTAGGAATTACTGGTTGCAACCCTGATAATTCGTCAATGGTGAAGTAAGCTGTTCTCATCAATGGCTCTGTTTCATGTGGAATAGCTGGGAGTAAAAGGCTATTTATTAGATCAGTGTTTTCTCTCAAAGCCAGTTCTCCATATTCTAGTCCCAAGAGACATTCTGGAAAACAACAACAAAGAAAGTTCTGTGGTCAAATAAACCCTGCATACCAAATGTGTCACTTGGAGATGTTCCAAGTACATTATTACACGAAAGCCTCTGAGAAGTCCCACGGTAAAGAGACCTGTGTTCCTTCGACCGACCTGGCGTTTTGCAGCGTTTGACCAAGGAGAACCCCCCCTTTTTTTTATTTTCCACGTGACAATTATTATAGTCCATGGAAATGGTCCAAAGGACTCTCTGTGGGAAACAGCGATGCTAGACTGTGGAAGGAGGGGAGGCCGAAGACTCCAGATTCTGAGCATGTTCTGGGATTCGCACCCTCCCGTGGCCTTCCTAATGCAGCTCCGTGATCCTTAGGGTGCTTTGCCCCTAAAGTCACTGGGGATCCCGTGGCTCATCCGTAGCTGTGACTGATGGCAGCAAACACGGAGCTGCCCTCTGCCATCCTCCCCTCCTCTGACTGTAGGCAATGATCATTTTCCCTCCAGAACTCAAAGCCGGCATTCAGCAGTGAGGGTTGATGCGTGTCTTCTTTCCTGATGATGGGCGAATGTTCGTGTCGGACGCTGCGGGACGTTTCCTGTATAAAATTCTCCTTCTCCTGTAGATCTCACATTTCTGATGGGCCAAATCGTTATCATTCCTCCCCTGGGCCATTAGAAGGATTGTTTGTCTGTTTATAATCTCCCTCCTCCTCTGGCCCCCTCCCACCACTCACCCCTGGCCTTGTGCTTCTCTACGCTGGCATCTGCACAACTTCCTTCCAGTAAGCCACTTCCTTAGCACCACGGCTGGGTCTGACTCCTCCCCTGCATTGCCAAGGTCATGCTCTCTATCACAGCCCCCAAGATCACATTTGTCTAGCACACCCTCGGCTGGTACTCTCTCCCTATCTCTATCTCAGCCAAAATCCCCTGCAACCTCCTCACAGGCCGACGCACCTGAGTGCACTCTTCTCCAGGGGCCACCTGCCATCCCTCCTTGGCATGACTGGCTGTGAAGCCCTCCAGCCTCTCTCTGCAAGTGCACATCAGTGCAGATGCTGTGAGGATGGAGCGGGGGGCTTTCAGTGTGCCTCCTCCAGCCAATCATCACAAAGCTGAATGCATGCCTGTGACATAGCTGAGAAACACAGGGAAGGAAAAGTAACAAGCTACAAATTGCAAGACCACCAAATTGCAAGATCTTGACAAGTTCCTTAAGGTGGGAAGGCCAGATAGTGAAGGGCCAGTGCCCAGGTGAGGAGGAGTGGCCCTATGATGGAGAAAGGAGAAATCAACCAGAGTCCCAGACACAGAGGACTAAATTTATACGAGACATAAAGGCTACAGTGACCTGGCAGGAAGGAGGAAACTTGGAGGGGCTGAAAGCAGAATTGAAAAGCAAACACATAAATTGTAAAGAGTTTGGCAGAGAGTGAGATAAGAGGAGAAGGGGCTCTGGGAGGGGACTACTGGGAATTTATTAAAACGAACTGAATTTATGGTGCAGTTCAAGCATTTGTTGATAACAGGGCTAGTCTGGTAAGGAATGTGCTCGCTGGCCTATAGTCAACAGGAAGTCGGGGCAAGATGACTGAGGCCATGCATTCCAATTAGAAATGTGTGGTTCACATTGAACAGTTGGATTCCGGAGCACAAGGAGAAAGTTTAAGTTTCGCCTGGAGTTCACTCTCAAGGTTTGAAGGCAAGAAGTAATGGTCATGTAGCCAACGGTCAGAGGGAATAGTAAAGCATTGTTACATTCTCCAAATGTAAAATGATGCAGTTGCCATGGAAAAGAGTAGGGCAGTGCCTCAAAAAAGTAAAAAGAGAAGTACCAAATGATCCAGAAGTCCTGCTTCTGGATATATCCCCAAGAGAACTGAAAGTGAGGTCCCGAAGAGCTACTTGTGCACCCATATTCATTGCTGCATTGTTCACAATAGTCAAAAGGCAGAAGCAGCCCAAGTGTCCACAGACAGATGAAGTAGGTGGAATGGGCTCTCCTGCCTCCACAACCCGTGGCTGTGGGACTTAAGGGTCCCCTGATGCCTGGTCAGATCCAGGTGTTGAGGATGACATGGACATTTGGCTGGAGGGCTTTTTTTGTTGTGGTGGCTTTATGATTTTGACTGCTCTAAGAACCTCAGATAAGTGGAATCATACCATATTTGTCCTTTTGTGACAGACTTATTTCACCTAGCATAATGTCCAGGAAGTAAATGATGGTTGCCAGGGGCTAGAGGAAAGGGGGAATGGGAAGTTTTTGTTTAAGGGATATAGAGTTTGTTTTTCAAGATGAAAAGAGTTCTGGAGATGAGTGGTGGAGATATTTGCACAACAGTGTGAATACACTTAATGCTGCTGAACTGTACACTTAAAAAGGATTCAGATGGTGTTTTATGTTGTATTTTACCACCACCCATTCCACCTACTTAGATGAAATCTTTCTTCTGTGGGTATCAGTTGTGGAGTCTCAGACACTGAAGCCCACAGTGCTCAATAACAAGTATGGATTTGGAGGAGGGCAGACCTCAGGATGTTAAGTGTCCACTCAGGAGATAGCATCATAGTGGGTTCCCAGGCTAAGGGGGACAAAGAACTGGGATGGCCTGAGGGACCCAAGCTCTAGCAGAGACATCTAAGACTTTGGGAAAGCAGGTGAGAATCTTTAGGTGGAGTCTTTGGGAAGGATCCAGTGGCCATGTCAGTCAAAAGGCAAAACCATCCCTTGGTCTGCCCATGAATCTAAGAAGAGAACTTGGAGAGTTGGGGATACCCTTTAAAGGAAAGTGGAATGGCCTCTCTGGTGATTAATATGCACCGGACACTGCATTAGCAATGCAAAAGATGGAGGGGGATGACCCTGATGGGACCTGGATATCCTTCCCCAGGGGGGTCCTGTTGGGAGGGCAGAAGTCTTGGTTAATACCTGGATGTCCACTTTCCCTGTAGCCTGAGTAGTATCAAGAGGTGCTGGTAGGTGTTGTAACACAAAAGACCACCCTCACCATGTCCACCATGTCCACCTACCATGTGGTGATGGGTCATCCATCAGCCAAAGGCCTAGGACATAGGTTATGAGTTCCTCTTTAGACAGAGGCCAACATAGCATCATTTGCTAATAGTGCCTCCCTAGTGGTTCATGTGGGGAGCCTGGAGAGCATGTCAGAGAATCAGGCCTTCATCAGTAGGCCAATACACTGAAAGCCTCACTCCAAGTGGAAAATTTCGTATAGTAGGTCACAAAATTCTTGCAGTTTGGGGGTGTGATGGGGGAGAAGTTGTGAGGAGCATGGTCTTGAGATGCAAACAATAATCAAGGAACTTATTTTAGTAATTAAGTTGCCATGATCTGCCCCAGGCATGCAGGCTCGTAAATCCTGGCAGTCCCTTACTAGGAATTACCTCATGTGCACAGCTGCGGAAGTGTCACGCACAAGTCTGACCAGGAGTAATTGGAATGCACAGTAAATAACCCAAAATCTAGAAAATTGAAGGGTCCTGAGGAAGAAAGAGAATATGGCCTATTTTATTTTATTTATTTATTTTATATATATTTTTAAAAGATTCTACTTATTTATTCATGAGAGATACACAGAGAGAGGCAGAGACACAGGCAGAGGGAAAAGCAGCTCCTCACAGGGAGCCTGATGCAGGACTTGATCCCCATACTGGGATCACGCCCTGAGCCAAAGGCAGATACTCAACCGCTGAGCCACCCAGGTGCCCCTATTTTATTTTTCAATAAAGATTTTATGTATTTATCAAAAGAGAGCATGTGAGTGTGAGTGGGGGGAGGGGTAGGAGGGAGGGAATCTTCACGCAGAACTCCCCGCCCCCCCACGCTGAGTATGGAGCCTGACTCGGGGCTCGATCCCACCACCCATGAGATCATCATGGGAGCCAAAATACAGAGTTGGCTGCTTAACCAACTGCGTCAACCAGGTGCCCCTATATGCTTCATTTTAAAGATAAATTTGATAATGCAAAATTTAGTAGAATTTCAAATTTGTGTGATAAGTGATTTTTTTTTTTGTTTGAAAGTTTATACTATATATCTAGAGTTAATTTGGTGTAGACATCTAGATGCCTTTGCCTTCTGCCCTATGTGAGTAACAAAGATTTAAAATGGTTTTCTTTGTTAATCCTTTAAGGGTTCCAAGAACTTGAAAAAAGTTTCTCCGCTCCCAAAATCGGGATGAAGAGGAACTTTAAGCTCTGTGTAAATTGAGAATTAGTTGCTCCTTCGAGTTCAGTAATGGCTTTTTTAAAATCATGAAATCAAAGAGGGTTTGTCATTCTTCTTTTTGGAAAGACTACGAATGCTATTTGCATTCTCAATTAATTAGGGTTGAGAGCCGTAAGAATTGGGTAAGTGTGTGCAATTTTTGAGAGTATCTGAGCAAAAGAGTTCTCGACAAGATGTCTGCGTAATGCCATGTGTTATCTGGACCTGCTTCCAGATGGGAGAATGCCTTGGCAAATGCCACAGTGATTCATGACTAGGTTATATAATTCTCTTTTGCATTTTGGGTTGAACAACTTGGATTTGTTGCAGGTACAATTCAATTAAATATGGAATTTATTATTTGAAAATATTAGCTGGAAATAGAGCTTTTATGCAATTTTAATTTGAGATGTTCTATTGTTCGGGGGCACATTTGTGCAGGGCTGTCACCTTGGGGATATAGAAGTTATTGATGCCATACGTGGTTGTCACTGATGGAGAATGAGCTCCCTTCCACCTTGAACCTGCTCTAGTGGTAGATTTGGGGAACGCATATCGAGGAGTGTAAAACTGAAAATCTGAGGCTGACTTCCCTGCCTCTGAACCCTCCACTCTTCCCAGCCAAGTGCTCATCCCCCACCTGCAGTCCCAGCCTGTCCCCAACGTCCTGTCCTCAGCCTTGATCTGTTGCAGCCAGGATAGATCTCTTGTCCCCAGCTGATAACAAGGATAGGGTCTGGTTTCTGCATTCTGCACCTCACATCATGCTCCCAAGTCTTAGGATTGAGTGCCTGTGTGTGATTTGTTCTCAGGTCTCTCCCCCTACCCCTTTCTCAGGGCCTGGAACACCCTGTTTTGGGGCCCTATTGTCCACTGACGTGCCTTCTTGAGTCCTGCTTTTCTGGATGTCTGATTGTTATCCAGCTGACACCTTCTCTGTGGGCAGCTTTCTCCTGGACCGTTCACATTGGCCAGTGTTTGCCAGAATGGGGAGCTGCCAATTTCTTACCCTTTAAACACTGTGCTTTGCTCACCAGCTGGAAGCTGCTCTGGTCAGCACCCATAGCCTGGTCAGTTTTCCATACCTGGCCACCCCCAGTGAATGGGGCTACTTCCAGTTTCTAGGCCATTCCCTCTGCTGTCCTATCTCCCAGAAGTAAGCAATGAGGGCCAAACCTAGCTGAGACAGGATATTCACATGAATTACTTAGATATTTACACTCACTCAGTGCAAAAATCTTACAGAGAGATGTTTTAAATTGTCAACCCCTATATTTTGTTAAGCTTTTTTAAAAGAAGATTTTATTTATTTATTCATGAGAGACACACACAGAGAGGAAGAGACACAGGAAGAGGGAGAAACAGGCTCCATGCAGGGAGCCTGATATGGGACTTGATCCCAGGACCCCAGGATCACGTCCTGAGCCAAGGCAGATGCTCAACCATTGAGCCACCCAGGCAGCCCTTTGTTAAACTTTTTAGCTTGAAAGATTCTGGGTTAAGATTGGGAAATCATTGTAATAATGCCTGAATTTGCGATTTTTAAAGCAGCAGCAATAAGATGCTGTGTGGCATCGCGTGCTAGCTCTGGTTCTGCAGTCAGGGGCAAAAGCCCCTCCTCTGGAGGAATGGTTTCAGCTTCTATTCTACTTCTGCTAGATTTTGTCAGAGATCTCTCAGAGTCTTAAACCACCATAAAAGCAGGGGCTTATAAAAATTTTCTAGTGCAGACTGTTGGGGTTGAGCCATTGGTTTGTAGCCACCTCATTTAGAGCTGGCAAGGGTTTCAGGTATCATCTGGCCCTTTGCTTTTCAAATTGCTCATCTTGACTTACTAGTGGTTATAAAACCGATTTAGTGAGTCGTGACCAGCTTGTATTTGTTTTGCTTTGTTTTTCATGAAATAATAGAATAGAATAGGTCAATGTGCCTCTTATAGTAAATAAGATGTTCTTTTGTAAGACTTTTATTTCAGGTGTGTGTGTGTCCTGGATCACCATGCAAAATATATTATTCACCAGGGCCCAAAATTAAAGGGTCAGAGTCACTGATATAGTCCACATCCCTCATTTTATTTTGAGAAATCTGGGGCTTCGAGAGTAGAAGAGATTGGCTTAAATCCATCAAACTAACAAGTAGCAGATAAGAGAGTGAGAGCTAGAATTTGATGTTGTTTTTTAAATTTAATTTAATTTTTTAATTTTTGCGGGGGCTGGAAGTTGAAGCCCAGTTTTCTACTGTAAGTTGGCATGCTCTGTTTGATGTTTTGCCACCCAAGGAAGAGGAATTAATATGGACCCTTGATCCTAACTCCTGGACAGTAGTAGTCATTCAACTATGCAGCAACCACCACCTAAGGGTTGTCATTGAATAAGGGGGGGAGGGGGGAAGTGGTGTGAAATAGTGGCTAAAAGAAGAGATTCAAAATCCGGGAAAAAATGGGTAAACGTCAGAAAGGCCTTTGGATAAAGACTAGGGGGAGAAAAGGTGATCTTAAGCCACCAGGAAGAATGGACGCTTTGTGGTATTCACCATTGGGAATAACAAGAGACCATGATTCGGAGAGGAGAGGTGGAAAGTCTATGCAAGGCTGATTCAAGAGAAGTGGAATGCTAATGGAATTCATCCCATTCTTTCCGGTCTAGGTCACCTAAGATAAATCTTAGGACAATTGTTGCTTTGATAATTCTACCTATTGGGCTAAATGTTTCAATTAATGATAATTGTCATGTGTTTTCCTGCTGACAACGTTCTTCCTGCTCTTAAAGGCCTCCTAGAAAAAATATCAGCCAATTATATATATTTTTTTAATAAAACAATGCACCGCCCCCTAAAATGCAATACCAGTGTAATCACTCATCTAAAAATGTACCCTTGCAAGCTGATGGTTCATGATTGATCTCTCTTGACCAGTGAGAATATTGATATTTAACTCACTGAATGATTCTCAATAATTATGGCATATGGACCACCAGGTCTCATACTAATTTCGCTTTCAGATTCATATTATTTGAAAATGGTGAGTCTAAGCTTTGTTTTCCACACTGTCATGAAAGACTCAACTTTTACCAAGTTAGGAGACCCAAATATTACCCCTAGTCAGGCCTCATGACCAGAGATGTTAAAATAATTTAGGATGTCTGTACTTCATGCCATAGTTTCAGGGATATCGTGTCTTCTCTGTGGTGAGAGTAGTTTTCATTTTCATTAATTCCTCTTAAAACTGAGTCACATTTTGGGGTCACACACTTAGTAAAGGACACTCGTTCTGAGGCACACTCTGCAAATCAACCACAGAAACTTACATATTTGATCCTAAGCATCAGCATCTGTGCAACTTTTCTGCAACAGTGGCTTCATTCCCACCTAAGAGTTCTGCCACCCTTCAACACCTATGTATGCTTCTCTTGAACTCAGTCCAGTTTAAAAAGGAGAACCCTCTCCCCATATCAGTTGTCCAGGAGTGAGTCTGAACACTAGTATTTTCTTGAACAAAAAGGCAATAGTTTCCACCCTGCCCTATCCTCGGCCACATTTTCAGGTTCCACCTTGCATCTTCTTAGGGAACAACCAGGGGACACAGGGCTGCAGCAGGCTCAGTCCTTTAGAGCCTTTTCATTCCCAGAGTTCTGGATCTATGGAGGTAGGCCAACAAATGTCCCATACATTGACAACATAGCCATCTGACGGCATTAAAGCAAACCTTGTGGGTGCTGCTCTGCGGCCACACCTACAAAGTACGCAAGTGTGATGGCCAAGAGCGCTTCCTTGAGAAGGTTTCCTATGGTACTCACTCCTGAAGCACACACACTCTCCTAGGTACAACAGAATCTGAGCTTTAAAAAACATTGAAATGACCTTACTGTTTTCGTTGCTTTTCCATATGTATCCCAAAGTTCTCAACTTTCTCACTGTCTGGTGACAAGGTGCTATTAGTTCACGTGTGCTAGTTAATTAAATAAAAATGGTGCTAAAAACCTCTAGGTTGGAAGCATATGAGACACCTCTACCTCCTGTGGGCATGAACCTTGTGTCTAAGTGCCAGGTCTTTTATACCAAAGCCTTATTTGTTTGCTAAATTGATTTTTTTTTTTTTTCAGTTCAGGGACTCAAGGTTCCCTGAGAGATTGCTTCAGATTCCGAAACTTGCAAAAATGTTCTGAGAACATTCTACTGCTGCTAGGTACCAGAAGGTGCTACATGCATGATATCCAAATGAGGTTATTTGGTGCAGCGCTGGCATGTGATTAGGCTGGGGAATGCAGCACAGAAGTCAGAAATATATATGGGAGCTAATAAATAATAAAAATGACACTCATTTCAGTTGGAAAAGGATGAATTTCCAGATGGAACACTACCATCTGAGAAAAAAAAAAGAGTGAATGCCTCCTAACTTTAGCTTCAAATAAATTCCCAATGTATTAAATATATAATTTTTAAATGAAATTTAAAAAACACTAGAAAAATGAAAGTTAAAAATATATTTTTTGAGTAAGATCCAAAATGTAGAAACCATGAAAATTGATTAAACTCAACAATAAAAAGAAAACAAATGTTTTCTGATTGAAAAACTTCACAATAAACCAAGTTAAACAATATACTGGAGAAAATATTTGCAATGTATATGGATGTAATGGGCTATTTTCTTTAATATATATAAAGAGCTTCTACAACTAAATTGGGAAAAGATCACTAATCCAACAGAAAAGTGGCAAAGTGGCAAAGAATTCTTCAGAATGCAAAATGCAATGGATTTCAAGCATATGAAAAGATATCCAAGCTTGCTCATAATTTAAAAAGTACAAATCAAAGCTACCATCAAGTGGTAAAGATTTAAAATCATGACCACCACATTTTAATGGCAATCACATGCTCCTTCAGTCACAGCATGAGTCCCAAGGTGTATTTATATTCCTTCCCAAACCCTAAAAGAACAGTATCAACATAATCATCATACATTTGTGATTGGATATAAACAAGATGGAGATTATTTTCCCTTCCAATTTGTAATTGACTTTATAACCCAGTGGATGACAAGTGGCTAAGGGTCCAAGAAGGGAGTCAGTTTTACTTGTTCCTATATACTGTTTGTACTTTCTGAATTATATACAATATGCATTCTTACCTACTTGCAACTGAATATTCTAATGAGAATATATGAGATCATTGAACAAATCTGGCTTGATAAAGGGATACAGGAATGAGGGGCCACTAATCAAATGGAGGGGCAGAGATGATGAATGCCAAGGGGCATGAAAATCAAATTCAACAAGAGGAAACTACGTTTATACTAGAAATCAAGGTCAAAGTGATGTGAGGGAAAAAGAGGTGGGATGAGACCAAATAAAAGAACAGCTATAGAACTATCACTTAAAAGAGAGAAGGGTAAAGAAGCTTTGGATAGGAGCCTTTAGGAGCCACAAATGAGCTGAACTTAGGTGCCATTAGTATTTATAAGTAATTCATAGTAATATGGGGCACCTGGGTGGCTCAGTCGGTTGAGTGTCTGCCTTCTGCTCAGGTCATGATCTCAGGGTCCTGGGATTGAACCCCACATCAGGCTCCCTGCTCAGCAGGGAGTCTGTTTCTTCCTCTGCACCTCCCCCACCCCCACTCCTGTTTGTTCTCTCTCTCTCAAATAAATAAATAAAATCTTTTTTAAAAAAGTAATTAATAGTAATAGCTTGTCATCCACTGGATTATAAAGTCAATTACAAATTGGAAGGGAAAATAATCTCCATCCTGTTTATACCCAATCACAAATGTATGATGATTATGTTGATACTGTTCTTTTAGGGTTTGGGGAGGAATATAAATCCACCTTGGGGCTCACGCTCAGAGTGAAGGAGCCAACCCGTAATCATTAATTGACGGCATGTTCTCTAAAGCAGTAAAGCCTTGCATTTTTTTCCTATTATGTTGTCAAGGGTACTACTGTGCAATTCAAAAGAGTTCAAATCAAGTATTGTGAATAAAAACTGGATAGGTATGCATGCCAGTCCATCTGCTTTACATTCAAGTTCAAAGGAGGCAGAGACGACATGTGTAGTTTTATCTGCACAGCGCGTGGCAAAGCAGGCTCCATAATTAGATACTTGGTAAAGACATTTTGTTCTCAGTGGCGGTGGTGGTGGTAGTGGTAACAATAAACAGTGATGCTGTCAACCCTTCTTGGCAGAAAGCTTCTCTAGCAGTATCTTCCCCATAGCAGTGAGTGGGAGGGAAAATGGATAAGGAGCTGATCTCCAGTTTGGGGACCCAAACTCTGATTGGGTTGCTAATGATAACAACCAGATAATAAGCATAATGATCCCCATATTTGGCTTTCAGGTCCAGAGCAAAGAGGAGATCCTCTCTGTTTCTCTGTCCATGTTTCTCCCAATGTGCAGTAGTGTCCTGTCACCTAACAACCCAGTGCGTCTCTTTATGGCATCAACAGTGTGGGGCTTCCTTTGCCAAATGGTGAATCAATCAGTCTATCATTTGAATTTTTAAGAGGGCCAATCTGGTCTTGATTATATTTTCTAAGTCTAAAAATTACTATAACTTACATGGAATCACTGTAAAAGAAGGGTCTTTTACCGAATGTAGTTTATCCTTGACATTCCCAACCAGCAAAAAGATTTTGCGAAAATTTAAGTAACAAAATAATTTGGGGGGGCTAAAAAGGACCTTAAATATAAGCTCATCCATCCCTTTCATTTTAAAAGGTGAGCACACTGAGTCACGTCAAGATTACAGAGCCTAGTCAACTCTTTGCCCCACCACCGTTTTGCCTCCAAATTCAGGAATGGACATGTTCAAAAAGAAGTTGGTGTTTTATGGTTCATCTTTTTTTCTAAAGCAGAAAAAAGTTGACAGTTTTGTATGAAGAAATTATGCCATCACCTTTCTTATTCCCCCCTTTTCACCAGAGGTGGGAACAAAAAGTGAAGATGATACTGCAATTTCTATCTCTAAAACCTCATTTGAAATCATTCCCTTTGATTTACGTTTTCTTGAAATGAAAAGAATAAATGGTGTTAACTTAAAGTTGGGGGGAAAAGTTGATTGGACATCTTGTTGTCAAGGAAACTAATTCTCTCTCTTCCTCCTCCCCCCCATACATTCATGCATACCACACCACCCACCAGTTAATACAGTGCCCTTTAAACTCTTCATCTGACATTCTAAAATTATTTTAAAATACCCAAGTGTTTTACTCTGAAAAATCAGTACAAGAAGTACTCAAGGGAACAGATTCCTAGAATTCAAACTTAGCCTTTTTCCTAATTCTAGGGAAGCTACTGTCATTCTGAGTCAGTGCTGTGTCTCAGCAATGTATGGGACAGTCTCCAAGGTCAGTGTCAAGTCAACCACAGAATGAGACCATTGGAAAAAAAGAACTGGAATGAGAACTTTTAAAAAGCAATAGAGCAGCACAAAAGTAAGACAGGTAAATGGGTCAATCCCTTGAGCCTTTATTAAGTATCTATCATGCTCAAAGTAAGAAGCTATGCACTTAAAAAAAAAAAAAAAAAAAAAAGCAAAGACCAAGCTGAAAGAAATCTTAGAGGATTAAGTAGAGTTGCTCATTATTGAAAGATATACACCACCTCCCTGCTCTTCCATCAGAGGAATACGCCTCCCTGCCCCATCGATGTCAGGCTTGGCCAATGACTCACTTCGGCCTCACTGTGGGCAGAGTGTGCTTCCTGTCCTGATTTTGAATCTGGGCATATAACTTGGTTTGGCCAATGGGATGTTAGCAGACATGATGCAGCAGAAACTTAAGATGTTGTTGCACTGTTAGGTTTGCTCTCTTGAACATTTGCCTTCACATTGAGAAGAGCCTTTCCTGGTTGCTCGCTATTCCAAGAAGGATGAGAGGTATATGGAGCAGAGCCCTAGTTGAGCCTGCCCTAAATGAGCTACCTGCCCAGAGGACCAATGGATGCACCAGAAAGCACAGCTGAGTTGAGCCAAGTGTAGCTTAGATTAATCAATACCAGCCACCTCTTAGGCACATGATAAATAATAATTTTTTAAGTCCCTGTGTTTTCGATTGGCTTGTTATGCATCAATAAAAACTAATACAGAGATCATCTAGTATGACAATTTATTACTTTTGCAGGATCATATAACTAAACAGCAACGAGAGCAACTAGGCCAAAACTGTGGGACCATTTCCATAGAATACAAGTCAATCTTTTGAAAATCATCACTGGGAGAATAAGTTTAACGGATCCACTGGATAGAAGGGTTCATAGACCACTGGACCCCATTAGCATGTACTTTAGGAACACAACAGAAGTTTATTGCACCTAAAACAGTGAACACAGACCTGGTGGTCTGGAGAAGAGCTGCTAAAAATCTCCCAGTGGCTGAGGAGGAGCGATACAAGAACAGACTAAAACAATTAGGACTCCAGTGGAGAAAGACACATGTTGAGAATCAATATGATTTAAGTCTGTCAAATCTTGAATAGAATAAATGCTCTTAACATATGTTTGTTCACCAGATTCTGAAAAATTTTTTTTAAGAAGGAGCATTCTCGGGTATAAAAAAGAAAAATTCGGGCAGCCCCGGTGGCGCAGCGGTTTGGCGCCGCCTGCGGGCCGGGGTGTGATCCTGGAGACCCGGGATCGAGTCCCACATCGGGCTTCCTGCATGGAGCCTGCTTCTCCCTCTGCCTGTGTCTCTGCTTCTCTCTCGCTCTCTCTGAATGAATAAATAAATAAATCTTAAAAAAAAAAAAAAGAAAAATTCAAGAAAAAAAGAGGGGCTCTATTACTCTACATGGCTGAGAACTAGGGTGACCCTATGTTCCAATATATCCAGGACAGTCTTCACATCCACTGTTGTCCTGGGGTGATTGTTAATAGCACGGTGTATTGTATTGGATGGTAGATTATATGGTCAGATAGCTGACGGGATGTTTTATCCACAGAGTTGGTTTAGGTAAGTTCATGAGAAAAGACCAGTCACATCTTGTTCTCAAGGCAAACTAGACTAGAACTAGACTAGTTCTCAAGTGTCTGATTGCAGTAGTGGTGAGAAATGGTCAAGGCATCTAGGGATTGACCTAACTAGTCGGGGTCTTAAAGGCTGAGAGGTCATGTTATTTCAGCCTCCCATGGGGGCCCCCTTTGAGCAACCCTGAGGCCTCCTCCTGGAGCCTCATCTATACAGCGAGGCTCTCTCTTTATGGATCCTCAAAAGATCTAAACACATGCCACATCCCCATTCTGGTTATTACTTCCTTATCAGAACATGCAGAAATCAAGATAAATGGTAGAAGAGTAGAGTTCACTCTTACCCACACAGAGGTCCATATAGCTTTCTGAGCTCCATTTGGCTTTCCCAGAAACCCTGTGGAAAACATAGCACCATCGTAAGAAAAAGATTAAACAAAATATCAAGTATTCAAATTTATTCAAGAAAAAGTCTGGAACTGTGAGAACACAATTACATAAACAAAAAAGAATTCAAGTTCTATTGCTTTCAAGTATTTTGAACTATTAGAATAAACAAGTAGCTTTAAAAAATATATTGCCAAGGAAAAATCTTGGTCAACTCTGCTTTAATGGATAGAAGGAGATCATCTGTACTTCGAGTATTTGTGTGTAATTGCTGTTAAAATATTTGAAAACTGTTTGCTTTCTCAACTATGTTAACATTCCCCTCTACAATTTGGTTTATATTATTATTAATTTTGGCAAAGCCTCTTTTGACAGTCACTATATGTGTAAATGCCTGCTGAATCTATCCAAATTATCACAAATTCTGAATTATCATGATCCAAGTTAAATTTTTAACTGAAAACAACATAGTCAAAACATAAGAACCTTAGAGTAACTTTATATAGGACAAAACATTAGACACATTTTGTAGTGGGAAACAAGTATACCTAGAGATATGCGTGGGGTGGAAGGTCAGAAAATGCTACACCCTTTGTGCTATAGGGCTGGAGTAATGTAGTGGGGATGGAGTGTGTGTACAGATATAGATGGAGGAAATGTAGGGAGGGATGAAAGGTTGAAGACTGCTAGATCTCTGTGTTGTGGGAATGCAGTACATGGGAGACATCTGAGGGGCAGGAAAGAGGAGAGAGTAGGGGGGCATTGGAAGAGGTGGATGTCCTTAATGGAAATACATCCCATTCTTATTACATCTACTTTCACAGTCTAAGTTTGCCATATATCAAGGAAAGCTTATATGAATATAAAAATAGTCACTGAAATTACTATGTTCTACAAAGAACTTGGCAAGGTTTGTACATACAAGGATGACGAGCTGAAAAGGAGCATATGTGGAAATTAACCAGAGGCAGGAGCACCATGTTCTCTTCATATGGACAGTTCTACTATTTTTCCTCAAAATGTTAATATTGAATTACTCAACTGAATGCAACTGATCATTCCCCCTACCCCAGGACTATGTGAAATCCATTTACTTTAAATTTCCTATCCAGTGTGTTCTCTTTTGACACTTAGAAATTTTCTCACATTTGCCTCGGGAACTCACAGGAAGCCTTGGTGGGGTTGCTGTTTGTGGGCTTAATGTTGTGAACACACCACCCCAGAGATGGAGGTGAGGAAAAGGTATTTAAAACACTAGGAAGACAGCAACAACAACAATGAAGAGGGAAAAGAGTGTTGGACAGAAAGGAAGAGAAAAGAAACTGAGGAAGAAGGAAACGAAACCCCTAACATTGTTATCTGTGTCATGCTGAGGGCCAGCCTTTCTGATGGTGGGGGTGGGGAAATCCTAGAGAGATGTTGACCAGACATGACCAGGAATGGCCCACTTAGCCCTTCTAGTCTCTATTTAGCTCAGTAGTTCTTCACACGCAGGATCTGTTGGCTCCTGATGTTGGGTCTGGTGGCTGCAACACCATGAGTTCACAGAATAAGCCATCTGGCTTCTGAGAAAACCCAATGAAGGAAAACAAAATACTCTTAGAAGATAGAGTGCTGGGCCTCTATCTACAAATGCCTACAGGACCTTTCCACTTGCATGTCCCTCTGGCCAATCAAAGCTATCTCCCCAGACCAGCTGCCCTCTCTACCTTCTATTTCTGTCAACTCATGGCCATTCTCCCTGTGAACCTAGCTCAACATTTTGCGATGCTTTGGCTCATTTGCCTTGAATTCTCTATACTAAATTAGTTTCAGGAGCTACTAAGTTTGCCCCCAATGTCCTCATTTCACCCTCACCCTGGGCCAAGTCCTCACCACTTCCCCTAGACTTCTTTTTTTTTTTTTTTAAGATTTTTATTTATTTATTCATGAAAGACACACAGAGAGAAAGGCAGATACATAGGCAGAGGGAGAAGCAGGCTCCAGGCAGGGAGCCTGATGTGGGGCTCGATCCTGAGACCATGGATCATGCCCTGAGCCAGGGGCAGGTGCTCAACCGCTGAGCCACCCAGGTGTCCCTCACCTAGACTTCTTAAACTAAATCTTCACTCCAACAGGGTACCTTCTACTTCAGGGTCCCTCTCTTGCTCAAAAGGAATAGTAGGCTGGCCTTTCTAGACTGCCAGCTATCCAGCCTGTTGCTCTCTCACATAGGTGCTTGTCCTAGTCCTCCCCCATCCTTGGCTTCCAGTCAGTCCAGGCTGCTCACCAAGCTGTGCCCTATTTCTCATTTAAATGCAGTCATGCACATTGTTGCTCCCCACCTGGTTTGTGTTTATTGCTCCTGCCAGACCTCCTTCTCCAGGAAGTCCTCCAGGGTGATTCTAACCCTGACAAATCTCCCTCTCCTCTGAAGGACATCACAGCTACCATCTCTCTCACCTAATCTAGTGCAGGGCACATCCCATCTGGTGCCGAATATTGTAATTTCATGTGCACACTTGAGGGCATAATAACTTCTACTTCTTCCACATCCCAGGGCCTGGCATGTCTAGATACTCAGCCAGTGGGTTTTGGGGTGAATGGATGGATGGATGGATGGATGGATGGATGGCAGGACTCAACACATGTTGATGGGTGATAAGCGATGGATCATTGTCATCACATGAGAATTCATTGAAGCAGGGGAGGGCTCACCACACAGCGCCCACAGTGTAGGTGACCTACATGGAAGCAGTGCTTCATGGGTTAAGCTGCCATGGGCTCAGTGGATCTTATGCTTGAAGACAATGGAAGACTGTTCTTACCTGGCAAAAAAATGGCAAGTTTCCAATAAAGGGAGAAGGCTTGGGATGTCTGATGCCCAACTTCTCCAACCTTGAAAATGCTGCTGTGGAGTACCTGAGGGGAAAAGCAAACCTTAAAAACCAAAAAATTGGAGTTTTCATTCATACACTGAATTATCGAGTTCACCTCAAGGACAGGTGGAAGTAGTGGTTTCCAGTTGACAGTGTCTAAGGACCAATGAGATACAGGGGCAGAGGTGAGTGAGTGGAATAGACCTCAGGAAATGCCTCCTGATCCAGTGACAGGCTGGAGATTGAGGATTCCTAAAATCCACAGGTGGAAGACACCTTAGTGATGCTGTAGTCTAAATGTCCATTCCCCACCTTAAATTTCCATCAATACACTCATTGTTTTTAAAAAATATACCTCTCCCCAGTTCAGTTCCTTTGCTTCTGCATTGACCATGAACAATAATCAGAAGGCAAGGCAAAAGAAAAAAGTCACAATGGCAAAAATAAGTCCCCTGTGCAATTTGTGTTTTGCTAGTCAAAACTGACCCCTGCACATAATTTGTCCCTCATCACATTCCGTGGCCTAATCGAGAAAAAACAAAATAGGGAGGGAGAGAACACACCATGGAGACAAGACCTCATCACCAACTGCTTATAACCTCTTCATGTCTTTGTTTTCATGGCCTGAAACCATATGGGAAGCATATTTTCTTAACCAAAAACCAGGAAGCGTGGCCCGACAGATTTCTGTGCCACTTTCCAGGAGAAAGCAGCAGTCTGAGAAGTGCAGTGTAGCTGTCAAAACATTGGAATTACTAGGATGTTCCACCAGTTTATGGGAACAGAGGGATAACACAGTTAAAGTCAGAGCTGGCTTAGAAAAACCTGGACATATGGCTGTAATCCCTAATCAGCCAGCCAATTAGGTCAAAAGTTCAGTTAGTTCAGAAAAATTAATGAGTCAAACTGGGTGTTTAGCATCATGCAGAGATCAGCCAAATCTCAATTTAGGAGCAAGGAAAAATATAGAGCATATCATTACAGCCAAGCTTCCTAGGAGTACTAGAATTTAGATGAGCAAAATGCTGCTCTAAAAATCACACACTTATCATTGGAAAGATGGAATGTTCGTCATAGTCTTTGATCTTTCCCTTTCCCACGTATGGTCCAATAAGGAGCACTTCAAATAAGAACTTGTCATCGAATATTCAAATATTCAGGGAAAGGACAACACGACCAAAGTGTTGGTTTGTGTTATTCTGAGCAATGGGTCTACTTTTATAAAGTCGTCACAAGGGAGAACCAAGAATGGGAAGGAAGTTTCCACCATCTGACTGCTTTACTGGGTTTGAATAAAATTCCCAGGACATCACACGTAAGCCCATGTTCAAGTGTGGTTACAAACCGCACTCAAGATCCATGTGTGAATTACACGGATTAGTCTTACCAACATTCCTCTTCATTAGTGTGTGTCCCAAAGGTCAACAGCATAGTGTGTACAAGTTATTCATTCAAGTAGACTGATATTTTAAATAACTCCCCTCACACCTAAGAGGAACCTAGACCAAAGAAGACTTACCAGTCCATTTAAGATTTTCCTCAACATCCTTGAATCTGGGTTTCTGGGTTCATTTCTTCATCAATTTTTTTGTGAATTATTTTCTAAATGTGATCTCTAATGGATGGAAAGAAATATGTAGATCTTGGGCCACATAATTACATCTTAATTTTGTAATTAGATGTCTTGATTGTCTAATTAAAGGACAAGAAGTCTGTGCCTAATTACATGTGCTAATTATTATGCAAGTCCATGCCCTAATTATGTAACTCCACTTACAAAAACACTGCTTGTGTGTGTCTGCACAAAATTCAGACATTTTCAAACATATGGCATCAGCAGAGAATGTTCTGGACACAACCATAAACTTCACTTTGCAACCAGTACTCAAGTATAGAACTCAAGCATCTTCATATGAGAAGTGGCCAAAAGTTGCCATCAGTAACCAGAGTCCTTGCACCAAAATCAACAGGGAAAGATCACTGCCACCAGACTTCCAGGCAAAATTGTAAAATGGGTTCCATTTGTCTTGCTCCCACTTCCTTCTCTGCACTCGTGTTTCGTACTCCCTGGTCCCAATGTTCTCATGCTGCCCTCCGTCTGTCTCAAAAAGGCTCTTTGGATAACCCATGGACTCCGGGTGTTATGGGTTGAATCATGTCACCCCCAAAAAGGATCAGTTGAAGTCCTAACCCCTAGCACCTTAGAATATGATCTTATTTAGAGAGGGTGGTTGCTAATGTGATTAGTTGAGGTCATACTAGAGTGGATTCCTAATCCTTATGACTGGTGTCCTTATAAAAGGATGGCCACATGAAGACCTGGAGACATAGGGAAAATCCCATGTGATAGCAAAGGCAGAGAATGGAGTCACACAGCTGCACCAAAGATGGTCAGCAAACCACCAGAAGCTAGGAAGAAGCCAGGAAGGATTCTCCCCTACGGTTTCAGAAGGCGCACAGCCGTGCAAAAACCATAATTTCAGACTTCTAGCTTCCAGAGCTATGAGACAGCAAATTTCTGGCATTTTAAGCCCAGTTTGTGGTACTTTGTTATGGCAGTCCCTAGGAAACTGATACACCGAGAATACCCGTGGATGAGTTTTAGAGACGCAATGAAAAAAGATTTTTCAAAAATTTCCTCCTGCTTCTTTAAAAATTGTCATTGCAGAAGAAATTTCTTTTTTATGTCAATTTATGCCATTAAGTCTTGTGCCATCAAAAAAAAAATGCAAAAAAGGCAGGCCTCAGATGCTACCACAAAAAGCAGATAATATGCAACCATCACACAGCCACCACTGTATTGTGATATTTAGAATATTCCCATCTCTTTGATGGGAATTAATGGAAATATCCCTTAACTATGATTATGGACATCTATCATTATTTACCTTAGGGATACTTGAGTTGGAAAATGACATCAGAAAATACATGTAGTAGCTTCAGGTAGCCTCCTTTGGTTTCATTTCACAACTAAAGTGGTTGTTTCTTGCTACAACACGCACATTCCTGCAGTAGCCAGTGGTATGCCTTATACTGCCCGTCCTCAAAATAAATTGAACCATATGGATCATTTTCAAAGTAAGATTCAATGTTTAAAGCCTAGAAATTCTCCAATATTTCCTTTTCCCCAAGACAAAGCCCTTTCTTGATAGAGTCAACAAAAGTGGTCAGCCTACTGGTTAGCCAAAGAAGCTACTTGTGATAAGTGGGGAGGATAGTTTGATGAATCATTCATTAAAGAGATAGTCGAGTTGATTGAGGTTTCATGCAAGAGAAGACAGACAAATGATGGTCCACCCTCCAAGATTTCCCTCAATACATATCCTAAGCAGCTATAGAGGAAATGGTTTCTCTGCTATATGCTTCTGGAAACAACCAACTCCTTGGTTCATCCATTGTGTTCTCATCAATGCTATCAAAGAATTTCTCCTTGGTGGGATTCAGAGGCTGTTGATGTTTTTGAAATGCTGAAAGATCCCTTTGGCAAATAGCACATGTCCTGGAATAAAAATCATGATTCTCCAGTGAAGCCAGGTAAACCTCCTGTCCTGCTCTTTGGAGAAGAAAGCCCTTTGTCATGGTTATTCTATGCTTGCAACATGCATGACCATCAATTCCATTAAAAACTGTGGCCACATCGGAAATGTTTTAGAAACAAGGCATTAAATAGTTACCTTCTCAAAAGATTTTAAGACACAGGAGCAGAATGTGAGGTTGGCTAGCTTTGACAAAAATGTGGGCAAAAAACCTACAATTATTGGAGACAACACCTACTTTCATTTTATTCTAATTCTTTCTAGTTTTTTCTCTGAAGATTGTTTCTATTTTTGAGATTACATTCTCTATAATGTGTTTCTATTTCTATTTCTCTGTATTTCTACTATTTTCTTTTAATATAAGGGAAAATCTCCATGTCATTAATCCTTTATGAATATGATTTTAATGGTTGTATAATATTCCTCTTGAGGATGTATCATAATAAACTAAACTATTCCTTTTGTTAAATATTTAGAGTGTTGGGGATCCCTGGGTGGCGAAGCGGTTTGGCACCTGCTTTTGGCCCAGGGCGCGATCCTGGAGACCCGGGATCGAATCCCACGTCGGGCTCCCGGTGCATGGAGCCTGCTTCTCCCTCTGCCTGTGTCTCTGCCTCTCTCTCTCTCTCTCTCTCTCTCTCTCTGTGACTATCATAAATAAAAAAATTAAAAAAAATATTTAGAGTGTTCTTATTTTTTAGCTAATTTAAGTTATGTTACTGTAGTGAATATCTCTGTACATCAAGCTTTTCCAGCACTTTATGTATGGAGCTTTCCCAGATCTGAAATCCATGGGTCACTGGATTCAAACATTGGTACACAAGGCTATCCAGAAAGCTTGTCCCAGCAAGTCTCACTGTCAGTGTATCCATTTCACCACAGGCTCTCATAAATTTTTTTCTAATTTTGTAGACACATCAGTGTACTTTGATCTCCTCATTTCTTTCATTATTTGAGAAAGAACATTTTGCCATCTCTTTTTCTCTAATTTAAAAAATATTTCCCAACTTTGAAATTATTCTTTCTTTCCCCCCCTAATTTCTACCATAGCTTATCTAGGTGGCAGGCATAATTTGTGCCACACCGACTGGTTAAATAATTAATCGGAAACTGAACAGTCATTGATAAGTGACTGCAGGCTGACTCCAAGCACACATTTAGGCAGGGAGAGGAAGATAAGCAGACGAATTTTGAATAGTTTTTATTTAGAAAATAACTCACTACAGCCTTGTTAGTTGATTTTAAATTCTATTTCTTTCTCCTTCCTTTGCCCCATTAATACTACAGAAACTGTAAGCCTAGGAATTGCATCGGTTATGCCTCCAGGCAGGAGCTCCTTGGAAATACTGAGTTTCTAGATGAGGTCATCCCAGTTCCCCTCTTAGCACTTCATCTCTGTTTCAGTATCCTTATCCTCAGTCCCCTTTCCTGGAACCCATTCCCTCAAGACCTTGCTCTCAGCTTGCCCTCGGGGCTGGAAGTCATCTGGTGTACTTTCATTCATGTCCCAATTACTAGGAGTTAGATTATCTACTAAGATATAACCTGCAAACCAGAATGTTCATTCACTAATCTATAAGAGTAGGTGTCCTTTTCCAGGAACAAGAATCCAATGTCCCTACTCTGAGCCCCTACTTTCCAAGTACTTGAGAAACCAAATTAATCAGAAGGTCATGTGTTGAGCCAGGGTCTATAATGAGAGGTGGCTCATCGGAGCAAGTATGTCACTGGGACCCTGACAAAATAATCCTGCCCTAAAGCCAAGCATACCCCTATAAAGAGTTGGCAAAGACAGTGTGCTGGCTGCCCCAGTCCCCTTTCCCCACTAAGAGGGGAAGAGGTACCCCACATAGAGGTAGTGCCACCTCTATCATACAACTTTGTGACAGAGGTGCTTGGGTCTATTTTGATCCATGTGTCTGGCTTATGGAAATGCCTCACTACTTTACATATTATAATTCTGTAATACTTTTTAGTATCTTTCTCATATTTTAGAATTAGTCTGATTTGACGAAAAATTCTGTTGAAATATTTTTTATTGGGACTGCATTAAATTTATAAACTAGAGTACCAACATTATCACAACATTGATATGAATGTGTTATATCTCTCCATTGATTCCATTAACTCTGTCCTGCAGAGACATTTTATAATTTTATGTACAGAAGAGTATCTTTTTTTTGCCATATATATATGTATATATATTTTTTGTTATTGGTATTATTCATGTATGGGAGCACCATTTATTTTTTCTTATTCACATATACTGTATTATTAGTTTCAGAGGTGGAATTTCATGATTTATCAGTTGTATATCACACCTGGTGCCCATTACTGCAGGTGCCCTCCTTAATGCCTGTCACCCAGTTACCTATCTCCCCACCCACTCCCCCCCCCCCAGCAACCCTGTTTGTTTCCTAGAGTTAAGAGTCTCTTATGGTTTGTTCCCGTCTCTTTCATCTTATTTTATTTTTCTTTCTCTTCCCCTATATTCATCAGTTTTGTTTCTTAAATCCCACATATGGCAGAGAAAGACAAATATCATATGACTTCATCGTTTGTTTTTTATGCCAATTTTATAATCAATGATCCTTCTAAACTTTCTTTTTAGTTCTACTGATTTACATGTGGAATATCTGATTTCTTATGCTGACAGTCATATTTTATGCAAATAATATCAGTACTGTTTGTTTCTATTCCTTTTGTCTAATTTCTCATTTTCTTTCCTTATTATATTGGCTACGACCTCTAGTACAATATTTAAAAGAAACAACAAAAGAGAGCATCCTTTTCATATTTCTGACTGTGAGAGTCTATCTATTGTTTGAAAATTGAGTGTGAGATTTTGCTGCAGATTTTTTACAGATGTCCTTTATTGGGTTAAGGACATTTCTTCTATTCTTTGTTTTCTTAGAGAAGTTTTTTTTATTAGTCTTGCTATAGGCTTGTCTATTTTATTAATCTTTTCAAAGCACCATGTTTTGCTTTTGTGGATCATTTCTAGTTTATTTTCTAATTCATTATTTTATACCCATTTTTTTATTATGGTCTTCCTTCTACTTTCTTTGGGTTTACTCTTTGTTTCTTTGAGTTTTCTTTGTTTTAATTTCTTAACAATTTAGCTCACTTATTTGCAGCATTTTTAAATTTTTTTAATTTTTATTACTTATTTTTTTAGTATTTTTAAAAAATAAATGAAGGACATAGATCCCCCTCTAAGTGTTTCTTTACCTGCATTCCACACATTTTGAAATGTAGTACTTTCATTGTCTAATAGTTACATTCTATATAAAACTTCTAAATATAACATAAAATGTGCGATAACACAAGCAAAAATCAGAGGGAGATATTTTAGAATTATAAGACCTTCCTATTGTTTTTCAGTTCTGCCCAGCTTTTTCCTTAAGACATAGTAAGTAAAAAAAAAAAAAAAAAAAGACATAGTAAGTAAAATTCATTATCATTTGAATCCAAAGATCCAGAAAGGGGAACTGCTTATAATCTTCAACCCACTACAAGAAAAAAAATGAAGGAGTACTGAATAAATACATAAATATTTGACTGATGTGTATTTCTTTCCCCAATAATGTAAGAACCACAAAAGCCTAGTTATTGTAATCATTAACCTCATGACAGTTTTGTCACAACACAAGAAAAATACATTTATACAGACATACAAAGAGAAGTATATAGTCATTACTATTATTATAATTTATAATAATTTTTAATGTTTCCTACATGGCAGGGACTGTGCTAAGAACTTTGACTTTTGTTTCTGGGACCTTCTAACAATCATATAAAGATATAAATCAATATTATCTTCATATTACTGATTAGGAGATTAAATCTTAAGGAGGCTAAGGAATGTACCCAAGGTGATGATGCTGCTAAGTGATTGAGTCAAAGTAGAAACAAAGTCTGCCACATTTCAAACAGGAGCTGGTAGCCACTAACTCCACTAACCTGTTCCTTCTCACCCTCTAGGCTAGGATGTTGTGGATAAACCACCACATGAGAATATACAGTGAATATGCTGAGAACAAGGGCAGGCTTATTGAAACCAAAGGTATAATAATAACAGATACTAATTAACTGATGATCATGATGAGAGAGCTTTTGTCTGTCTAGCCAACCCCTTCACTTCTGTTTCTTAACCGTCTCTTACTCAGAGATCTCAACTATTTCTTCTTTCTGCTGTGTTGTGTTCTCCTTTTCTATTAGATCATTCCTGTACACATACAGACATGTTGCAGTGTCTTCCATCTTAAAGGAAAAAGGCAAACTCCTTTGACTCCAGTTATTGCCTTATTTTTCTTCCTTCTTTGCTGGTAACATCATTTGAAAGAATAATCTAGACTTGTTCTCTCCCCTTCTATACCTCTAGTATGTTCACCTATCCCAAGTAGGTTTTGTGTACCCATCACTTCAATGGGATTGCCATTGTCAAGGTCATCCATGATTCTGATCTTGTCAATCCAGTGACTTCTTGTCAGTCTTTGCACTTGACCTCTCAGTAGCATTTAACACAGATCAACTTTCTTGTTTCTTTCTGAAATTTTCTTCTTCTGAAACACTCTCCTGCTCATGCTCCCTGGCAGCACTCCTCCTCTCAGAGGCTGCTCCTCTGTGTCTTTGCTGGCTCCTTTCCTTCTAATAGTCTCATCACTTACATACCATCTATACATCAATAACTTCCACATTTCTGTCTCTAGTTTCATTCTCTCCATTGAACTAATCTTACCCAACTGCCAAATTGGCTGCACTCTTTTAATGTCTATTAGGCACTTAAACTTAACATATCTAAATCTGAATTCAATTTTCCCCTTAAATCTTATCCTGCTCAGTCATCTCAATGTCACTGTTACAACCACAATCCACCAATTACTCAAGCCAGAAACATTTGAGACATGGTTGAGTGTGTGATTGCTTAAAATATGACTATCCCATTTAGTTAGAGGATTATACATCTCCAGCCTATTTACAATAGGCTTGGTTATGTGACTTTTTGGCCATCTGAGCATGAACAGACATGATATGTGCCATGTCCAAGCAAAAGTCAAGAGAGTGGTACATGGTGAGACATTTAATATTTTCCCCTCTGCCAGGAGACCTAGTCTCCGAGGTGAGAGCTGTTCCTGAAGTCTGGGTCCTGTAATAAAGATGATGAGGAGCAGAGCTCAAAGTGGTCCATGCTGGACCATTTAGTATGAACAAGAAATAAATAAATAGATGTTGATGTAAATCACTGAGATTGGAGGCAGTTGCTATCCATGTGAAAATTACCTGTACCTGACTGATATTAGACCTGATTTATGCTTCTCTTTCATTTTTCTTACTTTACATACACTCTATATCTTTTAGCTATATCTTCAAATTAGCTCCTTCTCCATATCTGCCCACTTCTCTCCATTTCCACTGCTTCTACCCTGGTACAGGACCATAAAAGCGCTATTTGCTAGTACCTGGCAAATGCATTTCCCTTTGACCTATCAAATTCACTTCTAGGCATTTGTTCTACCCATATACCTGAACATATACATATGTACAGCAGTATTCATTTTAGCATTTTTATAACATCAAAAGATTGGAAGCAAGCTAGATGCCTGTCAGTTGGGGCTGTTTAAGAAAATCATTATGCATCCACTGAATAATATACTACACATCAAAGATGGAAAGTCATCAAGATACAGTATTATACATAGTCGGCATTTAAATTTCTCCAATTGTCTCATAATTTTACAGTATGTTTGTTGAATGAAGATCTAAATAAATTCTATATGTTGTAATTGGGTCAGATGCTTAAAAAGGTATCTCTAAGTCTCTAAATTCCCCTCAACTTTCCCTGCCCACCTTTTTTCTTCTTGCATTTTTAATAAATAGCTTGTGTCTTATAGGGTTTCCCATAGTCTGAATTTCACTGGTTGCATCCTCTGGTGTAGTTCAACTTGTTCTTCAGCCCCAGTCTGGTAGTGAGATCTAAACCATTGGTTCCTGAATTTGTCTGCACACCAAGGGCCTTCAGAATATTCTGATGCTTGTGTCCTACCCCCAGACCTAGATGGTGACTTAATTGTGAGGGTGTGGGTTGGGCTTTAGAATTTTAAAAAGATCCTCAAGTGATTGCAGTGTCCCAAGTTTGGAAACCACTGATCCAGAGGCTCTTTCTGTAAGACTGCTCTATAGGAGATTGATTATGTCTATTTTTCTCTTTTATTATGATCTTAACAGCTGTGAGGATTATCACCTAGATCCATTAATTCATTAGTAGCTGCAAAACGGTGATATTCCTTCTGCACTTATTAGCTGCAATAATTCTGAATTTACCCTCATCTGCTATGATTACCCTAAGGAACAGTTCATATAAAAAAAGTAGGATCAATACTTGGTTCTTTCCGTTTATTGTTAGTTTTCAAAATAATGAGTTGATTCTGTGACATCTTACAGTAGTAACTAATGATATTTTTGTATCCTTATGAATTAATGGATTTAAGTATGTTTGATGTGTTTTGACCCATTGCAATGATAATTTTATTCATCAAATTGTCACATCTTTAGCTAATGGGACCATGTGTAAGTTTGCTCCTGAGTACTTTTAATAGAATGTCTTTATCACTTTCTGAAACAATGAGATGTTCCAGGTTCATCTTGTACATGTCTTACCCCCAAGAAGCCCTGGTTCTATTTAGTGAAAACTGGTATCTAGGGATCATAACAGGAGAAAGACTTTTCACTGTAGTTTTTGGTGATACTTCCTGATACCATTTTGATACTTCAATCACATGGATGCCTATTCCAAAACTTAAATAGATCTTGAAACTTTTTAATTGAATCCTCTGTAGTTCGTATTCTCTTAAATGTATAGTAGTACCTTATATAACAGATCAATACGATGAATCCTATCAGAGAGTGAAGGACTTTTTTAAAGTACGTTTTCCCAGCTCTATTAGCTTCCTCTTGTTGCTATAACAACCCCAAACTTAATGGTTTAAAACAAAACAGTGTATTATCTTAAGGTTCTGAAGGCCAGCAGTCCAAAATCAGAGTTGCTAGCCTAAAGTTAAGATGTCAACAGGGTCAGTTCTTTCTGTCCAGGAGAGTATTGGTTCTTTGCTTCCTTGGCTTATGGCCATGTCACTCCAATCTCTACTTTCAGTAGCCACATTAACTTCTCTGATTCTGACTCCTCCTGCGTCCCTCTTATAAGGGCCCTCGTGATCACATTTAGGGCCCAACTGGGGAATTCAGAACAACCTCACCTTCTCAAGAGCCTTAATTTAATCATATTCTCAAAGTCTCTTTTGCCATAAAAGTGGCATTCCCAGGTTCCAGGGATTAGGACTTGGACATCTTTGAGAGTCATTATTCAGCACCATACCACCTTACATTGTGTATACATCCTGACTTTATTTTGGAGTGTGCCTGAAAAGGGGAAGTGTCTGTGTGGGACTATGAGATCACCAGGGCTTCCTGTTTAGAGAGAACTGGATGGTACAGCTGCTTGGGTGTGGGGTGGAGGCAAGCTCAAACTCAAAGTGACACTGAGCCTCTGTCTCGGGTACCGCTGAACTAGGCTTTGCTGACCCTACTGCCTAAATAGCCAACAGATAAATATTTTAAAGAAAATACTACAATTGTTTTAAACAAAGACTAAGTCATCCAGTTGATGACTGTTACAGCACAGAGACCTAACTTTTCCATTTTTATCCCAACTTTTCAGAGCAGGTGAGTCAGTTGAGTCAACAAATCTCAATTGGTATTAAGACGTTAATCTTCTAAATTCAGTCATTTGAATAACGCCTTTACAGTTTTTGCATATCTGCAAATCTCCTGTGCTATTGCTTGCTTACCATTTTCCTTTAAATAAACTTAAATGCATTTATTTTAAAAGGAAACTTTATGTCATGGCCATAAATGAAAACCGTTACCACTTCCATGAATAAAAAGTAATGGTAAAAATCAACATTTTACCATGGAAAATTCTTTAAGTCTGTGAACCCCCTAAAAATATTGTCCTGCCATGGGCAGTCCATCCTCCACTGCTGGGAAGACCTGGCTCTCGAAGATGGTCCAAGCACATTTTTTAATGTGCTCTGTCTCAGTTGCCCCAACTCAGCTGATAGCTTAACACCACAGCCAGAGAATGATGAAGCACCTTTCTCAGAGTGCACGTGGAGAATTAGAGCAAATGAATCTTATTGTCCTCTATTTCCCTTTCTCAGGACTGGAGAGAGCTGGTCTGCTTCTGCCATTGCATTTATTCTAAACTATGATAGTAGTTTACCCTCCTCCCGAAGGGGAGAGGTCCTGGTAGTGAAGTGCTTTATCACTGTTAGGGCTAATGTTAACTGACATGTTACAAATGAAGAGTATCATTGGGTCGACACATATTCACTGCATGTCTCATACCAGACACAGTGCTGGGTGCCAGGGAGGCTGCAGGGATGTGGCACTTACAGCCTAGTGGACCAGACAGACTTTCAGTGGCTCATGACAAGCAGTGATTAAGCATTTACATTATGATTCTTGCAGTGAAGAAGCATCTCATACCAGTTGAAATGTATGCTTTGTATTTTGATACGAACACTTCCTCTGTCCAACTACTGGATGGTATTTGTTGAAGCTGAAAAAAAAAAAAAATGACAAGCAGTCCTTATGCTTATTACTTCCCCTCAAGGCTGGTTTTCAAACAATAGGGCTCTCCAAAGAGGACCAACCTCCAGAAAACCATGAAACTGAGGACAGAGATGTCAAAGCTGACACGACTAAAGAGAGCCGGGTCACCCACAGCAGGTGAAGGCACTGAAAGAGAGGGCTGCTTTGGAACGGCTGGTGAACCAGGAGGCCCAAAAATGGGAAGCATGGGGGCACCCTCAGGGGGCCTTGCTTTCTCGGGCTTTCCAATGCCCATCTCATCCCCAAGAAAACAAATGAGCAGGGACTAGTTGGCATCCCTGGGGCTGAGGCAGCAAAGGGCTTGGAGTCGGGGCTGGTGGTCAGGAAGGGACGGGGCTCAGTGAAGCCACCTCAACCTCTGTTCTGTGATTCTCCCCTACATCACAGTTGGCCACAGAGAGATTCTGGGAGCAGGCCTTACCCTTCTGCACCAGCGAGAATTAAAGAGAATGATAGGTAGCGCAGAGAAGTTTCACAAGATGAAAACGCAACCAACTTAGCTTTTTATTTTAAAAATAGAGCAAAGCAGGGGCACCTGGGTGGCTCAGTGGTTGGGCATCTGCCTTTGGCTCAGGTCATGATCCTGGAGTCTTGGGATCGAGTCCCACATCAGGCTCCCTGCATGGAGCCTGCTTCTCCCTCTACCTGTGTCTCTGCCTCTCTCTCTCTCTCATGAATAAATAAATAAAATATTTTTTAAAAATAGAGCAAAGCAATTGAATTATGTCATAAAATCAGTTAAGTGAATGGTCTTTATGAAATACTTCCAGATTTTTGCTTAAGTGTCGGATACTTGACTGAATTTAACTAGTCTGAGTCGCATTCCCAACACACATACACACACTGGAAAAAACAATGACATAAACAAATTCAGGCATAAAACCTTCCCCTCAAACTTCTCTTCCAGCATGGAGGAGGAAAAAAAAAAAGACTAGTGGCTTCATGCATTAAAAGAAAATGTATAGTAAATATTATTAAATAAAATATATTTAAATTTATAAATTTGAAGTGCAGATCAACTTACATCTAATCTTATATGTTTATATATTTAAAAATGAAGTGCTGCCTCCTGTAGTTGGGCCTTGGGAGGCCTAAATGTGTCAGGGGACTGTAGGCCCAGACGTGGCATCCTACAAGAGCCCCTGCCCCATCCTGCTGCACCCAGCAGAAGCTAGAGGATGTATGTGCTCAGGAGAGGAGAAAAGCAAGCCCCCAAATTTCTTACAAACTCCCATCAAGAAAGAATGTTGCTTCTGTGAACTTGGGTCTTTCGAGTTGCCCCACTGCTGAGTCCTACAGCCCTGCCCACAGAGAGAGTTTCTCATCAGAGAGACACAGGCTGCTTCTCGATCTAGAGACACCATCACCCAAGATGTATTTTTTGCAGAGGTGGAAAAAGAACTGGGTTGCCCCAGATGTGCAGGAGCGTCACCATGAGACAAATGAAAGGACTCTTGCTCCTCGTAGACAGGTAAGGGTCCAGGCCAGAGCCCAGAGTTCATTTCTATCTCTCCATCTGCCAATTAGTAGCCTGGGCCTCACTGATAATTGTGCTCTCAAGGTAATGGCTTGTTTAAGTAATTGATGATGTTTGTCCTCGCTGGGGAATCTTAGCACATCAAAAGATGTCAAGAAAGCCAAAATTCACCTACAGTCTGAATTAATCACTTTGTCAAGCACAACAAAGGCTGTCTTGCTTTGCTAATAATCCCAAATGAGGTAGCAACCCTCAGTTAAATAAGGAAACGGTGGTGTCTTTAATTAATATTTCAAAGAGCTCAGACTGGCTTTTTTACTCACTTTATTTTTATGAGAACGAGGCAAAATGCACGCAGAGCAGAAAGAGGAGGCCTGGCTTCACTTGACTTCATAGAAGAGGTTCTGGGGGTTTCGTCAACCACAGAGTCAGTGTGTGGGGCTGAGCCTGTGTCAGAGGAAGTCCTCTGCCTCCCATCGTTGCCCTGTGGCCTCAGCACTTCCTCTTGCCCTGGCTTGGTGTCTGGGGTGCCACGGAACACCTCCCCCTTCCCATCAGCTCAGCTGCTTCAGCCTTTCTGGGCTCACCCCAACCCACTGCCCCTTGGCCTGCTCTCCAAGCGACTTTCTGACCTCAAACTGGCTCTCCTCACCTAACAACTCCAGCTTCCCCAGCCTCCCCACAGGCCCTCACTGCCTTCGCCTCCCCCGCTCCTCTCCCTACCTCCTAGAGCTCCGGGCCAGCCCAGACCCTGCCCTGGCATCCAGTCCCACTGCCCTACAGGTCCAGGATGGGAGGCTGTCCTGACCCCAGCTGCACAGCCATCCTAGAAGAACTGTGACACCCCCAAACCACCGAGCAGGATGAGGGGCTGGGGTCCGGAAGCCACCCAGTTCATTTAAGCGACCCTTAGAGAGTGTGGGTGGCTGCCAACACAAGGGTGAGTAAGGCATCCCAGCCCCCAGAGAGTACATCCTATGGAAAACAAATCGGGGGACAGGGGATGTCCCTCTGACTTGGGGAAGCCCTGGTAACTAACAGTCTTCCAGGTACTTCTTCTCTTGCTTAAGAACTCCAATTAGAAACCTCAGTGTCATCTTTGACTCTTTCCATCAATCTTTGTCAGCAGTCAGCCCTCAAGTACCGTCAGTTCTGCTTTCAAAACATCTCAGGTGTGTTCTTCTCCTTTCTGCTAACTGGCACTGCCCTATTTCAGCCTCCTGTCTCCCTGGGGCATGGAGTCTTCATTAGCATCCTGACCTGGCCTCCCCGCCTCTGCTTTCTCCCTTCATCCGACAATCTGCCATCCATTCTAGTGCCAGAAGAATCTTGCTAACACGCAAGTCTGACCACGCCATGGCCCAGTTCAGAACTCTTTGTTGGCTCCCTGTCACTAAACACTCAACTCCTTTATTTGGCACATATGGCCTTGGATGATCTGGCCCTGGTCTGACTCTTCAGCACCACTCCAAGTGGTCTCCTCCCCCGCCTTTAGACCCCAGCAATTTTGCATGACTTGGAACATTTCTAGTTACGCCAATTTGTTTTACCCTTCCAGGCTTTTACCCATGCTCTTCTCCAGGGCCAGGACTAAGGTGATACAAGTGAGGGAACTAGGGTGCAAGATTTAAGGAGGCACTCACTCTCAGGGATGTGCAAGTGCCAACCTTGCTCTTGCACGACCCTGAGAGTGAGTGCCTCCTTAAATCTTGTGTCCCAGGTGCCTGCTTAACTCGGTTGGTTGGTCCTGGCACACTCTTCCCTGTCTGTGTCTGCCCTCTTTCCCCACCTGGAAAGTCCTGGTCATTCTTCAGGTTTCTGCTACAGGGCTATCTCCCCCAGGAGCCCACCCAGACTGTCCTAGACACATAGGGATGTTCTCTTTGACCACCGGCTCCCTGATGCAGAGGGATTGTAAATGAAGAGCAGGAAAGCTCAGTGTATTGTTTGTAGGAATATAATCCTGTCTAAGTTCATTATTTACTGTACCTGGTTCTGTTTCCATCATGTGGGCTTAGTCATCTGTAGTTAATCCTTTTGTTTTTATGAAGTCCTTAAAGAACCCTTTAGATGTTGTTGTGAGAGAGAGACATCTGCCTTGGGTGAACCCTTACAGACAATTAAATTAGAGCCCAGAGAGGACAGAGGGGGCTACTCCTGTCTCTGTGTCCTGCATAATAATATCGAACTATTACAGAATGTTTCCCACAAGCCAGGAGCTGTTCTAAGTGTTTCACACGTTAACTCATTTATTCCTCTCCACACTCCGTGCTAGTGGTGCTATTATGATCATCTTCATTTTACGGATGTGAAAACTGAGGCTCAGAGAGATTAAGTAACTCACCCAAGGTCACACAGCTCGTAAGTAGCTGAGTTGTCTGGTTCTGGAGTCTGTGCTCTTAGCTAACAGCCTCTACTGTCTTTCATTTTGTTTGCAGAGCAGCAAATTGCCTACAACCCAACCCATCTACTAAACAGGAGATGCAGAGAGGCCTGCCCTGCTCACTTCTGTGGGTTAAGGACTCTGAGACCCCTGTGAAAAGGCAGATGCCATTCATGGGACTCTGTTATCCCCTGGGATCAAATCAATTGATCAGATTAGCCACTGAGTCAGCAGGGCCACGAGGCTTGAAATAAGGACGGGTAAGTTCAAAGTGAAGCCTGGCCTGTGCAGAGTAGAAGAGCTGTTCTTTGGCCAGACGAATTTCAATCTCTAAGTAGCCAAAGTCAGTAGGCTGGGGCATTGGGAACTGGTGCACAGAATGATTCTGTTCTTTTGTATCTTGCCTGGTAGGCATTCAAAAAATATTTGCCAATTGGATGTGAGGTTATGTCTTCATAAACCCAGCCAATATTCCCATCTTTCTATTGAACTATGACCTGCCCAGTAGCCTGGAACAGGCTAGGGAAACCCAATTCTGTCTCCCAGCTTAGCAGATGGCTTAAAATGCTTAGGCAATCGAAATAACAAAAGGATATTGTGAGTGTTTCAAAAACACTAATAATCCCACTGCATCTTGTTTGTTACTATAATCCCCAAATCTTTGCACTGACCTAACTCTTAGCAAGTTGACCCTCTGGCCTTTGTTCATCTCCTAGCTACAGTGATCCACTGCAGGTCTAACTGGAAATTGTATGAAAAAGGTCAGAAAGCAATAGCTCCAGTCTAAGATCACCGAGAGTCTCGATGTCCTTTGCTCATTAGTGGGGTTGGTTCTGGCTCTTATTCTTCTGGGCTCTGGTTCAGATGTGCAGACCTATAGAACCAGCCTGACCTTTCCCATGGTCAACCCATCTGGGTTTGGTCTCTTGCCTGCCTCCTGCACCTTATAATCCCTTATACAATTACTGTCTCCTGCCCTAGTCTTGGCTCATCATTTGTACTGGTCATTTATTGCCGTGTAACAAATTACTCCAAAACCTAGTGGTTTAAAACAACCAATATTTATTATCTCACACAGTCTCTGTGTAACAGTCAAGAATCTGGGCTCAGGTTACCTGAGTGGTGTTGGCTCGGGGTCTTCCATTAGGTTATAGTCAAGCTGTCCTCTGAGGCAGCACTGGTTGAGGGTTGCCTGGGCCTGGAGAATCTGCTTCCATGCTCACTTACGTAGTTGTTGGAAGGCTTCACCATGTGAGTCTCTGTAGGGCTGTTTAATGGGGCATCTGGCTTCCTTCTAAACAAGCAGTCCAGGGGAAGGAGGGAAGGCCCTAAATGGCAGCCTCAGTCTTTTAAAAGCTAAACTTAGAAGATCTCGTTACCTCTGCTGTATTTTTTTGGTCATTTGACTGACTGATACAGCGGGGGAGGGGGCTGTGCAAGGCTGTAAAAATTGGGGGACAGGGATCATTAGGGGCTGTCTTGGGAGCTGGCTGCCACATTGCCCATGCCCCAGTGTGGGCAAATTTAATTAAAATACATCCTTCTTCCAAAGTTTTACCCTGGGTTTTTCAGGCTGGTTACTGAACCTTGTAAGGTCTGTATGATGAGGTATTGAAACAAGATTTGGTCATTCTAAGATGAATGGATAAAGAAGATGTGACGTATGTATACAATGGAATATTACTCAGCTATCAGAAAGAACAAATACCTACCATTTGCTTTGACGTAGATGGAACTGGAGGGTATTAGGCTGAGTGAAATAAGTCAATCAGAGAAAGACAATCATCATATGGTTTCATTCATATGGGGGAATATAAGAAATAGTGAAAGGGACTATCAGAAAAAGCAGGAAAACTGAGTGGAGAAGAATGAGAGAGGAAGACAAACCATAAGAGCCTCCTGACTTTGGGAAATGAAGGGTTGCAGAAGGAGAGGTGGGTGGGGGTATGGGGTAACTGGTGACAGGCACTAAAGAGGGCACTTAATGGGATGAGCACTGGGTGTTATACTATTGTTGGCAAATTGAATTTAAACTTAAAAAAAAAAAAGGATTTGGTCATTCTATTCTTCATTCTATAAAGATGTAGTGAGTGCCTCCTTTGTGCCAGACCCTCTGCCAGGTACTCACCTCACCAAGACAACACACAGGACCTTCTTGGCTTTTGCCAAAGAGTAAAATCAAGGAAATTTCCAACTAAGGAGGATGAAAATGGATGCAGAGCCATCAGAAATCACATGGCTCATGATCGGGAACATTTCCTAAGCACTTGCTATGGGTCAGGCCTTGTACCAAACACTTCGTAATCACTGTGTCCTTTCATCTCTACCCACATCCTCATTGTGTCCATCACATAGATGGGGAAGCTGAGGCTTAGAAGCTGGCCCCAGGGGTGCATCCCAGGCCTGGTCTGACCAATGGAAGGGCCTGACCCTCAGGCTGGGCCCCTAATGGATCTGCTCTGGCTCAGCAAGGTTGATGGAAAAAAGGAGATGATAAGAGTCTTCTAGGACAAAAGAAAAGCACCACAACTGGGGGGGTTATAACCACAGAAATATATTCTCTGGCAGTTCTGAAGGCCAGAGTCTGATATCAACGTGTCAGCAGGGGCATGCTCTCTGAGGCTCTAGAAAAGGACCCCTTCTTGCTCTTCCTAGATTTGACAGTTGCTGGTGATACTTGGAGTTGCTGGCTTGGAGCCACATCCCTCCAACTCTACCTGCACTGTCCCATGGCATCCTCCCTGAGTGTCTGTGCCCTCGTATCATCCTCCCTCTACCTGTGTCTGCATCCAGTGTCCCTCCCTCTTCTTATAAGCATGTCACTCATGGATTAGGGCCCACTCGAATCTATTGTGACCTCATCTGAACTTACATTCATCTGCAAAGACCCTATTTCCAACCAAGGCCACATACTGAGATCCCCAGTGAGCATGAGTTTTGGGGGAACACCTACTCAACCCAGTGCATAGACCATTAGAGCTGTCAGCAGCCCTGAAATGAGCCTGAAGGGAGTAACCTATGTGTGCGTGTTGGTGGGGAGGGGTCTTCCTCGCCACTCTAGGGCAGAAAAGGGGAGAGAGAAAGAAACTGGCTCTAATGAAAGAAGACACTAATTCAAAAATATATTTTTTTCCCCCAGCTTATTCTGAATGTCCTACTTTGTTTTTGCCTGCTGGGGTGTGGGTGATTTTTTTTTTTTTTAAAGATTTATTTATTTATTTATTTATTTGAGAGCAAGAAACCAACAGAGAGTGTGCAAGTGAGGGGAGGGGCAGAGGAAGAGGGGAAGCAGACTCCTCGCTGAATAGAGAGCCCAAAGTAGGCTGGATCCTATGACTCTGAGATCATGACTTGAGCTGAAACCAACAGTCAGATGCTTAACTGACTGAGCCACCGAGGCGCCCTGGCTCTTTTGGTATTTATCATTACATTAACTCATCTATAATTAGTTGTTTTACTCAGCACATACAGTTTATAGGGAAAAAGGAAATGAAATTTTGTGGCTGATTTTGGATTGCAAGAGCAGTCCCCTATTCAAATTTGCCAGCAACTTCATCGAAGACAGTGTACACAAGTGTGTGGCAGAGAGGAGCACGGAAGGGAGTCAAAAGTCTCTTTTTGTCTTTGAAAACCCAAGTGAAATTCACCCCGTGTAACAGGCCTTCTGACTGGGATATGCTCTTTCTTCTTATAACCACTAGCCAGCACCAAGGAGTAGCTTCTTGAAGGGCAAGAGATAATCCTAAAACATATATTTTTTTTAATAACACAGTACGCCTTTACACCCATGAGAATATTTAAAACAATTCTGGAACTATTTATGTTTTCAGCCATAACCATTTCTTGGCATAACAGCATCCATAAATTTACTGCCCAGCGTAGAACAGTAAATTTATCCTAAACAACACAGCTCACAATCTACAAGGATGTCCTCTGGTTGTAATATATTTCAGGATTGGATGGCCACACTAGGTTTTCCACACCCAGTCTTCTTCAGGTCTTCTGGGCTTCAGTGATGCCTCCTTTCCATCCTGCTTTTCCAGACTGGAGCTGGGTCCTCTATGGGTCAGCTACTCCCTTCTCCCACCTCCTCTCCTGAATCAATATTCGTTCTTCTCAGAGTATGCTCCAGTTCTGTCATCAGTCAGCCCCTGGCCTCTATTGCCTATTCAACTAGAAATTCCTGGGCACATCCCCAGGCTCAGTTCGGGTCAACCTGAGCCCTGACCCTGAGTATTCTTGGTACTAGTTCACCATGACCCACCACCGTGACCTGCCATGTCGGTGTCTCAGCTGCCAAATTCCCCATCAATGTCCATTCTTTTTTCAGAGATTATTGTTTTCATTTACAGTAAAAATCCAAGCACCTAATAGCTTTAAGGTTTTGTTTGTTTTTATTTTTGTTTCTTATTTTGTTTTGTCTTGTCACTTATGACGTCTTTCTGCTTTGCCAGAGATCAGAACCCAGATGTGAAATCTTGGAGCATGTGGTAGATTGAATCATTGCTTCCAATTCTTCATGCTCTTCTTGTATCAAAATTCTATATCGTCACCCTTTACTTGATGACTTTCAAGAACCTCCCATTATGGTGGGTGGAGTCTTCTTCCCCCACCCCATTAGTGTTAGGCTTGGGCATGCCACTTGCCTTACCAAAAGAAATATGGGCAGAAGTGACATTAAACCACTTCCAGGATGAGGCCTCAAGAGACATTATTTCCTTTGGCATCTTTGGCATTCCTGTGATCTTTCAGGAATAGAGCTTTTTCCCCAGCATGCTCTTCAGTCTGGGCCTAATTACAAACACATATGAAGCAGATCTGAACCCCACCCACAGCCTAGAACAGAGCTACCCCTACCAACCCACAGACTGTGAGAAAAAGAAATGATGTTGTTTGCCAATGAGTTTAGGGTGGTTTGTTACACAGCATTGCAGCAATAGCTAATACAGGTCAATTCACTTGACTTCTCTGCATATTCATTTCCCCATCTGTAAAATGAGGCCATTGGATTATAAACAAGGTACTTCACCTCTTTTTTACCCCTATTCTACTGAGGTCTCTGGAATATACCCAATAACAACAGAGACTAAACATACTAGAGTCAACTATTACAAATCACTAAAGAAAGACAAGGATGGGGAAATGTTAATCCATTTATGAGTGGCCTTGGAAAGAGTCATTTCAGTGGAGCTGAAGGGCAAATGGGAGATGAGAATGTGAGCAAGTGTGGGATCCTCTTTCTGAAGCCTCTTAGCTGGAAATAGAAAGATGGGTGGAAAGGTTGCTGAGTGGAACACACAGTCAAAGAAGAGGTGGGTAGTTGATTAGTTGGTTGGCTGGCTGGTTTACTTGGATGTTTTAAGATGAGAGGGATTAGAATCTGCAAAGAAACAAAGTGCCATATTTAAGGGATAATGAAGATAAGGGCTTAGATAGGATTGTACAGGAAACAAAAGGTCTGGTCTATGAGAGAGAGTGGAGGAAGACTTACCAGGATCTATGTACTGATTTGATATGCATCATTTACACTTCCAGTTCTCACATTCATGGGCAAGGCATGTGTCAATCAATGAAACAAAGACCAAATGGCAAATAGAATTGTGCCATTACTCTTCAAATCAGAGGACAAATATAAATTTTGTCATAGGAGAGTTATATTTTTCTAGAAAGTGAATTGGGTTTAAAGCTTGATTTATTTTTATTTTTTATTATTTTTTAAAAGATTTTATTTATTTATTCATAAGAGACACACAGACAGAGGCAGAGACATAGGAAGAGGGAGGAGAAGCAGGCTCCATGCAGAGAGCCTGATGTGGGACTCGATCCCAGGACTCCGGGATCATGCCCTGAGCCAAAGGCAGATACTCAACCACTGAGCCACCCAGGCATCCCTAAAACTTGATTTATAAAGCACTTTTCAAGAAATGGATTTTCTTTTCTTTTTAAACACCTACAACTAAGAGATACACAATTGCCATAATAGACTAATAATAATATATGTGGATGTAAGATTTATCAATCACAATGCACTCATACTCCCTTTTAAGGAGATAAGGGAAGGATGACTCTGTCTCCATTTTATCATTGGAAACTGAAGCTTGGAAAGGCCACTGACATCTCAGATCTTCTGCTTGAAAGAAAAGTCCATCTCTCCTCCATGGCCTGCTTTCCCAATCACCTCTAAACCTGCTGCATTCTGGCTCCTGTTCCCACCACCCCATCAGTGGCCATCTCCAACAGCACCTAAAACTTTTTAGCTGCCAAATCCAACAGGTATTTTGAAACTTCATCTTACTTATTCAAGGTCAAAAGCAGCCTGCTGATATAAGGCCAAGATCATTCAAAACAAGACCACTTGTTTAGAGTATAGCTCCCCTCACTTTTCACTTCAGTGCATTCCTGAAGATCATGGGAGAATTCTGAGTGATGTTAAAATTCATTAATAAATTAATTAAAAATAAAATCGTGAGCTATCTACCCAGGAGCTACATAATTATTGTTGACTAAAAGCCTGCAGTAATCAGATAATAAATAGCTATCACTTATTGAATGCTACTGGGCCTGGCAAGTCTACTCCATGTCTTAACTCATTGACTCTTCCAAACATACTATGAGGTAAGCACAGTTACTATCCCTATTTTACAAATGGGGACACTGAGACACAGAGACCTTACAAACTTGCTTAAGTTTACAAGGCTGACCAGGGTTTGAATCCAGGCAATCTGGTTCCAAAGCTCAAGCTCTGGGTCATTGCACAAGTGCAGAAGGGCAGCCAAGAGTGAAGTGGTTTTTAGTGAGTTTTCAAAGACAGTGTTGAAGAACGAATGCACTGCCAAAGTGCTCAAAGGTCCTTTGCTTTCCTAAGAGGTTGCCACAGTCACCTTTATGTTATGATTTTGTTTAGCAACTCTTCCCTTACAGAGATGAACTTCACCCACAGCCCAGGCTAGCTTAAATTAGAAAGACAGAATCTTTTGTTAAGATCCAGAGTTCAAGTCAATGACATTTTGTTATATAACAAATAAAAGAGTGGTAGCTGGTTGCAGTGGTAGGCAGCCAGAAATGAATGGAAATTCTCTGTGATAATATTCAGAGCAGCAAAGAACAACTAGCATGTATTGGGAGTCTATATATGCCAAGTCCATGGTGCCAAATTGTATATATTATCTCTCAGCTTGGTTTGACTCAACAGAAAATTGAGTGAGTGTTTACCCAATAGAAATGTATTAAGTGGCCCAGGCATGATGCTGGGCCCTCGAGGAGGAAGGTGTGTAAGGCCCAGTCCTTTGAGGAGCTCACCTTTGAGGAGCTCACCTTAGATAAGTGGTAAGTGAGAGAAGGGACCAGGTGCAGTGGGCCAGGGGCACAGGGAATGCAGAAGCTCTCACCTGAACAAAGCAGGGGAGGGCACCCCAGTAGAAGGAAGGAAATGGGTGGTAAACAGCATGGTGTCTGGAAGGAACTTTGGGCACCAGAAAGGAGAGTGTTGGGTGAGAGGCAAAAGGAGATGAATAGGCAGGGGGGAAGGAGCCTGGTGGGGTGGTGAGGGTGGGGTGGAGTGGGGTGAGCACAGCAGGCTAGGGAGACTTCATTCCCTGAGTGGGAAGGGCACCATGGACAGGTTTTATGCAGGACAGGGTTTATGTGGTGAGCTCCTGTGGTGTTTATTCTGGCTGTAGAGTTACAGGACAAATTTGAGGGACACAGGCAGGAGACAGGGAAACCAGTTGGGAGGCTATTTCCTGCCAAGGGATATTCTCGAAATCCTGGATTACAGTAGAACAAGAGCAGAGATAGAGGAAAGAACAATTCAAGGACCCCTTAGGAAACAAGACTGGCAAGAATGTGGATTGGCTGACCGTTAAGGGTGAGCAAGAGCTGGCCTGGGTGGCCAGGTGGAAAGGTGCCATATGCCGAGAGGCAGGGACTGTCAGCCCTCTCTTATTAATGAGGAAACTAGCAAGGATGAAATGACTTCTTCTGGTGGAAAAAGTGTATCTGTCCTAAACTAGAAAGGCCTAGCTGATTTGCACGGTGCCATAGTTCTCCTGAGAACTTCCCAATTACCTTCCATTATCATCCCTTTTGTCATGAGATGATGTTCCCAATTTTGGTCACTCTCTGTTACAAATAGAATTCAAACACTTAAACATATAACTGACTATGCTTTACAATGTTTACAGCCTGGGGTTCCCAGCTGCCTATTGATTTGCCAAGACAGGAAGGGGATACATGAGATATTTCCAACATTTCAAAGGGTCTAATGTAAATCGCGCAGTTATTGACAATAAGATTGCGCAGGTTAATGAAAATGCCAAGTTTCTTTGCTTTGGAGCGGAAATATAACTTGGTACACTAATGCTGGTTATCTCATTGATCAGCTATTCTCATTGGCAGAGCTTCTATCATTGTCTTGGAATGATTAAAATGGGAAAATCAATCATTACTTAAATATGCATTGTTATTTAGACAATGGGACCTATGGGGAAATAATATAAACAGTGGATGTTGGTAAAGAGTTTAGATAGCATTGCTTTAAACTGGGGATTAGTGTTCAATAGAACTGTGAATGAGGAAGTGTTTGTCCTTTCATGCCTCTCTTCTGGGGGCTGGATGCCTCCTATCACCCCCTCACCACCACAGGATTGTCAGGGTGCCCGGATCAGACCCCAAGAGCTCTGTGTTCCCCGATATGCCATCTCTAAATGGCCATGTCCTACATTCTGTCCCATTCTCTCCTTTTGCATCCAAGACCTGCTCTTCAATTTCGAATGTGACAATTGCTTTATCTATCTGAATTCATGAGAATGTTATCCGCTGCACATCAATGAGGGAGAACCAGCACGCAGCCTTGAAAACCTTCAGCATTCAATGAGTGTGTGAACAAAGAAGTCATTTATTTACTCTTTCCATGAGCCACGTGCAAGGCATTCTGCTAGGCGTTGGGAACACGGGGCCACTAGTGTGCAAGCAAGTCAGAGGGAGATTGACCCAGCCATCCCCGGCACTCACAGGCCCACATGTGCATCTCAGTGACCTGAGGCATCTCACATGGTCATCTCAGTGACCATCACTGATGTTTACTGAATACCTACTGTGCCCAAGGCACTCACTGGCTTAAGGTTTAGCCCTGCCTTGAGGGGCTTAGAGCCAGGGTAGGAAGGTAGGACACACGCATCCACAATGAAATAACATGGTAGGTACCAAGGTGACTTCTAGAGACCACAGGGCACTATGGAAGTTCCGGGTGGGCAGAGCTCCTCAGGGCTGGCCTGGTCAAGATGACCTTCTAGATGAGTGGCCTTTGGCAAGGTTTGGAAGGATGGCCAGGATGTAAACAGAGAGAGGAGGACATCCAGACAGCAGGGACTGTGATGAGTGAGCAGGAGCAGGGAAGAGAATAGGCATATTGTGTGCCGGCAGGAGGGAAATGCCAGGGGAGGGTCTTAGGGCAACTTGCAGTTGAAATGTGGAGGCAGAGGCTGGTTTTGGTGCACGGTGCTGGCTCTCCCCGGGGTGTCTGTGTGTAGTGCTCAGAAAACAGGGGTTTGGCTGAAGCCACTATGTGTAGAGGTTGGCTTTGCTTTCAGGCCATCCAGGTGCCTTTGAGCAAAGAAAGGGCTGTCCCCTTCCTGGGACACATTCAGGAATTGCTGTCTGCTGAGCTGAAACCTAAAGACACATCTTTGCAAGGACATATGGAAGTTGAGGATGGCCCTGCAGTGTGGCCCAGCGCCAGACTCTGCCAGGAGATGGAAGACAAGGAGACCCAAGGGCGTGGGGATCTCCCCACTCAGCCAACACTCCACCCCTACCCATCCTCAAAGAAGTTGTGCAATGTCACATATTTCCGGCAAACCAGGAACGAGGTGGCTCTTAATAATTGAAACACCGATGCACAGCAATATGAACAACTGTCCCCTGTCCCTTCTCTCTCCAGAGTTCCATCCCCACGTTCAGATACACGTTATATATACAAATCCCTGTAACGCTGCTCAGGTTCCCAAAGACAGGGCACTTATCCTCAGTGGCAAATGACAGCCTAGAAGATGGTTGTTATTATGGTATCCAGGGGTGGAGGGAAGGGTTCAGTCAGTAACTTTATTTCTGGAAGAGCCACTGTTCTCCCAGGGACAGCAGCACCAAGCATATACTCAAGCATCACAGGAAGGCACCAACATAAATCCGATTATTTGCTTTGTTTATAGAACAAATGAGATTCTTCTTTCATCTCTTCCCAAAGAGTAGATGCTAGGAGAAGCCCGAATTCTCACAAGATAAGAGAAAGTATGACCACAAGTATTAAGATTATTGCTGTTAATTTCCTTAAAACAAAATCAAAAGCGAACAACCAATGCATATGCCCCGTGAGTGTGGCTCCTTAACAGCATCCCTGGCTTCCTGATACAAAAACCTCTTGAGTAAACAAGAAGCCTTATTGTTCTAGAATCACCTTTTATTTTGAGTTGAAACTAATATTGCCTGTCTAATCACCAATCTGCCAAAATTTGGACTGGTTAAAAAAAATCGATCTATTCTTAAAACAGAGGACAATTGGTTGCCTTGAGGCTGTCAAAAGATTGCCTCTAGACACCAAGGACCATTCCTAAAGAAAAGTGCTAAGAATGCGTTTTCTGATAGTGGCATATCTGCTGCAAAGGTTTAGCCTATCAGGAAAATGCCTTTGAAGGTCATAAAATTCATTTGGCTGTATAAGTTCTGGTGTGTATGCTAAAATAATCAGTCACGTTACTTTATAGTCACGCCTCGTACTCTCGTTCTGGAAAATCAATAAAGTGAGGGGAAGGCTAGGAATATTGTGTATAACTATTTAAAAGAGAGAAAACAAAAAATAATATTCTGTGAAATGGTCCTCGAGGAAGCACAGACCTAGTTTTCCTAAGCAGGTTCAATTTTATCTCCAAGCTCATCGCTGAGTTATTAAACCAAAGTACCCATCATATCCTAAACAAAAAGTGCAAAAAATTAAAAAATGGAAATAGCATGCATCCCTCTGTAGATGCTCTGGGGCACTGGAAATTATCCATGGCCTTTAAAATGTATTTCTAAAATGCGTCCATTATTCACACCCTTAATGTTTTGTTCTACCAAATGTTACACACCCTGACATGGTGACTCTTCCTTACCTGGAATTTTCTCCCTCCTCTCCTCTGCCATCAATTCTTCCTTATATTTCCAGACCCAGCCTGAGACCCTTCTGCTTCCCAAAGCCACCTCTGATAGGCTGGCTACCCAGAAATTCTGAGGAGTGAGGGCTGGAAGGCAAGAAGAGAGTCCTGCACACAGCCTAATGAAGCCCCCCCCAAACTGCTTTGTGAGAATGTTTCCCAGCTCCCAGGACACTCTCTCCCCTCCATGAGAACTACTGCTGAGGATGAGTGAGGAAGAGGGAGCAGTTCCTAGTGGACCACTTGTGTTTTATCGGACTTGCTTTTCACCAGCAGTAGCTGGTTCGTACAGACCTGCCCATGCGTGGAGTCTAGATCCAGAAGGCATTCGGTGGTCATCTGTGCCAAATGCCCCACACCATGCAAGAAGTGCTTTGGTGGCATTCCTGGTGGGTGTCGAGGGCCACTCCCCACCTCCCAGGGCAGCGTTCCTGCCACTGCCAGACAGCTGTGGTTGTTTGTTTACTTTGATGCTGAACTGGAGCCGGCCCGTGCATTGGCCCTCCTTTGCCCTCTAGACTCCATACCATCTATGGCCTGAAGTAAACATCATCAACCCTAGAGCCTCAAAGCTTGCAAACGGATCATTCTGAGGTTTTATTCCTCTGGTCAGCAGCCGCTCCGTTTCCACCAGGCTATGGGGCTGCCTGACCACCACCAACACACCCTTGTCAAGGAACAGTCTCAGCTAGTTGAGATCGCCCTTGTTGCTATTGCCATACTCAGCGTTTCTTAATCCAATACATTCAGGGGAAACTGGGTCAAGTGAAGTTAAAGAGATTTCTTTACTGCATAACTTTTCAGTCCCTTGGTATGCTATGAATCTCCAAGAAGCCTTACCTTATATTTAATTTCCCAAACATTTTTAGGAACAGAACTTGGGAAATGGTAGCCAAACTGATCTTCAAATAGCCTCATTCTGTAGCTAGATACCTCTCCCTCTCCCTCTGATTATACCAGGGAACACTGATGTGGCTTCCTTGCTCGGACAAACTCAAGAGTTCTCAGCTGGGCTCTGTATTCCAGCCCAGGGGCGTTTTGTTTGGTTTTGCTAGCTTATTGAAGTATGATTGACAAATGAAAATTGTATATATTTAAGGTATATAATTTGATGTTTGATATAAGTATACCTTGTATAATGATTACCAAAATTAAGCTAACATTTCCATCACCTCACATAGTTACCATTTGCGTGCGTGTGGTGAGAACACTTAAGATGACCTTCATGGCAAATTTCACATATTCTACATTATTATTATAGTTACTAATGCTGTGCATTAGATCTCTAGAACGTATTCATCTTATAACTGAAAGTTTGTACCCTTTGACCAACATCTCTTCATTTCTCCCATCCTCCAGTCCCTGGCAACCACCATTCTACTCACTGTATCCATGAGTTGACTTTTTAGATTGTGCATATATGTGAGATCATGCCATTTTTGTCTTTCTGTGTCTGGCTTATTTCATGTAGCATAATGTCCTCCAAGTTTATCCACATTGTCACCAATGGCAGATTTCCTTCTTTTTTAAAGCTAAATAATATAGTATTGTCCACATAGACCACAATATATCCATTCATGGGTCAATAACATTTGTTTCCATCTTTTGGCTATTGTGAATCATGCTGAACAAACATGGGAGTGGAGATATCCCTTCAAGATGCTGACTTCATTTCCTTTGGATACTCATGAGTAGGAGCTGGGTCATGTGGTAGTTCTATTTTTAATTTTTTGAGGAACCTCCTACTGTTTTCACAGTGGCTACACCAAAGTATGTTTCCACCAATAGTGCACGAGCGTGTGCACGAGCGTCCCCTTTTCTCCACATCCTCACCAGCGCTTGTTATCTCTTGTCTTCTTGATGATCGTCATTCTAACAAGTGCGAAGTGATTACTCTTGGCTTGGATTTGTATTTCCATGATAATTAGTAATGTTAGTCACTTTTTCCTATACCTGTTAACCATTAGTATGTCTTTCTTGAAAAATGTCTGTTGAGTTCCTTTGCCCATTTTTTGAGTGGGTTATTTTGTTCTGTTTTGTTACTATTGTTACTATATATTTTGGATATTAACCCCATCTCAGATATATGATTTGCAAATATTTTCACCCATTCTGTAGGTTGTCTTTTCACTTTGTTGACTGTTTTCCTTATTGTGCAAAAACTTTCTAGGTTGATGTACTCTTACTTGTTTATTTTTGCTTTTGTTGCTTGTGCTTTTAGTATCATATCAAAAAAAAAAAAACACCTCATTGCCAAGACAAATTATCAAAAAGCTATCCCCTATGTTTTCTTTTAGGAATTTTACAGTGTCAGGTCTACATTTAAGTCTTTAAGCTATTTTGAGCTTTTTTTTTTTTTTTTTTTTTTGCATATAGTGAAAGTAAGTGTTCAGTTTCATTCTTTTGCATGTTACTCTCCAATTTTCCCAAAATCATTTATTGAAGAGACTATCCTTTTTCCACTGTGTGTTTTTGGCTCCTTTATCAAAACTTAATTGACCGTATATGCATGAGTTTATTTCTGAATGTCTTAGTCTATTCCATTGGTCTATGTGGCTCTTTTTATGCCAGAACCATACCATTTTGACTTCTATAACTTTGTAATATAGTTGGAAATCCAGAAGTATGATGCTTCTAGCTTTGCTCTTCTTTCTCAACGTTGCTTTTATGGCTCCATAAAATTTTTAGGATTTTTTTTCCTATTTCTGTGGAAAATGGTATTGAAATTTTGATAGGGATTGCATTGAATTTATAGATTACTTTGGGTTGTATGGACATTCTAACAATATCTATCTAACTGATCCATGAACACAGGATATCTTTCCATTTAATTGTGTCTTTTTCAGTTTCTTTCATCAGTGTCATAATTTTCAGTGTACAGATCTTTTACCTGCGTGGTTAAATTTATTCCTATGTATTTTATTCTTTTTGATGCTATTGTAACTGGGATTGTTTTCTTTATTTCTTCTTTCACAGTTTGTTGTTAGTATAAAGCAATGCAACAGATTTTTGTATGTTTGATTTTATATGTTTGATCCTGCAACTTAACAGAATTCATGTGTTAGTTCTAACAGCTTTTGATGGAGTCTTTAGCATTTTCTATACTTAAGATCATGTTATCTATGAACAGAGACAGTTTTACTTCTTCTTTCCAGTTTGGGGTCCTATTATTTCTTTTTCTTGCCTAATTGCTCTGTCTAGGACTTCCAGCTTTCTGTTGAATAGCAGTGGTGAGAATGGGCATCCTTGTTGTTTTATTCTGATCCTAGAGGGAAGGCTTTCATCTTTTCACTGCCAAGTATAAGGTTAGCTGTGGGCTTGTCCTATACAATCTTTATCATATTGAGGTATATTCCTTTTACAGAAATTCATTGAGAATTTCTATCAGGAAAGGAAGTTGACTTCTGTCAAATGCTTTTTCTGCATGTATTGGGATGATTATATGTTTTATTTGCTTCATTCTGTTAGTGTGGTATGTCATGTTGAGTGATTTGTGGATATTAAGCCTTCCTTGCTTCCCAAGGAGCAATGGTTTCTTTTAAATATGGTCTAGGACTCAATTATCTAGATTACTAGATATGGTCTGGGCTTAGTATTAGAATCTAGTCTTAAGTCTTCATAATCACCCGTAACATTTTACCTTAACCTGGTTTTAGAATGAGACTTGATCAGAATCCTAAAGCATCCTGATTCCTACTCTAACAACCACTTGATTCATACCTCTGAGTCTGGGGGCTCCTGAGCTTTAAATGCAGCCTGGCATTAAAAGCCCTTGTATCTTTCCAAGACAGCACTTCTCAGCTGCTAGTGTAGTCATATATTTATCTGCTTTTACTATTTAGCTACTTAATGAAACTGCTACAGTTTACCTTTCACACTGCCTCATTAGTCAAGAAGCTCTCCCATTACTACAGATTCCCCTTCTACTCTCCTCTGTTGGTAGAAATAATGAGATTATAGTCCTGAAATCACCCAAAACATCCAATTGGTTTCCTCTTCACTACTAGAGAAGAGCCATTTCCTCTTCTTTTAAATAAAATTTCTCTCTTTCTTTATTTTTATTTTGTAGTCTTTGCTCAGTAATTCATACTCATTAAAGAAATGTGGCAGATCTAGAAAAACTAAAAAAGAAATAAATATCATCCATAACCCCACCAAGGAAGAAGAAACCACTGTTAATATTTGGGCCACTTCCTTATACTCTTTTAAAGAATAAAGGAATCTTAATCAATGGGAATCCAATTGCCAAGTATTAGATGTGCTTGAAATACGCTAGGAGTTAAGGTTACCTCTAGCCATATTCAGTTGACACAACTTCTTTCTTGTACATCAAATCTCTTCCAGAAGTAAGACTTTCAAACACTTTTACACACAAAAAATGAGCTTTTAAAATGTCTTGTCAGGTGTGTTAATCACCTTTGTATGTGCTTCATGTACTTCTAGCTAATATATTCTATATGCCTGCTCCATCTCAGCCCCAGTGGAACAGCCCTGATCTGATACCCCCCTTCACACTACTCAGCCACCTGTCAATTTAAATAAGCATTGTTGAAATTTGTGTCAAATGCACTTTGAGGAAGACTATTGAAATTTATTTTGCCTATTTTATAATGATCTCTTTTTACATGAAATGGACTCTTTTGTCTTCTTCTTTCCAAATTCACATACACACTTCATAATTAAGAAGTCTTTATTAAGTACATAGCATGGTCTCTCTTCTACAAGGTGGGTAGGGATACAAAAACAGTCCACCTGCAACAGCTTAAAAAGGGGTCACCAGGTTGGTATGAACTGAAAATACAACAGGCTTTCAGGAAAATGGGTGACTCCTGTGGGCAAAACTGTTAAGATCTGTACTGATCTGTGAAGGCTAAGAGAAAAACCAGCAAGAAAAATACCAGCAGAAATCAGAGGCTGGAACTAGCCTTCAGCTAACATTTATTATGCACCAATGCTACCTGCTGGGCTTTGGGGTTGGGGGGACAGGGAAGTGGAGGGTGATGAGAGATATGATAAAAGCAGCACTTGGTAGGGGCTTGGAAGTGCCCTGGACAAACAGAAGAGGCTTCCCTGAGATGTCCCTGAACTTAGCCCTGAAGGAAAGAGAAGAGGAAGGGAATTCCAAGCATGGAGACTTGCAAGGGCAAAGGAAGGACGCATATAGCAACATGATGGCTCTCTGAACAGGATATGGGGGAGGGATGGGGGAGAGGAGGCCCCTGGAAGGAGACGAGCTAAACCCTAAGGCCTGGGTGCTAGGCTGATGAATGTGTACTTCTTAACTCTACCCCCATTGAACCAAATGCTAGAAGAACATCTGTGCCATAACTAGAAATTTCTGGAATTGCAAAGAGATGTGAGACCTCACCCCTCCCTTGTAAGAACTCACAGGCTGGTTGAGGAGGCAAGAAGTAATCCTCATAGTTTTATTCTCTCAGAGTTAAGGCTCCCTGTGACAATCTTACCTAGCCCAATGGCAAAGATGACTCTCAAAGGAAAGACAAAGGAGTCTGAACAGTCATGACATGCCGCCCTCCACAGTCTCTTCTTAGGAGCGAGCTGGCTGTGGGGATCTGTCCACCCCCAGCTTTCTCTGAGCACCCCTCTCTCTCCCACAAGTATCTCTCAAGAGAATGGAGCAGGAGGGAGGCCCCACCACATTCAAGCAGGAGTCCGTTGCTCAGAGGCTACCTAGAGCCTTGCCTGGGAAGAGGAGGGTTGAGAGCCTGAGGATGGTTACCTTGAGCTGGATCAAGGGATAGACCCCAGGATCCAGAGCCACGGCCAGAGCCACCTTCTTCTGTCACCTGCTCTCTTTCAGCATTCTTCTCTCCAGACACCATGCTTACCCCAGAACCTCCATGTATCCCCCTGTCTTGGACATCTGATCCCAACCTCCTGTTTCCTGACCTTGTACCAGAGAGCCTCTGCTCCATGCCTGGCATACATGAACAGATCAACAAATGTTTCTGAGATAACAAATGGAAGTTAGCTTTCACTTCCTATTTACCACCTCTGCTTTGTGCCTTTATCTAATCTCTGTGTCTTTGACCCAGGTTATTAATATGGCCCCGGGAGTAGATTACAAATGCACAGCTGCCTGGCTGAATGGTACAGTGTCATTGTCCGTGACTCCCTGATCTACACTGATTATAAACATCCAGTTACAGCAGCTTATCAGTCAGGACACATGCCCCCTTCCATGACCAGAGCAACATTAACGTATGCAATTCATTCATTCGTTCATCAAACATTTATCAAGGCCATGGTGTAAGTCAGGCATTGAGCTGGGAGCTGAGAACAGAGAAGTGGAAAAAAAAAAACCCACAACAAAAACAGAAATGTGTAAAAGTGTCTAATATGAGCATTAATGCTGTGAGACCACCTGGAAGATCCAGGCGGGACATGCTTTGAGAACCACAGTCAGAGCATAGCTCTTGATGGGAAAATACGTTCATAATCGTATTAAGAAGAAATTTAAAATATACCTGAAGCACTAACAATTTCCTTTCCTCTGCAGTTAGCTGACAGAGATGGTGGTTACTGATGCTGGCTGACACCTACTAAGCACCTACTATGTGTCTGCACTGTGGTGTGTGCAGCCCTGAGCATGGGAGCACTTTGAGATGGGTGAATGGGGCGAGGCAGGGAATGAGAACTGCTCCTTGCTCCTGGATTTGCATGTGGCTGGTTTCAAGGCAAGATAAGCTATACTGAGAAAAGTTCAAAAGATAATTAAACCAGTTAAAAAAGCAAAAACAGCACTGGGACTGAAGCTGGGTTTCAGAGCCAATTTCCAAGAAGTCATTTCATCATCCTAGAACATCAAACGTGAATTCCATTTTCAGCTATGCAAATTCCAAAAGAATAATACCTCACATTTGCATAATGCTTGATGCTTTTCAAAGTGCTTTCCCAGTTATTAATCTAGGGGAGGCTTTATTACCACCGGAAACATAAATTGAAATTCTGTTCAAACTCGAGTTCCCCATTAATTTTTCCACTTTCCCCTCAAAAACCAGAGCCACCTAAATCCAGGTGCTTTGGATCGAGTGGGTAGCTGTAGTAAGTTTAACCCGCCGGGTGAATATGTATTAATGGAGCATATTGCGGGCCCGTCCATCTACAGACGCAGGCCTTTGGCAGGGCCAGACTCCAAGAAGCCTCCTGTGAATTAACCAGAAACAGGGAACTGCCCTCAGTTCAAATCTGAGATCTTTTCAGGGAGTGCAGTGTGGGCACTGTACACACTCCATTCGTCAGAAACCATTCCCTTCTATCAAGTATCAGAAAACTAGGAAATTAGTTCCACCACTTTGTCCTTCCACCTACAGAAAACCCTGTCAGTGGCCTCTTGCAAAGTGGCCCACGATGCCAGACAGCTCCTATGTCCTTTTTGTTTTTAACGTCATGAACCGAGAGGCCGAAGCCGCAGTATATCTGCCACGGGGAAAGGATCTCAGAAAAGTGAAGTGAGAAGATATGACATGTACGAGGAAATACTTCTCCCCAAATCTCTCCAATGTGTTTCTTTTTCCATCTCTTTCAAACTTAATTATGTGTAGCGTTCTCCGTCACTGAATCACCAGCCTTTCCTGACACCTCGATCTCATTGCATTTTAGCAAAAGATTAACCTGGCTGTTTGCTTTTAATTCTGAAGCTGTGTTAATACTCAACTCCCTCTAGATTAGAAAAGAAGAAAAACACACTCCCACATACCCCGCCCTGGCTCCAGTGAGGCTCCAGGGCTGCTGTTGCTGACAGTGTCACAGTCATGGGAACCTGCTGGCTGCACTTACCATTTCAGGAGGGCCAAGAGGACCACGGAGAGGGCCACTGTCACCATGGGGCCATTCACTTCCAGTTTGAAAAAACTCAAGACTTCCATTGTTCCCCAGAGTCCCTAGAAGACTGGTCCTCCAGAGGAAAGAGGGAACCTGGTCCTCCTGCTGTTACAGGGACCACAATCTGCAGAGAGAAGAAGGACTAGGCAACCAAGACCGCATCATATCAAGTGGGTCCCCAAAATGTACTCTCCGTCAGAGCGTCTCCTTATAAAGAGGAAGGAAGAGGAGGGAAAAAACACAGGGTTTCAGTGTAAGGCAATGAATCAGCAACTTTATTTTCTTGAGGACCGCCCTGTCAATAAACATTTATGTTAACTTCCCTGGGAATTAGCAGCAGAACTGGTCCCATGTTTGCCGAGAGATGTGAAATGGTTGCAACCATAGATTTCCTTGAGTCGTCTATGAAGAAAGACTCCTCTTCAAAAACTTAATTCATAATTCACTGAAGACACGGGATCCAGAGACCCTGAATGTCCCAGAGAAATTTGGGGTCAGATATCAGCCTGATGGAAAATGCTGATGGAACTGAGGACATCCATCCCACAAAGTTTATTGGTTCCTGGGACCCAGGGGGTCCTTGGTGACTGGCCAATGGAATAGACCAAAGATCTTGCCCTGTGTCAGCACTCTCATCATGAGTTGCAGGATTTCTCACATGTCTAAAAGCATGTCCGTAGGCTCATGCACGTGTCCTTTGTTCTAGCTCTGAGCTTATCTGACTGAAGTAGACTGAATCATTTTTTCGCTTATTAGTCAGTGTACTACACTTTCAGTAATGGGGAGGGTGTCTCAGAGAGTGAGTCATTCGGTCACCATGATATTCATCCATTCATCAATATGTATGGGGGACCAGGCTCTGTGCTAAGTGTACGGTGTTTGAAAACCAGAAGTAGTACCAGACTCCGGGAAAATTTCTCTCTCGAGAGATAGACAACAAACAGGGAGACAAATAAATAAGTAATTGCAAGTTGAGAGCCGTGCTGTGAAGGTCATGAACACAGGGTATGAGTAGGAAGAGCTGGGGGGACCCCGCTAAGAGAGTGTTGCAGGGGAAATCTGTCTGGAAAGGAAAAGCTTGAAGCTGCGATTCTCAGCTGGAGAGGAGTCCACCAGGGAAAGGGCCAAGGGCAAAGCCTTCTGGGCAAAAATGGGTGACACAGATAAAGGGTCTAAGGTGGGAAGGAATTCCTGTGTGTGGGAACTGGAAAGAGGGCAGTCCTGCTGGAGTAGATGGGCCAGCTCGGGGAGACATCGCTTCCCTAAGAGATGGAGACTGTCAACAGAGGCTAGACAGCACAAAGCCACAGTGAGAAGCGTGGGCTCCATTTTATGTGCCACTTAGGGCTTTAACATACTTGTATTTATGTTTGGTGAAAGCATTCTGGCTGCACGTGGAGAACTTGTGGGAAGGAGCAAGAGGAAGAGCGGAGAGGCCACTTAGAAGACTCTTCATTCATCCTAAGATGAGCCTGCAGACAGAGCAGGAGTGGACGTAGAAAGAAGTAGAGGAATTTGAAATATATTTAAGAGTAGACCGCAGAATGTCCTGACGGATTGGATGTGTGAGGGAAGGGGGAGGAAGAAACAAGTCTGACTCCTGGGCTCCTGACTTGAGCTGTGGGTGTATACATAGAGGTGACACTGAGGTGGGGAAGATGGAGTATTGGTGGGAAAAATCAAGAGTTTGGCTTGGGTCCTGTTTAGTCTGAGATGCCTGGGGGCCATCTGAGTGGAGCTTTGAAGTCAGAGAGGAATCTTCGCTGAAAACATAAATAATAATGATTAATAACAAAAATGCCATTTATGGAGCACTAACTATGGGCCAGTTCTTATTCTAAGAGCATTCATTCATATGTGTTAATTCGTTCAATCCTTTTAAACAGCACGATGAAGCCAAGCTTTCTATTAACCCCCTTTTATAAAAGAAACTAAGACATGGGACACATGACTCCAAAGTCCATTCTCCTAATCAAAAGATTATATTCCAATATGGAAGGCATCAATATACAGAGGAACAGATGAGCCACAGCCACAAATATGATACAAACCACACAATACTTCCCTTTTCTCTGGCCATTTGCCCTGCCTCCCTGTTTTGCATTCCTACTGAGGTGCCTCCAACAGCTGCACCCCAAGTGTCTCATGCTCCTGCCCAGCCCTTTTGGATGTCCATGACTCTCCTCATATTCCACATGTCCTTTGTTGCATTTGATCAGGACTGTGCTGAGGATGTTAAAGGATCTGTGTATTCCCCCCCTCACAAAACAGAGCTATGCTTCATCAACAGTCATCTGAGATACGACGCTTTCAATCACAGGAGCCATGGGATGGGGCTTGGGAGCAGAGCAAGCGGGTGTGGAGGAAGCAAGTCGTCACGGCCATGGATTCAGAGAGTTGGAAGGACCTCAGATATTACGAAGGCCAGTCAAAGAGATGTTCATGAAAAAAAATTATTTTTAAGACTCCAAGGTGAAATAAATATGAGAAAATGCTGGTGTAAGCATCAGTAAGTTAGCTTATTTCCTGAAAAAGACTTGAACTGGCCAATGTGCATGGTGAAGCTCCAAGAGTGGCATGCAGAGAGCAGCATTGTATTTGACCACAAATTCTTGTTAAGGAGCATTCATGAACACATCCCAGATGTAGTGTTCTTAGGAACGTGCTTTGAGAAATGTTGACCAAACCCAACTCTGATTTACAGAGGAAGGAATAAAAAAGAACCCAGAAAGGGAAAGTGACTGGTACCAAGTCTCACAGCTGCCTAGTTCTAGAACCTGGGTCGCCCAACTTCTCTTCAGACTCATCTAGAATACACTCCTCACATCACCCCATGCACCTGGCACAGGTCCCGCCCTGTTCACAGAGAACCTTTGAGCATTAGCAGCCAGTTCAGAGATGTCTGACTTTGTTGAGGGGTTGCCAGCTCCCCAAGTGACTGAGTTCACTCATTCATTCCTTTGACTAATATGTTTGGAGTCCTTTCTATGTGATTTGTGATTTGGAGGAGCTGTCAATGCTGCGGAGAGATCATCCCATCCTTTCCACGCTAGCCTCATACTCAGTGAGGTATGGATAGTAAATTAACCAAGATGAAGTGGAAGGGTCAGATATGAGAGATATGAAGGATTTTTATCAGAGTAACATGATTAGGAATGTATTAATTTTAAAAATCTATGACACAATGCAGGAACATTTGGGGGTTTTCCCACGATAAAGGACAGTCTGTCGCCATGATGCTCAGCATAATTAAGCATTAGGCCTTTACTCTCAAAATATTTTCTTTTTAATGGTATATATATTAAAAACAATCAACTTTGGGGCACCTGGGTGGCTCAGTGGTTGAGCATCTGCCTTTGGCTCAGGGCGTAATCCCAGGGTCCTGGGGTTGAGTCCCACATCCAGCTCCCTGCAGGGAGCCTGCTTCTCCCTCTGCCTGTGTCTCGGCCTCTCTCTCTGTGTCTCTAATGAATAAATAAATAAAATCTTTATAAAAAATAAAACTAAAAACTAAAAACCATCAACTTCATAGAACTGTATAAAAAGTATTTTATAATTCCAACTCCCAGAGATGAACTCTGTTAACAAATTAGTGTATATCCTTCCATCCTTTTCTATGCATATACGAACGTAGATATATTCATAGTTTTTTAAAAAACAAGATTGCCATACCCATGCTTTTCTGCAACTGGTCTTTTTCACTTACTGTAGCATGCATACCCTTCTACATCATAGCTAGAGATAGATATATGTCATCGGCTCCCTAGGATCCCACTGTACAGATGTGTTGTGACTCATTTAGCCTGTCCTTCACTGAATGGCATTTGAATTGTTTCCAACCACAAATGAGGCTGCAGTGAACATCCTTGTACATATCACCATGGCCTTGGGTAAGGACATCCCAAGCAAAAGTCTTAGAAGTGGTAGTGCCGCCCCCAAAGATGTGCATTCCAAAAAGGTTGGTGGGTTCTTCCACCCTAGAAGCAGTTTCGATTCTCCCTCCCTCGAGCTGTGCGTGGAGTGCCCACCTGGTGGGACACCCCAGTTTTTCTCCTTCTGTCTCAACCCACCCCAAGTCCATCCTTTTTTTCCTCCTACATCCAGGCAGACACCTCCCCCAGAGTTGAGTCAACTGTTTTGACTTAAGTCTTGTGTTTCTTTTTAAAGCTTTCACTCCATAAATTCTGTGGTATTTCCTTCATGTTCTCTGTGTTTAAAAACTGCCTGTGCAGATGTCTAAGTGGTGCCTTCCTTCTCTCTGAAGACTCCCAGCTGGCCTGCCCAAAGCCTGATGTCTCTGGGAGGCTTGAGGCATGGGGCACATTCTCCCTGCCAACTAGGGCCCCCGAGTGAAAGGACAATGGGGCTTAGCCAGCACCACGGAAGTTCAGAGAACATTTGCATGTAACCTCATCTGAGCCGAGAGCAACCCTGAGGAGTAGGTAAGCAGGACCTTTCATGCGTGGGCTCTGAGAGAAATGACTTGAGCTCAGAGATGTAACAGAACTAAAATCATACATTAATAAATTCTGAAGGCCGGGCTTCAGCCCCAGTCTTCTGGCTTGAAACCCAGTGTTTTCCCCACTAAATCTAAAAATGCATAGTTCACCAAGCCAGCCTGTGGATGCGATACCATTTATCTTTATGGTTACCCCCTGGGTTTCCATAAAGTGTTGCTATAGTTAAGGAAGATGGAGGGATGGTGTGGGCCTGTGAGCTGCTTTATCTCCTTGCAGAAGATACTAGGGCCCCTTTTGGAAGGGGAAAACAACAACCTCCCCAACACCATCCAATATCTTAGAGATCCTCTGTCCACTTTCTGAGAACGTGAGGTCAGATTAGGAGGGCTCATCCATTTCTTCAGTCAAGTAACATTTGCTGAGCAATTGCTAAGCCCTAGGCACCGGGAATTGAAGCCCAGTGGATAAGACCAAGGTCTTGCCCCCAGAACTCACCTCCTGGGTTAGGGAAGCAGATATTTAAATACCTAAGTGGCTTCAGTGTAATAGGTACCATGACATAAATATGTACAGGGCACAGAGGGGGCAAAAAACAGGAGGGAGGAGATTGGAAAAAAATTGGGACACATGACACATAAGCTTAGACTGGACAGATGACTTCACTGAGCAGATGGGAACGGGACAGATGTGCTTAGCAGGGGGAGCACAGCTCAGGCTTGTTCCAAGGCTTCAGAAGCTGGCAGTAATAGGGCGAATGGGCAGACACTCAGAGGCCAGGTCACGCACCATTGTGGGCCATGCCAGAAAGTTTACACGTTATTCTAGGATCTGTGGGAAGCCAGAGGAGGACCTAAATTGAGCTGCAACATGATTAGCTTTGCTTTGAGAAGTTTCTCTCAGGAGGCAGATGGCTGGGTCATACCTGAGATGGGCAGACCAGCGAAGAGGCTGCGTGGCCCTCTAGGTACGAGATAAAGCTGTAGGGCTGGAAATGGGGAAGAGGAGACCACATTTGGGGATTACCGGGAAGGCAAAATCAACAGTATTGGGTCACCGATGGAGCATGGGGGGGGAAGAAGAAGGGGTTGTTGAGGAGAGCACCCCCAATTTCTGGCTCCATTGATTGAGCCCATGTGTGCCATGCACCACAGGAAGGACTTGGCAGGAGGACTGGGTAGAGGGGAATTCGCGTGGCTTCCGTGGTGAGCAAGCTGAGCCCCGGGGGGGCCACACAGGTAAAGGTGCTTGGGAGGCGGCCAGGTCAGGAGAGAAATCTGAAGCAGGGAAGTCGTTTTCGTTTCGAGAGCCATTTGCCGACAGGTGGGGTGATGCCATAAGAATAAATTGGCCACAGAGAAGAGGTGGAGTGTTCAAAAGCGGGCAATGGAAGGAATGCCATGAATAGCAGCTTTGGGGAGAAGGTGGGCAAGGGGCTGGGGGATGATGGGGTGCCAGATGGGGCTTTCAAAGAAATTGAGGAGGACCGGTCTGGGAAACCCCGCAGAGGGACCCCTCCGTTAGTGCATGAGGATGTGGCTTTCTGTCTCAAGTGATCTGGGTTCTTTAGCTCTCTCGGTGGGAAAGCTCTGCAGCCCTTCTGAGCCCTGGGTTGTCCTGGTGAGGTGGGGATAATGGTGCGCACTTCGCAAGGCGGTTGTGGGGAAACAAGGTGCCCGTGTGGCCGCTTGAGCAGAGCTCCGGAGCCCAGCCAGCACGTGCACATGCGGTCGGGGATGTTTGCACCAAAGCCACAGGAGAACGGTTGTAGGGAGCAGGAAACGGCCCAGGGTGTGAATGCCGCAGAAAGGTCAAGTGCGGTGGTTACCGAGGCATCTCTGGATTTGGCACGCGGGTCCTTCTACTCCCCCCCTGCCCCCAGGATGGCTGTGGTGCAGCAGGGGGTGCAGAGACCCAGAACCAGGGAGACGGAGGCTTAGAGGGAGCTGAGTCAGCCTCCTCGGTCATTCTGTGGCCCCACGGCTGAGAGGTGGGAGGAGACACACGTTTGCCCTGGCTGGAGGAGAATTTGCAGGTGCCGCTACTGGGGGTCCCAGGTGAGGTGCAAACACCCCCTCTCGGGAGCCGCGTGGGGACAGTGGCCATCTGTGTGTTTCCCCTCCCGCGGGGAGGACAGAACTCGCTCCTCTCTTCAAGGTTGCTATGGAGACATGGATGGGTTTGTGAACAGTTTTAAGGTCTATGTCACATCTTGACTTTGTGTTGGTCGTGAGGGCAGGGAACATATTTTATACATCATTGTGCACTCGCACCGCCCGGCCCACTGCGATCTCATGTACCCGCACAGCTTTTATTAGCATGAGCCAATCACTCCCAAACCTGTTCTCTCCGGCCCAGTTCTCTATCCTGAGGTTCAGATGTATAGCCAGCTGCCCACTGGTCCTCTTCTCACAGATACCCCGCAGATGCTAACAGACTTGAAATGTCTAAAGCCACACTCATTGTCACAGCCCCCTTCCTCCATTAAATGCTTCACCCTCATCCCGTGTTCCCCATGCCAGTGAATCATGCCTCCCCCCCCAAGTCAGAAACTGGGGCTCACCCTCGACTCTTCCTTCTCTCCCAGCTCCCCACCCCTATATCCAGTTAATCACCAAGCCCTGTTGTTTCCACCTGTGAAGTCCCTCTCATTCTGGTCACTACTCCCTTTAGCCATTCTTACTTATTTGAGAGAGAGAGACAGAGAGTTGGGAGGGGCAGAGGGAGAGGGAGAGAGTCCTCAAGCAGACTCCTCGCTGAGTACAGAGTCCGAGGCAGGGCTCGATCCCATGAACCCAAGATCATGACCTGAGCTGAAATCAAGAGTCAGTCACTTAACCAACTGAGCCATCCAGGCACCCCATCTGTTCATTCCTACATTCATTCCACTGGCTTTTTTTTTTCCCACTGGCTTAATGAACATGCCAGCATCTAGCCAGTATTAGGCAATGGGAACTCACTGGTGCGGGAAACAAGCTAGGTGTCCCATCTCACAGAGCTTGTATCTAGAGAAGGAGCTGCCCAGATCCCAGCTCTTTCATGATCATCATCTCTCATTAGGCCGCAGTAGTCTTCTAGGGGCTTCTGTGCCTCTCGTTCATCCATCAATGTTTCTTTGTTGAGCTTATGTGAGATGCCCAGCACCCTAACCAGAGCATAAAGACCAGCATGACTGGGAGGCATGGAGCAAGGGGAAATGTGAGGCTGGGCGATGTAGGAGAACAGCCAGCGGTCAGAACACCTAAAATCTGCTGGGCCCTGTGAAACATGTACTGTTTCCTTCCAAAAGGAGCGGGACGCCATCGAAGGAAAGGCTTCGTGCAGGGAAGTGACATAATGCAATTTAGGCCAACTCTATCCCATCTGCTTTCACTATGAAAATGAGTGTGGAGCTCATCAGATAGCAGTCTAACATCCACATGTCGCCAGGTGCCCCAGCCACACAGCAGGGGCCCCAGAGCCAAGCTACCGTTCAGACCTTGACTGCGCGTGTCATCGGGAGGTGGGAGATGCCCTTGAGTGCAGGCAGCTCTTGATATCGCTAATCAGACACGACCCACCCTATGTCCTTCACATCTCAGCGTCTCTATCAATTTATGTCACCCATGATCTCAGCTTGTCAGATGTTAGCACTTTCTAAATTATCACTGAATCTCTCCTGGCGCTCGGCGTGGCTGAATGTGGCTACATGTTGATGATTACAGAGAGCTCTGTCTGTGAACATGGAGAGTCAGCAGATGGTTCGGCTGCCTTAAGGCAAGTCTTGGAGCTTTCAGGCAAGTGAGAGCCCGGATCAGCCATTTTTCACCTCGAATCACTGGAGCTGGGGCAGGCATTGCAGCGACAGACTGCAGAACGCAGAAATTCTGGTCATTGCATGGCCAGAATGCAGAAATTCAGAATCCAACGTCTGACAGCAGACGGGACTGGTACCCCCAGCAAGTCAGCACCATGAAGTCCCCACGCAGGGGAAAGAGGGCATGGTGACATATGCATGGGGCCTAATAATGCGGATCCCAAAGCAGAAGATAATTGGAAGTTTTGGCAGCAGAGCTTTCAAGGAAATACATACATGAGTGGGTAGCAGGACCCCAGGCCCCAGAACGGCCAACAGAAATGAGAACTGAGTCGTGGTGAGGCGGGGTTGGAAAGAAGATGGATAGAATAGGTACGTAACTAGAAGCCTCCACATCCCAAGGGTTTAACTACAGAATTTTCGTTCTCACTCACCCAACAGTCCAAATGTGGGTGTGCAGTAGGCAGCCTTCCACGCGGTGATCTGGGGACACAGGCTCCACCATCCACTACCACAGATGCCTCTGCTCGATCATCCTGCAACCAGCTGGTGAAGGGGAAAAGGAAAAAGAAAAGGTGTGAGGAAGGTTTTTAATAGGTCAGGCCTGGGAGTGGCATAAACATGCCCATCCTGACGTCGTTGGCCAGAATTCAGACACGGCCACGCCTACCTGCAGAGGAGGCTGGAAATGGAGTGGGCCCAGGAGAAAAAGAAAAACAGCTTGGTGAACACCTAGCATTCCTGCCACAGGTAGTTCCCATCTTGAGTATGTTCTCAGCCAATGATTCCTGCCTAGGAAGCCGGCTGCTAGAACAAGGTGGAAGGTGATTCCATTGAGGTCCCCCCAAAAAAGCCAAAGCCCAATCAGTTCAGGATCAAGGATAAAGAGCAACCAGGGCAGCCCCGGTGGCTCAGCAGTTTAGCACTACCTTCAGCCCAGGGCGTGATCCTGGAGACCCGGGATCGAGTCCCATGTCCGGCTCCCTGCATGGAGCCTGCTTCTCTCTCTGCCTCTCTCTCTGTGTGTCTCTCGTGAATAAATAAATAAATAATATTAAAAAAAAAAAAAAGAGCAACCAGCCTGCAAGATGACAGGGTGCTGCCCTCCGACTATGTTCTGGCTCTCTCTGCTGAGTCTATTTCCCATGGTGCTCCTGCTAGCTGGGGTTCTGTTCTAAAGTCACAGCTGGGAGCTTGCCCATAGCTTTGTGAGGCCATTGGAGCCTCCCTGTGTGGTGCTCATCCAGGCCCAACTAGACTAGACTAATCCACCTAACTAGATCCTCTTAGAATGTGGTGCTACTTGAATCAGTTCCCTGCACCCCAATGGACTATGTGAATAAGAAATATTTGCTCTGCCTGCAGAAGAAGTCGACTTTGTACCTTGGATGTTGTTTCAAGCCCTGTCTTAACGAGGCCTAGCTCCCTCCCCGTCTGCACTGGTCCATGTACTACTGAGTGAGGTCCCAGCCTGCCTTTTCCCTGTGCCCATCTGAGTTTTGAAAGGCTTCGTGCCATTCTGTATCCTCACCCACCCCCCACCAACAGGCCAGAATCCTCCTGTGTATTTTCAAAACTCAGATGTCACCTCCTCAAGGAAGCCCTCCAGACTACCCATGATGATGATTGGCAATTTTGTGTCCTGCCATAACACCCCAGGTTTTCTCCACTGAAGTTGCCTGACTAGTTGCCTATCTATCTGTACCCTAGATGTAAGTCTTCTGAGAACAGAGGGTGTGTGTATCTGATTCAAGAGTGCAGCCCCAGTGGCAAGGAGAAAGCCCGCCTGTCACTCAGTAGGTGTTCATGAAATGCTCGCGTGAAGGAATGAATGCCTGTGCTTCAGGTAGCAGCCACCAGATGGCAATAGTACTCTTTGGGTTATGAGGGTAACTGCTCATAGAACCCCTGAAAGAAATTGAGGTCTGTTCCCATAATCCAAACACTTGGTTATTTTACTATAAAATGTATCAGTTAATTGAAATAACCACCAAAGCATTGCTCAAGCTAGCCCTCCTACCAGAGATGTAACAAACGGAATGCCATAATGAAAGGAAGAGGTACAGAGAAAGCACCAAGGAGTCAGTGAGTCCTTAGGACCCCTCTCCCCGTGATCTCATGGTATTATTTAACTGAAGACTCTAGACGATCCATTCAGAGTCCTGAGCGGGTGAGGTCTCCGAAGCTGTCCCAGCCTGACACCCTTGTGGCTGTCTGTACCCATTCTGGGTTCACTGGCTCTAATTTTACCTGCTTATCTTATCAGGGTTTTGCCTGTAGACCAGTTTGGCTGGAGAGGAGGGTTTATGAGGGCTCGTGAGAGATAAGGCTGGAGGCAGGGCAGGGCCAGTGGGAGGAGGTCTCTGGATACCAGCTGAGGAAGGTGGACTCCACCCCACGCACAACGGAGTAGCCGGCAAAGATTCTTGTGCCATGCACACATGTGTGTGTAGGCAGGCCGTGAGCATGAGTGAAAGGGGAGTGGAATGCAGAGGGAGGGATGTGTGCCAAGTGGAGTTGAGGAGGACTGATGATGGGGCACGGGGAGGGGCAAGCAAGGGAGACCCACGGGGTGCAGGTAGGGGGTCACTGTAGCCACCTAAGGTGTAGGGCTGAGGCACCAGACAGCCTGGAGGTGTCAGGGATGGTGGGCCCTGGGTGGATCCAGGTAGGTCCTGCAGGATTGAATGACTGGTTGGGAAGGAGAGGGGGAGACAAGAGCCTAGCAAGGAGCCCCACTATTGGGCCAAACCCTGGCTTTGTGCAAATTAGAAAAAGGCCTGACTTCCCAGGACACTAGACTTTCACCTGCCGGTGAACCGTCTGGTCTGCAGAGCTCCTAGGGGAATAGGGCCCCGGAGTCAGGGAGTCCATGCCCGCCCTGCTCCCCGGCGGGTGGGACCCCAGGTTCCAAGCCTGGATGCAGGAGACAGGGATGGGATGGGGTTTCCAAGCGAAACGGGGACAATGGAAGGTGGCCTCCTTTTAAGAGGAAGAGCATCCCGAGTTTCATACATCCTCAATGTCGTGGTTCTCGAACTTTAAAAGCGGGTGTCAGACGCACAGGGAGGGCTTGCTAAAACACAGGCTGCAGGTGTCTGAGTCCGTAAATCTGGGCCCGGGCCTGAGAACTGGCATTTCTACCAAATTGCCTGGTGATGCTGATGCTGCTGGTTCCAGGACCACTCTCAGAGCCCTACCCAAACCACATGAATCAGGATCCAGGTAGAAGAAACATCTGGACGTCTTCCCTCCACCTACACTGTAGGTTCAAAGACAGCACCCCTGCAGACAGCTCAGGTCTGAGGAGGCCGCTGATTTGAGCCGCAGCGTATCAGCAAACTGCTGGGTTTCTATTTGCGAATTGCCCCCATTTTGTCTCTAACACTCCCTTCTATCCCCCAGGAGAGGATTCAATGTCCCCTCTTTCCCTGACAGGAGTACCAGACTGGCCAGCATCGTCCAGTCCTCCCTAAGAAGCAACATGAACTTTCTCAAACTTGGTTCTCTCACGCTAAGCACTTGCCACTTTGCTTCTAGCTCTTCTAGATATCTTCCAGACATTCCAGAAATATCTATCCTACATCTCCCGTGGGCAGGACGTGCCTGCTTACTGCTTACCTGCCGAACAGGAGCCATCCATCCCCCTGCCTCCCTTCTCTGCTGTGAGCTCATCCTACCCCAACCCTGGTCTCACCCCTGTGCTGTCCAGCCACCCAGTGCCTTGGAGTAGATATCCGTCTCACCTGCCAATTAAATCATTCGAGGTTCTGCAGAGACTAAAAAAAGTGTGTCCTTTTTCTCAATACGTTAGTAGAAAGGAGAGGTAACATAAGGTGTGTGGGGGATAGAAGTAAATATGGGTCTGAAATCCCACATAATTACATAATGGAGAGGTATTGCCAAGGTAAATTAATAAGAAAACAGTTGGGTGATGTTTACCGACAGAATCAGGTTGGGGTGTGTTAGTCTCTGCTTTTGCTTTGTCAAATGAGCCACGAATACATCTCCAAGGAGGCAACCCCCTCATGGAAGTGACCACTATTTTTCTACGAGGGAAATTGCCAAGTTAAGGCCTGATTGCTACCTGGGGCTCCTGTACCACGGGCATCTTTGTGGAACACCCTCCCAATCTGGCTGGCCGGCCGGCTCTCTCGCGTCTGTCCCATCTTTCCATCGGTCCTGCTCCCTTTGCCACCCTCACAGGCCTGGAATGTCTGCCCTAAATTTGTATCCTCTCACATCAGAACGCCTGGATGGTAAAACTGAGATTCAGATCACATTCATTGTCACTGTCATGTAGACACTCCCCCTCCCCCCCTTCTCCCAGCGAGTTCTATAACTTGGTCAAGCCACTTTGGGTTTGAGACAAGACCTAGGCTCACAACCGAGTTCAGAGAAGCCAGCACACTATCACCCTTTTAGAGTACACCCTGGAACATCCTCTAGGTGAGGAACTCAGAACAGGGGCCAGGAGAGGAGGAAGGATAAGAGAAGTACCCTATGCTCGGGGAGCTTGCCACTCGGTGACCCAGGACACCAGACTTGAGCCTCAACCACAGGATGCAGAGTCCAGGTGAGGACTCTAGATCAGTGCCAAGAATCACCATCTTGGGAAACCAATGAAAGACTACAGGCACCGAGTCCAGTCTTCCACCTTCATAGCATCCTGGGCACCTAGTTGACTGGCCTCTGCTTGATTTCCTCCTATTCTTGGGAGCTCAATTCTCTGTGACGTAGCCCTTCTCTTGCTGCAGAGCTTCAGAACCTGCCTCGGATTTCCCCAAGGCTGTTGCCTCTCCCGTACAGTCACTCCCACATCTGCCCTTTCATCAGCTAGTGACCCTGTGATTTAGACAGGGTTGGAGAGTGCCCACTTGACCAAGCAGCTATACTCAGTCTCGGCCAGGTTCCGTGAATCTTGGGAAAGACAAGATCAGCCCTCAGGTTGCTCAACTCCTGGCCCAACAATTATATACCTGCCATTGCATTGAGAGCAGTCCCGACTCCAGGTTTCTGGATTTGAAATCCACCACACTACTAATCTCCCAACAAACCTGGGTGAGAAGGTGAGGGTTAGAACCATGGGCCCTAGAACTTCGAACTTCATGAAGAACAGGCCAATCGCCTGGGCTCTGAGTCGATGCACAAGTGAGGTGAGGGTCAAAGGGAAGGCTGCTCTTCACACTCTAGCTAGAGATATGGAGTCAGAGGCTCTTTCTTTCTGTTTAGGGAAGGGTTGACACTATTCCAACGTCATGGTGCTTCATCCAGGAGAGACAGGGAGCAAAGGTGGTCCTGGAGGAAGGCAGCATCAAAGCCATAGAAACAGTCCGAAAGGAACACCCATCCATAGGGGACCAGACAGACAGACAACAGCCAGATCCGCACCAACAGACTGGTGGCAAAGACTTTGCTTGTCCAGAGTAGAGAGGAGGTAGTAAGTTCCCATTCAGCCTTCACCTCATTCATCCTGGCTGGCTTGGAGTCCGGGTCCCAAATACCACAATTCTGATTTATACCAGCTGTTGGCAGAAAAAGGTGTAACTTTCCATCTGTCATCAATGAACCTAGTATCTGTTAACATTTAACACGGTTGGAAAGATCTAGAAAACCCACAGTCCATGAGTTCTAGGGTTCCCGGAGTACACATGGGGAGAACAAAGGAAATTTTCTTCTGTATGTTGATCTGCACTTCCAAAAATCTAGAATGAACGTGTATTACTTTTGCAAAAGAGGTGGGGGGAAGTTCTGGAAAAATTTTTTATTTGGGCTGCAAGCAACTGATAGGAGGATAACAGCACCCAGAGGTGTTCATTCACTCCATCTCACTTTCTCCAAGAGGATCACCCCAAAGATGTGGGGTCGATATCATCTCCCTGTGCTCATGTCTTTTTGCTCAGTACGAGTTCAGCCTTGGCCACGAAGTGTAGAACATTTCAACCTAATTATCTTTGCCTTGGAAAGAGCTTCCATCTAGCTCTTTACAGTGCCCTGAAAAAGGAAAGCTCTTTTAACATTTCCTCTATGCTGCTGCTTTTCTAGGATGGCAACAAGAAATGAATATAAGATACCGAGCTTCCACCTGTGGAAGACTATTCTATGGCATGAATTCTGGTTGTGCCAAGACTAGCACTGGAGAGCCTTGAATTTGGGAACTAGAAGCCACTGAGCCCCAGATTTATGACTCACCCATCTGCTCCAGGCAAGTTCCTGAAATTTATGAAATGCAATTGCTCTAAAGGATACAGACCAGGAAGTGCACGGTTGAAATAGTCCACCTGGCCAGAGACACTGTTGTGAGGACTAATTTAGGGCCTTGCTCATTTTAAAGGGGAGGATTTCTCATTCACGATAGAGTGTTTTCCATGCCATCTGAAGTATCATAAAGCAGTCAAGTCCTGCTTCAAATGTTCAGAAAATATCCCTCACCAAAGGTCATTTGCTGTTTCCATCTTTAGGGCTAACTGCTCCTGTGGTTCTTGTCTAAGTGAAAAAGTCCTTTTCTTTTTCTTCTTTTTCTTCATTTGTGGCTTTAACAATTAGCTATTGACTCTGTAGTCTGCATCCAGATTTTTCTTACGGAAATAAGTTCCATGGTTTCCCTCTCCAAGAGCCCAGATCATGCCACAGAATCATCTCTAGTCCCGAATCATTAAGAATGAACTGTTAATGTTTTTCCCTTCAGGTGTGGCCCATTGTCCACCATAACAGGGTGACTGACTATATGTGCAGAGTGTGTACAGGTTGGTACCCATTAGAGGCAAGAAATAACGTTTCCCTGTAAAAGGAGATTTTTAAGAAGTCTCAATATTTTTAGGTCAAATCCAGTCAAAAACAAGTTCTTTCAGATTCCGCTTACTCGAATTCAAATTGAATTCAAAAATTAAAACCAAAAGGCTGAGGTCACTCAAATGAAATTCGTGTGACCTCAGTCTTTTGATTTTGCTTTTCAGACTGATATGTCTCTGCAGACAGAATCTTAAAGACACCAAGCTTTTCTTTAGAGACAGAGAAAAATTGACATAGGTTTTATAAACACTTAATTCCTACGAGACATGGGCCCAGACTAGCTGGCGTAGTTTGGGTATGTGTGATAGTGTTGGTTTTCACTCTGTTATGATTTGCTTTTAAATATTTATTTGCGAAATATAAATCTTGCTAACATTGAAGTCTGTTCTGAAGAAGTGACTACTGCTTTTGCTGTTGCTTAATGGAACTGCTGAATCTTCTTAGAAAACAAAAAGATTCAGTTATATAAACAAGTCATCCCAGTGAAGCATAAAATAACAATTCTAGAGAATGCACTGCTACCCCTTCCCTGTGCGGCTGGAGCTAAGTTCTGCAGATGTGCGGTAAATTAGGTACCCTCAGATAACAGCCTAGGCGGTTAATCAGCTACCAAAAAATGTGAGCAACTCAAAAAAAAAATGCTGAGAAATTGGAGTCTGTGTCATTCAAACAACGAGCACTCACTTGAAAAATTGCAAAAATATCATCGGTGCCATCAGTACATTCATAGATTCCTGCTCCATTGATCCATTCCCATTGCTAATACACCTGTTACGTAATAGGTGCTTCCTCGCTGTCTTGTTCAGACCATCAGATTGTACTTCCTGGTGGACTGTTCTGATTTTCTGTCAGTCAGCATCATGATCTAGAATGATCATTTCATTCAGTGAAAGAGAGTAGGTCTGAGCAGAAAGGGCTGAAGGACATCAAATGTACAACTGTTTTAAACAATCGTTTTCCACCAGGGATGAATTTGCATCCTATATAGTGTCAGCACGGGCTATGGTAGTCATGGGCATGGGGACTCCACGTCGGAGGACTAGTTGGGAGAACGCACCCTTTCCTTCCTTGACTATATGAGTAAACTATTCATAGCTACCAATGCTCTAGTCCAGTGGATCAGCTAATCCAATCACAAGCATTGTTTTCACTGAGACCTGGCTCGTTGTTCCATAATGCAGCCCATTGCCTTTCCCATAGTGAATCAGAAGGGAGATGGGTGGAGGAAGGAGGAGGCCAACAGCAAAGACATTATCAATTTTTCACACAATAATTCACAGGGTGTACTGCTGTGTACCAGGCACTGTACTGGAATGGATGAAGGGGACACAGCCTCTGCCCTCAAGAGGCCCATGCAGTAGGAGGGGAGACAGGTGTAGAGACAGATCATGGCCATGTGGTAGGAGCAATGATGGAGACAGAAGAGGGGTATATTCCCAGCATGAGCAGAGCTGACCCTTAAAGGAAAAATAAGCCTTGCCCAGATGTTGGTGGAGAGCTGGGGTCTCTGGGAAAGGGGTCAATGGTGTGCTAGAGAGGGTTTGAATGGGCTCACGAGAACCAGTCATTAAATGTTTGGGCATCTTGCAAGCTGGCTATTACACGTGGTCATAAATTATTAAATACTAAATCATCAAAAATACTTCAATTATTGTAATTATTAAAAAGCAAATTATGTAAGTTTGCAATTGAATAAACCATATAAAAACAAAAACAATAAATATGAAAAATGTATCACTCCCTGATTATTTTACATTTTACTAATACCTGTCCTCTTGAGGTTTTTTTCCTGGTTTGTGGTACATGTCTGGTGAAAATACTGTCTAATGGTGGCTACTACCCATCTCTTCTTAACTTCATGTTCAATGACACCATGTAGGTTTGAAATGGGGCGTGGTGGGAGTATTTATACCAGAAAAGCCATACGTGCTACAGATGAGGGATTATTTCATCCCCGGGAGGCCACTTACCAGCAGGTAGGGGCAAGACCATTCAAGATCAAGGCAGGGATCTCCAAGCTGTGCAGAAGGAGGGGGAACACAGGCAACAGGGACCTGGGAGAGAGGATACCAAACCCCACATGAACTTTCAGGCCACATTGAAGAGCTGGAGCCAGAAGCTTCAGAGGACTTGTGTGGTGTCTGGTCTATGAGATCCAGCAGAGACCTGGCCGGGTAAAAGGAGCTTTGGCAGCATCTGGTTGGGGGGCCCTGAAACGGGCACCATGGGCAGGTGGATGGTGGCAAAACCTTGGGTGCACAGGGCCCCCGGAAGAGGGTCTAGAGGAAGAAGTACAAGAGGCTGGGGGGGCAGAGGACCAAAGCAAGCTGCCCGTGGAAATGGAGTCCAGGAAGAGGCTCAGGAGGCATGGCCCAGACTAGCTGGCCATGAGAAGGAAGCATAATGGACAATAAAAGATAAGAGTGTTTCAAGAAGCAGGAGAGAGAGAAAGGGGAGAAAGAGTTGGGGAGAGACCTGGAAAGAGAGGTGCAGAGCATAAATGTTCAACCCCCAGCCCCAGAAACCAGCATGAGGACCCACACCATTTCTTTAAAAAAAAAATAAGGGGATCTCCCGCCCTGTGGCCAAGAAGTATTAAAATATGCTATGTCGATGCTCCCAGATCCACAGTTGGTTCTAGATGTTAGGGCAAGGGGGGAACCAAAGTGAGAAAGAAGATCCAAAATTGGATTTACCAGTAAGTGATGTGTGTCCAGTGATGGAAGTGGACAGAGGGACCCTCCTGGTTCTGTAGGAGAGCAAGGATGACAAGGGAGAGGCTGGCGGAGAAGGAAGCATCCTTCCCCTTCCAGGGTCAGAAACGAGGCACGGCCACCCCAGGAAGCAACTGGCCTCCCTAAAATGTTCTGAGAAACCTGACCTGGTGATTTCAACCAATAGTGTTGGTCATCAAGAGGACTCGAGCTCCGCGTGACCAGTGAGTTGGATGTGGGCAGTCGGAGGCTCCCCACCCCTCCCCTGTCCCTGTCTTTGGAATGCACATTCTACCTGAGGTGGTTCCCAGAGAGGGAGCTGTGTTCAAGGAGGCAGGTAGCCTTGGGAGAGGAAGGTGACCTTGAAGCCCTGGACTAAATATGTGAGTGAGCCTCCTAAAGGCCCCTCTCTCAACTGTCAAGATCCTGGCGGGAGGATGCGGAGTGCTACTCCTCTAAGTTTCTCTGCTGGGTCCACCTGCCACCTGGCAGTCTGTGCACTCTGCTCTGCTCCACCTCTTCCTCCATTTCTCCCCAGAGGGCCAGTTTGCAACCAGCACACACCAACAGGCGTAATGAAGAAATGGCACAGCAGTGACACAGAATCTAACACACAAGCTCAGACTCTGGATTCCTGAGCCAGACAGGATTTGAATCCTAGTTCTGTGAATTATGCACTTAATTTACTTCAAACTGAGCCTCAGTCTTCTCATCTGCAAAATGGGGATAGTGATAAAATACACCTCATGGAGTTATTGTGGGGGTTAAGAAATACAATACAAAATAGTCACAACAAGGCCTGCTATCCAGCTGGAGCTACTAACGATAACGTCAGGTGTCGTTGGGACACCTCGCCACCCCGGCCTTCTTGCCACACCCGTCGGGCTGTTGGATCTCGGGCCTGACCTGCCTTTCAGACATGGATTCACGATTTTCCAAAAACTAGAATACAGCAACATACACTTAACATTCAAACTGCATTCACTAGTCAAACCATACTCGATATCGTTCGTCTTTCTCTGGAAATTTAGAAGTTTCCTTTAGGTTCCTGTCATGCTTCAGGGTCACTGTTAGGAGCAGGAGTTATGGCTGGCACGAAAGCACCATGGTTTGGGAACAAATGTCCTCTCAGATCCGTGATCTGTGACATGGCCAGACACTCATCTCCCGCCTACAAGGTTTCTAGCCTCACCCTTTTCAAGATCTGCCCAGATCTTTTTCTGTTGTTGCTTTCAGTGTTAGCTGACTCACATTATGTTCTCTGCCTCTCCCCTCTCACGTACCTCGGAAGCCATCTGGTAGGCAGCTAATAATGTGGTTTGTAGAACAGTGTACCTGGTTTTCCAGGCTCTCAGCTCAGTGAGCACGGCCCCACCCATCCAGTCTCCCTGGGCTCTCCCTGGTTCACCTCCACTGCTGACAACCATCCCCCCTCTGCTTCTTCCATGTGCTCTTCCTCTCTCCATGCTTCACCCACTTCCTTCTCTCCCTTCTGGTTCGCCTTCTTTCTCACTTTGCCGGCCTCATCCATTTTCTCCCCCACAGAGCTCATAGATTCAGAACAGCACTTGCTTGAATCTCATTGTCTGAGCAATGACTGCCCTCCCTGACTTCTGTCTGTTAAAAAAAAAATTCTTGTCATCCAAGCTTCATGACTGCCTGGATTCCAGATAAACTAAGATTTATTGTGTGTACACAATGGCGACCCCCAGGCGATGCACTTTGAATGCATATCATGAGCGTGCTGAGGAGAAGAGTTTAAGCAAGCAGCCTCTTTGTTTTTTCTGGAAAACATTATTATTGTAATTATTGAAGAAGGTAAAAAAAAAAAAAAACCAAAAACGACGTCAAATGAACGCTTTGTGTGGCCAGATCAGCGATTGAGGTCAAAGGAGTCATCATGAGGGCAGCGTGGCCCTCTATAGGAGGCCTGGGGGCTGTATCATGCTCAGCTGTGAATGGACACAGGGGGCTTCCGAGCAGCCCACTTAGCATCTGTGAGTCTTTGTTGGCCTACCCTTAATATTCTCTCTTCTCTCCTTTCCCCACAAAGCCAAAGAGCAAATAGGAAGGTAAAGAGTTAGGAAGAGTTCAGAGGCTTGCTGGAGACAGGAAAAGATGGAGGGGTAGAGGGAAAGCCTTCCTTTTCCCCATCTCATAACGAAGCACTTTCCTACCCAAGCAGCTGAATTAACCCAACCCTGTTTAACCCAACCTACTTGTTGAGATGGACAGAATAATAGGACTTTGGAAGAGCTCACTCCATCATTTCAGCCTTTTTAATAACCAGACAAGAAGATGCTATGTAAGGATAATGTGGGGTAAATGATTAATCCTATGGCCAAAATCCTTGTCTGCTCTCAGAATAATCAATTCAGGTATCATTTTTTTTTTGGGGGGGGGGAGGAGTCACTTGGGTCAGTCATCCCAACTTTGTTTCCTTCAAAGTCGAGTTCAGTTCCATTTGAATTTGACTCCATTACTCACTGAACTGATTTCCTGGGGGCCCCAAATGAATATTTTGTTCCAGATAGATAGGGCTTTTCCTCAGAGCATCTATTAAGCGTGCAAAGACAGAACAAGAAGAGAGAACTATTTTAAATGACAACAGTGTCTTTGTAGGCTTTCTTTCCGTTTATGTCTAAGACTCGCTAATTATACCTTAATGGATTTTTTTTCATGTTGAAATTCGTGTGTTGGGATCCCTGGGTGGCGCAGCGGTTTGGCGCCTGCCTTTGGCCCAGGGCGCGATCCTGGAGACCCGGGATCGAATCCCACATCGGGCTCCCGGTGCATGGAGCCTGCTTCTCCCTCTGCCTATGTCTCTGCCTCTCTCTCTTTCTCTCTCTGTGACTATCATAAATAAATAAAAATTAAAAAAAAAAAAAAAAAAAAAGAAATTCGTGTGTTAAATGTTGAGGCTTCCATTGACATTAGGATTGGACTGAGTCTGTATCATGAGAACATATCTTACTCATTCAGTTAGTTCATTTAAAAATCCTGCATATTGTGTCGACATGATGTCAAGCAGCAGGTTTCACACCAACAGATACATCTTTTGGAAAGCTGAGATACATGCATTGCTTTAGGGAAATGAATAGTCTTTATCCCAATAGTCATTAGAGGCTACAGTCAGAAATCTAAAACTCTTTTTTTTTTTAATTAATAGACTTTATTTTTTAGACTAGTTTTAAGTTCACAGAAAAATGAGCAGAAAACAGAGTTCCCATATAACCCTGCCCATCCTGGCAGCTTCCACTGTTATTACATCTTACATTCCCGTGGTACATTTGTTATAAATGATGAGCCAGTATTGATACATTATTATTAACTAAAGCCATGGTTCACACCAGGGTTCATGCTTTGTGTTGTACATTCTACAGGTTTTGACAAATGTATAATGACATGTAGCCACGATTACAGTATCAGAATAATTCCACTGCCCTAAAAATCCCCTCCCCTTGCCTCCCTGGAAACCACTGATCTTTTCAATGTCTCCGTAGTCTTGCCTATTCCAGAACATCACATAGTTGTAATCATAACAGCACACAGCCTTTTCATACCAGCTTCTTTCATTTATTAATATGCATTTAATGTTCCTTCATGCCTTCTTGTGGCTTGATAGCTCATTTATTTTTATCACTGAGTGATATTCCATTGTATGGATGTTCCACAGTTTGTTTATCCATTCTTTTCTTTTTAATTAAATACCACCATGTGCTCTACATTCTACTTAGTTCTATGAGGGATACAAAAAAACAAAACAAAACAACAACAAAAAAAAAACAAAAAAAAAAACCTAAAATGGCTTTATTTTCCAGGTTTGTCTAATTATGAAGATAAGACATATGTTAGGAAAAATAATATAGAAGTATATTTTAGTGCATTTAAGTGCATAGTTGGCACCCAACTAACGTGATCTAGAAAAGCAATATTTTCAGGGGAATATACATCTCTTGAAATTAGACATGTATTTTTTGCATGCTCAGGGTCCAAGGTATTCATCAAATCTTCAAAGGGATAGAATCCACCTCCTCCCAATATCACGAACCACTGCAAAAATGGGGAGGGGGGCAAATCATCATCAGTTGCATGTATACAGCTGGAAAATAGCTCATGAATGTGGTAGGGCTTGATTTAGAAACTGAAGGATGGAAAAACAACTGAAGGACGGTGGTAGGACATGGTTTGCTGAAGCAAGGGATGAAGAGTAAAGCAGGCTAAGAAAGGGATGTCTTTCAAAGTCAAGGAGATATTTAAGTGGGGCTTATAAACTGCAGAATTTCTTGGTCACCCTCAATAGAAAATGTCCCATGCCAACTGTTAGTGGGCACACAGGTGCACACACATACATGATTTACAGAAGCAACCCTGCCCTTTGGTTCCCTTTGCCAGTTCTGTGTGGACTAAACCCCCCTCTAAAGGGGCTTTGGATTAGCAAGTCGGTACGAAACCATGAAGGCAGAGGGGAGAGGAGGGATGATTACCTCCGATCTGTCAGGTTGATCTCAGCAGTGGGCTCCGAAAAGCTTTGTTCATTTTCACCTCTGTAGCATGGATGAGAAAGTGCCATGCAAACTGTAAAGCACTTTGTGAAAGTTCCCATGATTATGCTGTGCCATCTCATGGGAAATATGTTTCCTTTTCTTTTCTGCTTTTCTCAACCAAATCCATCCTTAAGTGTCTGGCTCAAAATCCAAGATTTCTTCATTTGTTCATTTCTTCTGGTCTCTCTTTACTACAAGGCTGTGAGACAGAGCTGCTCGCTGATGGACACTAGACACTAAAATGATGTCTGACATGTAGTAGGTGTTCGATAAATACTTTTAAAATGTACTACTAATAGAACTCCTCCTGGGATGTTTTTTGTTGTTTTTCTTCCTTATAAACTTTTAATTTGTGCCATTCACATAGTAGATAATCATTCAGTTATGTGTCTAGAAACAAGATCTGGTTTGAGCATCTTACCTACCTCACCATGAATTAGGCAGGGTGCAGACAACCCATGTGGTCCTTCTTTGTATAGGTCAGATAATGTCACACCAAGTATTCATATTGTTCTTCTTTTCCTTTACCATTTGGACTTGTTTCCTATTGATGTTCTCTTGTCTCAGCCTCAAATGATACTAAATGATGTTTACAACTTTAAAAAAATGCATTTTCTGAAACAATTTCATGGGGGAGAGGAGTGAAAGAGACCCTTTCTTCCTCCCTCATTGAACCTCCACAGCAGAGCTGACTTAGCTAAAGCCTTGGGTGAGAGTAAACTTGAGTTCCTGCAATCATCTAAACCCATGAGGCCCCACATCCCCAGTGGCGAAGGGGACTGGCAGCCAATGACCCACCTTCACTTCACAGAGTTCCTGAAAAATAACCACCCATGTCTCTACCACTGTTTTGTTGATTTGTTGGTTTCATTGTCAATAGACTGTAGGCAGGTGCTAGGCCAACTTCTCTGATAAATTTGACTTAGAAGACAGGGTCTTCAACCTCTGGAAACTGCAGGGAGAATAGACAGTGAGTGATAACACAGGTCGGAAACAAGCCACAAAAAGATCATGGGTGACACTGGTTGGGTCTTTCAGCCTCAGAGGGATTGTATCTCTGTGGCGTCTTCTGGAGCCAGCGGTCTGTGTCTCAGCCTTGCGGTTTTGGTAGTCCATTTTACCAGTTTACCCAAGAGTTATCAGGATCCAATGAGTTGATTCATTCTAACCAAACCACAGACTGGCTTTGTTTTCCCCCCCAATCACAGTATTAATTTAGAGTGAGAGATACATCTTTCCAGGGCCCAAAAATTTGGTGTCAGGGCACTTACCTTCTGATATACGTGAAACTGATAGCGTACATTTCTAAAGAGGGGAGAGCTTGCTAAGCATGGAATCAGAGTCTTGGGTTATACTTCTATGTGGAATAGTGCAGTCTAATATACACACCAGCCTTGCTCTGCTTTGGAAAAGATCTTCCCAGGGAAAAGAATACTACAGTGTGGAGACACATAGACACATTCTTCTTCTTCACTTTTTTCCTGCATTTCATGGGGATTACCACCCATTTACATATGTCATTATAAAATATCCTTTGTTTCGGTATTTTAAAATCATACTTAAAATTCTCTTAATTCTAAAGTATGTGATCATTGCAAGAAATTTTAAAAAATAAGATTTCTCAGATGTGTAAAGAAAAAGTTAATCCTCTCACATCTCTCCCATGATCTCCATTCCCAGCCCAGCAGTAATAGATGTGGACAGACTGGGTGTACACCCTCCTATACCTTTCACCGGGGCCATACTAAGATATACAGCATAATTTGTGGCTTGATAGCTCATTTATTTTTATCACTGAGTGATACATATTCCATTGTATGGATTTTTTTTAATTAGTAGACTTTATTTTTTAGACTAGTTTTTTTTTACCTTCTTTTATAAATATGGGATTATGTAATGCACTTGACTCTGAAACTTAACTCTTCTCACTTGATGCATCACAGTCACTCCCCCTAGGTCAATTGATAGAACTTAAACTCATTGCTTTTAATAATTATGTCATATTCCATGGAATGGGTACATGTACCCGGTGTTTTACTTCCAGTCAATTCTAGTCTTTAGCCACTATACAAATCATCAAGCTTGAAACACTCCTGTCAAAGTGGGTTAATGCCTTTTCAAAAGAAATGATAATTCCAGTTCTATAAGCTGTTTACACAAGTTACAGTGAATTTTATTGACTATTTCCTAATGATAGAAAGATAAGGACCTTATTCTTATCAGAAACATATATCTCCTAATACATGAAGGGGCTGTTAAACCCATGGCATGTGAATTCTTCTAAAACTTCAACCACAGTGGGAGAAGTCCTCTGATTTAACATTTTGCCCTTTTCATAGCAGGTGAGAATTTTTGAGCTGGCCTATCCCGGTGGGCACTTAATAAATACTCGTTGAGTGTTCAATACATGAAGGTCATCTGGTTCAAGTTTCTCATTTCACAGATGGGGAAATTGAAACCCAGAGGGTTAAATGAGGCACAATTAGGATGAGAGGGAAGAAAAAGTCTGAGTGATCTAAGTTGCAAAGCAATTTGGGAGCTCAGAGTAGGGAGGTGAGAATTTGGGCAGGTAGCTAGCTGCCATGTATACAGGATACACACATGCAGAGGCAGACAAGAGAAGAAGACTCGTGAAATTCATGCATTGAGAATATAATTCTTCTTTGAAGCTTCATTGGATGAGGCAGCTGAGGTTCACATTAAATTTCTCATCTTAATTGTTTTTAAGGCTGAACCTCTGTTTCTTTGAATGTGACCCAGTGCAGAAATTGGACTGTTCATGGTTTAGCTTTATGCCACAGGGGCAGGAATGGTGTGATGTTCACCAAAACATTCTTTTTCTCTTGGACACTCAACTAGACCCACTCTCCAACCTCCCTTGGTGGTTAGGTATAGCCACGTGACTGGGTTTTGCCCTTGGACTGTGGACCAAAGACAGGACACCACTCCCTGCCTGGCCCATAAAGAACTCCCATGAGGGCTCCTCTGTTCTCTCCACCTGTCTGTCTGCTGCCTGGAAGTGAAGGACCCCAGGGTCCCACACACAGATGGGGGAAGTTTGGGTCTCTGAGTCACCGTGTGGGAGGCTGACTACTGAACATCCACTCTGGACTGCTGTTAAGAGTGAGAAATCAATTTTCACTGTGTTAGGCTACTGTTAGCGTTTATCTGTTACAGCAGCTTGTGCTACTTAATTAACTACATTAGCGTTCCTGGGTTGTTGGTTTTTTTTTTTTTTTTTTTTTAAGAATAACCAGATATAAAATCCAGAACCTGTATCAATCGGTATTACAGTTACTATTACACATTCTCTTGATATCCACTGATTCATACAAACATAATATGGAGTTCTAACCCACCTACCTTATCCATGAGAATGAATACATAAGGCAAGGGGGAAAAAAGCGCTCACATTAAAATTTTTCCTTATTCCCATGTAACTTATTTCGATTTGTTTTCTCCAAGAGTTTAAGGGATCATTTTTCTTTTGGTGCATTTTTTGTTAATTGTTCTTCCCTAAGCACTCACACTACGTACATTTCGTTGTCTTGAACGGTAGTAGAAAGTTTGTACACAATTATTTCAGTTTTTATTGCTTTAAAGGCAGGATGAAGGATGCATAAAGAACAGTGGGAGGAGTGAAAGAAAGGAGGATTAAAGGAAATTAGCAGGACCCAAATTGTTCCAGTTTCTCAAAGCCATCCCAATACTGTTAGTAGTAGTGGTAGGAGTGGGTAGCAGTAAAAGTTTGAATGTTTCATTCGGACATGAAACCCAAAGGATCCTCATGGTCCCTGCTGGTGTTTTAAATTAAAGCTAAACTGACTTTATAGCTAAGAGGAATTGTTTAGTGAACCTAAGATCTTGGTGCAGCAGTATGGGACAGAAGGATTGCCACTTGGTCCCAGATATGTGAGATAAAGGGATATCATTGTGGAAGAGCTGTGCATGCTTTATGGTGAGGAGGAAATAATGGAATGTATAACAGGTGACTTTGGCATGTCATCCGTGGGCCTCACTAACCATGTTGCTCAGATTACAAGGTTGTGCTCAGTGTGGATTAATGGAAAAGTTGACCTAGAAGTACGTGAAAAGACCTAAAAACAATCTAGAAAAAAGAATAGTACAGGATACCGTGGTTTGAAGACATGGTAAAAGGACCATCAAATCCTAGCCACTGGGTCACACATTTTACTAACAAAGAGATTAAACATACTAAAAGTACAGGCCTTTTCTATAATTTCTAAAATTATTACAAAGCAGTCAAAAAAGGTGAGTATGTGTGACTAGTGGGTGCTACAGTAGGTAGGGATGTTCACGCCAAGCACTCTCATTCAGCAAATAAGCAGGTGTCCCATGTACAGAACTCGAGAGAAAGGTTATATCTTTTTTTGATAAGTAATTTGTAAGGTGGATACTTACCTAGACTTAAAACCTTATAGGTTTTGGTTTCCAATCCTCTCTTCCTATTTCTCACTCTCCACCATCTCCAACTCCTGCTCAGAAATATTCAGTACTTCTCCACTGCTTATAGAAATAGGTATCTCTGCTTGGTACTGAATGCCCTCTCCAATCCAGACCCATCTAACTCTACACATACTTTGTATCATCTGTTGCCTAACATCTGTCCCCTTTTGGGGACAGGGCCACCTCCATTCAGTGCACCATGATCACTCATTCATTCCCAGCCCTCTGCCTTTTCTCCTCCCCTCGCCTCCTCCCTCCACACGTCCAGTCCTCCGGTTCTCTGAGTGGAAGTTAGCATTCTGAGATCACAAAGGTCTCTGGCTCCCATCCCAAAAGTAGGGTGGCTTCATGGGCGCAGGTGCACAGGACCAGGACAATGTGCTTGGTTTGATACTCTGCTGTCTTGAAACTCTTCAATTCTGAAGAAGGGGCCCACATTTTCATTTTGTACTGGGCTCTCCAAATTAGGTCGTCAGGCCTGTAGGGCAGAACCATTCATGTGGGCAACTCCAAAGCATGGCCTTGTGTTTTTATTTAATTAAAATGAAGACAAAGCTGAACGTACCTAGAGCACTTTATGTGTGTGAAACGATTTTATGAGCATCGCCTCATCTAAACCACCCAGCCTGCCTTGGGGGCTGAGGATGCCGAATTCCAGCAAGAGCTGTGGGTCTTTAGGCATTTCTGAATTGATTGAAATCATTTTTGGGTTTTCCTTTTAATTTTTTGTTCCTATTGTTTATTCATCCCCAACTCTTCTTGCTCTGTCACGTTTAAAATAATAAGTTGAGCTTAGCCTGAATGTTCACCATACTGGCACGGTTTCCTTGAGCTACTATAACACAGTACCACGCACTAAGTGGCTTAAACACCAGAAATTTATTGCCTCATTGTACTGAAGCCTAGAAGTCTGAAATCAAGGAGCCTGCAGAGCCACGCTCCCTCTGAAACCTGTAGAGGAATGCATCCTTGCCCCTTCCTAGCTTCGGGAGGTTCTCTGGCCATCTCTGGCCTTCCTTGGCTTGTAGACACTTCTTGCCAATTCTCTGTCTTCACGTGGCATTCTCCTTGTGTCTCTGTCTTCATGAGCTGTCTTCTTAGATGCTAGTTTTATGGGATTAGTGTCTACTCTACTCCAGCAAGGCTTCACCTTTTTTTTTTTTTAGAAATTATTTATTAGAGAGAGAGAGAGAGAGGAAGGGGAGGGTGGAGGAAGAGGGAGACAAATAGACACCGTACTGAGCATGGAGCCCAACGCGAGATTCAATCCCAGGACCCTGAGATCATGACCTGAGTTGGATGGTTAAATGACTGAGCACCCAAGTATACCTTCATCATAATTTAATGAATTACATCTACAATGGCCCAATTTCCAAATAAAGTTCTTTTGTAGTATGGGGGTTAGGATTTCAACATATCTCCTTTTGGGGGTGTGTGCACAATTTAACTCCTAACATCTCCTCCTCCTCCCCGCTCTGAAGAGTCATTAAATCCTGCAGATTCCAACTCTGGAATGTGTCAGAAAGACAGTCATTCTCCTAACTGTTGCCATCCCCATGCCCAGGTCTCCCTATCTCCCAGTCTTATGGCCTTCCAGCATATTTCCACTCGGTGGCCAACAGGAGCCTCTAAAACCTTGTGGTTTATACTCCACTTTCTTCAAGATGTCCACAATCCTGTGTGCTCCTCTGTCTGGGCAAAATTAGTGCAAAGGGAGTGTGCACAGCCCTGTCTCCTCTACTGTCTACCAAAGAGAATCCTGAAATAATCAGCCCTACCTGATATCCCTGCCCTACCCCTTGCTTCCACTCCAAAGGAAGGTAAGAATTTAAGTCAATCTGCAATGAAATTCTGGGGTGACTGGGAAAAGGAAATGAAGTCTGGGGTGGAATAAGGGAAGATTTAGTAATGCTTGCCATGTACTATGAACTTGAATTCCATTTCATGTTGTTTCATAAATGCAAATACCAATGGAATTTGTTTGAAATTAGGTGGAGCTCATGAACTGTCCTTGACTATGGCAGTGCACTATGGCCACATTTCATGGGGTTCGAGATATGAAGAGTTACCCTCTTCTAGCATTTGTCCCTTTGCCCATCAGAGCACTTGTCATACCACTGTGTGTTTTCTCATCTCTCACCCCGTTAGACCGCAAGGGCCTAGCACAAAGCCAGGCACATTGTAAACCCTCTAACAATCAATTGATGAGTGGCCAAATGGTGTAAAAGAACTAAGTAACAGAGAGGTTAAGAGATTTGCCCATGGCTGAACAGAGGCAGACACTGAACTTGGGTTGGTGTAACTCCAAAGGCCATGTTCTTAGCCATTGCCCAGTGGATGATGAGCTCTAGGAGCCTCAAGTCTGAGTCTCTCTTGTCACAATGTATTCTCGGGAAATCCTTGTCAAATCTTGTCAAAATCCTTGTCAAATTTCTTTCTTTCTTTCTTTCTTTCTTTCTTTCTTTCTTTCTTTCTTTCTTTCTTTCTTCTTTCTTCTTTCTTCTTTCTTTCTTTCTCTTTCTTTCTTTCTTCTTTCTTTCTTTCTTTCTTCTTTAATTAATTAATTAATTAATTAATTAATTAATTTTGAGGAGGGACATAGGAAGAGGGAGAGAGAGAGGATCTCAAGCAGACTCAGTGCTGAGCACAGAGCCTGATGTTGGGGTCAGTCTCACAACTTTGAGATCATGACCTGAACCGAAATCAGGAGTCAGACGCTCGGGGCACCTGGGTGACTCAGTGGTTGAACACCTGCCTTTGGCTCAGGTCGTGATCCCAGAGTCCTGGGATCGAGTCCTACATTACGCTCCCCACAGGGAGCCTGCTTCTCCCTCTGCCTGTGTCTCTGCCTCTCTGTGTGTGTCTCTCATGAATAAATAAAATCTTTAAAAAAAAATTAGAGTCAGACGCTTAACTGACCGAGCCACCCAAGTGCCCCTTTGTTGAATGAATTACTTGAATGAGAGAGAAATGGAAAGAAGCTAATAAGAAAGGGAAGGAAAGAGAGATTACACAGGTGAGAGAAAGAGGATGGAAAACAGAGAAGGAAGAGAGGAGAAAGAGAAATGAGAGACAAGACAAGAGAACTCTCTGCCACCCTGCCCAGACTCAGATGTCAGTGCATTCTGGTCTTATTCATTGACCAGAATTTTATGAAGCTTCTGGTAAGTGTTGGGCACTATTTAAATACTTGGGACACATCAGTGAATAAAATAGACAAAGACTTCTGACTTCGTGGAAACTGCATTTTAATAGAATCAGACAATAAAAAGAAATGAACTTAAAAGATAAGTAAATACTATATGATGTTGAAAGATAAAAATATTATGCAAGAATAGCAGAACAGGAAAAGGACAGGGGTTCTATCCTAGAGCCCAAATCCACCAGGGGCCGGTGGATAGAATTGGGGGGGGGGGGGTTCTGTGAACTTGAGTGGGAAAAAAAAAAGACTTTTCTATTCTCATTAACCTTAAACCTTTGAAATCTAACTGTAGGCAACCAAGCCACCTGAGGAAATGCGCAGCTATGATTTTGCTACCAGTGAAAGTCACAGGTATTTTTACATTATATTGACAGTCTTTACAGGTACCTTGAACTATTATTTATACTTATCACTACTCTGTAGCTATTGGACCTGCAGTTACATCTAGTTATTTAATGTATCAATAAAGAAACTTATTTGGTAACTGTATCTCCATGTCATTAGTTTCTTTGGTAACTTTTTGTATTTTTTAAATGCATTTAAGAACAGTGTTGCAGGAAGGGGTCCTCAGGCTCCCCCAGACTACTGAAGGAGTTTACAAACCAGAAAAGGTTAAGACCACCAGGCGAGGGGAAATGAGGTGCAGTGGAGGGCAGTGGGAGTTGGAGGATAGGTTCCCATACTAAATAGAGTGGGCAGGGTCAGTCTCTTACCTAATGCCCTGCTGAATCTCAGCCGTTCTCAGCGGACTTTGCCCTGAGCTCAGGCTCAGGCACCCAGCGATGCCAGCCTATTCGCTGATGAAAGGACTCTGGGCCTTCCCTGCTGCTCACCACCATCCTCTCTCAGTGGTTATTTCACATAGGATTTAACATTCAGAAGTTTGAAATCAACAAAATAATGTCAAAAGAGCACAAGGAAATTCAAAAATAAATATATTTAAATCTTTCTGCCTTCTATTTAAACATCCAACTCAACCAGACAAACTGGCTCAAATCAGCCAGGCACTATATGTCTCCTACAGAAAAGATAAGCAAATCAGCAGTTTCTGAATGTTGATTAAGTGTATCACCTAGGGCAAATGGAATGCGAGCTAAAGATACTGCCATATTTCTAGAGAAATTCTTTAAAAATTCAAATTCCTCTCACATGTACAGTGAAAATCCTCAGAATTGCATACCCAAGATCTTTTGTTTTGTTTGTTTGTTTTTTTTAATTACACTTTGAGGCTGTTGAAATATTTTTAAAAGATCTACACATGGACTATGATAAAACACTATCTGGAAATCACAGAATTAAATCCTTCCTCATATTAATTAAGATGCTGTTAGCTATAAGTAACAGTATGCCCAGCTAAAGGTGGCTTAATAAAGATCTTGCTTCTCTGACTTAACGAAAAGCCTGGGAGTCAGTGGCTCATCTCCAAGATGTCAGGATTCTGGGTTGGCACCTTTACCCCAGAGGAAACCACACAGCTCCTAAATGATTGGGTCTTTCTCTTCCAAGTTTTAGCCTTTTGCATCTTAACTTTTCACACCAGTGGGTGGTCCATACTGGTGGCTGTTGGATACCTCTGTTATAACTGTCTCCCCTAGAGAGTAAATTTCAAATGCAGATTTTCAGGCACCCCTACCAGAGATTCCTGAGTCAGTAGGACTGGGGTTCTTCTGCCTGAGGAATCCACATCTTTAGAGAGTCCCTTCAGGGTTTTGATGCAGGTGACCCAAAGACCACACTTTGAGAACTGACACCAAGTAACTTCTTCCTGTGTGATCTCCTCACTCCTATGGATTAGCCACCCATGATATACTGATGACTCAAAAACATTTCTCTCTCTTATTAAAAACTCTTGGCTGAGCTCCAGCCTCCCACACTCACTTGGCAAATGAGCATCCCTATGTGAATATCTCATAGGAAGCTTAAACTCAACAGGTTCAAAACTGAACTCATTTTCTCCCCACACCTGGTGTATATAGAATAAAGTACAAGTTCCTTGTCTTGGCAACACAAGACTGCCTTTACTTCCAGCCACATTCCTGGTCACTGCCTGGACCTTGTTCTTGGTGGTTAGCAATATGCTGACTTCTTACAGATCCTGAACACACGTGGCTTTCTACACGCTTTCTCCTCACCAGAATTCATGCTCTTGGACACAGGCCAGCTCTTCCCACCCTGTAAACACCTCTTTTCCATTTGTTCCTCTGTGCTAGCTTTTGACTATGAACATCCTTTTACTGCTGCACCCACTATAATATATTATACTCTACCTGGTGGTTTTGAACTTGAGCTCCTTGAAAGCAGGGACTGTGGCTTACTCCCTTTTATACTCCCAGCTCCTGGGGCACCTGGGTGGCTCAACGGTTGAGCGTCTACCTTTGGCTTAGGTTGTGATCCTGGGGTCCTGGGATCAAGGCCCTCATCAGGCTTCTTGCAGGTAGCCTGCTTTTCCCTCTGCCTATGTCTCTGCCTTTCTGTGTCTCTCATGAGTAAATAAAAATAATAAATAAAAAATAATAAATAAAATCTCTATCTCTATCTATCTATCTATCTATCTATCTATCTATCTATCTATTTATCTATCTATCTATCTATCTATCTATTCCCAGCTCCTGCTCTAGAATCTGACACATAGTAAGCAGTCACTGAACATTTGATGATTTGAATTTCTTGGTGGAAAAAAAAAGAGAAAGAGAGAAGGAATGACTAGGGAAATTGAAAAGAAATTTTAAAAGTGCACTATTATGAGAAGTCAAGGGAGGGGATTGATTCAAGAAGGATGAAGGGATTAACAGTGTCTAACTAATGTTTGTTTAGAGATCAAGCAGGGGAGAGGCTGAGAAAGGGCACTGGATTTGGCATGGGAGAGGTCACTGGCAACCTCAGAGCACAGGCAGTCCTAACAGCCCGCTGCCATTATGGCCTTCCCCCCCTTCAGGGGTTGCCACATAAGGGCAAGCTCTTTCATGCCAGTGAGAGGGAACTTCACAATACAAAGTTGACACAGCACAGAAAATGCACGAGTCCACTGATTAATCAGTGAGTTAGGCTTAACTTGGCTTAACAGGATCCTCAGGCTTTTGAAAGAGCTCTCCTGCATCTACCTTCTTTTTTTTTTTTTAAAGATTTTATTTATTTGAAAGAGACCAAGAGAGTGAGAGTAAGATAGAGCATGAGCTGGGGAAGGAGCGGATGGAGAGAGAGAGGCTGACTCCCTGCTGAGCAGAGAGCCTGATGCAGGGCTCGATCCCAGGACACTGAGATCATGACCTGAGCCAGTCAGATGCTTAACTGACTGAGCCACCCAGGTGCCCCTTCCCTCTTTTCTTTTCTTTTTTTAAAAGACTATTTACTTATTCATGAGAGACATAGAGAGAGGCAGAGACACAGGCAGAGGGAGAAGCAGGCTCCATGCAGGGAGCCCAATGTGGGACTCGATCCCAGGACCCCAGGATCATGACCTAAGCCAAAGACAGACGCTCAACCACTGAGCCACCCAGGCACCCCTCCCCTCTATTCTGTCTCCACTCAAGCTAGAGGCTTCTCTGGTGCCATTTCTGCCTAGTTTGTCCATGTTCAGCCTGGACTTGATATCAGGCAAACCGAGCTATTACGCATCTCTCATCATCACGGAAATTTCTCTGCAAGGCGGGATTGCTTCTCTGAACTGCTTCTCAGGTGCAAATCTGTCCTAATCTGCCATTTCTGAGACCTCCAACAGAATCACTCCATCTTCCGTGCTTCTTTTACATTCATAGGCTGATTGCATTTATTCTTCTGGCTGTAACTCCTTTCTGTTGAATGCCATTCGGGCCTCTCCTTGCCTTTCCTTGTATCCGTGATCGGATGTCTGATCATTTTTTCTTCTAGGAGCAGAAGCAGAAAATGAATGATGTTTCTGTATTCCCCTGATTTTGCCAGTGCGATTTCTCCAAGACTGCCATTTCCACAGCTTCCCTTCACCTTGCCAAGCCTTGCTCTATCTACCCTTTGCCCTTAAAGCTGTAGCTCCTATTGTTCCTAATTTGAATGCAAAGTCTACTCTTTCACATCCCCTGTCAGTGTCCCGTCCTGCCACTGAAGCCTTTGTTTGGGGAGTCCTGCAGTTATTAAACACCAGTCTCTTACAAAATGTGTCATTTAAGCCTATCAAAGGTTTAAGGCAGAAATATCAAGTAATTTTCTTTGGAATACCTAAAACAAGTGTAGGTTGATATTATGACTCGTTAGGACATGAATCACAAAAGAGAGGGAAGGAGAGAAAGAAGAAATCGTGTGTGGAAGAGATAGGAAGATGCGTAGGAAAAGAAAACGAGGCAGATACATTCTCGAGAGAGAGAAAAACGGACACACATAGAGCCAGACACCAGAAGAGACGAGGGTGTCAAAAGACAGATCCTGAGAAAGTGAACCGCCTCTCCCCAGGCATATCCTCCAAAGAAAAGACCAGAGGCTTCAACACAGAAAGAAGGACCAAGCAGGAAAATGAGAGCATTGCTCACCAAGTCCGGATAAGATACAACCTGCACAGATATCACTACAAACACCCATAGTGACAACAAGACACGAACGCCTGAATATAGATACCCCCCAAACAAATATCTCCGTCTTGTGGTCTTGGAGATATTGGGATGTTGTGCATTTTCACAACTATAGACATAAATAAGAAAAGGTGGTTTCTCATTTGCCCTATAAGCAAAATGAATTTGAAACCAGGTCAAAACTCCCCCACGTTTGGTCACTCCTGAGAAAGCTATTACTCATACCATTTGTAGAAAGAAAATTGAGAAGAGGTAACTGAGACAAATTGAGACGAGGTAACTGACACAGATGGCTACTAAATCCTCTCCAGTTCTCCTGTGTTGATTATGTTTCTCAAAAGACACTGAAGTTACATGGTCTTATGGCAACCTAGAGTCCCACGTAGTGCAAAAATTTTTTTAAAAGGATTTATTAAATGGTGAATATTTGCAAACTTGTTAGGACACTAAGTGCTAATGTGTTTATTAAGTAAGTGTAACATGGTGCACACTAACCTAGCCAAATGAGATGGCCCCTGGAGCCAGCTCCTTGTCTCACCCTGTGACTTCTTTGGTTGCACTGTCTCTACCCAGAATACTCTCTAGTGCCCTCTTCTGGAGTCTTGACAACCCTCCTCTTCTGGAGTCTTCTCAACCCTCTTCATCCTCTCATCTCCTATCATAAACCCTGCACGTTCTATTTCAGGCTAAATTTAAGAACCCTACATTTCCCCCATAAGTAGTCTCCCCAGAGTCACCTTGTTGCTAAATCCAGTGGATGCCTCCCCACTTGTATCTCATGTGACCTCTCATGAGCACACAGCACTGCTGACCACAGCTCCCCTTGCAGTGGTCACTGCCCTACGATGTCAAGGTACCATTCTCTTCAAGTTGTCCTTCTCCTTCCCTGTCCTCTCCTCCAACAGGGAGTTCTTCTTCCTCTTCCCTTACTTCAAGTACTGGTGCTCCCTGGGCCTGTGTCTCAGATTCTGTCCCCTTCCCGCTCTCATGCTCTCCTTCCGTGGCAGTTCACAGTTAGGTTTATATCCTGCTTCCACGTGACTGTAGTCACAGGACGGAAGGGAGACAAATAGGCGTATCAATCTGCCAATTCATGAGAAAAAAACAATCTGAATTCATTTAAATAACACTTCCCCACCTACATGACACCAAGTGTGCTAGCTCAATCGAATGTTCTTTGCTGCAGTTGGGCATCACATAGGTACCGGTTTAGTCCTAGTGGTCTGAAGAGAAGGTGGCTCCATCTTGTTTTCCTTTCATAGGACTCACTTTCCGTGCCCAAGGTGGGCACATGGGAAAGGAGACCACCTTCAAGATGTTTTCAGGTGACACAAGTGACCTTTCTTCATTTTAATTCACCTTCCGTGAGGGTATCTTAGTTTCCTAGGGCTGTCATACCAAAGTACCACGGACCGTGTGCCTTTAACAACCAAAATTTATTTTTCTTGCAATCCTGGAGGATAGATGTCTGAGATTGAAGTGTCAGTGGAATTGGTTTCTTTGAAGGCCTCTGCCCTCGGCTTCCTGATGGCTGCCTTCTCCCCGTGTCTCACATGTCTGCATATTGGATTAGGGCCTACTCGAATGATCTCATTTTAACTGCATTACCTCTTTCAAGACCCTCTCTCTAAATACAGTCAAATTGTGAGGAACCAGGGGTTAGGACTTCAACATATGAATTTTGGGAAGACAGGGGATATTCCAAGGAGTACTACTGCCTAGAATCACTCATAGCTTGACACAACTGGGACAAAGTGAGAGGCAGTTACTAAATATGAATGAGGGACATCCAAACAAGTACGCCATGGACTTTGCCCCAAGATGCTCCCAGCCCAGTTGTGGAGACAGGCGACCTCCACAGGAGAGGGGAGTCAGACATCTAGGGTGGGGTACACCATATGACAGCACAGCGTGAGAGTCACTGTTCTGGAAGCCTGGAAGAAGAGATAAAAACCAGTTAGATTAGGGACCTGGGTGAGTCAGTCGGTTAAGCATCAGGCTCTTGATTTCAGCTCAGGTCATGATCTCAGGCGCCAAGGATCAAGCCCCTCACTGGGCTCTGTGCTGGGCTTGGAGCCTGCTTGGGATCCTCTTTTTCCCTCTCTCTCCGCCTCTCCCCCTCTTCCTCTCTAAAAACAAAACAAAACAAAACAAAAAACAACAATCAATTACATAGGTCACATGGAGTTTTTCATAGTAACAACAACCACCTTTTACTGAGCTTCTACTCTCTGCCAATACTCTGTACAAGCTCTATCTCCAATCTAATCCCACCTCAGGGGCTGTGGGGAGCCCCATACAAAATAACTCATACCGTGTTCTTAGTGTTGTGCTTGGTGCACACAATGAGCATACAACAAGTGGTGGCTATCATCACTCCATGGGTATTTGTGCAGTACCTACCCCGTACTCATCGCCGGGGATGTAATGTCAAGCAAGATCAACGTGATTTCTGCCCTTGTTGACCACGCAGCTTAGGGTTGCACCATCCAATATGGTAGCCACCAGCCACACGTGGCTGTGAAAATGAAAAATTCAGCTCCTCAGCCACATTAGTTGCGTTTCATGTGGTCAACAGCCACAAATGGTTACATTTCCATCACTGCAGCAAATTCTAGTAGGTGGCACTGGAGAGGGGAAGAGAGAGAGTACCTGTACAGCAAAGGTCATGAGAGACACAGGTACAAGGGAAGAACAGCGTAATCATTGCTACCTCACTGTGATGCAGATGCAGAAACTGAAGCTCAGAGAGGTTAAGCAATTTGATTAAGTTCACACAGCTACGAAGTGGAAGAGCTGGGCTCTCAACCCAGGTCTAGCTTAATCTCACACTGCCTCTGGCTGTTTTGTGGAGGAACCAAGTCGGGCCCAGGTAGAAAATCTGGTTAAAGAGAAAAGATAGAGAAGGCACCCTTGGTGGTAAAGTAGCTGCTTGAGCAAAGGCTCAGATGGGCAAGGCTGGCGGAAGTCCACGGGTAAACCAGTCTCCCTGGAGAGGCAGTGACTTGCTGAACTCATGTACTGGGAATGGTAATTCAGGGCCTGCCTGCGTTGATTAAAAGCCAAGTAGAAAAAAAAAAAAAAAAAAAAAGCCAAGGAGCTAGGTACTTCAGCAGACACTGGCTCCTTGGAGCTTAGCACCATCAGAACTGTGTGTTATGGCGGTGATGGTACTTAGGGCTGACTGGACTGAGTCCACTTAAGGACAGCAGGTTAGATAGAAAGGAAGGGGAGACTGAATGGTGCGAAGCAAAGAACCCCAAAGTGGGAGCCACACACACGAAAAAAAATGCAACCTTAAGATTTAATGGTGTGCAATACTGGGCAATCGGCTTCGCTTCGATGGGCCTCACTTTTTCAGTTCTAAAAGGGAAGCTTGGCCCAGATGGCGTCTGAGGCCCTTTTTAGCAAGGGGTGGTCTAGGATTCTGCAAATGTGAATTAACATTAGGCTGGAGTCGGAGTAGGAAGCAGTAGCCCTGGATATAGGGGTGAGGAAGATGGCAGAGTCAAAGGTCACCCTCACAGGAGGGGGGGGCGGGGAACTATGGGCCACTAACAAAACCAGGTGTGTTTCGAGAAGGGCTTGTCTTTTTTTAGGGGGCTGCGGGGAGTGGGGGGGGAGCGTCACGGGGGTATGGAGGTTGTGAAGGATATAAAGTAGTGAGAAAATCGTGACTTTGTTTTAAGAAAGTTCTACAGTGATCCGTTACTTTACCGCCCCCAAGGTATAGATTCTAAACTTTCTTTTTGACCTTTGACCCACAGTAGAAAATACAATTTACATCATGGTCTGTACGGTTGTCCAGTGTGTATATATATATATATATAACTGAAACAAAAGGATTCTGAAACCATAGTCACCCTCGCTGAGGACAATGGATCCTAATATTGTCTATTCCCTGACATTTCTTTCTTTCTTTTTTTTTTTTTTTTAAGGTGGTCCCCATCCACTGAACTAATTCTATGCTCAGTTCCTGTGTCGCGACCCGCGGCTTCGAAACCACTGCCTGGGGGTGGACTGGAGTCTTCTTACGGTGGAGGCGACGGCAGGGCATGGGGGGGGTGAGCCGGGGGGGGGGGTGAACCCGAGGGGGGGTGGACCCGGGGGGGGTGAGCCCGGGGGGGGGTGAGCCCGGGGGGGGGGTGAACCCGAGGGGGGGTGGACCCGGGGGGGGTGAGCCCGGGGGGGGGTGAGCCCGGGGGGGGGGGTGAGCCCGGGGGGGGGGTGAACCCGAGGGGGGTGGACCCGGGGTGGGGTGAACCCGGGGTGGGGGTGAGCCCGGGGGGGGGGGTGAGCCCGGGGTGGGGGGTGGACCCGAGGGGGGGTGGACCCGGGGTGGGAGGTGAACCCGAGGGGGGGTGAACCCGGGGGGGGGTGAGCCCGGGGGGGGGGGTGAGCCTGGAGGGGGGTGAGCCCGGGGATGGGGGGTGAACCCGAGGGGGGGGGTGAACCCGGGGGGGGGGTGAGCCCGGGGGGCGGTGAGCCCGGGGGGGGGGCTGAGCCCGGGGGGGGTGAGCCCGGGGGGGGGTGAGCCCGGGGGGGGGGTGAGCCCGGGGTGGGGGGTGGACCCGAGGGGGGTGGACCCGGGGTGGGAGGTGAACCCGAGGGGGGGTGAACCCGGGGGGGGTGAGCCCGGGGGGGGGGGTGAGCCCGGAGGGGGGTGAGCCCGGGGATGGGGGGTGAACCCGAGGGGGGGTTGAACCCGGGGGGGGGTGAGCCCGGGGGGCGGTGAGCCCGGGGGGGGGGGTGAGCCCGGGGGGGGGTGAGCCCGGGGGGGGGTGAACCCGAGGGGGGGTGGACCCGGGGGGGGGGCTCCGGGCTGGGAGGCGGGGGAAGGAGAGTCCGGAGGCCGTCTGGTTGGAGCCCCGGGCGGGGCTGCGCGGCGAGAGCGCGGCGGCAGCGCAGGTTCCCGCAGGGCTCCGGCCCCCAGCGGCGCCGCACCTCCGACCTCAAGGGGTCTCCGAAGCTGCTCCGCGGAGGAGGCGGCGAGCGCCCGCTCGCCCCTCGGTTCACCGCACCCCTAGCTGCGGGCGAGGCGGCCGACCCTGCCCGCCGGCCGCGCCCCCCGCCCCGGCGCCCCGCCCGCCCCGCCCCGCCCGCGCGCGCACAAACTTCTGTCCGCGCCCCTGTCCGCGGCCGGGACGGCCCCGCGCGCACCTCGCCCGCGGGCCCCGCCCCCCCCGCCGCGCCTGCCCTGCGCTCGGCCTTCCCCGCCTCGCATCCGTGCCATCGGCGCTCGATTGCGCGCGGACTCCGCGCTCCGCGGCTCGCTCGCTCGCTCGCGCTCGGCCCGCCGCCCCCGCCCCCGCCCCCCGCCCCCGCCCCTCCTCCCGGCTCCGCCCGCCCCTCCTCCGCCTCCCGTGCAACTTTTGCCGAAGCCCCCGCGCACAGCCATGCTGAGCTGAGCTCCGGCCGGGCACTGGCCGCGCGCTGCCCGCCCCGGCTCCCGCCCCCCCGCGGACCCGCTCGGGGGCCGCGGCCGCCCGGCCCCTCGGCCTCGGCCGCTGCGCCCGCCCGGCCGCCCGGAGCCCCCGCGCAGGGCCCGACCGCGGCGGCGGCGGCGGCGGCGGCGGCGGCGGCAGCGGCGGCGGCGGCGGCGGCGGCGCCCGGCCCCCTCCCCCGGCGCCGGCCAAGTGAGGCGGTGATGCGGGCGCTGGCGGCCCCGGCTGCGCCGAGAGCGGAGACACAGGCTCAAGATGGCAGATTCCGACTGAGGCTGGGGGGGCCGAGCTCGCGCGCCGCGTTCCCTTCTCCGTTGCCATGAATCGCGGACACCCCGGCCCCGATGGCCCCCGTGTACGAAGGTAAGGGGCGCCCGGGCCGCCGACCCCGCTCGCCCAGCGCCGCCGGCCGCCGCGGCCCCCGCAGCTTTGTTCTGCCCGCGGCCCCTCGCCGGGCAGCCCCCGGCCCGCAGCCCCCCGGCGCCCCTCCCCGGGCTGCCCCCGGCCGCGGCCCCGGCCCCGGCCCCCGCCCGCCCCTCCCTCCCTCCCCTCCCCTCCCTCCCCTCCCCTCCCGCCGCCCCCGCCGCCCCCGCCGCCCCCGCCGCTGCCCACGGCGCGGCCGCGAGCCGGAATCCGGCAGGATCTTATTTCCAGGCTGGAGGGGAGAGGCGGCGGTGGTGCAGGGGTGGGGGGCGCGAGGGTGGGCTGCTGCCCGAAGAAAAGAAACTGGGAGGGGGCGCCTGGGGGGGCACAGACCCGTGACGGTGCTTTTCATTTATTTGGCATAAATAAAGGTGATGCGGTTTAGCTCTGCTCCTGCTCCCCCTCCTCCCCCTCCTCCCCCTCCCCCCCCAGAAAATTCACCTTTAGGGTGATCCTTCTACCCTGTCCCCGGCTCCCCTCCGGTCCCTCCCCACACTCCTTTATTCTCCGCGAGCCTCTGATTTTATTTATTTATTTATTTATTTATTTATTTATTTATTTATTTATTTATTTATTTGGGGGGTGTCTATGGAATCGGAATGTATGGGGCTAGGTGATGAGAGGAGGGTACGGAGGGAAAAGTCCATCTCAGACCCACAGGCAGAACAATGAAATTGGCTAAAATCTCCCCGCATTAGCGTGTGTAAGGGAAAATGTAGTTTAGGTTTTCGGGTCGGGTTGGGGGGGAGGGAGGGCGCCGGGGGGGGCGGCCGAGAGGTTCCCCTCGGTCGGCCTGGGCAGGACCTGCGTGTGGCACCTTCACCTGGCCTGGGGTCATTTTTCGGATCTGTCTTTAGGAAGAAAGAAAAAGAAGGGAGGGCAAAAGCCCTATATACACTTCCCCTTGCCCTCCTCTCTCTCTCTTTCTCTCTCTCTCTCTCTCTTTCGTTTCTCTTCAGTCAGTTCTTGTCAGCTTCCAGCCAGAAATCAAACCAGAATCAACTTAAGTTTTTTTTTTTTTTTTTTTTTTTTACACTTCGCTGTGTTTTTGTGTGCTTGTAGTAGGAGGAATCTTAAACCAAAGGGTGCCCGAGTTTTTCAGTCATTTCATCGTGAAAATGTTTTTCTTATGAAATCATTGAAAGAGCAGGCTTTACATACTTTTTAGCGTCGGTCCATCTGGCTTTTCTTTCGGTTTTGTTCAGATATTCTGTGGACGAAACAGCAAATGAGAGGGGAAAGGGTTTGTGTGGAGTAGAGAGGAGGGGCGGGGAGAGGAGGGTTTAATCCTTCTATAAATCCCGAGAACAGTGCTGGCGAGTGAGACAGGGAACGCATTAATACTTTTATCTCTGTTACAAGAGGCAGATTAAAAAAAAAAACTTATCTGAAAAGAAAATCTGTTATTAGTTCCAGGGCTCCAAATGAATTTGGTTTCTGGATGGAATAAAGTTACCAGTCAGGCCCTGGATAATGAGGCTGTAAATAACCTATGGACTGTAAATATTTTTTTTCAGACTCTCTTAGAAACAAAGGGGCTGTTTAGAAGGCAACAGAGCGATGTTATTCCAGGGGCTTTCCTCTTTGATTCTGAAGAACACAAGGTCCATTTAACCATTCGACAAAACAAAACGCAATTTCTGATCACTCCACCACGCAGAATGGAACGAGCCGGTGGCTCTGTGAACCTGCTAGGAGAACCCATGTCGGGCATTCATTGTTCGTCTGTGTCTATGGGAGGGGGCTACAGTCAATGCTCCCACTGTCTATGGAGTGTTAAAATGAAACAATTTTCTCTTTATTAAGTACCTCCTTGAGACTCCCTCTGCTGGACACTCCGGGCGTGCATTAGGGAGGGAACTTGGCATTGAATTCAGAACTATAGTAGACGGCTGCTTTCTCTTTTGCAAGGGGCTGGCTGGGTCCGTGGGTTTGGGATGTGTTTTGTCAACTTTGTAGAAAGCCTGTCTCGGGAACTGTGTTGCTCACCTCCCATTCCTTTCGTTCTAAATCTATACAGAAGGTAGCCATACCCTGGAGGCTAAGACTTGGTTGGCACTCTCGTTCTGACTTCAGTGTTCTTTTAGTGCATTACAACAGATAAAGAATTGTGGGTGTGTAAGATGTTAAGGTTTAAGCATAATCGTGGATCTCAAAGGTCTCAGGAGCTCACTTATTTTTATTTGCAGGCTTCACTCCCTGTTCCAGCTGACCTACCTGGTCACCTCTTTCCACCCTGAGTTTCTCTCAGTCTTGTTTATGCGCTGTCTTAACTGTCCCTACACTTTGTACCCTTTGTCTCTGCTGGAGTTTCTGGGCCTCTTTATCCTTCTTTCCCGAGCACCCCCCCCTTCTCCCCAGCCTCACTGGGCACAAGCTCAGGCCTAGGTCTTTTTGAAGGAGCCTGTTGGTCATGCACTAAAACAGACAGGTGACCTCCATAAAGGATTGTACTCCTGGAACCTACATTCACTTAGCTTGATGAGTGCTTCTAAGACTCCGGTGACCTCCTTTTTCCCTTCTTGGCGATATCCACTGGATTCAGTGAGCCGGATTTTTACCACATCCCAGTCAGAATGCATGGGCCCCCTGTGTGTATCCTGAAGGAGCAGGGCTTTTCCTGGGGAATTTGCCAAGAAGATTTCTAATCGTTTCCAAGCTGCTAAAAAAAAAAAAAAAAAAAAAAAAAATCGAACATGGGGTTCTTCTCAGGAGCAGTATAATGACAGGTGAGGCATTTCAGCTGGAATTCGGGCACGCGCTCATTCCTTTAAGTGGGGCGCAGTTGCCCCAGGTTAGGCTGTGGGGTGAAAGGCCTGAATGCAACAGTGAGGCATCTGAACTGCCAGCTGTTTAGAGAGAAATTCAGTCTTTGTAAAAGGGTATGTTTGATAATACAAATTAATGGGTAGCAAAGTGTTGGCAGTCTCCCGCTACTTGCTTTTAATGTTAGATTTATAAATAGCGCATTCGTTTTCAGGAACTTGGTACTGATTAAGTTAAACTTCTTTGAAAGGGTTTATTTTCTTTATAAAGTTAAACATTTGCCTTGCAATTGTGTTTACTCCATCAACTTGCTTAGTAAGGCTATTTTCAATATGTAGTGCAAAGGCCAGCGACATAGGTCTATATTGCCATGGGCTCTGAATTAGAGGGCCCTGAATTCCAAGTTAATTATGTTCCACCATCCCTGAGATGTGTCATGTCAATTAGTATTGGCTTACACAGACTTCCCAAAACTCTAATACTGAAATCTCTCATCAGATGGGTCTGAAGACACCTACCGAAATGCCTACCAAGAAATGGATTCTGAATCATCTTCCATTAAAAGAATTTGATGACACATGTTCTAAAATATCTTTTCCTGTGTTTGTGTTTTATATTTTTAAAATGAGTAAGTATAAATATTGTTTTCATTCTCACCGCTTTTGGGTAGTGAATCAAGGCTCATTAATTTTACCCTTGATTCCGGACAGTATGGTAGAATACTGGAATCAGAGAAACCTGGGTTCGACTCTAGCTGTGTGACTTTGGGTGTGTTACTTAACTTCTTGGAGCTTTGTTTCATCTTAAGCCTCACTGGACTGTGTGAGGATTCCATTAGAATTGAGTACGTGTACAGTGCCTGGCTGTAGCGGGCATTTTGTTAGTATGTTTTAAATCCCTCTGTTTTGGGGGGCTGCTTACAGGCATGATGACTCCAGGGAAGGAAGAGCCCGCAAATAGTTTAGAAAACCAATAATAGCAACATTTCAATTATTAATCTCCTGCTATTCCTCTTCCAGTTTGGCACCAGCAACAATAAACCCCCTATGGCCACAGAAGAAAGAGCCTTCTTAACCCCCTCTGTGACCTTTCTAGATGTCTATTCCCACTGAGTTGCTGCTGGTTTCAGGTAGAGAGTTTCTCACATTCTATGCCACTTTAAGAATGAAGAAACAAACCGTTAGAGCCAAGTTTCAGGGGCTGCAGCTGCCTCTGTGAAAGTATCCCGAAGTATGAAAGATAACCTTCACCCCTGACCAGGATACATCCCTACCCCAGGCAGGCCGGGGAAAGGTTGCTGCCAGAGGTGGCTCACCAAGGACCTCCTGGGGGAGGGGGGGGCGTGACGCCCGCTTCACCCCTGGCCAGGGTCTGGCTCATCATGCATTCAACATAGTTTTCCTACAAGAAGGCATTTGGTGCTTTATGCAAGTTACGGCTGCTTCTAGTCTTCACATTTAATTTTTTTAATGTTTCTTCATTTCTCTTCCTCCCATAGAGACTAATCTGGGGGAACTACCTTTGAGGTTTATATGAAACAAAGTCATGATGATCAAGAGGGTATGATATGTAGCCATTTTTTATTGTTCTCTGAACAATGTAATTTGCCAGTGCTTTCTGGTAGTCTTATGATGACAATTCAGGCACTTCGGGTTGCTATCAAAGACCAGATTCAGAATAATGCCAGCCAACTTCATGGAACCATCGATAGAGTGTGAACTTGAAAGGCCCAAACTCGTAATAGTTCCATTTCATACAGCAATCCTCTGTGGGGGGAGGAAAAAAAGGAAAAATGAACAAAAACTGAAAAGCTGGAGTATAGGGAGGTCTTTATTTTTCCTCTAAAAGAAACGGAGATGCCTGAAGTTCATTGGCGCTAAGCGTGACTTAGGTTCTACTTAGTCTGTGTGGTGCACTCCACTCACATGAAGTCACTCACTGTCCTTCCAGCCCCACCAGGGGGACGCTGTCACCCCGCTTTACAGACAGGGCACAGCTTTCATGAACTCATTAACAAGATCTAGGTAGGGTCCCTGTCCTCGAGGAGTCCGGGGGTATGGGAAGTGAAAGTCAGAAGTACACGTGGGCTCACTGGACCGTGGCCTGACTCAAGATAGAATGTGTATGTGTGAGTGTGTGTGCACACGCATGCACGCACCCTTGCAGTTTTTTAATTCTTAACTCACTGATCATTCTCATGGTATAAAGGGAAGACCCTATTTCCCTATTTTCTCTTGAAATATTTGTTTTTATTTGGATCAAACAAGTATTTCAGAATGTAGGAAATTCCTGTTACAAGTTTCCTTAGAAATTACCATCTCTAATTACCAACTCTTCCTCTTTCATTCCTTCTTTCATTACTTACATTTTGTATCCTTGTAAATGTAAATATGTTTTTAATTTGCACAGGTTGCTGGGAGATGTTAGTTTTTTTTTTTTGTTTTTTTTTTTTTTGTTTTTTTTGGTGTTTAGGGTTCTGGGTTCTGTTGTGAATGGACCCCCTGCATCATAGGTGGCTGGAGAATTAACTCCTGGCTTTGCCGCCTGCCTGAGTTCGCATATTCCAGGTGGTTTTGTGGTACCTATTCGTTGGGCTGTAGATGGGCTGGTCGCTCAGCAGATGACTCCAGGAGTCATAGAAGGAGAAAACCCAGCTCTGTCCCTCAGGGGGCTTGGAACCCAGGGCAGGAGAGGACCTTGGGAGATGTGTAGTTCATCCTCCTGTCTTCAGGAACATGAGTGTCCATAACTTGAAATCGTCAGTTCATCAAAACAATTTTTTTTTTTTCCAGGAAAAGGCCACACTAGGAACCCCCTCAGTAACCAGTTCCAGGTTACCCGAATGCCAAGAAATTCCTGAGTCCACCTGAAATCTCACCTGCCTTCGTTCAAACCTGTTTTCTTTTGCTCCGTTCTTTTCTCTAAAACCTTCCATATATTTGAAGATAATAACTGGGTCTCTACAGCTCTTTCCTTATAGAGCCTGTTCTGTGTCCTCACCCTCCTCTGAACTCTCTCTAGTTTCTCCACATTAAAAAAAAAAAAAAAAGATTGGTGGTGGTCGAAACCGAATACAGTTCTTTAATAATGGTCTCATTAGTACAGTGTACACAAGAAAAATGACTTCAAGGTTCTTGCATCATTGTGAACCCCTGGAGGGCAAGAACCAAATCTGATTCATCTCTGTATCCCCCACAGTAGCTGGGCAGTTCGTTAAACCTAGTAGGCACTTCATAAACAGTTGTTGAATTGACTCTTCCTTTAATATAGCTAAGTAATAACTTACATCACACCAGCCCTGGATTGGTAACTGATAGTTAGCTTGCTTTCACCTGGGTCCTGAGTCCTTATTTGCCTTCTGTGCATATCGAGCCATCCTTTACCCCAACTGTTCCACCTTCTGCTTGACTCTGAATCTGCTTGATCACTTTGAATTCACCCCTCTACTTCCAGCTCTTTAGAACTTTATCTTCCTACAGATCTGACAGACAGTATGCAGGGACCCAAGTGTATAAAGTTGAACTGCTCTTGAAAGAAGAGAAGAGAAGACACAGAAGAATCTGGATGATTCAGTGTAATATCAGTTCATCCAGGTTTAGAAAGGACAGTTTGTCAAATTCTTTACAGATTCTGAGTCAGCTAAAGCCATACCTGTTTTTCCAGGTTCTCTGTGAGGAGTAAGCTAAGTGTTCATGAGAGTGGCTACCAGTCAGCCTGGCAGCCGGGATTCCTTCCTGTCTTTGGTCTCAAGCCAACAGCAGAAAAGGCAAAAGATACTGATGGACAGGGCCATTCAACCTGTGACTTTCTGATGAGCGACTTTACCATTACAAAGTAAGCTAGTAAAATAGTTGCCAGTGAAGAAAGAAAAAAAAAAAGAGCAAACCTTGAAAACGGCAAAATAATTTTGTGGTTTTTACAGCCACTTATTTCTACACATGGCATTGAAGAGATTTGTAGTGTTTTGAAAGCGGTCTGTTTTAGCAATTCTTGCCTAACTTCTTTTGCTCTAGTAGGTTCTGATTAATTAAATGACACTGTGTTTAAGCAGAATTAAGATTGATTGACTCTTGCACGTGCTAATGCTGTAGACTTTATAAAACCTTCACTGTCACAAAAAGAATGCAGCCTAATATGTGAGCAAAAGGAGCGTTTCCTCCCAGGTTGTGCTGCCCGTCCTCAGGGAAAGATCACAGCGGAAGCTGCCATAACATTGGGTAGAAAAGTGCGTTTGGTTCACGCAGTTACAGATTGCATCCTGATGCAATAAGGTTTGTTTCTGTATTTTTACCATTTTCCTTCATATCAGTATTCCCTCATTGAGTCAACCAATGGAGTTGCTATTCACAATATAAGACGATTTTTCCAAGAGCTTATCATAAGCAAAGTGATCCATCATGCCAGTTCTGTGTAGAACTTCTAGTTTCAAAAGGTATTAAAGAAAAAATTTTAATGGTATGTGTGCCTGCAGTCCTGTTAAAAGTCTTATGGCAAGGAAATTTGGAAAACCCTGGTTTATTGCTGGTTGTGGAAGTATATGCTCCCTCTCTCTCTCTTTCTCTCTCTCTAATGAAGAATTTATGGAGCACTGACAAAAACCAGCATGTAAATTCTTGAAATTGTGCAGAAAGGCAGCAAGTTACACTTTCCTGAGTTCTATGTGACTGCACCTACTCCCCAGAATCCAGGCTGATCGCAGCTTCTACAGGAAACTAAATTTCAGGGGAGCTCATTACAGTCAAGAGAGAGCAAGCACGCTTGCACATGCATTCAGCGTTATCCCCTGAACCATCTACACTCGCGGCTCCAGCACAGTATGATGACTGTTATTCATTAAGTATGACCTGCCCCATCAGGGAAAGATTAATCGATATTCATTATGTTCCGTTAACTGAGACTGGGAGGTTCTCTAATATATTACAGAAATGTTTCCTTTAGAAAACAGTTAAAATAAAGAAGCTCTCATTTCATTGTACCGTGACTTCAAAAACGGATTTAAGGCTGCCTAAAGGGTTAACTTTCTGGAAGATGGGTAGTTGATTTATGTTGATCAATTTTGTGGATCAGCTGATTTCAAGGATGTCGGATAAATGAGGTATTCCTATACGAAGAGATGACAAAAACAGCCAAAACTCTTGTGCTAGCTTAACAAGGTGAATAAGCAGAGTGCATAATGGAATTCATTTGCAAAGTAATTTTTGCTTGGCTACAGTGGTAAGCACAAAATAGACCAGCAGACGAGAACGGTAAGTGTTTAGGATCAGTTGTTGAAAGGTTTAAAAGGGGTTCTAATTCAAGAGACATTTTATGGTGTGGAGAAGGGGACCAATATAATCAAAATGATACTTGAACAAGGTAATTTTTTCTGGCCTGGATATAATAGTAGAATGAGGCAGCCAGAGGGTGAGCCATACTGGGAGGCCGTGTGCTGCAGGGGAAGGTGTGAGCACCGTGGAGATGCAACTGGGCCTTTTGTTGGGGTCACATAGGAGAACATGTGTAGAGCACTTATCAGCATGCCTGACCCAGGGGTTCAATACGTGTTCCCTTTCGCTTTCCTCCCCACACCTTATGGCCATCAGGAAGGCTTGCAGGGGTTGGCAATACCGTATTTATCCTGATTTTCTGAAGAATCTCTTCTTTATACGGGCTCTCTCACAGTGAGGTCGGTATCTCAAGGATCTTACCGGGCACAGTATAAACCCAGTGGGATCTGCACACAGTAGTATCAACCTTTGACAAGAGGAAACAGGCCGAGAGCAGTGAAGAGGCTGCCCTGGTGTCAACCTAGAGAGAAGGGAGGAGGCAGGGCTAGCGTGTGCACAGAAGGCTCAGAACCCCGAACCCCTGAGGCAGGGAGCTTCCCTGGGCTGCGCTAGCAGGTGGAGCTCCAGGGGTAGTGGTTGCAGCAAGGCTGTCAGAGCCACTAACCTCCCCCAGACCCACCTGTAAGGGAGCTGCTGAGTGGTGGTTCTCCTGGGTCCTGGCAGCCCACAGTGCCTCACTGAGCTCATTGGGAGGGAGTATCTCCCCCTTCCCCAAGGAAAGCAAGGTCCCATGCCTTCAGCTCCAGCGCTTAGTCTTCTCCTAGGAAGGTGTTCATCATGTTTCCCTGAGAAAGTTTGCAGCTTGTCATCATGAGCTACTTATTAACAAAAACAGAGAAGTCACAAAAGAGAAACCAGTACAACCATGGTGAGTTTCAGAGTACTGTCTAGCTATTAAGCAGCTTTTTTTTTTTTAATTCTAATCCTCCAGGTACAGTTCAGAGTCTGAGTCGTGTCGTCCCCCCCCCCCGGCACTGACATGACCAGAACTTGCAGCCAGAGGCCCTGGGGAAGGCCTGGCTGGGACCCTTGGCATGAGGCCTCTCGGGCAGGGATTCCATGGGTCCCAGGGACCTGGAGGATGGTCAGAAGAGCATGGGGCCCAGCCCATGAGATGAGCACGATGCGTCCCTCCCCCTGTCTGCGGGCAGTGCCGATAAGGGGACTTCTTGCTGTAAAATCTGAGGCAACGAAAGCAACCTGAAATGTTTCCTGTTTATACAAGCCAGGGCTGGTGATTGCTTCATGGATATTTGGCTTTCCTTTTTCTCCCTCCTCAGCCTGGATCTTACATGCTGGTTGCTCCATAAAGCATAGTGGGTGAAACTGACCCATTTCCTGTTGCTTGCTAAGGTAGCTCAATAACCAGTATGTCCCTCCCACAGTGAAACTTGACAGAGAGCCTAGTAAATCCTACAGCTTTTCTGTTTCGTCTGTCTGAGCCCTTGAGGTGCACAGGCTCTCCTCTCCTTCCTTGATGTCATCTTACCTCTCTGCTTCCACCTACTTATTACTTCCCACTCATCTGTCCACAGCCAGGCTCCTTTACCTACCTACCTGTTTGTTCTTTGTGTACCTTGGCTATGCATTCGCCTTGATATACTTGTTGGTGCGAGGGTCTAAGTGGAGGGACATGTGGAACCCTCCTGGTCCACTTGTGTCGGGCACTGTTGGGAGAAGTGGCTCTCCGACTCTGGCATCCTCAGTCACCTGGAAGGCTTGTTAAAACTCATCAGTAGGCCCCACCCTCAGAGTTTCTGTTTCAGTAGGTCTGGGGTGGGGCTCGAGAATTTGCATTTCTAATTGAGAACCCCTGTTTTAGAATGAATGTACTCAGAATGAAAAATCAGGACCTGTTTAAAATAAGATGGTAGTTGTTTTGATGACAACTTCCCTTGAACAAGTGAGAGTCAGAGACCCGACATTAGCATTATTTTCAGTTCTACTGCTTTTTCGTGGCCGTAACTTCCTGAAGCCATAGGACAACGTACAGATCCAGTCCCTTGGCCTTCCTGCCTCTGACTGCAAGAGAAAAGAGGCCCCATTTTAAAACTCCAGGGTGTGACCTACTGTCTCTTCTTCTACAAGAGTTAGCCAGTCTGTAGTTCATCTAGTTTGGCCCTGGGGTCCCAGAGTAGACTGGGCAGGCGTCATTTGTGGGATGATAATATATTTCCATTCACTAACAGAGCTCTATGATCTTCTTTGTTTGTACAAGAGGACATTGAGGCTTAGAGATGTTAAATAATGTGTCTCAGGTCTCATAAGCAACTGGTAGAGCCAGGGCTTGCACTCCACCTGATAACTAGAGCATGCTCTTGTCTTGACCGGCAGCCCAGCCTGTGCCTCACAGGTGATTTGAAGTGGTCCATGCACCACACAACGAGATACACCACGAGGATCCCTGGAGAAGGGGTAGCCACAGTGGAGGCAGATGGTTCTAGAGTGTTAATGTCACACACACCTTCCCGAGGCTCTGCTGTCCCATTTGCCTCCTCTTCATCAACCAGGATCATGTTGACATGATGATCTAGTGTTTAGTCTGCTGGTTGGCCTATAGGATGGATATAATAAAAGGCAGCCAAGACATGAACCCCCTTTGAGCAGCAAAACAGATAAAACATCTGAGAACAATCTTACTGAGACCTCTAAGAAAAAAGTGTGATGAAAAGATGAAAACAACAGCTAATGCCTGTCAAGCCCTAGCTGTTGCTGGTTCTGTTGTAAGGTTTCACATGTGTTAACTCATTGAATCCTTGAAGCAGTGCTGTAGGGTAGGTTCTGCTGCCACTGTGATATTCAGAAGCACAGAAAGTTTCCATGGCTTGAGAATCCCACAGCTGACCCTGACCCCAGGCACTGTGGACCCAGAGCTCACACCCCTCACCACAAGGCAGGAAGTCCTTCCCAACCCCTTCCTAGAAGAGGGAGTAAAATTTGGAAATACGGTCTTCTCTGGTTTTTCTCTAAATGTAGATGTTCTTTGTTTCACTCAAAAATCTACATATATGTCTTAAAATTTGAGAAACTGACTTCTACTGGTCTTGAAGGATGAGGTGGTAGGCACAGAGCAGTCAGGCCTGAAAGAGAAGAGGAGCAAAGGGACTAGCTCTCCCATGTGTTAAAACCATAAAGCATCAAATTTGGCACGAAATTTGACAGACCCATCAGTGGGGCAGAATGCATGAGCCAGATTTAAGGCCCTGTTGTCTGTGAACATTTAATAGATGATGAAGGAGGTGCCATGAAGCAGTGGGCGAAAGGAAACCTGATTTAACAAATGGGAGTGGGACCATATGATAGCAATTTGAAAAATCTCAACGGAGATTCTCACCTCACATCATTATACCAACATAAATTCTATGTGATTAAAATGTTAAATTCAACAAAAATCTGTTGAGCACGTTCAACATGCCAGGTACTGTTCTAGATGCTGCTGGGTGTACTGCAATGCAAAAACAGGCCAAAAACCCCTACCTGAAGCAGTGTGCATTTGAGCAAGTAAAGGGAAGTAATCCTTTTTGTTTGTTTGTTTTTGTTTTTTAAAGCTTGAAAGAGCTAGAAGCGGGTATTTATCAAACCTCTGAAGGAGTTGAAATTTCTAAGCTTAGAATGTGTGGAAGAAATTATAGAGGAAAACATCAATAGTTTTATCAGTGTAACATTCCCCAAATGTTAAGGTTATTTCTGGGTTTACTATCACAAGATACTAGAATTAGTAAGTCAAAGGGTATGAACATTTATTGGGCTCTAGATGATGTTCCTCCCAAAGTATTTATATATTAAATAAATCAAACCACCTAAAGCCTTAAGTTTACCTAGACCTTTTCATTCAGGAAGGAAATGTTCCCCACTGCTCTAGGGACTGGGTCCTCTCTCCTCATTTCCAAGGGCTTCGGTGCCATCTACATGTATCAGTAACTCCCAAACTTCTATCTCTACCTATAGTTATATTTTGAGTTCCAAAGTCGTAGAGCCAACAGTCTATTTGCCATCACTATTTGGATGTCCCACAGGTACCACATTTAACGTGTACAAAGAAAAACTCTTGGTCAACCCTCTGAAATACGTGCCTTTTCCACAATTCTTCATTTCCATAAATGGCATCATCTTCCACCCAGTAGTTGACACCAGAAACCTGGGAGTCATTCTTGACTTCATTTTACTTCACATTTAATCCATCACCAAGTTTTATTGATTTTTGCCTCCCAAATATAGCTATTCTTGTTTCTTGCCAGAGTTATGTTCTGTAAAGCTGCCACAAATACTGAATTAGCAAATACTGAACCAGTGCTCCTAAGTTAGCATCCCGCAAGCCTCTGGTCACTTTCGTCAGCCTATCAATACATAACCTTGTCTATGTGTGCTTCTCTAAAGACACCTTCTTTAGTATATATTGTTAATTTATTAACATTGAACTCACAGGGTAGAACATTATTTGCTCATGCTTGAACGAAGCTTACCAGCACAAATAGTTTCTCTGTAAGGTACATCACAGCCTTTTTGCATTAAAAAACCCTAGACAATCCTTTACCACTATGCTTGGGGGCCATTTTTAAATCTCCAATAAAAACCACAAAAAAATGCAAACAACATGGTACTAAAGGGTGAGTGGAAAGTGTACTTGTACAAGAACAGAACCCAGAAGGCAAGCATGGCCTCGTTTGACCTCAGCTGGGAACACATGCATCATGCATGTCTGGGAAAGACTGTGAGAGCACCCTCTGAGTACTGATTTTGGGATTACAAATAAATTCTAGTGAGTTGGTGAATTTGCAGATACGGAGTCCTTGGATAATGAAGAAGACCCACCTGTATATGGTAAACCTATCCATTTCTCCCTATACTGCCATCCCCTGGCCCATTGGTCAGCAAACTCATTCTGAAAAGGGCCAGATAGTAGGTACAGTTGACCCTCGAGCAACATGAGGTTAGGGACATTAAAACACAGAGTAGAAAATCCATGTATAGCTTTTGACTCCCCCCAAACTGTTAATACTTTGCTATTGACTGGAAGCTTACTTATAAACAGTTGATTAACATATTTTGTATATGTGTTATATGTTGTCTACTTACAATAGATAAGCTAGAGAAGAGAAAATTATTAAGATCATAAGGAAGAGGAAATACATTTTCCAGACAATGTAAAAAAACTCGCATACAAGTAAGTATGCGAGTAGGGTTCAAACCTGTGTTGCTCAAGGGTCAACTGTGTCTTAGGCTTTGCCGGCCAGATGGTCTGCATGACAGCTGCTCAGCTCTGCATTTGTGAAAGCAGCTGTAGACACATAAATGGGTGGGTGGGACTGTGTTCCAATAAAACTTTATTTACAAAACAGACTTTGGCTGGGTTGGCCCCCAGACCCTGCCAGCATCATCTAACCCACCACAGTGCCTTATCTGGACTGTCTTCCTGACCTGCCTATCCCCCATGGCCATTCTTGAACCTCTTGCCAATATCCATTTTATGTGTAAGTTGGATCTGATTCCTCTCCCACTTCAGATGTCCAAACACTTCCATCACACTTCAGATAAAATCCAGAATCTTGACTCTCATGGCTATACCAGGGTCCCTTGCTGATTCGCCCAATCTCATTTTATGCCAGGCTTCCCCACTCTGCCCTGTCCAGGCCTCTTCTGGGTCTGTGACTGTTTGCTGCTTGGAATCCTCTCCTGCCTCTTGCCTGACTAACTGCTCCTCACTCTGCAGTCATACCCAAAATGTTGCTTCCTCCTGTGTGAATTAGAGGGGTATCCCTCTTCTGATCTCAAGACACCCTGTTCTTTTCCTTCACAGAACTTAGAATTTTCGGGTACCTGTTTATTCAGGTTTGTCTTCCACCTGTTTCCCCCGTTGGACTGCAGTCTCTGTGAGGGTAAGAACACATCTTGGTGTGTCTGTTCTCTGCTCAAGGGCTCTTCACACCCATTGCACACACTTCCTAAGACTTGCTAAATCAATGAATGATTGTATGTATAGCACAGTTTCTGTTCACACAGACTTTTGTTGAAGCTACAATATAGAGACCTAAAAAAGTCACCCTTTTTAGAGCATACAGTATATCTTCTAAGATTGAGTGATGGTTGAAAAGTCACCCTGAGAAGTGGACTTGTAAATGGGTGTGAATGTGTCATTATTGTCCAAGGGTGTGTTCTGCCAACAGGTATATCCAGTCCCGTGTTTTCTCCCTGGGACTTGAGTGCTGTGTAAAGTCCTGCTGGGCTCCCTTTGCTCCTGGAGAATTTTTGAATTCTGCTGGTAATGTTTTCTCACAGGGAAGTGGGGATCAAGTGTGCTTGAGGAGGCATTTGGCACTTTTTTTAAAGACTGACTATGTGGTATTAGTCTGGGGAAGAAATCTTTGATTTGTCAGAGAATCATTTTAGCAATGAAATTCCGAATTAAAGATTGTTCCCCAGTCATTCCAGGAATCCTGCATGCTAGATAGAGATGGGCAGACAACATATTTTGGAAAGATAAATACATCATTTCTTAGATGGCCTTTTGTAGATTAGCGTGGTGAGATTTCAAGTCTATTTAACTTCTTTTTTTGTCTAAGATTTTATTTATTTGTTTGAGAGAGAGTGAGAGAGAGCGAGAGAAAGCACAAGCAGGGGGAGGGCAGAGGGAGAAGCAGATTCCCCACTGAAGCAGGGAGCGCGAGGCAGAGCTCGATCCCAGAACCCCAAGATCATGACCTGAGCTGAAGAGATGCCCAACTGCCGGAGTGACCCAGGCACCTGTAATTTTTTTTTTTTCAAATGTATTATAGAAATACTACTTGTGGAAAAAGAAAGTATAGGCAAGTAAAACACACACACTGAGATTACCACTGCTGTATCTTGCAGGTTTTTTCCTATGCATATACATGTACAAATACTTTTTTAGAAAAGCCAAGGTTAGTTATATTAACTATTTTTTTCAGTGAATAGTTTCCAGCCTTGTATTTCAGTTAAGTTCATTTTATTTAATTCCTTGTCCATATTCAGATGTCCTTAGCTGGCCCCCAAATGTCCTTTGAAGCTGGTTTGTTGAAATCAGTATCTAATTGGGGCCCATGCAGTATGTCTGGTTATAACTTCCTTTTGGTCTCTGAATCTGGCAAAGTCTCTCCTTGAAGAAATGGGCAGTTACCTTCTTACTTTTCCATCTGTGGGTTGCTGCTGCCCTTTTTTTTTTTTTTTTTAAGATTGATTTATTTGAGATCTCAAGAGAGGGCAGGAGCAGGAGGGCTAGAGGAAGAGAGAATCTAAAGCAGACTCCCCACTGAGCATAGAGCCTGACACAGGGCTCGATCTCACCACCCTGAGATCATGACCTCAGCCAAAACCAAGAGTCGGATGCTTAACCGACTGTGCCACCCAGGTACCCCTGTGGGCTTGTTTCTTTAGGACAGTGCTGGGCTTGCTTCTCCATCTCCCGTATTTGCTTTATCTAAAGGTTTCATGGGTTCAGGTTCACCATTTTATGCTAGAATCCCTGAAGGTGATTCTGTGCACTTTATTTACCTTCCACTGAACTACTATTAGTGAAGCTAAGATTGGCCCCCAGGGTTAGGTTTGTGATAACCCCAAACCCTTCACTGTCCAGTTCCATTTTTCCTTTTGATGCCAAAAGTGATCTGTGGTGTAACTTTGGTATAGAGACTATTTACCAAATGGTTGTAGTACTTGTAGTACCATATGAGTCTTGCCATCATCATACATTCATTAGGTTTTGTGAAATGATGTCTTTGTAGAGCTCTCATCTTTGGGGGCTGTCTGGTTACCCTGAAATAATAGTTCTAATAGGAAAGGCAGGATCTTTGCTAATCTTCTTTCCTTAATTTTCAAGGAAAGGAGTTGTGTAGTAGCTTTTTCAAATGGTGAAGAAATTAGGTTTTTTTTTTTTTTTTTCTGTCTTTATCATTGTACAGGCATGGGTTTTTATTGATTTGGTTGTTTTAATTGTTAATCTTTTTGTTATATCTTCAAGCAGTGAGGCCCCTTCTGGTAGCTACTATGTTTTGACAGGCCCTTCATAAGCCTGAAAAGCTTTCTTACTAAATGCAAGATGCCCCAGGCTCATCTTGGACTTTTCAGTGGTCTCAGACAGTGGTTTTAGAGACCACAGTTCAAGCATTAGGAGTGGTATTGCTATAGAGGTGACTTATTTTGAAAATTTAGTTTCAGAAACTAGATTTTTTGGTTTCACAGAACTAAAAGATACATATTGTTAAAAGTTTTGATGGACATTTGCCTGTGCTTTCACTCAATTTTGTCATTGTAAATCCTTTTTGTTCTACAGAAAAATCTTTATTTCTTGTTTACCTTATAAGAATAAAGTTCGGAATACCAATGCCTATATTATTACAAACACCAGAAACTACAAAGGAGAATTTAACACATCTTTGTCATTTTTGTTGTCCTTAGAATGTGTCCACCTAAGGATGTGCAATTAAAAACTGTGTTCTAAAGTACCTAAAAATAAATTCTTCCTCGGGGTGATTGTGTCTTCAGTTTGACATATGTTAGATTCATTTCTTCTCATATCTTTTTGGTTTAAGAAATTTTTTAATTTAGCTTTTTTGGGATAGGGAATGCATTTATATGACTCAGAGGTCAAAACTATGTAGATATTAAATCTAGATGAAAGGTATATAGGGATTTATTATTTTCTCTATATTTCTTATGTTTGTAAGTTAAAATAATTAAACTACAGTAGTCTCCCCATATCTGCAGGTGATATGTTCCCAGTCCCCCAGTGGATGCCTGAAACTATAAATAGTGCTAAACCCTATATGTGCTACATTTTATGATATATCCCTATCGTAAAGCTTAATTCATAAATTAAGCACAGCAAAAGAGTAACAGCAGTTATGACAGTTATAACAATGTACTGTAATAAAAGTTATGTGAATGTGGTCTCTCTTTCCCAAAATATCTTATGTACTGTACTCACCTTGTGATGTGAGATGATAAAATGCCTGGGTGATGCGATGAAGGTGAGGTAAGTGACGTAGGCATGGCTACATAGCGTCAGGCTGTTTTTGACCTTCTGACATTACGTCAAAAGGAAGATTATCTGCTGCTTTACTGCAGTTGACCTTGGGTAACTAAAACCAGGGAAAGTGAAATCATGGATGGGGGAAGGAGGGGACAACTGTATATAGAAAGATATGCACAGTGAGCCCTTGCTTTGTTCCCTCATATAACCATCGCTGTCAATGTCTTGTTAATTAAGTCTTTCATTTTGTAGATTCAAATTATGTGTGTGTATACATATTCTTATTCTCCTTTGTTTATGCAAAAGGTGATGTACCTTATATATTCTACATCTTAACTTTTTTCTTTTAATAATGTATTCTAGCTTTCTCTCCCTATTAGTATGCAGAGATTATCTTCAGTCTTTTTTATGGTTACAAAGTACTCCATTTTATTGACATACTGTGGTTTATGGAATATTAACATAATCTTGGATTGTAACCACTCCTCTGCTATTGTAATGGATAAGCTTATATATGTGTCATTTGATATTCCTGTAGGTGTATCTCTGGCATATAATCCTATAAGTGGGATTGGATGGCCAACGGGGGAGTATGTCTTGTAATTTTTTTAGAGATATTGATAAATTCCTCCTGTTAAGATTAGTACTATATTTCACTCAAATAAACAATAAAAGAATGTGCCTTTTTCCCTAGAGTTTTTCCTACAGAATCTGTTGTCAGACTTTTGTGGATTTTTGCTGATAGGTGAGAAATGATATTTTGATGTAGTTTTAATTTACATTTCTTTTATAAGTAAGGTGGAGCATTTTTTTCATTTATGTAAATGTCATCATATATATGTTATTTTGAACTGTGTTTTGAACTTTATCCATTTTCCTACTGTGTTGCTCATCTTCTTTATTTCTAAGAGCTCTTTGTATATTATATTGCCTGTGATATGAGTTGCAAATATTTTTTTCCAGTTGGCTGTGTGTGTTTTGATTCCTTATGGTGGTGACTTTACCCTTCAAAAGTCTGTTTAATTTTATGAAATGAAATTTATGTTTTTGTTTACAGCTTTTGTATTTTGAGTCAGAATCAGAAAGACATTTCCTATTTTAGGTTGTTAAGTTCCTTCTGGCACTTTTGTCATTTCATCTTTTCCACTTACATCTTGGTTCATGTTCTCTTTAAAAACTAGAGTATGTTCTGAGGTTTGGAGCCAACTTTGTTTTTTAATACTCAGTTATCCCAATACCATTTACTGAAAAGCTTGTGTTTTTCCCATAGTACCCATAGTATTAAATTCCTGTAGGCATGGGGTCTGTTTCTAGACTATACTTTTCCTTTGGTTGGTCTGTTGTCCATTATTGAGGTGTATGCTTTTATTTAATATCTGAAGGATATGGAAGTTCTTCCCCATTACTCTTCCTTTTCAGAATTTTCCTGGCTCTCCTCCCTGATTTCTTTTTTCTTTTCTTTTTTTTCCATATGAATTTGAGAAATCCACAGGTCTTGATTTCAGAAAAACCTGTTGGCATTTCTGTATGGGATCACATACAGATAAATTATAAGATCGAGTCTTCTCATCTAAGATCGGGTTTTCTTTCCATGTGTTCTTTTTGTTTGTACTTTCATAATTTTTTTTTAAAGATTTTATTTATTCATGAGAGACACAGAGAGAGAGAGGCAGAGACATAGGCAGTGGGAGAAGCAGGCTCCCTGCAGGGAGCCCAATGTGGGACTCAATCCCGGGACTCCAGGATCATGCTCTGGGCTGAAGGCAGATGCCACACCACTGAGCCATCCAGGGATCCTCTGTACTTTCATAATGTTTAAAGTTCTTTGTGTAGAGCTTATGTAGAGATCTCAAATTTATACTTATAAACAAAGTCATTGTCTTCTAACTGGTCGTTTGCATCTATGAGGACTGTTGATTTCCATGCATATTTTTAAAGCAGCTTTATTGAGGTATAATTCACTCATTTAAAGGGTAAAATTCAGTAGCTTTTAGGACTTTAACAGAATTGTACAGTCCAACTGTACAGTCCTCCCCACTATCCAATTTTATTTTTTATTTTTATGTTTTTTAAAGATTTCATTTATTCATGATTTCATTTATTCATTTCACAGAGAGAGAAAGGCAGAGAGACATAGGCAGAGGGAGAAGCAGGCTCCATGCAGGGAGCCCAATGTGGGACTCGATCCCAGGACTCCAGGATCCCAGGACTCCAGATGCTGAGCCACCCAGGCATCCCCCCACTATCCAATTTTATAACATTTTCACAACCCAGATGGAAATCCTGCACCCACTGATAATCATTCCCCTGTCCTACCTTCTCTTCATTCCCTGGAAACCACTAATCTCCTTTCTATTCTACAATTTCCTATAAATGGCGTCATGCAACATGTGGTTATTTACAATTGGCAGCTTTTACTTATCGTAATGTTTTCAAGGTTCATCCAGGTTGTGGCAGGTGTCTGTCTTTCTAATCATAGCCCTTCCTTGTGGATGTGAAGCAGTATCTTGTTGTGGCTCTGATTTGCTGGTTTCTTTTCTTTTTTTTTTTTTTTTTTTTTTTGCTGGTTTCTTTATATATTTAGTTTCCTTTTGCCAACACCACCCTCCCTTCCCCCACCAGTGAGACATCATGAGGACAGGGAGTAGTAGGCTTTCACTACTAAATCCCCAGTGTCTACCATAATGCCTGGCAAATATTTGAAATTTAGTAAAGTCTTATTTAATGAATGATTGGCTCTATTATATTTCTGGGCCACTTCTACTTTTTAAAGTTAAAATGTGATTTAGCACATATAAATTAAATTTTATTTTACCGTGGGCAAAATATAATTAGAGGGTGGTTTTCCCCCCTCTGGGAAAGTCATGTGTTAATCCAACAGCCCAGTAAAGACAGTTTTGTATGATACATGGTTTGTGATGATGAGCATTAATTTTTCTTGCATTAGAATGAATGAGAGTTGCTGGTACATATGTCTAAGAGGCTCATTATCTTTTCAGGAGGATGATTTTAAGCTGTAGATTCTGTTGTTATTGGAGACTATTTAGCAACATATAAAAAATGAAGATAAGAACTTAGGTAAAGGTGTTCTGGGCCTGGGAACAGGGTATTTTGAATGAGACCAATCAGTTCACATATATTTGAGAAGTCCTAAGTTTACCAAGAGCTGTGTTTTAGAATTTCCTTTAGAAGGTGGCTACATAGACACAGATCACATTTAACAATAGAAAAAAGTGATATTGATTAAGATTAAGGTCTCAAGCTAGCCTTAGAGAATATTTAGCAGCATAGGAACTCTGGGGTAGCTCAGGCTGTTGCGCATCCATCTGACTCCTGGTTTCAGCTCAGGTCATGATCTCAGGGTTTTGGGATCAAGCTCTGCCTTGGGCGCCTCAGTCAGCAGGGAGTCTGCTGGAGATTCTTTCCCTCTTCATCTGCCCATCCCTCCCCTCTCTCAAAATGAATCTTTTAAAAAAAAATAAATACTTAACAGCATAGCTGATGAATGTGTAGGGTAAGGGGTATAAGGGAAATCTCTGTACCTTCTCATTTTTGCTGTGAACCTAATGCCTATATTAAATTTTTTTTAAAAGAGAAGATAACCAAAATAAGTATTTTTTTTACAGGAAAAGGGAAATAATTAAATGACAGAAAAATAATCTTGAATAAGAAATGATTATTTTTTCCTTAATGTCAGTGCGTGAAGAAAGATATTTTAATTATAAAAATAGGTGTGAGAGAGAGAGAGTGTGTGTGTGTGTGTGTATGCATATGTGTGTTTGCTGGAGACTTGGGGAGGCTGACAGTCCTGAATTTTTATATCACCATGATTTTGTTCAAAATATGTGACTTTGAGCATGATTGTTACCCTTAAATTAGGCATGTTTGGGTTGGGGGTAAGAGGGAGAGACAGATGGACTAATTCACTGAATCATTCCCTCATTCATTGACTGGGACAGATTGATTTTCCTCAAGTGTCTGGGCCTGAGATGGGGAAGGTAGAACAGGGGTCAGAAGCATGTGCATTTGCTGTAAGGAAACATTTGTCTGAAAGGAACTGAGAATTGAACTGTATGAGACAGAAGCAATATCTGAAGGGCAGATGGATTAAGAAAAAAAAAAAAAAAGGAGCTGTGGATCCAACTTGAACCAGTGATTTGAAAGCCACAGGGAGTAGATTTAATCAGACTGTAAAGAACAACATTATAATGCTGAAATCTCCCCACAAATGGCCAGTACTGGAGAACAGTGATTCCTTGGGAGGAATTCAAGATGAGCATCTCTTGCTGGGCCTGCTGGAGAGTAGGGTCCAGGATAAAATGGATGATTGATGAGATGACCTTTAAAATTCCTTCTGACAGAGAACATGGTTGTCCTGATGGGATAGAATGTGACTGAAGGATGTGGTCCCAGCTCTGTTCCTCATGACCTCCATGCAGAAGGATCTGATACACCCAGTTCTGTGTTCTAGCGATGCAAAATGAAGCTTCAGTCCAGGTGTTTCATTTACCCAAAACCAGATGACAGCATTTCTTGAGCACCTAGAATCTGTGCTCCCTGTATGGTGGGAGAGACTTAGGTAAAAGAACTATTGTTGAAATGGTTCTGAAATTAATAGACCAGGGCCTGATGGGCCCTCTCTTCTCCCAGCCCTTCAGTTGGGGCCTGAGTGTTGAGCAGCTTTTCCCCCCACTTCCTAAGGGTGCCACCCAGGGACAGGCCAGTTCAGATGATGGGCCTCGGAGCTCACTTGGAACAGGTCACAGCCTGAGGCCTGGGCCCGTCCCCTCTTCCCATTTCTGCCTCTGGCTCCCGTCTTTGAAGTCAGGTTGCAGCCCAACGGGCAGTGCTGTCGCCCTCCTGCTCCTTGGTTATTCAGTGCAACCTTTAGTCTAGGAAGAGTGCCAATCTTCATTTCCAAGAATCATATCTCCCTAAATGGGGCAATCTGCTTTAAATGCCTTCTCCACTGGCGCCTTCCCCATCTCACGATTGGCATCATTAAAGGAACAGGCTCACCCTTTAACTGCTTGTACCTTGCTGGATCGGGGCGGGGGCCGGGGCCCGTGTTGGGTGTGTGCATGCACACATGCACAAATACCCCGTCCTTTGGTCCTCCAAGTGATCGTTTGCAGAAGCGCTAGGAGTCATAGACAGGAGTGCCTGGCTGGCTCCGTCAGTAAGACACATGACTCTTGATCTCAGGGTTGTGATTTTGAGCCCCACGTTGGGTGTAGAGATAACTTAAAAATAAAATCTTAAAACAGACATAAGTTTTACTTTTACAACTTTCCCTGTTGTGCTCAACCAGAAAAAAAAAATGTTTTTTAAAGCAGGCTTGCTACTATATGCACAAGGCTTTTGGTATCTTGCAGGAACAGATGCATGGTGAGCCAAGAGCTCCTCTCTGTGTGTTGCCCCAAGTCGGAATGTGCTTTAGCACTCACGACATTTGGTATCTTTCTCCACTGGTCCTTCCCCTTTTCCTCTCGCACGTCCCAGCCTCAGGTGAGTGCCACGGCTGGGCTCCGAGAACAGTGTGAGATGTGGCAAGTCTGCCCGAAATGGAGTAGAAAACATGACCATGCCCCTGGGTCACTGTAAAGGCGAGCAGAAGATCCCTGAGACACATGCCCCCCTGGGCCCTCCTGCGCGTAGGTAGAGATGCCCCCTTGTGGGACGCGCCCTTGGAGTTAGTTTCCAGGTTGTGAGGACACACCTGTGCTCCTGTCTGCCTCATCTGTCACCCAGGCCCCCTTCGGGACAGAATCCGAGGTGCCGAAGTGCAGGCTTCAAGGGTGGTGTCAGACTAATTGGAAGTGGGGACGTTTGCAGTCCGGCTGGAGGGTTGGCGAGGGGATCCCCCCCATACGTCAGCAGAGCAGGTGCAGCCGCTCCTCCACGCGCGTGGGCACAGTTGGTTGTTTTTGTTTCTGCTGCGAGGACATAGAGGTCAGTGAGAAACAGGCTTTGCTTTATAGGAGGTGACTTTGGAGAATGCTGTCCTCAAAAGCAAAAGAAGCCTACAGATGTGAGGACTGAGGGAATATTGAGTGTAGGGGTCCTAACCTCAAGAAATTAGCTTTGGGTGCTAAATCGGGAAGATTTGGGGTTTTCAGCAGTTCAGAAGTGAGGTGGACGTGATCTGGTGCAGAAGGGAGAGAGGTGAGCGTGGAAGCAAGAGAGCACATGTGCAGAGACCCCGAGGAACGAGGGGGCGCACTGGGAGGCCATGCAGAGCCAGGCCGTCGAGTTACTAGAGGATGAGAGAACATCCTTGTATTTTGCCATGTGCGAGATTTTTCAGAGAGTGGAGGAGAGCTGTGTGAGGGGTTACATTTCAGGTGTCTCCGGGATACCTCGGTGGGTGTCCTGGAGACGGCGAGGGGACCAAGTCTTGCGCGGGACACTGCTGACCTCCGGGTGCAGTGGCAGCAGGGAGGCAGCGAGCAAAGAGACGGAACAGCACTTGGACTTATTCCACCAGAAGAAGATGCGTCCGTGGCGGGGAGGGGGCGGCTGAGCAGGTGGGTCGGAGAACATCTCGAATAGTTTCCATGCGTGTGGGCAGGCCCACGTGTGTCTGGTGTCTCTAAGAGAAAAAGCAGATTGTTGGTGACCCGAGCACGGTTGCATTTTAATGTAGAAGCACCATTACCTGGTCCGGAGAAGACGCAAATGTCCTTTGAAACAGACTAGCAAGCCTTCTTGGGCTTCCTCCTCGCCTCCTTCCCTCGCTCCTCCTTTCTTCTTTTGAGGAAGAACAGGAGCTAGGCCTATGTAGTGGTGGAAAATTTGGTATTTATGGGGAGTCTCTCAAAGCATTTATCTGACATTAACCTCCTGGCCTTCCTGAGGTTCAGGGGAGCCCCTGGAGAGCTGCACTTGGAGGAGCCTTTCGAGGAGTGTTGTTCTTACGGCATCTACCTCCTCCAGCCCTTTGTCATTTCTCGTTTATCCGTGGACCTCCCAAAGTGTGCGGTTTAGTACCTAGCACTTAATGATAGTAAAAATTGGTGTGGTTGGCCCTGCAGAAATCCATGTTTGTCCATCCGTCCGTCCTTCCGTCCATCCAGCCATGCAAATAACCCACTCATCAAACAAGGAAGCCTTCCCTAAAGGCCCCCAGCTGTCTCTTCTCCCTTCTCTTGGGTAAAACTGCTAACAGCCCAGCCCAGATCAGTGCCTCTCAGTCACAGGAGTGCTTAAGCTTAGACCAATCAAGATGGGATCTTGAGCCACTAAGGGGGAAGATGGGAGGTGGTTGGCGGTGGCGGTGGTGGGGCTGGGGGTGACATTTGAATCTAATCAGCATTCTGCCAGAGGAGAAAGCAGGAATGGATGTTAGGAAGGCAACTTACAATGTCAGCTTCAACATATTAATAATTTTCCCTGATTGTATCATATTTTTAAACTATGGGCATTCTCTAAATTTGGGTCTATTTGCTATGGTAATTATTTTCATTGAGTTCTATCCAACTAAGTATTTATACCTCACCTTAGTCTATAAATTATGCTTTATTTTATAGTATAAACACATAAAATAACCATTACACTATAAAAAAGGATTTAAGAACAGGAACAGGAAAAATACAAACATGAAAGTTCAAAAGCAGGAGGAAAAAGTATCAGATATTTAGACAGTGAGAGACCTCTACCTTGCTCTAGCTTAGCCTCATGTCTCTGAGCTTCACTGGGTCAAAGAGAAGGAGAAAATGTGGTCAGTTCAGTAATTCTTGCTGCCAGACAAGGAAGACATCCTGAAACTTTAAGAGAAACAAAGCGTGTTTGTTTATTAACTGTCCTTGTACTATGGGGCTCAAACTCATGACTATGAGATCAAGAGTCTTCTCTACCAACTGAGCCAACCAGAAGCACCCCACTACCACTTTTTTTTTTTTTTTTTGAGAGAGAAAGAGAGAGAATCTTAAGTAGGCTTCATGCCCAGTACAGAGCCCGGCATGGGAGCTCAGTCCCACAACCCTGAGATCATGACCTGAGCTGAAATCAAGAGTGATTTCAAGAAATCAAGAGTGAAATCAAGAGCTGAAATCAAGCATGATCTACCCACGGAGCTACCCAGGTGCCCTAGAGGCACCCCATTTTTAACCTAAATTTTGCATATAGACTTTTTTCATCTAGGAAGAACCAAGTGATATCATGAACAGGGTGTAACATTCCCATAGCAGAGGAACAGCTGGGTTCTTAGAGCTCTTTCTCACAGTTGTCCTGATTGGAAGCTCAAGGCAGAACATCAAAATGCATCCTGGCAAAAGGAATTCTAGCCTCCAAAGGGTGCAGTTTGACGCAATGCTAGAACCCAAAACACCCGGCAGAGCTGCTCGTCTCCATATCCATCAGACAGTCTTCATAAGCGTTACTTCAGGTGTGTGTATATGAATGGATATATGTGTGTATCTGTATATGCTCTCATAATTCTCTCTCTCTCTCTATATATATATATATTTATTTATTTATACTTATATATATGTATATATGTATGTTCAGTGTTATATTCCATTGCTGACCATGCTGTATTCTTTCTTGCTCACTGATTGAGGCTTTAGGAATCGACCTGGTAAGGTTGACATCTTCTGTAGAAATTAAGGACTCTATTTGAAACATTCACAGAGGAGAGTTCTATTTTTGTAAATAGGATAATTGGGTGGAAAACTGTGCTAATATCTATCTTTATTTAACCACTCCCAGGGACAAAGCCTAACTGTTAAAACCATGAGTCCATAACCAAGAAACCACCATCTACCCAGGGACAGTGTCCTCTGTATACAGGCTACCAGTTAAAAAGAGGAGGGGAGTCAAAAGCCAGACCATTCCATTGCATATTATTGTCTCAAGTGTATAAACAGAGAATGAGAATGAGAAGGTAGACTGAGGCAGGGCAGTAGGGAAGAGGGGAGTGTAGTAAGTGACACCACCGACCGCTAGGAATGGTATGTAGTAAAAAGGGTATGAAAGAGGGTTTGGGGAAGTGTCACACGAGACAATAATTGTGTCCTGATAGAGGTGATAATTATTCCAAGTGACTTGTGATGATCTTGTGTCCTTGTGCAGATTTGAATGGCAGTACAACATGCATTGTTACACACTGTGCACGATGCCAGCGAAAGGGGTAGGTGGGAAGCAGAGAGAATGAGCATTTATAGAGCTCTTACTATGTACCAGGCATATCATAAAATGGTTAGGAGTGTGGCTTTGCAATTACGGGATCCAGCTCAGCTCTGGGCTCTAAGACCAAGTTCCTTTATTCAAAAAAATTGGGGCAGATTGTGCTTTACCTCACCGACTGGATTGGGAGGGGTCATGAATACATCACCAACACTCAGTAAAGGTTAGTTATTAGAAGGATGGCCACCACTAGATCTTTCTTTACATAGTAATGTGAGGTGGACCTCATGCTCCCCGTTTTACAGATGGGCAAACAGGCTTAAGGATGCTAGTTAACTACCTCGTCCAAGATTTGTCATCTAGTAAGTGTCAAAGCTAGGATTCAAATCAGGTTTTCTAGCCCTGGAACGTGTTGGTTTTTTTCTCTGTTCCTTGCTACCAGCATAGGTAGCTCTCATATCTCACCCTGAGATGTTTGGGCAGTGAACTCTGGCACATTTCTGGGTGCGCTGTGCTGATGCATGCCTTCCTGCTCTTTATGCTCACGTCTGACCAGCTTGGGCAGGGGTTTTTGTGATGACTATGACGACCAAGCGCTCTGTTAAGGAGTCTGCCTCAGGAGACATTCTCCCACGTGTGTTTGCCGTGCCACCTGGAAAACGTCCTGTATGGTGAGGTAGTGCAGCCAGACGAACACGGCAGAGGTTATTTTGTGACCATGACAGTTGTCATACTTTTCCTTTTGCACTTCTGCCAAAAATCTGTGTTTTTGTCCTTGTGTTTTGGACCTCGTTAAATCGAGTACAGTGGGCTTGAGCTGACTTTATGTATAATGGAAATAGCCTCATGCAGTATAAGCCTCTGCCTGGGGTCACCACCTGCTCCCACCAAGCTGAGTAGCGAGGAACTTCTTATGGATCTTTTCATATTAATAGAATAATGGAAAACAGATGGTGTGCCAGGAGGAGTGCTTTTTCTTGGAGGCTTTGAAGGCCTGTTATGGGTTGAATTGTGTCCCCCATCCCCTCCCCCACCCAAATTTATATTTGAAGTCCTAACCCCCCAGTATCGCAGAATGTGAGCTTATTTGGATATAGGGTCATTGCAGATGTAACTAGTTAGAGATGACTTCATACAGGAATGAACTAATCCTATATGACTGGTATCCTTAGAAACAAAGGGGAGATTTGGACACAGACACACTCATGAGAGCTGCATGAGAGCACAAAGGCAGAGATTGGGGTGATGCCTCTACAATCCAAGGGACACTGAAGATTGCCAGAAACCAGCAGGAGCTAGGGAAGAGGCCCGGAACAGATTCTCCCCCCACAGCCTCAGAAGGAACCAGCCGTGCCGATGTCTTGATCTTGAACTTCTAGCCTGCAGAGCTGTAAGAGACAGATAAACTAGTGTTGGTTAAGCCAGTCAGTCTCTGGTTCTGGGTCCCAGCAGCCCTGGCAAATGAACACAGGGCCAGCCCATGAAGAGGTGGTGACTTCCTGACTCCGGAGAGAAACGAGAGTCACTCACATGCTTTGGTTATACTTTCCATAGGAGTGTGGAATCAGATGGAAGGCAGAGAGGAAGTAGAAAGAAGACAAGCAGTACAGACAAGCAGACCAATGTCTGAAGAATGTGAGTGCTTGTTATACGAAGGACATTGCTCTGAGGTGAGCTTTTACCTCATGGGGTGTTTTAGATAAAGCAGTTTGCCCATTGGGGTTGGAAATATATTTTCTTCCAGACTACAAGGTGACAGTTTTTTTGAAAACTGCCAGCCTACAAGTGTAAATGTCACTGTCTAGAACAGTTTTGTCTAATAGAAAACTTTCTGCACCGATGATAATGTTCTAGATCCATACTCACTAAAATGGTAGCCATTTGCCACATGTGGCTGTTAAATGCTTGAGACGTGGCTGGTGTGGCTGAGGAACTAAGTTTTAAATTCTATTTAATTTTAATCTAAATTGCCACAGTGACTGGGGCCCCTGTATTGGACAGTGTGGCTCTAGAGCAGAGGCATATATTGGGATAGGACCCAGAGAAGAAAACATTGTTGCCTGGATTTTCACGAGGCTCATAGATCACCTTCACATCCTCAGCTAAAGGGGCTTTGGTGTGAGTGAAAGTGAAGAACACAGGAGAATCTTCTAGAGATTTTACTGAAAGATGCTTAATACAGGGTTGTATTTCACTTCTCAGAACCCAAATTGTCTTACGCTATTTAGTGCTCAGGAGAGAAGCAGGGCAGAGTGAGGAATATGAGGAGGACGTGGGGAAGCTGGGTCTGTGGTCCAGGTCTGTTTTCAGGCTGTGTGTGCTGGCTCTGATGTACCTCGTGGGACCGGTGGTCCAGTGCTAGGACTGCAGAGACGTCCAGATTAGACTACCTTCTCTGAAGGCAGAAGGTTCTCCCTTGGAGTCTTTGGTATTAGGTTGGTTATATGCAGATGCCTGGTAAAGGGTACTGGGGCTCCCTTGCCCACCCTCCCCCCCTTCACTGGCACCATTGCATGTGACATATTCCCAGAGGATGCTGTTTTGGAGAGAGCAGACAAGGGATATTTCGGAATCTAAAACGGAACCCCAACCCCAGCATTATTAGATGAAAAAGAATGCACCCCTGTGAATGTTTTTGGCCAGCCCTGGACAAATGACTTGTCATTGTCTCACCACTGGCTTTGGCTCTGTGCCCAGTATAATTTAAAAATCCCTTCTTTTTCCAACTCTACTTCGTTATCATTTTGATTTCACAGAGAAGTAAAAGGTTTGTCAGTCTTAGGTTTTTCTAGCCCCTGAGACAAATAATAATGGGTGTCATGCGGAGACACTGTATGGCGGAATGATGCCTGCTTCTCCCCGAGCCCCCTTGCGTTCTGGCAGACTGGACTCGAAGCAGTGGAACGGGATCTTGTAGAAGGAAAGGGCAGCATGCTTGATCAAATGGTGAGCGGGTGGATGTTCAGCTGGACTCTCTGGGTCTTGGAGGGCAAGGGTTTCGCTTAAGAAGACGCTGAGAAAAAAGTGCTTGTCAGCCTTCAGCCTGTTTGGTAACTGGTGCCACTTGCCTGGGACCCGGGGGATGCCAGTAAGCAATGAAGGCAAATAGTACTAATGCTCATACAGTGCTACCCCATATTTGCCCACTTGACCACCAGCTCTCTCTTTTCCAAGAACTTCTAAACGCATTGCAGACGGGATTAAAGAAAGCAACTAAAGATACCAAGTGATGCAAGGTAATTTGTGATGAGCGCCATCAAGAGAAAACCCAGAGGGCCCCAAGTGACCAGAGATGCCTTATTTGATCTAGTTTTTGAAGGATGGCCTTGATTTGGATGGGCAGCCAGGCAGCCCGATGTTGCTGCAGGCACGGATGCCCAAGGCATGGCTGGGGGACAGCGAGTGTCAAACCTGGTACGACAGGCAAGTCACAGGTCACAGGTTTTTCCGTTTGAATGTCCTTATTTGACTGTGGTTGCCATCAGCAGATGGAGAGTTCAGAAGGACCACGCTAGAAATCATTAATAATTTGCAGATGCAGTCAGCGGCCCCGGTGTGCTGGTGTGCCGTTCCGTTCCAGCAGAATACATGCAAGGAGCAGCTCACGGCCCCATCTGCTCTGCTCTTCCTGGCTCTATCTTTTATTTAATAACCTCTCTGTGACCTGCTCATGTGAGGTCATCTATCTCTTCTTCTGTGTTTAAATAGTCTTGGCTGCTACTTGCTGTGAAGGACTTACCTAGTTAGTGGGCGGGATCGACCTCAGTGCAGGAAACATATGGCGCCTAGGACAGCGCTTGCCATGAGCGTGCACAGGAGGCAGACTCCAGCCCTGGAGCCCAAGAGGAGTCAGAGCGGGAAGAGGGGAAGGATGGGAAAGGCGAGCTAGGTATTTTGCCCAGGCCGCTGGGGGAACGTAAGGATAGTATAGTCGTGGGAGAAAGGGAAACGAGGGAGGGGTAGCTTTGTGGGATGAGCCTAGGGTAATGACCTTGATTTGGGACATTTTAAGTATGAGACAGGACATCCCCGTGGAGACATTTCGCAGGCATTAAAAACCCCCAGTTGGGGAGTACTCAGGGCCCCATAATACAGTGGGAGTTCATTTGGCTCCAGCTCTCCTCTCCTTTCCTTGGCAAGTGGTTCCCCATAGAGTCACTTCGGATTGGCGGGGGAAATGTTGCTCAAGTCTCCCGAGCCTTTATCCTCACACTTGAATGCTAAATCCAGAACTCCCCGTTCCTGCTAAGTAGTTCAAAAGCTCTGAGGGATCCTTGGAACAGTCGCACCCTGGTGGGACTTTTCAGAGCACTCCTGGGGTTGGGAGAGAAATTTCAGGGTAACTGCAGAATAATGTGAGCTATAACCGGCCTGAGTGATCTTCTAGCTGGGATCTGGATGTGAGACTGGCGTGTTTGAAGGTTGCTGAATACCTGTTGACCTGCATGCCCCAACTGGGTGAACTCCATCTACCTTTTGATTCCTAACTAATCGCAGTGAACAATACACCAGCTTGTCTTCTGTAAAACGAGAGGGGTGAACATTCCCACCAGCCTTGCCGCCTTGGTTGGACAGGTCAGTTGACTGCCTTGAAGCTCTGCTTATTCATCTGTAAATTGAAGGGATTTGGCGAGGTGCCCTTTAACACGACTTCCCACACTAGCATTTTATGTCGGTCAGTGATTCTTTGTCCAGGGAGTGCTATTTTTTCCATAGGAACCGTCCTGCAGTTGCTAGTTAGCTTATCACCTTGACGAGAAGCAGCATGGAGAGGTGGGCAGAACGTGGTCTTTGGTGTCAGTGACCCGAGCTTAAACCCCCTCGGTCTCATGGCGACCTGTGCGACTCTTGGTGATGAGCCATAGCTCACCGATCCTTGAGTTTCCTCACTTGTGAAAAGGGGATGTTAATACCCATTTTGGGTTCATCGGATGATACTATGCATCAAGCATCTTTGTTTGTGCCCTGTTTTAGACAGTTTTATTGAGATATTATTCATATACCATATGGTTACCCCTTTTGAAATGCCTTGATTTGTACCCTGAACTCATTCAGTTTTAGTATATTCTCAGAGTTGTGCGTTGATCACTACTATCTAATTCCAGAACATTCTCACCCCAAAAAGAAAGTCTACACCCATTAGCAGTCTCTCCCCACCCTTCCCCCTACCTAGTCCCTGGCAACCACTAACTACATCCCGTCTCTATAGATTTGCCTGTCCAGGACATATTTCATATAAGCAAAATCCTATAGTATGTGGTCTTTTACGTCTGGCTTCTTTTGCTTGGCATAATGTTTTGCCACTTGTTTCATGTTATCAGCACTTCACTCCTATTCATTGCCAAGTAATACTCCCCTGTATGGACGTACCACATTTTGTTTGTCCATTAGTCACTCGATGGACATTTGGATTGTTTGCACTTTCTGGCTATTATGAATTACGCCATGAACATTTGTGTGCAAGTTTTTGTGTGGGCATATGCTTTCAGTTCTCTTGGTATCTCATTGTAGTTTTGATTGGCATTTTTCTAATGGCTAATAATGAGATTTTTCATGTGCTTGCTGGTATATGTCTTTTGGAGAAAGGTCTATTCAAATTCTTTGCCCATTTCTTAAAAATGGGTATTTGTTTTTCCATTATTGAGTTCTAAGAGTTCTTAATATATTCTGGATACTGTGCCTGGCATGCAGTTTTAAATAGGCATGCAGTCATTGTGCCTTCCTCTCTCCAGGTTTCTCACAGAAGTCTATAGCCTATGAGGTGACATCTGGAACTAATTGCTCAGACGTTGAATCCCCAGTATCCTGAGTCCTAAACCATTATGTCTTGACCAGAGCTCTTCTTAGCACAGAGCCATTCTGATGAGGCACTCTGATCCTGGAACCCAAATCTGGAACCTGGAACAGCAGGGGATAGTTGACCTGGAAATGAGCTCTGAATGAATCTATGGGGGCAGTAGCTAGTTCTATTTCTAAGTCTTGGGCTTTTTTTCTAGATGGAGAGGACTTAGGGGGTAATTGTGCTGTGTTTTTTGGGTTTTTTGCTGCTACCGCACCAGGGTATCCTCCATTGTATGCTGTGGGCATCTGGAAGTTGGGGCTGAGGACCACATAAGGATATATCTGAGAACATCAGCTTCTTTCTTCGGTACCACTCCCAAGATGAGTAGCATATTTTTCCAAGAGTGATCTGGCAATTTTAAGTCATATATAAAAATGTCCCAAGGAAAATCATGGGTCCGCTTGAAAAAGAAGGGAGTTTTATGGGAAACCTTTGAAGACCTGGAAATTATTCTCTGTTCTGAGAACTGTACTCTGTGTCCTGAGACATGTTTTATACTCTGCTACCCCTTTACCTTTGCCCCCATTATCTTCCTTCTCCATCCCTCCAGCCTGGCATGTATAACCATCCCTCAAGGCCCAGTGGGGTCTCTATAGTTAGGATCCTTTCTTCCTACACACGAGGGGGAAAAGGTGCCTGTGGAGCAGTGGAGGCCTGGGCTGCCCCTTGCAGAGAGCCGTCTCCACCAATTTGCCAAACTGCCAACCCACAGATTTGCCCTGAAGACTAGATGTAGCTTTGAAGGGTCATGGACAGACAATATTGATTCCTCCTCTTAAGTATGTCAGGACAGGTGGAAATCTCTTTAATGCCCAGGAAATTTGCTTTGGGGGAACAAAGCCAGCCCAGTTTGCATTTGGATGTTGCTGACTTATTGTAAAACTAAGGAAAGGATAGAAGGTACCTCTTGGTATGCTAGTCCTTTGTAGGGAACAACCGTCCACAGGGGAGCTATCTCTGGCTCCCTTTGCTCCTCTGAACATTCGGACCTGCCTCTCCCTGGCCATCCTCTCACTGTTTCACAGAGAAGCACACCCTGCCCTCAGAAAGTGTGCCATCTAGTCGGAAGGATAAGATGAATCATAAATTATTCATTGTTAGAGCTGGGAGGTTCCTTGGGGATTCTCCAATCCTGAATTTTCCAATCTCCTTTCTTGACCAAAAATATTTTGTGTGGAGGAGAAAAAAAAAGTTGTTCTCCTCTGGTAAAGAAATTTGGGTCAGAGTATGTTGTGTGACCCTCTTGGATACACACAGTGTTCATCAGTGGATTGAAGGCAAAAGAAGCTCACTTGGATGGGACCCAGCGTTTCTTCAACCATCTGAGTCTCACTTTTTCCCTCCTTTTTCCATAGTAAGTATTAATAGCTCACAGGACACTAAACATGCTTCGGGAAACATTGCATCCTTTACAGAGATGGAAACCTGTGCTCAGAAATACTAAGTGACTTGCTTAAAGTCAACAACAAAGAGTCAGACTTAAAATCAGGTTTTCTCACTCCCAATCCATTGTCCTTTCTACAAATAATAATCCTGTCACGCTTGAATGAGGGTGCGTGGCATTGAAAATGTTGTCATTTATGCTAGTAATGAAAACAACGCAGGTTCCGGAGTCCCGCCGCCGAGCGTGGGAACCCCGGTTCTGCCGTTTGACTGGCGCGTGCCCGTGGGCGGCTAAGCCTGTTCATGTCTCTGTCTCGCTGCTTCTGTAAAGTGAGGATGACAATAATGACCCCACGGGGAAGTCGTGAGAATTATTTGAGATAATATACATAAAGATCAAGTCCGTGTTTCTCTCCCTGTTCTCGTCACATCAGGCCCTGCTGCTTGCCTCGCCCCTGGCCCGCTCCCCCTCCCGCCCCCCGATCTAGGACTTTTGAAAGGCAGAGCGTATTAAAAACCAAGAAGTGAATATCAATAGCAGATTATAACTGCTATTTATTGAATGATGACAGAAAGAATGAATGAGCAGGAGTTAGGAGCAATTACCTGGGAACACTCAGAGCTATACTAAAGCGCTAAACATTCATGACATTGAGGAAGAGATGACAGAGGGATGGCTAGAAGGTGTAGATCGACTGGGGCCCAGGGGACAGGCCGTGGCCAAGGTAGTACACACTTGGCATCTCAGGCCAGCTTCCTTTCCTGCTGCATCCTCACAACATGAAACCGTGGTCGAGGTCTCTTTATTAAAGAAGCAGCAATTCACCTTTGGAATACAATTTATTTTAAAAGATTTTGGGGACGTCTGGGTGGCTCAGCGGTTGAGCATCTGCCTTTGACTCAGGGCATGATCCTGGAGTCCTGGGATCGAGTCCCATAGAGGGCTCCGTGCATGGAGCCTTCTTCCCCGTCTCTGCCTCTCTCTCTGGGTCTTTCTATGTGTCTCATGAATAAATAAATAAAATCTTTAAGATAAATAAATAAAATAAATAAAAGATTTTGGCAACAAGGTCGGTCCTGAGGCGGGAAAGGGGGCAGAAAGGTCGACCCCAGCAAGGGGGTGGGACGGTGCCAAGCATCTGGCTCCGAATGGCAGAGGGATCCCCAGGGGCTCCCCCAGTTGTCGGGGGAGCAGAGCAGAGAGCCGACCATCCCAGGACCTCTCTTTCCCTTCTCTGCCAAGGCCATCCCGCCTCCCAGCCCGTCGTCCAGCCTCAGGACTTGTGTAGCTCTGGAAGCCGCTCCTTCTTCCAAGGGGTCCAGTCCGGTGCCCTAACAGGGAGCCCGTGTGGCATCTGTTCGGCAGCAGCGGGGAGGGCCCGCGGCCCATAGGGATCACCAGTTGCATCGGGGCCGGGCTCTGCCCTCATTCGGGAACGTCTCAGGGCTAACGGGCCACAGGCCCCGCAGGGCCGGCCTCGGCGACGTCTTCCTCGTCTGAGGCCCTCACGCCCTCCCTCCGGCTTTTCTCCTGCCGCTTTCTCGGCCGGCGTTTTCAGGAGCACGATCCGTGGGCCACAGTAAATAACTCTAGCCGAGGCTTTGACCAGTGGCACAGGCGGCTTTGCCACGGCGAGGGGACAGTCAGAGGGTGCCAGGCCGCGTCCTGCCGCAGCGGGGCCGCGCACATGCAGCCTCTTCATCCGGCAGCCGCGCGCGAGGCGCCAGGCCCCGTCTGCCATGCCAGGTGCTGGCTCGTTCTCCGGGACGATGCGAGGCTAAGCACGCTGCTGGCACCGAGCGAGTCACAGCTTCCCCTCATTTATTTACCTCGAGTCAAACAAACCCTGACTCCTGCTTTGAATGCAGGCTGCGGTAGTTCCCAGATGACAGAAGGGCAGCCGTCTCTGGAGAGTTGCCTTCTGCGGGTGCTCACGGGGACCGCTGTGTGGCACAGCTCCTGGGGACGCCAGGAGGCCACTTCAGAGCGCAGGGCAGCAGCTCCTCAGAAGGCTGACCCTGAGTGCCCTCGCGACCCAGCCCGAGAGAGGTGCAAACATTTGTCCACACGGGCTCGTGCACAGGTTCACAGCAGGGTTGTTCAAAACAGGCAGAGAGCAGAAACCGCCCAGACGTCCTTCAGCTCATGGAGGGACAAACTAATGTGCTCTGTCCATTCAGTGGACTATTATTTGGCAAGAAAAAGGAATGAAATGCCGACACAGGCTATGACACAGATGAACCTTGAAAAAATTATGTTAAGTGAGAGAAAGCCGACACCTAAGGCCACTTGTACAGGGCTGTTTGTGCAAAATGTCCCGGATAGGCAAATCCGTAGAGACAGGGAGCAGATTAGAGATTGCTGGGGGCTGAGGAAGGGGAGAACGGGGAGTGGCTGCTGATGGGTGGGGGGGTTCATGATGAGAATGTTTTGGAATCAGGTAGTGATGGTCCCACAACTGAATGCACTTACAACCACTGAGCTGTGCGTTTTCACAGGGTGACTTTTATGATACGTGAATTATATGTCGGCAAAGCTATTAGGTAAAAACTGCCCTGAACTTGCCACTGTAGTCAAGTCCTCTGTGAACATACATAGGCTAAGGGAAAGAGGTAGGAAGGCCCACAGCAAGAGAGGAGCAGTATGGATCCTGCCTTTGGGAAGAAGCACCAAATGATGGGTTTGAATGAGCAATGCTTTGTGCTTTGTCCCAAATTTTCTGTGGGACCTATTGTGTTTGCTCAAAATTTTAGGATGCCTTGAACCTCCTGGCCCCAAACCCCTACCTAGAAGTAAGTTCCTGTTGGAACCTGTTAGAGTTCATTGATGAATGAATAAATGTTCACCCTCATACATTTAAAAAATATATTTTGTCTGGAAATAATTGTAAGCTTCCTGAAAATTTGCAAAAATAAAAGTAGCTTACAAAGGATAGCCCCATACCTTTTACCCAGATCGACCATTTTCATTTTACTCCATTTGCATGCTCGCAATGATGCACACTCACTTCCTCTTTGTTGTCACATGTGTGCTCACATGTGTATATACACACATATATATTAACATATACATGCACTTTCAGTGAATGATTTGAAGGTAAGTTATAGGTGTCATGGCCCTTTATTTCTGCACCATCAAATCCATGAGTCACAAACCCCACACGGCTACTTAAGTTAGAATGAAACCAAATGTAAAAGTGCGTTCCACAGTCGCACTGGCCACATTTTCCATTGCTCAGTAGCCCCCTGTGGCTAGTGGCTCCCATGCTGGTCCGCAGAGGTTAAAGAGCATTTCTAGTATCACATGGAGTTCAGGTGGACGGTGCTGCTTTGCCAAACCCAGCATGGTCTGTGTGCTTCCTGAGAGTAGGGTACCCGCCCCCCACCCCTGAATTACACAGCACGGTCACCAGCGTTAGAGAACATGACACCAATGCAACAGTTTTATCTGACAGTTCGCATCCCAGTTCTGTCAGTTGACCCAGTAATGTTCTCACTCCTTTTGGAATGAGGTCTTCAGTCTTGTGGTTGTCCCAAATGTGTGTGGTTTGCGCCCAGGGGAGGCGTTGGAGCTGAAGCTGTTGGTCAAGCTTTGATGCCAGGGTGTGCAGGGTCCTTTGCTCCTGCCCTTCTTTCCACCGCCTTGACTCGTGTGCTGGAGGCAGCTTGCATCTCCCCTGCTCAGAATTGTTTTGGTGTCTGTGTCACCAGCTAAAGCAAGGTGCAGTTCCCCTCTCCTCCTGCACTGACATTCGGTCTCTGAGCTGGTGGGGCTCTCTCTTTAATCAGCAGGAAAGGTTTCCTGTGAGTAAAAGGAAACCGGCCTACTAGCTAGCACAGTATTTTTCTTTGTTCTGATACCTTTTCCCAGATTTTAGCCTGCATCTAAAAAGAGGCTCGTCTTGGTCCTCATTTGTTTTCTGTTCTGTGGCTGAGTTGTGATCCCATAGCTCGGAGTCATTTCATGTAGCCCAGGACCCAGGAGCTTCCTGCCCCAAACTCCTCCTGCATGGAGGCCAGGTCTGTAGGCCCGGTGCTGTCCATCGCACATTCCTAAGTGCTCCCCCACCCCAGCCTTGGGCATCGCCGGCTCACTTTTTTCTGGCCTGAGAGAAAGGCTGACTCTTGATGATTTTCAGCTGCACTTTGGTTGAAGAGTGGGAGAAAAGAACAAATTGCAGTTGGTTTCTACTTTTGAACTGACTGGTATTAGAGCTTATCCTCTCAGGGCTTCCTTTCGATTTAATGGGATTCAGTGGCATGAATAAGCATGGAAAACAGGTTCCCAGGCTGCTGACTTCACTTCCATAGAGGTCCCCACATCCCCCCAGTAATTCCTAGCATTTTGTGGGAGTCAGAACTGGGGAACGAGACATCAACAGGTTTATTCTCTTACTTTCTTGTCTTTGCCCCTTAGAATATTCTCATACTCTCTCCCACCTTTTATTTGGATTCAGCATTTCTTAGAAGAAAAGAATACTTAGCAAGGTAAGAGTCACTGAAGAACACGGTGGGAATCCTATATGAGCCATATAGTTTGAGCCAAGAAAGAAAAGGGAAAAGGATTCATGCAGAGAGAGTGGAAATGGAGCTGATGGTTCATTTTCTGCTTAACTAAAAAAGAATGAAAAGGGCTTGGCTGGCAGGGTCAAGACCACAAGGCGAGCAGTTGAGAGCCATGTGGTGCAGGATGGCGGTGTAGTTTCGTCCTTCACCGCCTTTTGAGAACTGACATATGGAGGACTTTGAGCCCTGGGTCCACTTGGCTCCCTTGGTGGGGGACTCGGTGGAGTATATGTATTTGATGCTAGTGAAAGACCAGAGAGCTCTCGCTGCACCTGCCATCAGAAGGAACACAGAAATTTGGATGTTCTCCATTAATATCTTGTGTAACAAGAGGTACCCTCGTTGGCCAGATGGTTTTGATTGACCTGTGTGCTTTTAGAAGTGTTACTGAGTGTTTTCGCTAGAGGGTTGTAGGTCCCTGTCACTCCTGGACCCCTGGCGTAGGGATCATGGTTTCATGTTACCTTCGAGTGCCCTTCCAGCTGTGGCTGGAGAGCAGTGTCACGGGACAGTAACTCAGAGATGCAGTCCGAGAGCAGATTTCATTGTAGGTCAGCTCCGGCCTTAGAGACACGCTCACGGGGAATCTGGGAGGCTGGAGGGGTCATTGCCACAGCCCTACCCCTCATCTTGGGGATTCAGAGAACCCCCAGGCCTGGCCACGAACACCAGGGTGTGCCTCCTTCTGCCGCTCCAAGCCAGCAAGTGCCCCTGGTCTGTCACCTGTCCCCATGGCTCCCCAGTGTGCCGGATTCCTCCCCTGCTTCTCCCTTCCCCGCCAGTCACCATGCTTTAGATTGCTCTTTCCATCTCTTGTCTGTGGCCTTGCCTTACATTTCTACTAACACCTCCCTTTGTTCAGGATGTTACCCCCTCACAGATGCTCCTCCACGGCGGGCTGGGAGCCTCTCGGCCCTGATCACTCAAGGCCATGTTCCATTCAGCCGCCTGACTGGTCCTCTCCTCCCTTGCAAGCACCTCTCAAGGCTCCTCGCTGCCTCCAGGATAAAATTGAAACCACATCTGACTGCAGCTCATCTTTCCAAATGTATGTGCTGCTCCCTATGGGAGCCCTCCGCTACATACAGGCATTCTGATTCTTCCCGAGTTCCCCTCAGAGAGGGCTGTCCCTGTTGTATCTTATCTTATTTTTATATTGTATCTGCAAACTATTCCAGGTCCTGTGGGAAGTAGATGGCTTATAAATCTTAAATAAAAATGGGTTTAGTCTTATTCCCTAGCTGCAGTACATGTCTTCTGATGTGTAGGTCTGTGCACTTCTATACCCCCCTGCTCCCTTTTGGAGTGCTCTGCCCTGTGCTCTGCACACCGTCCTCCCTCCGAACCCTGCAGCACAGTTACAGCAGCCCTGGGTGGTCAGTTATTTGTTCTCATGGCACCTGTGTCTTCGTGTTGTTTTCACAGCCCTCGGGTTGGTGCTCGAACATAGTAGGCTCTCAACAGACATTTCCAGATGCTCACTGTGGCCTCTTGAATCCTCAGCCGGGCAGATCTAGAGATCTGACTCCATAAATTCATTAAGGATTATGAGGTTCTGAAGGTCTGACTTGTAGTAACTCATCTTCTAGAAGACTGATTGATTAATCTGGATCATTACAGAGAGAGGCTGGGCATGCCTAGGCATTTCCTCCTCAATTAGAGATGCCTTTCTGGAACCCCAGCAAGTTATCAGATTGCTTATTGAGCATAGAATTTGAGCAAAAGGTATTATGTGTTTTTGCAGGCAACTATAAATTATGAAAATGCTCTCTAGGGATATTTCTCCCCAAAGAACCTGAATCAGGCATCTAAAATCAAATACCCTCTCTCTCCCTTAACAATGAAAAATCTCAGACTTCACTAAGATCACTAAGATGACTGCCACTTATCACTGTAACATCATCCCTCCTTATTTTGATACATTCAGCATGTTACAGTTCCCAAGTTTGCAGATATTCTCCTTAATTACATTTTAGGATGATGGTGTTTGAGTCACTAACACGACAGCATCTTAAATCCTGGACTTGTAATTTCTGTCTTTGGGGATCTGTAGACCTCTGTTCATAAGTTGGTATAGCATAGCACCTCTACTAGGGTGGGGACAGATGCTGTGTATTAGTTCTAGGAGTCTTAGTCTAAAACTCCATGTAAGTAAGGAGTCCAGAATGGTGTTTGTTCATCCATTAATGAATCAGTGGTACCCTGGGTGTGGGAGCAAATGCTATTTTTAAACCCATTGCTGACTTAAGTGATAAAGAGGGTACAGAATGTGCCTTGCCAGGCTTGTGAGCTTATCGTGAGTAATACCCATGGTTATTATGATGTCAGAACTTGAGGATTCTTTACCAAGAACATAAGCATTGCATCATGCAACTGGGGCAGGGCGTGAAACGACTGTTTTTCCCAGGAAAACAGCCGCAGAGGGCATAAGCTGATGCTCCCGTTAGGCACACAGGCCTGAATGCAGCCATGCCAAACTCCCATGGTCAATTTGAAGAGCACCTTCCCATTTTAGCCACTAGGATGTCATTTGTCTCCAAGCTTCCAAGCCAAATAAGGCATGTGTGACGGAGGATCCTATACCATCCCCATGTTTTGAGACATTATTGGGTGGGGATTAGTGTGTGCACACCTGAAACCCCTAATGGCTCTGAGTATCATAGCTGTTCCATCATTTACACATTGATCTCACAAAGCTTTTTCACAGAGCACAGAAGTGATGCCTAAATGTGGAAGGTAGGGATTGAACCACTTAGAATTTTTAAAGTTGTCTCTAAAAATGTGTGCTCTGCTTTTGATGTGTGAGCATGATGAGCGTCAAAATATAATTACATTCAACCTCATTAATTCAGACTCATTTGGGAGCACGGCATTAAGGAAGATTATAGTGCTAGTGAGGATGGGCTAAGTTATATGGTGGGTGGCAACAAACAACCCTCACATCTCAGGGACTTCAAATAGCGATGGTTTGTTTCACCACCACGCTGCCTTTGCACCTTGTGGGGACTTAGCTAGGGTCTCTGCTCCTTGTTCTCCATGTTCAGTTCTCAGGCTATGGAGCCTCTGCCCCTGGATCGTCACTGGCAGGTGGATCAAATAGGCACATCACACAGTGGCTCTGCAGAGCTTCTGCCCAGAAACAACGCTTCACACTCAACTTTTTATTGGCTCAAGTTACCCATGTGGCCAAGGCTGACTCTTCAGTTACTTGGTTTGGGATATCTGAGTCATAGCAAGGGATTTCAAAGTGAAGGGCTCAGGACAATTTATGGGGATACAGAAGAAAACATTGGAAATTTGTTTTATCTCATCCTTTTAAATTTTCTATTGTGTTTTTGGTAAACATACTATGCTAGTAAAATAGAATGTATATAATTTATTAAAAACAAATATCACAGTATTAGAAATGTTTAGTTTAACCACATGCTTAATCAAAAAAAGATCATAGCTTATGTAATAGATACAAATCTGCAGTGAGTATGTTGTACTTAGAAACTGGGTTGTATCACCTCACACCTGTCTGAATGGCTAGTATAGTAATAAGTGCTGGCAGAGGATGTGGAGAAATGGTAACCCTTGTGCCCTGTTGGTGAGAATGTACATTTAGGTGTAGCCACTATGGAAACTGTATGGAGGTTCCTCAAAAAATAAAAAATATAGCCACCATATGATCCAGCATGGTGGGTATCTATCCAAAGAAAATGAACACTAATTTGAAAGAATATATGCACCCTGTATTCATTGCAGCATTATTTACAAGAGCCAAGATACGGAAACAACCCAAGTGTCCATCAAATGATTAATGGATTAAAAAAAAAGATGTCACACATACACACACACACACACACACACACACACTATGGAATACTACTCAGCCATAAAAAAGGACAAATCTTGTCATTGTTACAAGATGAATGGACCTTGAAGGTATTATACTAAGTGAAATGAGCCAAACAGAGAAAGATAAATACCACATGAATTCACTTATATTTGGAATCGAAAAAACAAAAACCAACCAACCAAAACAAAACCCAGACTCACAGATAGAGAGAACAGATTGGCATTTGTCAGAGGGGAGGGGGATGGGGAGATTGGTGAAGGGGATTAAGAGCCACAAACTTCTGGTTATAAAACAAGTAAGTCATGGGGATATAATGTACGGCAGGGGGAAGATGGTCAGTACTATTGTATTAACTCTGTGAGGTGACAGATGGTAACTAGACTCACTGTGGTGATCATTTCACAGTGTATACAAATGTTGAGTCGCCACATTGTACACCAGACACTAATATAATACTGCATGTCAGTTATACCTCAATAAATTAAAAAAAGAAAAAGGAACTGGATCCTAGATATGACCAGGGTTGAACTTCTTTTTTTTCTTTTTAAGATTTTATTTATTTATTTGAAAGAGAGACAGTAAGCACAAGACAGTAAGCAAGGCAGAGGGAGAGGGAGAAGCAGACCTCTTGCCGAGCAGGGAGCCTGACACGGGGCTCGATCCCAGGACCTCGGGACCATGACTTGAGCCGAAGGCAGATACTTAACCGACGGAGCCCTCCAGGCACCCCGGGGTAGAACTTCTATAGAAAACATTCCAAGGAAAAGAATGCCTATGTTTTTTAGGTAAAATACAGGCTCTGTGTCTGAATCTTCTCAAGCTCTCGAAGTTTCCCAGGCATCCTCTCTGAGTCCTTGGAAGCTGCTTTCTTCTTGATCAAACCTGCCTTTCCTCACGGAATAGCATTTGAGATAAGTAACAAATGAGTCCTATTTCATTGTTCTTCTGTGTCCTTTGTCCATTGGAAGATAGCATACTGGACCCGTTGTATGTGGCAGGCATTGTGCGGAGTAGTGGGAGTGCGAGTGTCCCTGCAGAGAGCCAGTGTGTCGGGCATGCTGTGTGTTAGCCCTTGGCGAGCCAGCCGACCTCACCGTCCTCCCCTTGCACTGAACACATAGTTAGGGCCGACTTCCCACCAGGCACTGCTCTGAGTGCTTTCCAGGGGACCCCCAGGGAAACTAATATTATCTGCATTTTACAGATGAAGACACTGAGGCATAAAGAGGCCATGTAACCTGCTAAGACCACAACCCAGCAAGGGGCAGAGTCCACAATTGCCATGGAGGCAGAGCCGATCTGGAATGAGCTCTCAGAACGGACCATCCAGGGGCCTCCCTGTGTTATAAGGCAGGATGTAGGCACGCTCTCCTGCGTGTTAGCCCCACTGCAAGACCCGGTACAGTCAGAGCAGGCACCTTCCCTCAGTGCTGTATGCGGGTGGCCCAGTGCCGTGGGGTTGTTGGCTAATGACCACACCGGGACTGGTTTGATGACAGTGACTCATAGCATGAAAATGTCCTTGCGGCAGACCAAAGAGCCCACTTTAATCTGTACAGCTTAGAATTGGCTCCTTGCACTGCCAAGGGACCCTTTGACCAACTTTCACCCCCACAACATCCACACACAAATACCTGTTTGAATGTTGCAAAGAAGACAGCGTCGCATCCTTCTGGTGTGTCTATAGCGCACAGGGCACTTTGCCGCACTACTTTATTATTCCGAGTGTGCTTCTAGCACACTTTCACTTGCCAAGCATCTTCTCACTTTTCTCTCACCTTTTATTTTTCCTTTTCCTCCTCCCCTCCCTTCCTCCCAGCATCCCTTGCCTGCTTTCTACCCATTTCTCTGACTTTTCTTTCTTGCTGTCTCCCCACCTGCCTTCTTCTCTTCCCACGACGGGAGCAGCACTTTCTCTGCCTTTGCCAACGTGATCTCTAATTGAGTTTCGTGAGATGTCAGTTAAGGCAAAGGAGAGGAATGAAAAAACTTACTAGGGAACAAAGGCATGGGGACGTAGAGTTACTGTCGTGAACGGCAGTTGAGCCGTTTACATCAAGGAAGAGGGGTGTGTTCCTGTGCCCTAAGAGGAGGGTGGGATGGATCCTGGATTTGAAGAGACTCTAAGAGAGAGGCTTTTGTGCACTTAGCATCATAGGCATCGCTGTGTGACTTCTTTCACAAAGTTTTCTTTGCGTGTAGATGATAGCCTACAAGAGAAATGATCAAAGAAATACATAAACATGAGTCCAAGAGGCAGCAGACAGGTGTTGCAGTGGGAGCAGATTGCAGGGGGTGGGCCTTTGTCCTGGTTGCTTTGTATAACAGCAAAGAGTGGAGGCTTCTACAGGGCAGGCCCCGGACTCCGTCACCACTGAGCACAGAATGAACTTTTTGCAGGCTTTTGATCCACATTCTGTAATTTTAAAGTCAAACGTGGGTCATGATGGACAAACACATTTGCACGCAAAGAGATGTGTTGTACCCTGGCTGGTGAGAATGGTAAGCAAGACAAGGGAGTACAGCTGAGGATACTTCTAGTGCTTTTCAACTCTAAGGGCAGTCTGCCATTTGGCCAGCGTGACCCCGTGGTTGTGATAGTTACTTTATCACAGCTTGCACACACCCGTATTTTTTCACTGAAATACATCCCAAATTATATTAGAGTATATTAGTTTCCTAGCGCTACTGTCATATTAAAGTACCCTGAAGTGACTTCCTTGCCTCTTCCTAGCTTTGGGTGGCTCCCGGCAGTCCTCAACATGCCTCTGCTTATGGCCGCATCTCTCTGATCTTTGCCTCAGTCACTATGTGGAATTAATTCTCTGTGTGTCTGTGTCTTTCCTCCTCCTCTTGTAAGGACACCAGTCATACTGGATTAGGAGTCACTTAATGGCCTCGCCTTAACCTTGATCACATCCACGAAGACCCTATTTCTAAAGGTTATCCTCGTAGGCTTTGGGGGTTAGGACCCCAGCATATCTTTTGTGGGGACATATGGTAATAGAATTACATAGAGTAATTGAACTTACGTACTTTTTCGGTATAAAGGAGAGATGGCAGTGGCACAGTAGTAGAATACCAGGTGGGAAGGAGTAAAGTAGGTTTCCAGTTCCAATTCTGAGTGTGCCAAGCATTTCTGAAGGTGAACCTAATAAGCTCAAAAAGACAAATCAGTTGTGGGCTGGGCATGAAATGAGTGAGAGTCGAGTAAGGAAAACACTTGATTTTACTTTACAATATGGTACCAAACATTTAAGAATAATTAATTATTTTTTGTGTAAAAGAGTAAAGAACCTACCAGATTTTTAGTCTTGAATTAGAGTTTATAAGACATTTCTAAAAGATAGAGAAATTGATAGGGCACTGGGTGGGTCAGTCAGTTATGTATCCAACTTGGGCTCAGGTCATGATCTCAGAGTCCTTGGATCGAGCCCCAAGTCAGGCTCCATGCTCAGCAGGGAGTCTACTGTCTCTCCCTCTCCCTCTGGCCCCTCTACCCTGCTTGTGCTCTCTCTCTCTCTCCCCCCTCCCAAATAAAATCTTTTTAAAAAAATATTCTATTTATTATTCATGAGAGACACAGGGAGAGGCAGAGACATAGGCAGAAAGAGAAGCAGGCTCCCTGCAAGGAGCCAGATGTGGGACTCAATCCCGGACCCTGGGATCACACCCTGAGCTAAAGGCAGATGCTCAACTGCTGAGCCACCCAGGCGTCCCATAAAATCTTAAAAAAAAATAAAAAATAAATAAAAAAAAATATTGAATCTAAGGCTTACATAGCATTGCCAGACATATACCTGGCCTCCCCAATACCTGTTCTAGTTCTGGTTCACTCATGTCTTGAGGTGGTCAGTCATGATTTTGGTACAGTGAAGGAAGGGGGATGCAGCTGAAAGATTCGGGGACAAGGCTTTTGCAAAGATTTGTGACACAAACACTTGGAAACTAGTACCATTGAAAGTTTAACTGTCTTATTTAGAACGTTTCAGGAGCAAAAGGAGGATCCTTCTAGAGCTTTGAAAAATGTGTATTTGAATGGAATTCATCTATGTTGAAACCAGAAGTATATATAGCTCGTTGAGTTTTATGATTTGTGGATGTTTACCCTTTCCATGCTGCCAGGTTTGTTTAGAAGGATTATTTTCTGGTGATCATTGGTTGGAAGGAAAATACAAAGTTGGGAAATGTAATAATAGCCTCTACAGGCTTTGTAGGGAAAGGACAACGTGGGGGCACCTTGGTAGGGTAAGTGTCTAACTCTTGATTTCAGCTCAGGTCATGATCTCAGGATCCTGGGATCAGGCCCCACATTGGGCTCTGTGCTAATTGCAGAGTTTGCTGGTCATTCCCCCTTTGCCCTCCCCCGTGTGCTTGCTTGCGCCGTTTATCTCTTTCTCTCTCAAATAAATAAATAAAATTCTTAAAGAAAAATAAAAGGACAGTAGGGATAGCAGAAGAGAATTAGCGCATGTGAGACAAGACTGACCCAAGGAGGAAGTGAAGAAGAAACTTCCATCCCCTGCCCAACCCACAAATGATTTCTCTTTTGTGCTTACTCATGTCCTACTTCAGAAATGTTGGATAAGCCCAGAATTAGAATTATAAACTTAGTTGACTCTGTCCCATTTTGGAGTTATTGATAAATCATTGCCAACTCTCCTTTATACCAAAGTTGACTACAGTTACTCCTCACTATGCATTACAGGTACGTCCCTGCATGGCCTTTCCCAGAAGTGCTGTAACATACACTTCTGCAGAATTTAATTTAAAGTAACCATATTGCTTGTGCTTGTTTCCATATGTAATATTTGACTAATTGAAATACCTTCATAGATTCTTTGAGGCAAGATATAGAGAAATCACAAAATGAGACGTCTTCTCTCCAAGGAGGGAAGAACAGGGAGAGTTCTTTTGGAATATCCTGACTCTATATCCTAGGAAAATTATACTCTACTAGAACGCTTTTGGTTGCTTTAAAACTATTGTTATGGTGGAACTGTGCCTCCTCCCCCCATGCCCAAAAAATTGTCTTATTCCTAACCCCCAGTACTTCAGAAAGTGGCCTTATTTGGAGATAGAATCTTTACAGAGCAAATCAAGTTAGAGTAAGGTCGTTAGGGTAGGTCCTAATCCAACATGATTGGTTTCCTTATAAAGGGGAAATTTGGATCCAGAGACATGCATAGAGAGAAGAGGGAGTGAAGACAGACACCTACAGACCTTGGAGAGCCTTGGTACAGATCCTGTGAACAAGTCCTCAGAGGGAACCAAACCTACCAACACCTTGATCTTGACTTCCAACCTCTAGAACTACAAGAGAACAAATTCTGTTGTGCAAGCCACCCAGTCTGTGGTCCTGTGTTATTGCAGCCCTGGGAAACTAATGACTCTTAGGAGTAGAAGTTTGGGGGTTTTTAAAAATAATTAAGAGTTGGAATTAATGCAACTATTGTTTTGAAAAGGAGTTATTTTGTTTTTCCTTTCATCGATTCTACCGGTTTCCTGGAAAAAGAAACTGAAAAGCATGTGTGTCTTCCCTTCAGCCCAGCAATTGCACTACTAGGTATTTATCCAAAGGATATAAAAATAAAAAAAAATAAAAAAATAAAAAAACAAAGGATATAAAAATAGTGATTTGAAGGGGCACCTGCACCCATGTCTATAGCAGCAATACCCACAATAGCCAAAATATGGAAAGAGCCCAGATGTCCATTGACAGATGAATGGATAAAGAAGATGTGATACACACACACACACACACATACACACATATGCATGCGCACTCACACACACAAGCGCGCACACACACACACAGGAATATTACTCAGCCATGAAAAAATGAAATCTTGCCATTTGCAACAATATAGATGCAACTAGAGGGTATCATGCTAGGCAAAATAAGTCAGTCAGAGAAAAGACAAATACCATATGATTTCACTCATACGTGGAATTTAAGAAACAAAAGAGATGAACTTTGGGGAAGGGAAGGAAAAATAAAATAAGATAAAAATAAAGAAGGGAAACAAAGAAACTCGTAACTCCAGGGAACAACCTGAGGGTCACTGGAGGGAAGGTCAGTGGGGAGGATGGGGTAACTGGGTCATGGGCATTAGGGAGGGTACTTGATGGACTGAGCACTGGGTGTTATATGCAACTAACTGATGAATTACTAAATTCTGCCCCTGAAACTAATAATACAGTAGATGTTAACTAAATTGAAATTGAATTTAAAAAAATTTTAAAAGCGGGATCCCTGGGTGACGCAGCGGTTTGGCGCCTGCCTTTGGACCAGGGCACGATCCTGGAGACCTGGGATCGAATCCCACATCAGGCTCCCGGTGCATGGAGCCTGCTTCTCCCTCTGCCTGTGTCTCTGCCTCTCTCTCTCTCTCTCTCTCTCTGTGACTATCATGAATAAATAAAATCTTAAAAAAAAATTTAAAAGCATGTATATCTTAGTAGTATCATTCTTTTTCTTCACAAGAATTATATTAGACTGGTGATTTTCAGATTGCCTGCCTGAGAAGAACTGGTAACATGGCCTCCATATAATCCATTTGCAGACTACATGTACTTAACCACTTCAGTGAAAGGCTGGTTCATCCATGATGGTTTATGGCTTAGTTCAGGCAATATGGCCAAACCACGGAAAGGTGAATTTGAGAGAGGCTCAAAGCTGTTATAGGTGAGGTTAGCAACTTTCAGAAAGAGTAGAAGAGTTGATATTGACACATAAGGAGCCAGTAGGTAGATAGATACATGGAGAATTTGCAAATGTTGGGAAAAGGGTGTTTTCTCAATTGAAGGATTCCAGCCTGTGGTAGATTTTGTAGATTCAAGGAAGAGAACAAAAGATTTTGAAAGTCGTGAAGAGAATCACATTTCTTGGAAAAGCAAGGAGATAACATGGTGCATTTGGTTCTCTTCCCAGGAGGGCACCCCTTCTTTCTCTCCTCTTGACCCTGTGGAAAAAGAGGACTATTGGCTTATTTCCAGGCAGGCCCAGTAGCTCTTTCTCTGTTTTCATTCTCCAGGATCAATCCTTTAATTGTGTTTATCATCATTTTATCCTTGACTTTTCCCTGTGACTCATACTTTCCTCCTCATACTATTTGACCATGTCTGTGCCCCCAAGGATTTCTTTATTTGCCATCTGCTCTACTTTCCACACCATTTCTCCTGGGAAACAGCTTTACCCACATGGATTCCATTTCCATCTAGGTGTTGATGACAGTCCTTAGGTCAGTATCTCCAGGCACGACCTCTCGTCCATTCTCCTGTCCCAGGTTTTTGGTGGGTCGTTCCCTGGTACATATAGAACATTTCCTCTATGTTGTTTTAAATGCCTACAATGAAATCTATCCAAAATAGATCTCTTCCAGCTGGACTCTCCTCTCAAAATTGGCAACACCATTGCTTTCTTAGTCTCTTTGGGATGTGAACTTTTGATTTCAGTCTTTTCCCCTTTTGGTATATTTGTCACTTTGTCCTGCTGCTCTTTGTTTAGCAATATTTTTGGCTATGTCCCTTTGTCTTTGGCATATGCATAAGCTGATTCAGGGTTACCCTTCCCTCTTCCTCTGATTAACCCTGTGCAAGGTTAGTGCACCCTACTGAAATCATTCTCTTTTCAAAATGGTTTATCCTCATTCAAGATTCAACTCAACAAATGGGAACTAGATGTCAGTGGCCCCTGACATGTTAACTTTGGTAAATTAAGCAATTTCTTGCCTCAGAGTTTCAGTATGAATAGTAGAACATTGAACATTTCAACTTGGATACCTTGTCAGTGCTTGTAATTCAACTTGTGGAAAACCTATTCTGTTATCCCATCACCCCAGATAGACAGCTTTGCTTCCATTTCCCATCTTTCCATCATGGAACCCCACTCCTTTGAGTCCCCCAGATGTATTTGATCCCTCTCTCTCCTTTGCCCTTACATCCCACCTGTCAGTCAGTGTGTCTTGCCTTCTCTTCTCTACCAAGTTTTATGTTTCTGCTCCTTCTTTTGTATTTTCTCAAGCAGTTCCTTAGTCCAGATCCTCACTGCCTCACCCCTGGACTGCTGTGACAGCCCAGATCATTCTTACTCCAGACCAGTGCTCTGTCCGCTGTACCACTGTGCATCGTCTAAGTGAAGTTTACCTCTTTAATGAGGTAAATTGATTTTATTTGCACAATTTTGGTCGTATTTCTTGAATGTCATCAGAAATAGATGATGCAGAAATGGTAGATGATGTAGGATCACTGTTGGGGGTGCCCATCATTTTAGCAGGTGGTGTGCAGTTGGGTGTGCCCCATACTTTACATCTGTTGCACCCCACATGTCAGCTTCTATTTCTCCTTGCCTATTGCTGTACCCTGTCTCCTTGTTTGGTGCTCCTAGTCCAAGAACATAAAAAATGAAGAAGAATGGTTAATAGCATAGATTTGAGAGTCAGGCAGAACTCAGTTCAAATCCCAGCCCTGCTCCTAGTAGCAAAGTGACCTTGGACAAAACTCCATTTACTCATCTGTAAAATAGAATGCACATCACCCTACAGTTGTGGTGTGTAAGCCTCTGGAGTCTGACACAGAGGGCAAAGTCAATGATAGTCCCTCTGCAGTGTGATTGTGTGTTAGAGAACAACCGGTAAGACCAGGTGAAGGCTGAAGGTTTGAAGCGAGTGGCAGCAGTAGTAGTATGGCTTCACCCCAGCTTTACTGAGTTTTCGAAACTTCTAGAAGATTGAAGTTATCAGAAGAGGATAATTCTGGGTAAGTAGGTTATTGGTGCACATGGTTGTTTATTGGTTTAGCATTTGTTCATGTTTTGCTACTGTGTAAAATGTTCTTACATTGTTGTCTCCAAACAAAGTCTAAACTTTCTGAAGGCGTAGACCATAGGGCTAGCTGATCCCTGCAATTTGCTTACACTGGTTAGCAGGATCTGGAACAGAGTCCTTCTGCTTTTCAAAAGATACCCCATTTTTCTAACCTCAGCTCAAGTCTTACTTAGCTCCTCTAAGCTCCTACCATGTTTACTTTGGCAAATTGCTTATGTTGGTTAGAATTGCCGGTTTGTTCTTTTTAATTCGCAATGAACTTGGCAACGCCCATGAGATTTTAACCTCCTTTAGGATGATGCCGATGTGTTAGATTTCTTTGTGTTTCCTTTTGTGCCCAAACCCAGTCTTTTTTATATAGAGAGCTCTTAATGCAATCAGTAGTATTGTTATCATCATTATTGATGGAAGAATTCTGTAGAGCTTTGGTTGATCCTAAACTGTGCTCTGATGGAATACACTATATATTTAACATTACACAACTAGTGGATAAACAGACTTTGATTGAAAACGATATAAAAGCCCCATAGACATTTAATATACACTGTTTTAGAAATGTATCATTGAAAATTGTCTAATCTGAAATTATCTTTGCACTACTTGTGAAATATAAACTTGATAAGCAGGATGACTATCATTAAAATTTTATGTATATAGTTTTGCATGTCCATGAAGATATTTTTTTCTAATACTTTTCAACCCCTGAGGCCTCAAATTACCGTGTTCTACAAGGTAGTCAAGAGGTTTTCAGATTAACTCTTTTCTAGATGTTTAAAAATGTCCATTCCAGTGCATATTCCTAACATTCGTATATTTTTGACATTCTTTTTGACTTATTCTATAACTTTGTAGTATCATATGTGAGTAATGTGATCCCTAAGACAGACACAGCATCCCGTTGGGTATGAGACTCATTCGAGTTCTGATTGTTTCTATCAAATACTTATAATTCAGCAGAGGATTTGGGGAAGTAGGGAAGTTTGTACCTCCTACTCTGAGGTGCTCACAATTGTGTTCTCTTTAATAGTATAACTAGATTCTGCATGGTAATCTGTTTTACATCTGCCAAACCACAATTAAACTTTATCCACTGCTGAAAATGGTGCCATTATTTTACTTATAATTCCTTCTCTCAAGCTTTGGTAGAATTCAGTGAAGTTGAGTTAAATATAATTTCTTTTTAAATCATAGTTGAACCCTCACTCATCCCCGTGGTTTCACCAGAGTCTGATCTTCCAGTAGATAATTTTGGGGTGGTGAAATGGAAAGGAAATGTACTCAGATGTGAAGCAACTTTTCAGTTCATCTAGTTGTGAAATATAAAATTATGAAAAAACTAAGCAAATAAGTGGGGGAAAAAAGAACTAAATGAGCCAATCCTTTAATAAATGACATCTTAAAAAAATCTTAGGAGTTAAGACTTCAGGAAAATCAAGAAGATTTTTAACTATTCTTATAAGTAACTATTCTTATAACTATTCTTTTAACTATTCTTATAAGATTTTTAACTATTCTTATAACTATTCTTATAATTCTTTTCAGGTGGAAAAAAAATTACCCTTAACCCTAGAAAACGAAATTTTTCGTTAAGCTGTTAAGACAGAGACAAAGAGGTATATAAAATTACCTTGATTTCAACTTCTAGAATCAAGGTCTTATTTTTCCATTTATCCTAGGAGCCTAAACCCATCAGCTGACTTCCTAACTTTCAAAATAGGATTCTTGCAAGATTGAATTGAAAAGGGTAACTCTGAACTGTCCTACAGAGTCTGGCTTGTGCTCACCCTTTCCATAAAACATCCAACTCAGAGCCTAGTACATGCTAGGTGCTCAAGGTTTTAAAATCTGGAGAATTGTGATAACCCTGAGGAATAGTGTTTGAGTCTGAGGCAGCAGGCGTGGTGAAGGGCATTTCTAGCCATGCACATCTCCTCTCTGATTCTGGGCATCCATCACCAGAGGTAGCCAGCGATGATTTCCACAATTTTATGACCCTTGGCTGTCATCCCAATAACAAATAAGTCATAAGCCATCCTCTTTCCGTCTGTAAAATTCCACTTCAGCACCCTGGCCATTCTACCAAAATGTTTTTGAAACAGTGAAAATAGAGAAAAGAGCCACTTCTCCTTTATGTAACATCAGCATATTTCCTCTGCTGCTACCCACTCTTTCCCTCCCCAAGTACTTGAGGATTGAGGAATGAGGAGTCAACTAGGTAGCAAAAGTCCAAGGAGATGCTTATTTGCTTTGCCCCCAGTGGTTAAGTTACTATAAGTCAAGGGATTGGTGATTTCTTTCTTTCTTTTTTTTTGTTGGTTTGGTGATTTCTATATTGTATACAACATCTAAAACAATATGAATATTTAATAATGATAACTACAGGTAAAAACAGTGTTACTACAGAATTTGGGGGAGGTTGCACAAAAAGCAGCTATAGGAAGAAATAGGTAAATTCTTTTTTTTAATTAATTAATTAATTTTTTAAAAGATTTTATTTATTTATTCATGAGAGGCACAAACAAACACAGAGGCAGAGACACAGGGAGAGGGAGAAGCAGGCTCCCCAATGGGGAGCCCGATGTGGGACTCGATCCCAGGACCCTGGGATCATGACCTGAGCCAAAGGCAGACACTCAACCACTGAGCCACCCAGGCGTCCCAAAAAAATAGGTAAATTCTGAATAAGCAAACCAAACAGTCTCATCGGGCAGAAGGATGTATATGGAGGTGTAGTCATTTTGCATAGGTAGGTATTGGGGTTTAAGATCCAAGCAAAAAAAAAAGATCCAAGCAAGAAGGCAAGCCTCTGTCAGGTCAATGGGATCCAGGTGAAGGTGGGGTTCAGAGCATGTGTTGAGTGTCAGGCTGAGGCTGCTTATAGGAAGGGCACATGCAGACTGATGTGCTCTTATAGGAAGACCACATCCAGACTGAAGTACAGACAGAATGGAAGCGCTGACACTAGGATAGGAGCTGCCTAGCCCCTGCCCTGTTTTGTTTTGTTTTGTTTTAAGTCTTGGTTTTTGGTGGAAAAATATTAGCAGGTTTTTCTTTACTCTTCAGAAGAAGGCCAGGTTCCGTAGGTGCCTGTGACTGGTCATTGCTCTATAGCCAAAGAACTAAGCTCTCCAGGAGGCCTGGCCAGTTAGAGTGCTTTATTCCATTAACAGAGTGCCTACCATGGATAACAAACTTAGCTTAATATTGGGGAAAACACAAATATGAGTTATAAAACATATCTCTTGGACTCAGAATATAGCCTGGTTATGGAAACATGACCTAAATGTGTAAAAAGTGAAATAGCACAAAAGGTAAGTAATTCAGTTCAACAAGATGAAAGAGATTTTGCGAGTCAAAAGTGCAATTTGTAGCCAAATGGATAGTATATATGTAAGTGCCATAGGGAAAGAGCTGTGGGAATGATCACTGTGTTTTGGAGAGGTCTGGGAGGAGAAGGGATCTGAATTGTCTTGTCTATGAATACTTTGAGAGAAATTGTGAAGGTATGCCAGATGAGGGAATGGTGTAAGAGTGTGGAGGTAGGACCTGTAAGAGACATTCTAGAAACAGTGAGTAAAACAGCTTAATTCTGTTCTAGTTGAAGTTGGAGAACGGTTACTAGTTGGAGATGAAGCCAACAAGGTAATTGAAATCAAATGTGATGGTTTTAAATGAAAGAGCCCTCCACTTGATCACATAGACACTATAGGGGTCATTGAATGTTTTTGGACAGCTGTACCTGGGTGGTGCAGGTGGTTGAGTATTCAACTCTTGGTTTTGAATCAGGTCATGATCTCAGGGTGGAGAGATCAGTCCCCTCATCGGGCTCTGCACTCCCTGCAGAGTCTGCTTAAGATTCTCTCCCCTTTACTGTCTGTGCTCTGTCTCTGTCTCTCTAAAATAAATAAACCTTAAAAAAAATTTTTTTTTTTTTGGGCAGAGGAGTAACATGCTTAGATATATTCTAGGAAGATTAACCTGGTGGCTGAATATGGACAAATTAAAGGGTAAAAGACTGCTCAGGTAGCCCAGATGTCTATGTTTGGTCTAGTCCTACCAGAAGGTGAGAAATGTTTTAACTATGGAAGTGGCAGCAAGAACACAAATAAAGAGATGGATACAAAAAGACATTTTGACAAGACTTAGCACATTCTTGTGTATGGATAAAAGAAGAATCATCAAAGGTAAATCCACATTTTTGGAACCAAGAGACTAGAAGAGTATTCTGTGAACAGAAAGGGGGATGTTAGAAAGGGGTGTGAGATGGTTAAATTTTTAGGAGAAGATAGGGGAATTCAGCTTTGGAAGATAGTCTTTGATGTAGCAGGAGGCAGAAATATATTAATGGAAGGAAAGAGGGAGAGCCTGCCCATGATAAAGGCAGGAGTTGCCTGCATAGACATGACAGCTCAAACTGTTTGAATGAATGTCTTCCAGAGAGAACAGAATCAAAATGTTGGAAATGCCAACATTTTGAAGGAGGAAGAGGAAAAGGAACCACTGAGGCACACAGTGTGCAATCACACATTGGAGGAGGAGATTACAGATTCTCATAAGCACAGATAAGAACATCAAGAAGGAAGTTGTGGTCAGCATATCAGATGTTGCAGGAAGGTCAAGGGGAATAGGGGCTGAAAAAGGCCCTTGGGTTAGGCAATTAGGAAGTCGTTTACCTTTAAGAACACAGAACTATAGTGTGTGGATGTGCAGGGGTGGGAGGGAGCATAGATTAAGGAATGAGCCTGAAAGGGAAAGGGAGCATGACCACTGATTATAGGTGAGAAGACGGAAAAAATTAAAGGGGAAGAGGATGGCTGTTACTCCTCTTGGCTTCTAAGTTGGGAGTGTGTGTGTGCACACACACATGAAGGCAGAAGAAAAAGATTAAGTCATTGATTCACTCGGCAAAACTTTATTAAGTACCTAGTCAGGACTTGGATCTAATTAACAGGCAGAAATTGAAAGCTGTAAGAGAAGGAGAGGACAGGGGAGGGAATCCAAAAGGAGGAATCATGAAAATGGGAGGATATCTTGGTGTTGGAAAGGAGAGACACAGCTTCCTCTGAGACCGGAGAGAAGGAAAAAAGGATGGGGGTGGATATAGATTCTGCAATGTTCTGAAATGAAGAGAATAAAGGTGGGAAGCAAGGTTGCTGACATTGGACTCCTGGACAAAGTGGAAGATGTCTGCTGGGAGAGGGAGGGTGGCCAGGGTGACAGGTGACAGAGTGGGAAGGAAAATGTTCAATGACCACTCCAGCTAATGCGAAGGAGTCAGAGACATGAACATAAGGGTGGCTAGATAGTAGTGGTGCTTGACGGAAACCCAGCTGTCCTTGTGCTTCTATGAGAAATGTTTATCAGCTGCAGTTAGATGATGAGCAGTGTTTGTCTTTACTTTCATCTCTAAGAACTTACCTTCCTCATTGTCTTATTTTTTCTTGGTAGTTTTCTTGACTTTTTTGTTGTTGTTGTTTCTAGAATCACCATAATTGTAAATCATACAACTATTCCAGAGTTATGGTTTTATAGATTTCTGAGGTTATCTCAATTGTGGCTGAGGTGTTGGTATGAAATAACAGTACTTTCTAGATAAACATATTAATAGATGAATTTAGCAGGAAAAGTTAGTGAGTGCCCGTGAATGGTGCTACTTACTCCTCCCCCAAAATAAATAAATATTTTAATGTTATAAAACATATAAAATAAATGATCAGATGTTTTGTTTAGGCCACCTAAATGAAAATATCAGACCAAAAAAAAATTAAAAAAAAAAAAAATATCAGACCGACTGCTGATCTACTCAGCTCTACAGAATTCATTTAAGATATCTAAGATCCCAGGGGGTACTTATGGTTCATCCAGAAGCTAGCACATCTTGAGTGGCTCCATGATTAGACCTATGTGGGAAGATGTTTCTTCAAATGAGCTAACCTGACAGGGTGTGTGACAAGGCGTAGTAGACCATGCGGGACAACTTCGGATATAACAGTTACCTGGGTCACCTAATACAGTTGGTTTTAGTAGGATTGCAGCCCAGTGAGAATTGAGGAAGAATCTGTTTCTATCATGAACAATATTTATAAAAAGATAAGTAATGAACAAAGTCCTGATACTCTAATTCTGTATCTGAATCTTGATTGTATTCCTGAGTGATTCCACAATTCCCCCATCCCCCTAATTGTGGCAAGGCTGAACACCAGAACTCCTTGGCCCCACCCAAACTTGAGTGGCCAGAATGAGCTTGGCGGAGAGGGGGAATAGATTCTCTTTCCCAACCTTGCTTTGAAGTAGAGTGAAAGTATTCTGTAGGACCCAAGCCATTGGCCAGAACTGAGACAAATCGCTGAATCCATTCATTCAATGGTGACTAAAATATTGATTTTTCCCTTTCTTTTTCTTGTAGGTATGGCCTCACATGTGCAAGTCTTCTCCCCTCACACCCTTCAATCAAGTGCCTTCTGTAGTGTGAAGAAACTGAAAGTAGAGCCGAGTTCCACCTGGGACATGACTGGGTACGGCTCCCACAGCAAAGTGTATAGCCAGAGCAAGAACGTACCACCTTCTCAGCCAGCCACCACAACCGTCAGCACCTCCTTGCCGATCCCAAACCCAAGCCTACCTTACGAGCAGACCATCATCTTCCCAGGAAGCACCGGGCACATAGTTGTAACATCAGCAAGTAGCACTTCTGTCACTGGGCAAGTCCTCGGCGGACCACATAACCTAATGCGTCGAAGCACTGTGAGCCTTCTTGATACCTACCAAAAATGTGGACTCAAGCGTAAGAGTGAGGAGATTGAGAACACAAGCAGCGTGCAGATCATTGAAGAGCATCCACCCATGATTCAGAATAATGCAAGTGGGGCCACCGTAGCCACTGCCACCACATCGACTGCCACCTCCAAAAACAGTGGCTCTAACAGCGAAGGTGATTACCAGCTGGTTCAGCATGAGGTGCTGTGCTCCATGACCAACACTTACGAAGTTTTAGAATTCCTGGGCCGAGGGACGTTTGGGCAAGTGGTCAAGTGCTGGAAACGGGGCACCAACGAAATCGTGGCCATCAAGATCCTGAAGAACCACCCGTCATATGCCCGGCAAGGTCAGATCGAGGTGAGCATCCTGGCCCGCTTGAGCACGGAGAGCGCCGACGACTACAACTTTGTCCGCGCCTATGAATGCTTCCAGCACAAGAACCACACGTGCTTGGTCTTTGAGATGTTGGAGCAGAACCTCTATGACTTTCTGAAGCAGAACAAGTTTAGCCCCTTGCCCCTCAAATACATTCGCCCAGTCCTCCAGCAGGTAGCCACAGCCCTGATGAAACTGAAGAGCCTAGGTCTCATCCATGCCGACCTCAAACCAGAAAACATCATGCTGGTAGATCCTTCCCGACAGCCCTACAGAGTAAAGGTCATCGACTTCGGTTCGGCCAGTCATGTGTCCAAGGCTGTGTGTTCCACCTACCTGCAGTCCAGATACTACAGGTAAGAGCGCTTGCTCAGGGACAGGAGATGCCGAGGGCCCACTGGCGCTGCGTGGTGGTTGCTGGGGGGTAGGGGGATGTGAATGACACTTCTCCAGGATTGCCCTCAAGGCATCATCATTTAGTCAGACAATTAGGACATGTATATGGAAATGATGGTTAGAAGCCACGTAAGAAGGAAGCCAGTGTGCTCCTTGGCATAGATGTTCAGAGTCCAAAGGGATGCCTAGAGGCCAGGGTGCAGGGCTTGGCAGGGGGGGTTAGGTCCCCCGACACATAGGGAGGATCCAGACCTGGGCAGGCTGGGCCAGAGGGGCATGCATTACTGAAATCACTGCTGTAGGAACACCCAAGACTCTCATGGAAGACAAGGAGGACACCTGACCCCCATTAGGCCACAGCAGGGAATCTGTGGGTAGTGGCTGATAGGATTGAAAGAGTAGCTTGGAGCAGGGTGTCGGGGGGATCTTAAATATCACACTAAGGGGTTGCAACCATGGAGCACGCACTGAGGTGCCAGAACAGGTAGCAGGGTGAAAGTGATGCTGGGAAGATGGCTTTTATGTCCCTGGGGAGGCAGGAGGGCGAGCAGAGGCCCAGAGGCCAGTCAGCCCCCGCCTGCAGTAGAGAGCTCCCGATTTGGATTTGGTCAGGACAGAGGGAGGCCTGTGGCCGCTTACGCTCCTCACTCACTCAGCAAGAACTTACGCTCCTCACTCACTCAGCAAGAACTCCAGCATGTGCTGGGCACCAGCATGCGGCACAACAGCCCCGGCCAGGCCCTCACCATCCTGGAGTCTCCAGTGGACTGGTTCCCCATCTCGGCTGTGCGTCGGATGGGGGATGGGGTGGGGTGAGGGATGGTGTTGAAAACTAACCTGGCTTGGGTCCTAATCCCCACAAACTGAATCAGCCCTTCTGGGTGTGGGGTCCTGCATGGGTGCTTTCTAACAGCTTTTCTGGGGATCCCAGTGCGCAGCTGGGGTTGGGAGCAGCAGCTCTGTGGGGACCCAGATGAGAGAACACTGGCTTTAGAGTCCGAGAGACCCAAGGCTGGCCTGAATCCCCACACTCAGTAAGCTGTGTGGTGTAGCCTTGTTGCCTTGTTTCTCTGTGCCTTCACTTCCTCACCCATAAGCTGGGGAAGTCCGGTCACCAGCCTCAGGGTTGCTGGGACAGTGGACCGCAGTGACGCGGCCGGAGTGCTTTCCTCACTGGCCAGCTCGTGGTCAGTGCGTGAGGAGTGGAGAGAAATGGGAAGCAGAAGAGTCTGTTCTGGGGAGACATTGATGGGCTGTGCTTGAGGGGATGTCGAGCAGTCCAGTGATTGTGGAGGTTAGCAGGAAACATCCTAAAACTCCCGTGAGAAGATAGCACTGGCACGCATTTAAGAGATTGCCACATAGCCATAAAACCAGAGTCCCAAGACTCATGTGCCTGAGCCCCTGTGCCCTGACACTCTGATCGTAGGTGTGCTTTCTCCACCCTTCCCTCTAGGCCACAGAGAAACGCTGCAAAATGGGCTACGTCACGTGGGCCCAGCTGACTGGTCACCTGTCCCCATAGCTGACCCCTTTACCCATCCTCAGCCTGTGAGTCTCGGTGGATAACCTCACGCCCCCTTTCCTGAGAGATCTGAGCCACAGGTCGTGTCCCCCCATCCACGGGGACCCTGTGGTGGCTCTGTGCTGCCTCCCCTCCCAACCCCTACCCCTGCCATCTCCTGAGCTGCAGTGACCCTTCTAGGCTCTACTCCCATCCTTCCCCAGTGTTCCTTTCCCACTTTGTCCACCAGCCGCACCATCACCCCACCCCAGCTGAGGAGGAGCCTCTGCCGGCCTCTGCCTCCCAGCCTCCCTGCCTCCCTGCCAGCTCCAGGAGGGAAGGCTCTACTGCTCACCGTTGCTGTCTGTCTCTCAGCTCTGGAAGCACATGGAGAGGGAAGCCAGGAGCCCGGTGCTGTGGCCACAGTGGGGTTGGGGGGAAGGCTTGGACATTGCAGGAGAGGTCCCTGTGTGAACCCTGGGGGAAGGGTTGAAGGAGGAGGGTGTGCAGGGGTGAGACAGCCGGCACATGTTCTCTTTAGAAAGTGCCTTTCTTTGAAAGGTAGCTCTGGGCTGCAGCAGCACGGGACATCTTCGTGGGTCACCAGCCCGGCTGCAGAGTAGCTGGTGCTCTGGCTTTTATTACTCAGTTACCCTCGGTTGCCATTTAGCAAACAGATACCAGTTTTATTCATCTCTACTAGAAACTAAGCATGGCAACTTGTAAAGAGACTTTCAAAAACTCTTTAAAAGGCAATGCACACTGAGGGCAAAACTTGATGTAAGTTGACTTTGGGAGTCTTTCTGTCCTCGCATCCTCATCTTGTGCCCCAGTGATACTTCCCACCCTTCTCCCCCCAGATGGTCTCTGCCCCTGTGCCTGGGACCCAGCCTTAGGGAGTCCGGTGGGTGTGGAAGGCTTGTTTGCAGATGGTCTCAGGGCACTCCTTAGCTCTCCTCTCCCTGTCTTCTACCTCTGGCCCCTGTACCCCCATTTCCCTCAAAGACCCTCCCTTTGGGTATGATGTCACCTCCTTCTTTAGATGACTGTTGCCTAAAATTCCGGGCAGGCTAACCTCTTCCTCCTCGTGGTCACCTTGGCCAAAAAAAAGAGTGTCCTTTGGATCCCTATGACGGGCCTCCATGCCCAGCTCTGGTCTCAAGGACATGGTCAACATGAACGCCACATTCTGTACCCTCCCCAGGCCTCATCTGAACCCCGGAGCAGTGTGCTACCATAGCAAGCAAGACAGGTGCTTGAGGACGGTCATCAGCTCTGTCTGTGCCAGTCCTAGCTGTCTCTGAGGGACAGCCAACTCCAGAACATGTTTATCATGTTGATTTTCCCAATTGCTTTGCCTCATATGCGGGCAGGGGACAGGACAGGAGAAAACCCTCCAACTGTCCATCGTTTATCTGAGAAGGAAGACATTTTTCAGCCACAACTTGAGACACTGTGCCTGTGTTTGAGCTGCCTGGGGTAGGGAAGTGAACACTCTGTGGATCTAGCTTTCCATGGGGCCTGGCATCCCCAGGGACCCCCTATATCTGTACTGGATGCATCATCCACTGAGGCCTCTCACATTCAAAGGGGAGGAAACTTACATGTCCCTCATTGTAAGTGGGACAGTATTAAATGTCTTACCATGCTCTCTTCCCCAACAAGTGACATGGAAACGGTATGACAGAGAAACGTTCCTGTCCTTGATCTGAGGTACGTGGGAAAAAAGGTGGTGTCACAGGGAGGGAACTCCAGCATTTGGTTGGCCAAGATTGGGGGCATATGCCTATAGACGCAAGCCTGTGTTTTTCAGGAAACAGAGGCTCCTTTTTTTAGTTTTTTACATATGATGCATGAGTATCCTCTTCCTACTTGACCTTCCAATCTGAAGGTCTTTTATGTAGTTAACAGCCAAATCGTGCCATTTCTCAAACTGTATCGTGCATGAGAATCACCAGGAGGGCTTGTTAAGAACACATTTCCACCAAGATCTTGCCCCAGACCCACCAAATCAGAATTTCCAGAAGAGTGCCCCCAGAGAAAGTCTCCACCCTGTGTGTGTACACGTGCACACGCCCACAGAGTTCAACGCAAGGAACTGGAAGTGAGCTTGTGCAGGTGGTCTTAGGCCCTTTCTGAGAAACACTGCTGGGGAGAAAGAGATTTCCTTAATGGTGTCACCTTTCACGTGCTCACACCCCCAGAAATGGAGTTGTAGGTAATCCTTGGTACTCCCGTTACCTCACCTTGGAAGTCCCTGCCATTTCCCTACGTGAGTCTACACTGATGCCAGTTTTTGTGGGGTTTTCTGTTGGTTTTTTTTTCTTTCTTTCTGTTTCGGTGGAGGGACAGCAAGCAATAAATTGATGTGGGGGGTATTTCCACTATTGGCGTGACCAGGAAACTAAAAACAAGACCAAATATTAAGCTCTACTCTCCGAGAAAACAAACAAAAAGACACACCATTCAGGCAAAGGATAGTCAGTGATTAAAATGTGTAGATTTTCTTGTTTCTGCTCTGGACTGTTCAAAATACCCTATCTAGACTTAATTTAGAACACTTAAGACCATTACTGAGACCTCAAAAAAATGGGCATAAGATTTAGAACATCATAAATGTCCACTAGTCTCCATCTTCAGAATACTCTAACCTATTTTTGTCTGATTCTTTTGGTTGCAGAGATTATTTTCAGATTGGATACATGGTTGCTCGAGGGAGAGTGGAGATCTGTTTTAATCCAATTCATTAGTCATTCACTGGGGCCTACTGTGTGTCCTGTGGTATATGTGCTATTCACTGGCACCTACTGTGTGTCCTGTGGTAGATCTGCTAATGGGAAGGAAGTAAAGGAAGATCTCTAATCTTGAGTTTATGGTCTCTCTGAAGTGATCGAGGACACAAACAAATCCCCTAGAGTATAATTCTCATGCTATGATATTGCAAATGTTTGATCACTCTGTAGATATTCATTGAGCCTGTAGGGGACAAATCATGAGAAAAACCAGTTAGAGAAATTCAAAGTCAATGAAAAGACTTTGCCAGAGGGTTAACAGGGAAGATTTATTGAAGGAATCTTGAGGTGGGTCTTACAGGCAGTGAGAGACAGTGGTGAGGGAGCCTGGGAGCCCCCAGGATTGACACAAATAAGGGAAGATGGTGATATCTGGAAAGAGTTGAAGTCTTGGGTCAGAAAGTAAGGGTTAGGGGAGTGAGGTCTAATAGGGGAGAATATTAATATAGGTGTTGGCTTGGATCTAACAAGAGTAATTAAATGAAGTTAAGGATGTTAAGGAAGTTTAAGCAAATGGAATGGGAAAAAAAAACAAGTTGGGGGAACCTAGAGGCTAGGAGACAATAGTAGTTCAGGAATAAAAGGCAGAGGCCTTGGATTATAATGCCCATCCCAACAGTATAAATGTGAACACTTTCAGTGCTTTGAACTTTCCAGGTACTGTGACTGCGTAATTGGCCCAGAGGGGATAGTTTTCTGTGTTTGTTTTGCTCTCTTTTTTTTATTGACTTTGCTTTCTCTAAAGCACAATTCGGAAGCTCTGATCTCTTTGGAACCTGGTGTCAAATTCCACCCCTGCTACTGAGTGATAGGTTCCAGAGGGGGAGTCGGGAGGCTCCACCCCAGTGCTCCCCCTGTGTGTCCCCAGCTGACTGTGTTCCACTGAGTCATTGGTGAACGTCAGAGTGAGCCATCCACACTCCTGCATCTGGACCCCATTATGACCAAGGCCTGTGTTGGGACATATGGTTGGTCAGAGTTGATGGTTTGCCCTGTGGTCACGGGACTGTTTTTTCTCCTATGGGTTTAGCTTGGCCTCCTCAGCCCAAACTGGGAGCCCTCCATAATCTCCTCCCTATCAGTTGGGGACAAGGGGCATGGCACATGCCAAAATGCCATACTCTCACTTCAGAAAAGGGACACAGCTTCATAAAGCCATAAACATCAGTAGTTTCAAAAATTGTGTAACTTGTGCAGATAATAAAGTATAAAGGGAAGGGTGCCTGACTAGAAGATAGGTTTGATTGAAAAAAAGAACCCTGTAAGCAATCGCATTGCAGGCGTTAGCTTTTTCAATTAATTTACTTTTATTGCTAGCTGATAATAACAGGAAAAGGCTCTAGTTTACACTTTGAGGATATTCGGTGAAATATTCAACCCACTGACAATCTCATCCACCCAGGGAGACGGTGATAAACATGTGAAAACTTTTCGGTTGCAGCTTTGCTTTTCCGAGAAGAAGTAACCAGTAAGTCATCTGGCTGTTAGATTATCTTCAGTTTCCCTTTACTTGTCTCTAGGACCTTGAACTGTAAGGTGAAATAATTTGAAATTAAAATTTTCTTTAGCGAGAAGCTAGAGTGGGAAGCTTTGCATGTACTTGAGTATATCTGCCCAGGTGCCCCCTTCCCTCCTGCACACACATGCATGCTCACACCCATATGCAAGTACTCACACTCACAAACACAGTAGCACAGCATAAGCCCATGTATGGCATACGCAGATGTGAGTGTCCACCACAGCATCACATGGAAGGAGACATACAGACATGCAGCAGACATGCGTGTACGTGCAAGGACACACACACACCTTCCATTCAGAGACACGGAAGTAACCTGCACCCTCACAAACCATGTGAGCACACCTGAGCAACCTCACAGAAGCTGTCTCCATGCCCCAGAAAGTTGGCCCAGTTTCCTGCCTTGCAGCAAGGATACCTGCTATACGTCCAGGACACTGGGCAGTGAGCCCAAGGTATAAACCAGTTGTTTCCAAAGTGTAATCCAAGGATCCTCCTACTACAGAACCACGCAGGTACTTCTCAAAAATGCAGAGTCCTTGGTTGCAAAACAAATCTAATGAGGCTCTCTGGCAGTGGGGCCAGGTGCCATGCATTTAAACAAACTCTACGGCTACCTCTGCTATTAAAACTACTGAGGTACGATTGGCATACAGAAGGCTGTAGTGTAGGTAATGTGTGCAACTTGATGGGTTTGAAGATAAGTATATACCATGAAACTATCACTACAGTCTATGCCATAAACCGATCCAGCAACTCCACAAGTTTCTCCCCCCCCTTTTTATCCAACATCATTATCATCATCATCATGATTTTATCCTTTTAGAACTGTGGCTCTAGATGGTGGGGCTTGCAGAATCTGTCACCTTTCCGCCCCTTGGCAGGTGTACCATGTTCCCTGTCGAGATGGGAGAAGCAGAGCCTCCAGTGACACCTGGCTTTGAACCATGGATCATTCACCTGAGTGGCTGACAACCCCTCTCTGGGGCACAGTTGGTACATTGCTTGCAGTCAGACCCCTTTATGCCCCAGCAGTGGTGACAGTGAAGATCCCAAAATAGTTGGTAAGATAGGAGAGGGTGTGTGTGTTGGTGAACTGGGAAGCAGGTGGTTAGGAAGAGGTGGGCTGCTTGGGTGGGGGGAGATAGCAGATGAGCAGCAGAGATGACAACGTATGTCACTCTTTGGGTGATTTCCAGTAGACATAGCACTTACTGCCGGGTGGCAACCAGGCTCTCCCTGTAGCCACAGCTGGGTTTGGAGCTATAATCCCCATTTATGCATCGAACAAGTAATTTTTTGAATTCCGAAGATGTGCCAGACACTGTGCTTTGTGCTGAGGTTTGAAGAAATGAGTAGGAGTGCCTTCAACTATGCAGTTCTGCCCCCAAATCTGTAATGGAATGAGCTGTCCTAGGGGAGTCAGTGGTTGGGTGTGCCAGGCTCTGCTGTCCTTGCCCGCCCAGTGTAGACATCTCTCATTAAACCAAGAGGGGAGAGGGTACAATATAAGCCTGGAGTCTCCTTTCTCCTTTCACCTTCAGCCCTTTGGGCTGCTGGCTGATCTTAAAGCTAGATGGAGGGTCGGGGCTCTTGGTCTTGGGTATTGGCCTGTGACCCTCATTCCCAGGCAGAGACAGAGATGGTGGCTTTGTGGTAATGAAAGTCTTAGGTTGGGGATCCCCAAAGCCAAGATAGAGACAGAGCTTGGGTACAGAGAGTCCTTTCCGGAGAAGATCTCAGAAAACAGGAGCAAGAGAATGGGGAAGTGATACCATAATTAGGGGGCTGCCCCGTTCTACCTCCAAGGAGCCCACTGAAGGCCTTTGGGATTGGGCCCCAGAGGGTAAGAGGCTGGGGCTCTGGTCCCCGAGAGGTTGAGGTCTGTGAACCTTTGTGCGGGCCAAGCTGGTGTGAGGACTGGGTGGGCTAGGGCAGACTGAGAGGAGGCTGAAGCAGAAAAGCAAGGTGACGTGGTACATGACGGCGGCTGAAATCAGAGGGAACGCAATACACGCCCTGGGAGGGCCCAAGGTGTGTGCTGCAGCACTCTGCCCAGACCTCCGGGTCCTCCCCACCAATTACATGTGACCTGTTTTTAAATGGAAAGAGAATAAAAGGGAATACCTTTTCAAGCAAATTTAAGGAATATATAGGCCAAGAATTCAGAGTTGAACTCTAAACTTTGGTTGCTTGGAAGTTGAAGATCTGATAAAAGCTAATTTTTTTTTAAACTAAAATTAATGAATCTTGCCAGCACCCCACCCATTTGTAGCTAGTGAAGTGCCAGCTGGAGATGGAAGATGGGTTGGGCTCTGGAAAAGAATATCCGGGGGCCGGGGCTTGAGGACCTTGACATGGGAGCTTGTCAGAAGCAGGGGAGGGAGGTGGCAGGAGCTGCTTCTCCCTGTGTTCTGCACTCACGGGCAGTAGGTGTGCTGGCACCATTCCCTATGGCTCCTTTGTTGAATGAGTGAATGGCACCAGTGTCCCCGTGTGTCTTAGCCCAGCTCACACTGCCACACGGCAGATGCCCTCATTTGCCCGATTTCTTGCGGTCTTTCACTGGTCACCTAAAACCCGGGCCCCTGGCATCCGGGAGCTCCGAACCCTGGACCATACGGGACCCCAGTAGCAGCCCCCTGGGAGTGTATACATCTCACCAGAAACATTCATTCCCATCTTGCCTTTCCACCTGTGAGATTTCAATTTAAAACCTGAAGACAGCTGACTCGGCTTTTAACAGATTAGTTCCCTGAAATCAGCCAACATCTGTCATGTCCCATTATACCTTTGCAGAAAATTAGAAGTGACTCCCCTAGCATGGAGCAGGGGCTGAGCACAGCACGATCCGACTGGAGAGCCTTGAGGGTGTGAAGATGGTGCCATCCTCTGGGCCTCTAACCTCTTATCAGCCTCTCCATCTGGGGGACTTTACACCCATGCTAGACAGGACTCCCTTAACTTAGTCATCCTACCTGTGAGCTCGTGAACAAAGATTTCCTGCGGAAAATGGGGCTGCTCGTACACTGCTCCACATGTGCTCAGCACATGCGAAGCTCTCAGTAAATGTTAGCGGCTAATATTTTTACTGCTACTACTGTTATCATTGTCATTCTTCTCATCGTTACCATATGTGGCAACAGGCCTGGCTTTGAATTCCAGCTCTGCTACATTATAGCTGTGTGACTTTAGGCAAGTTTCCATGCCTCTCTGAGCCTCATTCTCTTCTCCAATAAGGGAAGAATCACAATGGCTGCAGAAGCTGTTATGGAGACTCGATGAGGGAGCAGTCTGTGTCTGACGCACCTGTGTGTACCTTGCCACCCGGCCTGGGGCGCTTCTCATGACCATCATGCTTTCCCCCTTGGGCTCCCTTCACAACGTGCGTCAGGTGTAGCATCTATTTCATTTGGTCAGTGTGTCTCTAGTGAGCAGCATCCCCAGTATTCCCAAGCTTCCTGGGATCACGCACAATTTCTTTTTCATCTCTGTAGATGTGGAGGCCAAGCACATGCTTTACTTTCAGTCGGTGCCAAATTGAAGGAGGGCCTGCGTGCTGGAGCATGGTTGGTGGGTTTCCTCCAGTGTCAGGAAGGGTCAGTATCCAACTCAACAGTGAAGGGGTCAGCATTTGAGGAGAGGAGTGACATCTCCCCCTCTGAGTTGGGAAGGACAGGTGACAGAACTGTTTTGGCTTGGCAAGAAAGGCGGGGGCACTGTTCCTGACTTGAGGGCACGGGCTGTTGCCATCCTGCTGCCGCCACTGGTGAACATGAGAACAGCCCTAAGGTCCTGCACTCTTCAGGCTGGACACAGAAGCCCCAGAGTGGGGAACGGCACGCTGGAAGCCTCATAAAGTTAGATTGCATCTGACACCTGCTGTGACTTCCTGCATCCTACTCCCCATCTCTGCCCACACCACGAGGGTCAGGGAGCCAAGAATGGAGTGATGTTGAGAGACTGTTCAGAGACCCCCTGCAGGTGTGTGTGTATGTGTGTGTACTGGTATGTATGTACATGTGTTGGATGTAAGTAGTTTTGGTGTGAGTGTTGGATTTGTGAGTGTATGTTGGTGTGTGTTGAATGTGTGTCTAATGTGTGTGCGTTGGATGTGTGTGTGTGTTGAATGTGTGTTTGGTATTGTGAGTACTGGTATCGGTGTTGGTGTGTTGGTATGTATAACTGTATTGTATGTGTCTTACATATGTGTGTGTGGTGTGCTTGTGTGTGGATACTGGATGTGTGAGTGTGTTGCTGTGGGTTTATTGTGTATTGAGTGTGTTTGGTGTATGTATTATATGAGTATTGGTGTGGTGTATGTTGGTGTGGATATGTGTTACTATGAGTGGGGATGTGTATGTGTGTTAGATGTGTGAGCTTGTGTTGGTAGTGGGTATATGTGGGTATTGGATATGTGAGTGTGTTGGTGTGGGTGTTGGGTGTATGAGTATGTTGGTGTGGGTGTGTGTTGTATTGGTGTGGGTATGTGTTGGCCTGTATGAGTATGTGTTGTGTGTGTTGGATGTGTGTGTGTATTGGTGTGTGTGTGTGTGTTCGATGTTTTGGAGTGTGTGCATTGGGTATATGAGTATTGATGTGGGTATATATTGGTACAGGTGTGTGTTGGCATGTATGAGTGTGTGTTGGGTGTGTTGGATATGTGAGTGTGTGTTGGGTATGTGTGTGTGTTGGATGTGTGAGTATTGGCATGAGTGTGTGTTGATGTGGGTATGTGTTGGCCTGTATGAGTGTGTGTTGGGTGTCCCTATGTTGGATATGTGAGTGTGTGTGTTGGATGTGTATTGGCATGTGTGTTGGTAGAGGTGCGTGGGGGGTGTGTGCTCAGTGGCAGCAGATAGACTGGTCCGTGGGATCCCCCATATGTGGCGCCCCTTCTGGTCCTGTTCCTTGTGACTGGGGACGTGTACTCTTTAGTCTCACACAACTTCATTTATGTAAACGTGGACCGTAAAATAAAAGTTCTGTGGCCAGAACACCAGGGACGTTGTTCGTCCTCCATTGACCTCCAGTGAAGGAGTTCTAGCTCTCTTTTTTGTCAATTAGAACTTCTATTGGCAAATAAAAATGCACCAAGTAGTGACCCCCTAGAATATAAATAGACTTGGCTCTGAGCTCAGATGTCCTCTCTTGTGGAAGTGGACTATCCACGCTGAACAGCAGCAGGATGGTCTCGAGGCGATGGGAGAGCTCTGTGTCCTGCTCGTGGCAGTGGAGCCGCAAATCCACATGAGGACTAAGAACTCAGGCTACTTACATCAAAAAATTAAATTAAAATGTTAGAAATAAAACCTTTAAATCTGTTTACCCTTCAAGACCTCTTAAGGAAATTGTTGATGCCATTAAACCCTTAAACCTTATCTTGCCTGGTTTTTCTTCCTGTTTTTGTTGTGTTGTGTTGCGTTGGGGCAAAAGAGATAAATTTGTTCATCCTGTCACAGGATGGCCAGCAGGGTAACAGTCATTTCTGGCAATGGCCGGATGGGGGAACCCATGGAAACAGCTCCGGGGAATAAACAGCTGCCGGGGCCGGAAGCACTTCTATCAGGCTGTCTCTTTATTCTGTGCATTGCTTCGTGTATAGGTCATAGACTTGTCCTCTAAAACTTCAGGACAGTGACCGCCAGGAACAGAGAAGTGACACACTGTTCCTTCTGAAGTGTCAAGAGTCCAGAAAGAAGATTAAGTCTCTGTGGAGAGCGGTCATCCAGCTTTATTATGCCTACAGGGTCCTGCCTTTGGCTGTTCCATTATTGTGGCCACGACCAGCACACCCATGTGTGAACCAACCTGATTGTCCCCAAACCAGCTTTTCCGTGTGGTGGGCCTCCCGTTGTGAGGAGATGTTCATGCTTATTACAGGGTAGTAGCTGGTTTTGCAAGGATTTTCTTGTGTCCCCCACAGAGAGGGCGTGCCTGCATGCCATCTTGGATGCAGAGGGTTGTCTCGCCTGTGTCTGAGTGTCAGACCTTGGAGAGGGGCCCCTGTCCCCAGCAGTCATCCCAGGCATGACAAGGCCAGTTCTGGCAGCAGGACCCAGGTCATGCACCCCAATAACTGGGCCATGGCCCAAGGCCACATGCTGGGCACAGAGCCACGTTCCTTCTTCTCCCTCCCCACTGACAAGAGCTTTTCACTTGCTCCTTTGGAAGAAACGAGAGGGTCACCAGCATGTGAACATCGTGTCACTGTGTCCTCTGCAACTCTGGGCGGCCAGTTTAAGACACAGGTCTTCTGCTGTGGCTCTCCTGGCAGTGAGAGGTCCGCTGGTTTGCAGATTTGAGCTCGCGGCCGCACTGCCCCTGTTTGCCTCGTCCCTGTTACACTGCTCAGGCTGCTCTCTCTGCATTAGGTCCAAGGAGCAATGGGCTAGCCTTCCTTGCTCTTGAACATTCTCTTTTAAGATGCTCCCCACATCTCCTTCCGTAATTCCCTGCCCTTCTTCCATTCCCTGCTCTGGCTCCCATGTCCCGGGTCCTAACCTGGAATTCAAAGCCCTGAGTCCCAGGACCCCAACCCTCCCCTCACCCCATGTGGCCTCAGTGTCTGCCAGGCACCTACACTGCCACCTTTGCTTAGACTTTTCCCCTGCCCTCCACGCTACCCGGAGCCCCAAGCCCAGCCCTTGTGAAACTGCCGTGACCGGAAGTGATCTCTCCCCTCCTCAAAACATTTGGATTTAGTGTAATCTGTCTTGTTAGTCATCCGTCCATCTGATCTTCAAGGAAATTGTACACTTCCTGGGGCTAGGGTCTGGCTCTTCAACCCCGTGGAAGAATCAGGGCTGATGTTATCAACTGGTTTTATGGTGAGCTAACACCACTAGCCACCTCTGGCTCAATCTAGGGAGATGACAGGGGGATAGACCTGGGTCCCAGCATCCCACCAAGTGCAGAACACAGGGTGAGTCTCTTAGCCATTTCCTCGGCTTCTGGATCCCATGATGTTCTGTGAAGGCGTTGGAACCCATGAAGGTCTCTGTATGTGTGCGGTACTGTGTCGAAGCTTCACACAGCTCCCCTGAGGCTTGTGTGTGTAGGTTATTAATTCTGATGTTCCTGGCTCTTCCTTTTTCTTCTCTTCCCTCTATGTGTGTTCTCCCAAGCTAATCCAAGTGGACATACCAGCAGTGATGGAAGTCTTAGATACCATGTAGGGCGAGAGCGGGGGGAGGACACAGCTAAGCAAGAGCCCAGCTTTCTGAGTGTTGTCCATTGATTGCTTTTCTGTCCTGTGCCAGAGCTGCCCCTATAAGAAACGTCTCCATGGGTGACTCTCGACTTGGGGCCATGCAGATCCAAACAAGGTTTCTGCTGGTGCTAACCAGCTGTGAGATTGAAGATAGATTTTCTTTGAGAAATGGGCCATTTAAAGTTTTTTTTCCCCAACTTTTCATGTTTATATTCCGTGTCATGGTTCAAATGGAAAGGCACCCATTTTCATCTCATTGCTTTTCTTTATAAGCTCCATTCAGCAAGTAATATGGAACACGGACTGCGTGCAAAATACAGTGGACACCAAGGGGACACTGCGCTTGGATCTGGGGAGGGTGCTGTGGCATCCTTGGAAAGAACATCTCTTCTGAGCATACACATTTAAATGACAGCCTCAGAAATGGAAGGCACCAAAGAAATTAGCCCAAGGGCCAAGTGGACCAGACTCTCTTTGGGACGGGAAAGTGACAATCTGTATTTGCCCAGGCCTATGGGTATGATGGTCATTCATGTTTTGAGTATTCCAGGAATGTGGCTTTGTGTGACCATTATCCTAACTCTGAAGGTGGTTCAGACAGCATGAGCATCCTTGTCTCACCGTGGGGTCAGTGCCTTGTCTGGGGCCACACGTGTGTTGGTGACCAACCCACAAGTGCAGCCTATGTCCCACTCCATCCAGATAATTCCCCACTGAGGACCTCCAAGCTTGCATCTGGAACGCCGAGGGATGCAGAGGGACAGCCTCTAGCTGCTGTAGGCAGGCCGGGGCTTCTGGGTAGGCTGAGAAATGCTCTTACTGTGAGCAGTCTCCTGTCTATCGTCCTGCCCTCCCCACCCTCCTACAGACAGGCGTCCCGTCCTCTAGAGAGTGCCGAGGAGCCACAATTCCTTGTCATGTTGGGAGTCCCGAGCAGAATGTGCGCTCTGCGTGGACACTGTGGATTTACATACCGCTTGGTGTTCTTTGTTGCTCCCTCCCTGTCCTAGTGGTAGTGAAACGTGGTGTCCTTGACCCTGGACAGGACGATGTCCGCACCCACTGTGAAATGAACACGCTCAGGTCAGAGGCCAGATGGCACGGGCACACAGCCACCACGCACATGCGCACCCGATCTGCCAGGGCATGCCACACATCTGCGCATTACCCCACAGTGGACACGGGCATCGAGTCAGCCTTGGCCCCAAGAGCCTACCCTAAATCTGAGGACAGGATGAGTGCGGCTAACCATGATGCTAAAGTTCAGGCCCTGCAGGCTCCTGCACTGGGAGGGACCACCCTGCACAGGACAGAGGGACCCGCACTTCCCCACTCGGGGCCCGCCCTGCCCGCTGACAGCAGGGTATGCTGAGCCTCACACCCCCTGCTTTCCCATAAAACTTCTCCCTGCACCAGATCTGACTTCTCGCTATGGAAGGCAGACACATACGGCTTAAGCGTGGTCGTGTTCTCCAGGTACCAAAGAGGAAGCAGGAGAGACTGTACATATTCACGTTATCCCTCTTTCCATCTAGCAGGCAAGACTCACCACCCTTAAATACTTTCAATTTTGCCTGCACAGCATGTAAATTGCTGGGTTTGTTTTGCCACGGAAATTGAACATTTCTAACGAAACATGACAACACTATCTTTCCTAGCAGGTAGGAGGGGAGCACTTCTGCAGGAGATGTGCTCCCCACCGCCCTTGGGAAATGAGATGGTGCCCGGCGCTGGTGAAGGGAAGTGGAGGACTCCCAGCTCTCCGGTGTCTCCTAAACAGGCTGCTGGCCACTCCAGCTACCTTGCCTTAATGGACTGGACGCCCCCGTCCATGAGACAGGCCATTGGAGCAGATCGAGGAGGGCTGTGGTGCTGAGTGCTACGTGCAGTTATTGTTTTTCTTATTAATTATAACCGTCCTTCAAGGACTTAGGCTTCATTTCCCTATTCACCTTTCCCTGGCCACTCCGCTCTCCATGCATCTCTCCCTCGTCTGTTGTAAATTCTCTCTGCATTTAAAATCCGTATGTTATGCCTTCTTGCATTTGAGAGAACTTTTGGACTTACATTTGTTTTATAATTTGTCCTGGGTGTTAGTCTTGGACAACCAGCTAGACTGTAAATGTCCTGGGTGTCCGTTCTGGTGATTAACATATTCTCCATACTTGATCGGGGGAGTTGAGGATTAGAGATTTCACAAGGCCGGTTAAAGGAAAGCTGTTCTATAAATCCCCTAAGCCTTTCATGAGCTGCAAAGGTCAGCAGTAATGAAAATCATTTCAGGAATTTTTTTTTTAATAATTTAGGTGTGTTTAAAAGAGCTTTTTCAGGAACCTTCATACCTTGCTAGTGGGAATGCAAAACAGTGCAGCCACTGTGGAAAACAACTTGGTGCTTCCTCAGAAAAGTAGAATTTCTATACAGTCCCCACAATTCCACTTCCTAGGTCTGCACCTGAGAGGATTGAAAGCAGGGACTCAAACAAATAACTTATATGTTATGTTCGTAGCAGCATTATTCAATAGACAAAAGGTGGAAACAGCCCAGTTATCCATCAGTGGGCGTATGTAGGAACAAAATGTCCATCTAGGGACACCTGGTGGCTCAGTGGTTGAGTGTCTGCCTTCGGCTCAGGGCGTGGTCCTGGAGTCCTGGGATCGAGTCCCACATCGGGCTCCTTGTGGGGAACCTGCTTCTCCCTCTGCCTGTGTCTTTGCCTCTCTCTCTGTGTCTCTCATGAATAAATAAATAAATAAAATCTTTAAAAAAAAAAAGTCCATCTATACAACGGAGTATCATTCAGCCATAAAAAGGAGTACAGTTGACCATTTGAACAATGTGGAGTTAGAGGCACTGACCACCCCCTCAGTCAAATCCACATATAACTTTCAGCTCCCCCCAAAACTAAACTACCAAAAGCCTACTGTTGGGGCACCTGGGTGGCTCAGCCAGTTAAGCATCCTACTCCTGATTTGTTGGCTCAGCTCTTGATCTCAGAGATCAAGCCCTAGGTCGGGCTTCATGCTGGGTATGGAGTCTGCTTGGGACTCCTTCTCTTTCCCTCTGCCCCCTGCCCCAAAGCCCACTGTTGACCGAAGCCTTGCCAATAATATAAACAGTCAACACGTTTTGTATGGTACATGTATTATGTACTATATTCTCATGGTAAAGTAAACTAGAGAAAAGAAAATGTCATTAAGCAAATCATAAAAAAGAGAAAATACATGTATAGTGCTACACTTTATAAAAAAACAAAAACAAAAAAAATCCACACGTAAATGGAGCCATACAGTTCAAACCTGTGTTGTTCAAGCCTGGGCTGTACTAATACATGCTACATGTGGACAAACTTCCAAACTGGGCCGAAGAAGCCAGACACAACACATGTTGTTGATTCCCTTTATATGAAATGTCCAGAACAGATGAATTTATGCAGACAGAATGCAGATTGCTGGTTGCCAGGGCCTGAGGGATGAGGGGGAACCACTGCTGGTGGAGAAGGGGTTTTACTTCTGAGCGGTAGGAATGTTCCAGAACTAGAGAGAGGTGATGGTTGCCTCGTGTTGTGAGGTTACTAGATGCCACCGAATGGCTTGCTGTAAAATGGTTCATTTTATGTTCTGTGGATTTCACTTCAATAAGTTAAATATTTAAAAAGAAGAAAGAACTTTTGTAGGCTGAGGATTTGGAATAGGATGGGATTTTACTGTGAACCGAGATTGAAGCCCTTTTGGATTTATTTGTACATTGGACCTAGAATTGTTTAAAAAAAAAAAAAATGCCAGCTAGAATAAGAGTGGTTTTGAGAGCTGTATTCGTGCACCAGCTATAGGAATGGATTGAAAAACCCTTACAAAAGCAGAATTTTGAGGATGATTTATACTTCTCTGGTGCTAGACTGAAACACTAGAGTAAATTGGGGGTTTCTTTTTTCATTGTCTTGGGAAGAAAAGAAACAGCTTTATCCTAGCTGTCTTTGTGGCCTCCAGGCACCCTGGCGTATGAAAGTGGAGGTTAGTGGTACCCTGATGAACGCGAGATTACCTGAAGGCCGGGCGCCATCTGCACAGTGAGCCAGGAATTCCCAGCGTCTCTGTGTGTGTGTGTGTGTGTGTGTGTGTGTGTGTGTGTGTCCTTTTCTCTCCCTCTGTCCATTTCTCTCTCTCTCTCTCTCTCTCTCTCTGACTCTCATTCTCCCTCTGTCTTCTAAAGAGAACTAATCCTGGTCTGGGGAAAAAAAAGACCTTTGTTTATGATATTTTAGTATTCCCAAAGTATACGGTAGAGCTGATTTTAGAGTTGGCAACCCTGAAATAAAGCTCCAGTCCTGCCCCTTCCTGACTCTGCATTCGTGGGCAGGTTACAAAGCCATCCTGTGCCTAAGCTCTGTGGGTCCCTATGCTAGGGAGACTGACGCCCTCGTACGGACGTGAGGACCAAGTGAAGCACCCACGCAGGGCCTATGGAAGCACCCGGAAAGCATAGCCTCCGAAGCAGGTGTCACCTGTGGAGTGCTGACTCCAGGGGGTCCCTTCAGTCTGGTGTCTGGTCCCCGGTGTCACATACTTCCTTTGCCCTGCCACGTTGGGAAGGTGCAGAGTACCTGGGTCTTGTTGGGTCTCTCATCAGCTGTCTTCCCCGGCCGATAAAGACTCCGGCCTTTCCACCTTCCCCAGCCCTGGGTTCCACAGAGATAGTGCTATTTTATTCTCCTGGGCCTTTAGATGAGAAAGAAATTGGCGTATTACCACATGTGGATCTGCATATTGTGTTCTTTCTCTGCTGCTATCGAGAAAACCAACCAAAGTTCAACAAACGTGACATTGTCAGTGGCTTCCCGGGCACCGTCTCCTTGCCTCAGCTGTTACTCTGCAGTACGCTGTCCCCTTCTGGCCGGTTCGCCCACGTCTTAACCAGTCACACGTCCACCCTTCTCCAGATCTTGATTTGTTGTTCCTTCTCCTTCCCCCTTCATCGGGAGGCAGTTCCTGGACACCCACTGTAGCAGGGCGGCGCGCTGTAATGAGCACGAGGAGGCCCTTTCCCTCGAGGACAGTGAGAAATCACTGTGATCACAGAAAAGCTCTATTAAGGGGGCTAAGATTTCATTAAACTCTGTTTCAGTAGCCATTTTTCCCCCAGTCTCGCTTCCCCATAATTTTGGGTAATTTGTCCAAAACATCTTTCACAGGGTGTATTTTGTGTCTATTTGTAAATCTCCCGTCCCTAAGTTTTTCTCTGGAGTGTGTGTGCCTTCTCTTCCTGGAAATCTGTACTGGTTGTACCAAACAGCTCCACTTTATTCTGGTGCCTCGCCTTCCTCTGGCCTCCTGGAAAACTTTTTTAATGTCCCCCAGCTCAGACATATCCCTTTCTGTTTCATGGATACAGAACTTCCCTCCCTTGTGGCACAGATGTCACGTAATTGGGTTGGCATTATCAGCGCCATCGCACGGGTAGGTGGCCCCAGGAGGTGGTGTGGAGAATCCCCAGAGGCCGCCCAGCCAGCCGGCGATGAAAGGTAGCCCTGGACCTCTCAGTGGTCGTGCACTTATATTTAGGCCTTTCTCTCCGATTTGGGGCTGCCCACTGTGCTGGTCACTTTGATGACAAGGACTGCTGTTCACTGGAAACCAGGCTACAAGCAGCCTCCTCCTTAATGACCGAACACATGTGGCTGCTGGCAGTGGGAGACAGTATGAATATTAATAAACTATATTTCACTTTTATTGCTTTTTTATTAGGTTTTCATGGAGATGGTGTTTGTGAGTGAAGTCCAGGCGCTGAGCTAGAGACAGGCGTTTTGTTTTCTTGACAAAATGGCGAACCCCGCAGCCAGAGGCAAGAGTGTGCTAGGAGCAGCCAGGTAGGAGAAATGCCGGTCACATGGCAGGCCATATAGAAAGGGAGGAGCCTGTGAATTTTTATACTGTAACTGTCGTCTGAGGCAGATAAGTACCACCGTTCAGCGGGTCTGCAGGGGATTTCTCACGTGGCTCCAGCTGCTCCCCTCCCCATAAGTGACTCTGACACCCGCCTCCCCTGGGGTTGTCATGGGAGTGTCCCCTCCACTGGACCCCACGGCCCTCATCCAACCACCCTCCCTCTGCTCACCTGACACCTTTCTGCCAAACCAGAGCAGTCACAACATCCCCAATCTCTCACGGCCTACCATCCATCTCTATTCTTGTGTGACCATGGCTGCGCTGGCCAGCAGGGAATGAGAGACCTGTCCCGACCCCTGAATCCAGGCTGGTGGCCCTTCGAGACCCAGGTAGAGCAGGACAGCGTTCCGGTGTGGCTCCAGAGACAGGAGGTGGTCCTGTGCTGGGACAAGAGCCATCCCTCGGCACGTGCCTTCAATCTTGCCCTGCAGGAGGACACTCTCCAGAGCTCTGACCTGAGTGTGGCTGGGATGTGTCACTGTCAGGCCACATCATCTTTGTGGTGGAGATGGGGATATTCCTCCTTGGGCCGGGTGACATACCTTGAGTCTGGGTCAGCTTGTGAGTGCGTGTCTCTCAAGCGGGGACCATGACTGGGAGAGCTACGGGGGACAGTTGAGTGAACATACTTATTTCGTGAGTCAGGAAGATCAGATGCATTTCTGCTAACTTGAAATCAAATAGTCTGCTTCACCCAAAGTGCTGAGTAATGGAGAACACTTAGGTTTAACCGTTCTTGATTACTTATTGAATGGGGGGCTGGGAAGTATGTTCCTGCTTTTTCCATTGCAGACTCCGTCTCCATTTAGAATTAATTACTCCCTAGAAAGACTGTACCCTTTGTGCACACAGAAGTTGCTTGTTTTTAGAATCGAGTTATTACGCCTTGCATGTCTTTAACTTGCAGCACCATTTATTGAGTGCCTACTGCATGCTGAATACTGTATTTTAATACTCTGATGAATGCAGGTATTTTTGGAAATGTTCACACAAGTCACAGGATTGGAGAGTAAAGAATGTCCAATGTGTATATGTTTTCCAAGTGATTGAAAACCATTTCAACACCATACTTAAAATGGTCTCACTTTTCTAGACAGAAATCTAAGCAAAAGACACCATAGCACCCATTGCCTTCTGATACAGAGTAGAGGACGAAGAGAGAACGGCACTGACATTTAGCAATCACCTGCTAAAGGCCACAGGCCTACATTTAATCCTCGTGACAATCATTATCAGCCCCACTTAGTAGATGGAAAATTGAATCTCAAGAAACCAATTGCCAAGTGGCACAAGGCTAGTAGTAAGTAGCTGCTGGGATTTGAACCAGATGTGTCTGATTCCCACATACATGCTCCTTCTACCAAGGGGCTTTCTCTCTCCCATTGAGCCTTTTCCTAATCCCGCAGGGTTATCATTATGATGAGTGTGATAGATGTGCTCATCTATAGAGATGCACTTCGGCATTCTATTTAGATATTTAATTCTCTTTGCTCCAAAGTTAAAAGGCTCTTGTTATCTCTGTTCAGTGAATTCTTAAAATAATAACTAGAGCTGCCGTTTATTAAGTGCCTATTATGTGCCAGGAACTTTATATATATATGCACATCATCTCTATTCTACATGACTCTTGCAGCTAAATATTTTGCCTGTTTCATCAATGGGGAGACAGACTCAGAGAAGTTAACGAAATTGCCCACGATCACATAACCACTAAGTGATAGAGCTGGGTCTTTCTGCCTCCAGACCTGTCATGTTTTCCCAGAGCAGTCGGTCTCTGGTCTTCTCAGGCCTTAGCCTCCTCTGCTCACTGCTGTCAGTATGCCAACCCCTTACCCCCCTCCCAATGTGATGTTCTAACCTGCTCATGACTGCAGAACAAGTCACCAAACTTGTTAGAGGTAATGAAAAAATAGTGCATAAGAGCCAGAGGATTTGGATCCTAGCTTCAGGCTGGACCTGTGACCTTGAACAAGTCATTAACTCCTGGAAGTTTTAGAAGTGTAAACCCCTAGTCCCTGCTTCCCTGCCTAGGCATTTACCGCACATGTAGGAGCATTTCTGTATGCTTCATCCACATAATGTGTGTAGGCTGAATTGTGTTTAGTACATATGCACACAGCTTTCTTTTCTGATGCATATAGATGCTATTTTGATTAATATATTGAAAAACATTCTGTGGGTGCCACAGCTTTTTTGGCATTTTATATTTTCTGTTGGAACAAAATAAAAGTACAGTTGTTATCATGTGGCTTTGACTGCCCCCACACACACACCCCTGATTTTAGAGATGAGGATGGGCTTCCACTTGATATCCAGGGTTGTAGTCCCCACCACAGAGAGAGCACCTGCCCTGCACACTGTAATAGGATTGCTGTGCATGTCCAGGATGTGGCAACACCATGCAGGGGGCACAGAGCCAGATCCATGGCTCCGCCCTCTCAGAGTGGTGTTTGTATGAAGCAGGCTTCTGGAGGAGGCCTCTCCATGGCCATCGTGCATGAGCTTTGTGCATGGACTTTAGGATACCTGTTTGTGGTACTCAAAGGCCTTTTGGAGTTTACTTCCAGGTTCTGGTTTATGTTCTTATAGTTGTTGATGCCAAATAAATGAGCTCCAACCATTACTAAATTTATATATAATCTCTACTAAAAAGAGACTACTGTGTCAGATACTTTGTAGTTAGAAATTATACCAGATTGGTCAGTTCTCTGAATACTGGTTTACTGAAACTTTGAAAACAACAACAGAGGCACCTGGTTGGCTCAGTGGGTTGAGTCATGATCTTGGGGTCGTGAGATCGAGCCCTGTGTTGGGCTCTGTGCTCAGCAAGGAGTAGGCTTGGGATTCTTTCGTACTTTGCCCCTCCCTCTGTATGCATGAATGCTCACTCTCTCTAATAAATAAACTCTTCAAAAAATAAATAATTAAAAGAATCAGGGTGCCTGGGTGGCTCAGTGGGTGAGCGCCTGCCTTTAGCTCAGGTCATGTTCCCGGGGTCCCAGGATCGAGTCCCACATCGGGCTCCCTGCAGGGAGCCTGCTTCTCCCTTTGCCTATGCCTCTGCCTCTCTCTGTGTGTCTCTCATGAGTAAATAAATGTTTAAAATCTTAAAAAAAAAAATTAAAAGACAACTGTCTATATGTACAATGCATGTTGGTGCATTAAAATCCATTCACCTTTCATAAATTTTATTTGGGAAGATAGGAATTTTTTCCCCTTTTTATACGAGCTGGGTGTGATAGATTCAATAGCTTCCCTGAAAGGAGAAATAAGTGTATCTCATAGTACATTTCCATTCCAAAAAATATCTGGGTTCGTTTCATTAAGACACAGTTTTTAATTCATTATTTGTTTTTAATACCTAATTTGATACTTTACAGAGTACAATCATGTCTACTACTTCATTTAATCATCAGAGCCCACTCCATTTCATCCCCACTTACACGTGTGGAAACTGAGAAGCTGCTTTGCTGCAGGACACAGAGCCAGGTGGGAGTCACGCCAGCCCGGCCCCAGCCCCAGCCAGCTCTCCTGACACCGGGCTTCCAGTTTAGTCCAGTTCCTCATGCATACATTGTGTTCCATACAGAAGTGCCAGGTCCGAGTTCAAATGATTCTAAACAACATAATACTGGTACGGAGGAAAAAAAACACAAAACCTCAGAAGAGCAAGCCTCAATGACATCGTCTCTCTCCTGTGCAGCCTTATTGTATAAAAAGAGAACATGAATTCATTGGCCTCCCCTCCACAGGCATGGATGCTGAAGTTTATTAACTAGAATGGTAAAGGGCTCGTCTGAGTCTGAATTACCAGCAACTGCCACATTATTGGATGCTGGGTTTGTCAGCAACAGTGCCAGGTGTTTGCACAATAGAAACTATCGGACTATAGGGACGTGCAAGCCAGGCTCTGCAGCTAACCACATATGTAGCCAGTCCAGGGCTGGGATAACAAGGAGGGGAGCTTTCCTTTTGTTTCAGGAGGACGGTTCTCACAGAACCCCAGCATCAGGGCACCAAAGCCATCTTGACAGTGACCTAATCCCCCCACCTCCTTCAAGCCGATCCTGTTCGACACCCTTATGTGGAACACATACTAGGTCTAAGCCCTTGGCCAGGTGCTAAGGAAAAGGCCAGGTCCTCAGCAAAAGCGGACCAAAGGCCTGTGAGACAGACTGGCCAGATTCAGACACCTGACTGGTAGGGGGCCTGCTGTGTGCCCCTCCCCTGTCCATTGGGCAGGACCAGCTCCAGGACTTTGGCCCAGTTCCCTGACTCCCTGTCTAGTGCTCATGACACCAAACATAGGCAGATGTGCTCTACAAGGGGACCACGGGCTGGTGTGGGCTGACGTGGTCTCTGTTCCTTCATGCCAGCTAACAGGTGCTCTGCAGTGCTCCAGAGGAACTTGCCCTGCCGTCCCTTTAAAATCTATCGTCTCTGCTGCTCCCTGTTTTTTGAGTACCTGGCATTGGGCCTCCCTGTGCCCCTGGGCCATCTCGGTCCCGGTCCTTGTCCCTGTCAGGGATGCTCTGTCTCCCAGAGTTACTAACTCATTTCTCTGGACTCTGTCCTTTTCCTGCTCCTTTTTTTTCCTTTTTTTCTTTTTTTTTCCTCTTTTTCTAATTTCAGAGTTAGAAATCTCTAGACCCCAATTAGTCCTGACTCTTGTCTGGCAACATTCAAGCCGTAATTCTGGAGTTCTGAGCCACAAAACTAAGCATGAGGTCAAATATTACCCTCGGGCCAGTGGGAAGCCAGTGACGGGCAGAGGTGGGCAGGTGTGTGCAGGAGAGGAGTCCCATCAGGGCTCCGTAGGTGAGAGTCACCTCTGAGCAGCTCCCCTGTAACAGGCAGAGCACCAGGCACCTCCACCAGTTTCACTAATACGCATAAACAATGTGTGAAAATAATTCTGGGCTTTTCACGTGAAATATTTATTTTCATTCCAAATTGGGGAGCAAGCTGATTCTTTCTCATAAGAGAGTGTATAACATAAATAACTTCAATATGATGCTCTTAAACTAGCAAAATCTTAATGCTGAGAACTTCAGGGTTCTCTTTTGCCCATGAACTTTATTGTGGTGGCTGGATTAGGCTGTCCCATTAACACCAGCGTAATGCAAACCACTTGTGTCTGATGGCGCGTGTCCTGCTTGGTAAGTGTGTCCACCACCCCCCCCCCTCGCCCTCCAGCAGAGCCTCCCTGACAGCTCTTGGGGAGGAGACCACAGGGCTCATAGCACTCACCGGGCACCTCCAAGCTGTAACGAGATTAATCTTTAGCTATTGCTCTGGGTCACCAGCTGGCAATTAGGAACATTCTCATTTTGAGAATTTCTCTTCCCATGCTTTGGGAATATTAGGGTTTGACTTGCGGTGATACCATAAGACACGAGCTCTTAATTAAACTGAAAATAAAATTGTGATATATTTTAGTATACATAAGCTCCTGAAAGTACCCCAAAGTCTTCTGAGTTAATGATCCTTTTCACAGACTTTTTTTTTCAGGTTCTGTGCTGGTAACATTAAATATACACATAGGCTGAATTCTCCTTGTAATGAACGTTAGTATTTTTAAGTTTGCTGTCTGGGTGTTGGTTGAGTGGGAGGTGGGAAGAGGGAAAGTAATTTTACATGGGAATTCATCTCTGATGTTAAAAATAGTAGTCACCAGAGACGTACGATAGATACACAAATATTATCCCGTACCATGTTATGCAGGGAAGCATTTGATGCTAAAATTGGAGGCCATAGTTGAAAATAAATAGGAGACCAGCCCTCTGAGATATTTACCTATAACTGGGATCAGACCCCTTCCCCCGCCACCCCAGGAAAGCCCTTGGAAGAGAACCAGACAGGAGCCATCAGCTTCTCCTTCTACCCTTCACATCTGACCCAGACTCTAGAGGTGAGAGTAAGAAGCCACTGCTTTCAGACCTTTCTGTGTCTTCCAGTCTGTGTTTGCCACTCGGCTGCTTCTGACATTCAGAGGCCAAGTTATCATTTACTTGACAGTCATTCCCAGTTAGAGGTAGTTATGAGGACAGGAGCTGGGAAGGATGGGTGTTGTAGAGAAGCGCAAGGAGCCTGCGAAACAAGAGAATGCAAAGGGGGAGCATCTTGATCATGAGAGAGTCATTAGTGCCAGACTCACGTGGCCAAGGAGCAAGACTTCACTAGGCTGGGTCTGGCCAGACTTCTGGGGCAGTGAGAGGGGCAAGTGTGTGTGTGTGTGTGTGTGTGTGTGTGTGTGTGTGTGTGTACACGCGTGCATGCACACTTGCACATGGTGGCCCACTGGATTCATCCTTCCAGGCCTCGTAGGCCATCTGTGTTTGCTGACCTGACCTTGGCAGCACCTCACAGTAGGTTGGGGGTGCTTAGGTATAAGGGTAGACTTTACCCCCTGGATGTGCTCAAACTCCACTTCCCAGAGCTTGGCTGAGAAGGACACTAGACCTGGTTCTCCCCAGAGATCTTTGCCCTCTCTGTGGGAAATTTTGTTTCATCTCATATCTAGATTATTTTTGTGCTCCCTCAGCCATCCACCAGCTCCAGAACTGTTATTAAGCACAAAGGTGAATGGTTTTAGCCAGAATTTCATTCAGTTTAGGGCAAGAGGTGCTAATTATTAGAACCACCCTTACTCCTTGAGGTCTGCAAGTTTAAGGGTCCAGGGGACTAGTATTTCCTCCAGGTGCTGGTAAGGGGTGCCTGGCGATGGACAAGACACATGGATGGGGGAGTGAGACAGAATGGAGATGATTTACTACTCATAACCTTTGTTAAAATTAAAACCAGGGGCAGCCCGGGTGGCTCAGCGGTTTAGTTCCACCTTCAGCCCAAGACCTGGTCCTGGAGACCTCGGATCGAGTCCCACGTCAGGCTCCTTGCAGGGAGCCTGCTTCTCCCTCTGCCTGTGTCTCTGCCTCTCTCTGTGTGTATGTGTCTCTCATGAATGGATAAATAAAATCTTTAAAAATAAATACATAAATAAATAAATAAATAAAAATTAAAACTGGAATTCTTAAGTAACATTAAGTGTTCTATGTTCAGCACATTGGCTATTGACTCTGATTCTAAGATTTACCATTAGGTGCATTCAAATCAATAATTAACGTGCACAGAGCACTTGCTGTGTACAAGCCACTGTGCCATTAGCGACAGAGAGCACAAAGCTGAGCAAAAACACTGTTCCTGATCTCAAGGACTATTAATTCTTGTGGGGGCCATCGTGGAGCATATTCATTGCTGCCGTGCCCACCCGAAGGACCCAGAAGAGGGGGCCAGGCAAGTATACAGCTGGGGGTGACTAAGGAAAGCTTCCCACAGGCGATGGCTGAGCCCCGGTGGAGGTAGAATCGACATCTCCCTCTTTGGTGCCCCAACCTTTATTCTGACCGTTTATTGCACATGTATGTTTATAGGTCTGGCCACCTCTACCCCTAGTTAGAGCCTCTGGTGCCAAGAACAGTGCTTGACTCACTGTAAGTCCTCAGGGGATGCTCCTGAATGAGTGGATGAATGAATGAAAGAACCTATGGTGGTGATGGCTTAGCCTGGGGAGGTAAGTTGGACTGAATTACAAAGGTCTAGAATACCGTGAATGTTACAGCTCATTGGCAGTAAGGGCATTTTTCTTCCAGTGCGGAAGCAATATGGCCTGGAGTCTACACCATATAAAGGGTGGAAGCTGGGGCATAGCCGATTTGGTCCCTGCCTCTGAGCCGAGCCCCAGCATGGCTTGGGATCTGTACCAAAGTGGGCTACTCACAGAGGTGGCAAACTAAGGGGAGGAACCAGACTCGAAGAATGCCATTATGATTCTTGGGCTAGAAAGAGCAGGGCCCACTCAGGCCAAGCCACTGTGACCTGGGGCATTTCCAGGTCCCAGGAGAGATTGTCCTGGAAGCAGGGCCCCGGGTCACAGACAAAGAAATACAGGGATATACCAGCTCCGAGAACTTGTGGCCTTCTACTCCTTGGAGTGGTGGTGGCTGTAGTGCAGAGTCCAGGCTGCCTTCCGAGAACCGTTTCTTCTTGGAGTACCAGGGCTGGTACACAAGGATCTTTAGATGGGCTCCTGGTGGTTGCCACACATTCTTCATTGTCCTGTAAAGCAAACCAACTTAATTTAGATTCACAGAAAATGAGCCTTTTTTTCATACATGGTATTTAGCAGCCATTGGAGATAATCCTTCACAGTCACCTCTTGCTTGTCCACACTAAGGCTGGGGTGCAATGGAAAGGTGGATGGAGCACCAGGCCTCAGTATGTAAAACAGCAGGTAATCCAGAAATCTTTCAGCTGTGGAAGTGGATATGTGCTTCTGTTTATTTATAGAGGTGTCTGGCGTTCTGAAAATTCACCATCAAGTTTTGAGATCAGCTTTTAATAAAGACGACTGAATAGCAGGACTGCTTACCACCTCCTGCCCCATCCACCTCCAACCCATCCCCAGTCCTCATTTGGGATGGCAGCATGCTTCTAGTACAAAAGCAAGCCAAGGAAGAGAAGGCTTAAAAGCTAAAGCCAGAGAGAACTTTGCAAATTTCCTTTTCAAATTGGTTGTGTGTTATAGTGGTGAAGGCATTGACCCAATTGAAACTTCTAGGCTCCATCAGAGAGCTGCATTTAATGGCCTCACCTGTACATTTATATTAGGAAAGGTGTGTTACCAGCTCCCCCAAAGTGCAAAGTCTACCCAAAATAGAGACTGAAGAGTGGCTTTATCATATAGTGAGTCAGCTCAGCTTTATCATCTAGTGAGTCAACATCAGCCAAGAGGAAGGATGAATATAGCATCATGATATTCTGCACGGGAAATTCACGGGCAGGCACACTGGGGTGGGGGTGCCGTGTAAGGCAGTGGCTGTGTGGTCCAACTGGGGCCCCGGGCCCCGTAACACACCGAGACACAGCCTGTGGAAGCAAGCTTCAGAAGATACACAGGGCCACCGTCAGGCTGCCCGCTGAGCTTTGTCAGGTGGCTGTGTTCCAAAACAGAAGGGCTGTGCCCTCCCGTCATGGTTGGGAAGTTCAGGAAGCACGTTTAAACATACACGTGCCCACAGACATGAAAAGGATTCCATCTTCTGAAGACTCTTGGCTGATCTTAACGTGAAGTTAAAAATGGGTTGCCACGTTGGAGGCATTTCTTCAAGCCAGTTTTGGATAGAGTCCCTGATTATTCTGTTCCTGGGGACATTCAAGATACCCATGCGTGTCGTGGTCTGTCCTTTAAGAACCATCTCTTGCCCCATAAAAGCCCTCAGGGACAGCTTCCCCTCAACACCCGAGGCACCTTGTGGGGCAGCGTTCAAGTGAGCGACATAAGTTCAATATTGGGTACCTGATGTCAGAGTTTGCGGGTCCTCAGGAAGAGGCAGTGCGGATCCCCCTGGAATCCAGCAGAATGGCCCTCCTTCCCAGAGTGATTTGGAATGACTGCCGCCAAACGCTGCTTCAGGAGTCTTTGGGGTGAGGGTGGAGCGTTCTTGGGAGATGGGCTCCCCCTTGCTTTCCCACCTTCTCATACCCACCCACACTCTTCTTTGTCATCATCTGCAGAAAGCTTTGCCTCCCGCCCTTTCTGCCTTTGGGGATGAGAGAGCCTAGGGTCCGTGTCGAAATGATTCTTGATAAAGGCGTCCTTGGTGCTAAATATTTATTTTAAGGTAAACCATCCTACTTCTGAGAGGTGAAAAAAAGAAATGTATTTTCATGCAGAGCCTTTTACTAGTCAATGCGTGAGTGTCTTTGGGCTTTTTTATTCAGCTCTGCAGCGGCCACCTAACAAACTGGAATCCTGAGATGAGCTGACAAGGATGCAGAAATGAAGAAATAAACAAAAAGCCATGTTAATTTCAAGCTTCAGTAGGAACACAAAAAGAAATATTAACACTCGCTGAATGACAAATAATGAAACGGCTAGGATTTGTTAATGCTTCTAGAGAGTCCTAAGCTCTCCTAGGATTCCCTGCCCATCAGGTGGAGCCCATTTATAACTAGCAGTGCCCCGTGAAGGTGGTTCGGTAGGTGGTTTAATTTAAAGATTAGTACCTGAAAACATATGGTGTTCCTAAGACGGTTCCAGGGTTCCATTTACTCCTTTCTGATCTCCTCGGGGCAGTCCCATCTCCTTAGTGTAATCTTCATAATTGCGGTCCCCTGAGTAAAAAGTCACTTCACCCGGCAAGGATGATCACAGAGTTGTTGTTGTATTGTTGTTGAATGTGTTTGTAAAAAAAAGAAAGAAAGAAAGAAAAGAAAGAGAGAGAGAGAGAAAGAAAGAAAAGAAAGAGAAAGAAAGAAAGAAAGAAAGAAAGAAAGAAAGAAAGAAAGAAAGAAAGAAAGAAAGAAAGAAAGAAAGAAAAAGAAAGAGAAAGAGAAAGAAAGGAAAGAAAGAAAGAGAAAGAAAGAAAGAAAGAAGAAAGAAAGAAAGAAAGAAAGAAAGAAAAAGAAGGAAAGAAAGAAGGGAGGGAGGGAGGGAAGGAAGGAAAGAAAAGAAAGAAAGAGAAAGAAACAGAAAGAAAGAAAGAAAGAAAAGAAAAGAAGAAAAGAAAAGAAAGAAAAGAAAAGAAAAGGAAAGAAAGAAAGAAAGAAAAGAGGAGAGGAGAGGAGAGGAGAGGAGAGGAGAGGAGAGGAGAGGAGAGGAGAGGAGATCAGTCCAGTCTCTGGCTCCTGTTCGTTTCCTGTTTCTTCGACATCCACGTTCTTTAGAAGTCTGTCCTCTCACCTTGACACAGTATTTTTACACACTGAGAAATATTAAGGTTCTAAAATTTGTGCTCGTGTGTCAGGTGGATGGAAGGCGCTGTCAATTTCAACCTACTTTAATTCAGTTTCGTAAGTGTTTTTGGAGTACCTCCTGTGTGCACGGATCCGTGTGAGGTGGGGTGTATGCACAGAGAGGCACGTGGTGTTTCACTGTGGACCCAAGGTGGTACGGCAAGTCAGGGGACGGGAAACTTCGTCTGACTTCTTCATTCTGTTGACATCATCTACTGCCTGTCCCTGCCTCTACTAGATTATAATGCTCACCCACAGCAGCCTGCCATTCACTTTGTATACTCAGCACTTAGCAAGGGTTTGGCACACAGTGGGCAGCCGACAAATGTCCGATGAAGGAGCTGATTGGGACAGCAAGAAAGGAAAGGTGTCACGAGGCAGGGGCCTGTGAGGTGAACAGAAGACCGTGTCGGACCTTGACCTTGACAGGGAGTGTAAGACTGCTCCAGGGAAGGAGACCAGGCTTTAGCCTCGACAGCCTGGAATGGGAACAGCCTAGAGTTCAGCATGGTTGAACCTTGGGATTCCTACAGAGTGGTCAGCAAACTATGGCCCGAGGGCCGGCCTCATCTGCTGTTCACCAGGTGTCTGCAGTGACTTTTGTGCTATGTCAGCAGAAATGAGTACAGTTGATCTTTGGATAATGCAAGCATTAGGAGCACCAACCCTATGCATGGTTGAAAATCTGTATATTACTTTTGACTCCCTGAAAAACTTACCTACTAATAGTCCACTGTTGGCTGGAGGCCTTACCAGTAAATAAATAGTCATTTAACACATATTGTGTACGTCATATATATTACATACTGTATTCTTACACTGAAATCAGCTAGAAAAAAGAAAATGTTGTTAAGAAAATCATAAGGAAGGGGCACCTGGATGCCTCAGCGGTTGAGCATCTGCCTTTGGCTCAGGTCATGATCCCGGAGTCCTGGGATTGAGTCCCACATGGGGCTCCCCACAGGGAGCCGCTTCTCCCTCTGCCTATGTCTCTTCCTCTGTGTGTGTGTGTGTGTCTCATGAATAAATAAATAAAGTCTTTTAAAAAAAGAAAATCATAAGTAAGAGAAATACATTTACAGTGCTGTATTAGAAAAAAATCCACGTAGGGGGCACCTGGGTGACTCAGTCAAGCGGCCAACTCTTGGTTTCAGCTCAGGTCATGCTTTCAGAGTCCTGAGATCAAGCCCCAAATTGGGCTCCACGCTCAGTGTGAGTCTCTTTGTCCCTTTCCCTCTCCTCCCTGCTCCTCTCCTGTCCTCTCCTCTCCCCACCCCTAGCTCCCTTTCTCCCTCTGTCTCTCCCCTATAAACTCTTAATAAGTAAATAAACTCTTTTAATAAATAAATAAAAGTTAAGAATCCATGTGTAAGTGGACTGGTGCAGTTCTAACCCGTGCTGTTTAAGGGTGAACTGTAGTTGCCATATATAGTCTGCTAAGCCAAAAATATTTGTTATCTGTCCTTTACAGAAAGAATTTGCTGACCTCTGCTCTAGAGGAATAAATAACGAAGGGCACAGTTGCAGGGGGACCATTGTAAAGTGACAGTGTGTACGTGGCTGTCTCTGACATGGTCAGAGGTGTAGTTTAGGAAAGTTAATATGGGAATGCTTCAGTGGGGTGGAGCTTCAGAGACGGTACTGCGTGCAGAAAAAACAGGAGGATAATACAGTAGCCATCTGTTCAGGTATCGTCGAAGAAAGGCATGGTTTGGAGTCTTACCTGAAAGTTGGCTTGCCACACTTTGTCCCCTGGACTAGAAACCTTCACCCTTTTCCCTGTTCCTGTCACTAGTTTGGGGTCTGACCCTGAAGCTCCTTCCAGAAAACTTAAGTCAACCCCACCTAACTGGTCACACTCTCACCTTTAGCGTTGCTTGTGTGTAGTTGTGTGTCCCATCTCACAACCTGTCCGTACCCTGAGGCCAGAGGCCTTGGCCACGCCTCTCTCAGTGATTAGCGAATATTTTGAACATAACTAGACCTTTCTAGATGTTTGTTGATGATACTGTCATTGAACAGGATGTGTTTTTGGAGGAAATATACCCTATCTCATTCCATAAATTAGAATCCAGCAGGCCAATAATTGTAAGAGCAAGCATCTGTCTGATGCACCAACATCCATCAGATAAAAGCAGTTAAACCCACGTCAGTCATTTTGGTACAATGAAACTAAAATTAGACGCAGCATCAAGACAGTCAAGATGATAGCGTTTATCCCAGTGTTCGTTTTAAGATTGATAGAGACAGAATGCTAAAGCATCTGGACTTTAGGGCAAGTTCAGTGAGATGGCTCCTACAGGGAGGAGCCTGGGGGATGAAGAGAAGGTGACGGCGGGTCTGGAACCTCAAAGTCACCCCATCGTGACCCTAAGCCCTATCGAGGGTATGAAATGCAAAATTTTTGGAAATACAAATCGGGTTCTACTTAGTAATACCCATTAATGATCTAAATCAAGGGAGACTCTCCTACTTAACGAAGTAACTAATTCGCTCTGGGAATTGATGTTGGAAACAGGAGACTAATTGATTAATATGATCACTGTGTTCATTTTTCTTCCTTCTGTGGAAAGGAGCCAGTATTTGGCCCAAGCCAGATTTGGTGCTTGGGGCTAGACTGGATCATTCTGCCTGGAGTCAGTTTTGCTTTTTCCGCGTAGCTGGCCTAATCCCCATCTCTGTGCTTTGGTTCCTGGTCCCTCCACAAAGGAAGGCCATGTCTCTAGCACTTTCTCTCTAAATCCTCATGTATTCAGGCTCAGCCCACAGCTCATCCTTTGGGTGGATTCAGGCTGTCTTGCCCTTACAGACTTTCTTTAAGTCATCATTTTACCTAACCAATACCATACAGTTTAGCATTTAATTTTTCTTATTACTTTATGTATGGGATAATGGAAAGAGATTAACAGATTCAAAACAAAAATCCCCCCTTCCATTTTACATGATGTGAAATCTGACCTCACTGAGCTGATGAGCAGACCTCATCTGGGCTCTCAGGATCAGACGAGACAGTGGAAGGGAACCTCTATAGACCAGGAAGTGTTGTGCACGTTCTGGCTACTGGCGTCATTACGATCGTTGGCTACGAATATCTCAGCTTCTCTACTACACTGATCTGATCTTCAGATCTCCAAACCAGAAATCAACAAGCTTTTAAACACCCTTTATGAGGGATCCCTGGGTGGCGCAGTGGTTTAGTGCCTGCCTTTGGCCCAGGGCGCGATCCTGGAGACCCGGGATCGAATCCCATATCGGGCTCCTGGTGCATGGAGCCTGCTTCTCCCTCTGCCTATGTCTCTGCGCCTCTCTCTCTCTCTGTGTGTGTGACTATCATAAATAAAATAAATAAATAAATAAATAAACACCCTTTATGAATGAGCTTTACCCTGGGCCAGTTTGCTGGCAATAAAAATATTTTTTTTAAGGATTTTATTTATTTACTTGGGAGAGAGAGAGAACGAGCAGGGGGCAAGGGGTAGAGGGAGAGGGAGAAGCAGACTCTCCATAGGGATCCCTACGTGGGGCTCGATCCCAGGACCCCGGGATCATGATCTGAGCTGGAGACAGATGCTTCACCCACAGAGCCACCCAGGCACCCCATGGCAATAAAAATTATTTAAGCAGACTTCCTCAGGATGTCTCCTGCCACTATAAGTAGGAGGCCAGAGAAGACCCACCGGGAACAACCACGGGAGCTCAGAGGGCAAACCCTACCCCCATCCCCGGGGTCTGTCCAGGCGGATCTCCCTCCCTACGAGCATCAGCGAGGACCTCAGACCCCAGCCCCCGGGAGCCCTCACGCAGATGGCCTGCTAGACCTCAGTCCCCGGGGGCTCCCCAGCCCTTGTCCTCCTGCATTTAGTCCTACGATGAAAAGCAGAAGATGTCAGCGCTGCAGCTCAGAGACGGGGGGATCTGGCCGACCAGACTGACTGCTCCTCTGAGGGAGGGAGAGAAACTTGACAGTATGAATGAGAACAAGGGTGCACCCCTGTCAAGGTCAGACGCCTGCACTACTGTCTTCATTTGTTGCTAGCCAGCACCCTCCTTCTGTTCGTTTCCCCTGGCAGTCTTAGCTCCCCCCACCACGGGCCCCAGAGCAAGGGGGGCCTCCGTAGGTTTCAGATACTCTTGAGTGGCCATCCCCTCCCCAACCCCCCCTCCTTTTATTTCTTCTCCATAAAAAAAATGTTCTAACCACTGCTTTTGTAATCACCACTGTTCTAACCACTAGGACTTTCTGTTCTGGACAGATTTATTGCTATTAAAATATTTGTCTTAATTGTTGCAGGTGGTAAATTCTGCCTTATGGGATTTGCTCCAACTTGCATTTTTTTTTTTTTTTTTTTTTGCAAGGAGGATACTGAATAGATTGTAAAAATATGAAGCCATGCCCTGAGAGGAGTAAAAGTGTAAATTCTTTATAAATAATAATAGGAGTTAAAGATGAGGTAGGCATGTAACAGCCCACAAGGATGAAATAAACTGTGATTCTGGGCTAATGATCTTAATTAATTCCCAAGATTAATAAAAATGTTACTTTTCATTATTGTTTTTGAAGTCCCCAGGTTGTGAAGTTGGGGCATGAGCTGACCTTTTTACAGCAATTAATGGTTAGTTGATAAGACATATTTAGAACTTTCTTAGCTGTTCTTGTAAACTTGACTGGGCTTCCCACGTCAACGATATGTTATCATTTTTTACCAACTTAAAGAAATGTAACATTTCATTTTCACATCACTAAGTCAGAGGCTGATCGATGCTGTTAAGCATTTCACCTGTTCTGAGGAAGAATGTCCATTCCATGAGGGCAGGGATGTCTGGCGGGAGGAGTCTCTTTTATCCACTGTGTTCTCTCTAGTTTCTAAAACAGTGCCAACATACACCGTGGTCACTGGATAAATATTGAATGAGTGAGTGTATACGTGAAACTAAATCAATAAACATCTCTTTATAAAAATACAGAACAGTATATTACAATGTTAAAATCTGAACATGTACTTTTAAACAAGAACCATAAATACAGAACAAGTGGGAATGATCAAAAATTCTTTGCCCCTCTGAACTACAGGGTTCCATGCCTAGAGTCTGGCAATGCCCGTTTCTAATAAATGCATTGAAGTCACTTCATTAAAACTTTACTCCCAACTGAAAGTACTATCAGAGAGTCTAATCCACTTTGGCACACAGATCATATAAATAGTTCTTAATCGGCTTTAATTTTCTGATCCACATTCAACAGTGTTTATAGAGACTGGCGTCAGGATAGGTGCAGAGCAATGACAATATTAGAGAAAATGTCACGTTAGCAGTTCTTTTCAAGTAAGTCTATGAATACAAAGTTCACCAGTGTTGTTTTCTATAAACCTGTCTTTGGTATAATTACTATTTCTTTTCATTATTCTACCTTTTACTTGTATAATCTTCTATTATTGTTTGAGGTGCCAGTTTCACTCTACTGAATTCCAGATGTAATACTTTGTTTTTAAAGTATTATAAAAATATCTTAATGTTCTTTCTGTGGCAAATTATTCTTTTGGTTCCTTGTTTCAAATTGTGGGTTTTGGAAGTGTTATTTTTTCAAGTTGTAATCAAAACTAGGGGAGATTTCAACTTGGCTGCAAGAAATCCAAGGGGGGGCAGGGGGAAGGGAGAGAAAAAGAACCCCTTGTGACCATCAGGAAAACAGAGGTGCAGCTCGACCCTCTTCCTTTGCTGCCGGCAACAGGCATGATCAATAATTACATGATGTTGCTCCTGCCACGTAAAGAGCTGGGCAGGGCATCCAGAATTTTAATCGGGTGCAGACCTGTGGAGACCCTTTGACTCTGAACCCCTCCACAAGCCCCACGTTCACTTCTGGAAGAACAGCCTCCTTGTATGATTTCTGAACCTTCTCTGGCCAGCCTCTCAAACCAGTAACAAGTTGAAAATGTTTAGTTTTTATTGTATCAGTTCTCACTTGCCAAATGTCTGAAAGCAATTTGAGAATAATTTAAACCAAATTTTTTATTTTAGTAAATCCAGTGAAAATAAATTTAACCTATTAATTGTGCTGTGTTTTGCTGCGTCTTGGCATTCCCACAAATAGAAGGTTAAAATAATGGGCATTGCATGAAGTAAATAAAGCTTAATTATCCCAGTTTAAAATCCAGCCGGGGGCATGTCTGTGCCTGGCTGCAGTGTTGACCTCATTGCCATATGACTGCCATCAATAGCTCTTTATCCTTAATCCATTTCCTCTAAAAGCCATACTAACACATTTACAATGTTTGTGGTCCTTTTCTCCCCCCATCATAATTGATGTAGTTTAGTATTATTGAAGTTTTCATGAGATATACTCTATTTGGTTATACTAGGCTTTAGCACCTTTGTGTGTGTGGCTGTGGTAGTGTTGCTAATGCAACGTTCAGTGAGACCAAGGAATTTCCCACTGCATGTGTGTGGCCTCATGGTCATCTCTCCATTTCCCAAATTTGTCTGTATAAGAACCATTCTCAACAGATAATTTTTGGAGAACCTATTACAGTCTTTTCTCCTTCACAAATGTCTCTCAAAAGGCTGATTTTAAAGAGACAATTTTAAGATCTTTCTCTGAGTCTACAAAAGAACAAAATGGACTTATTAACATTCCCTCCATCTCAACTTATGAGTATAGCTATCTCCCCTCTTGAGTTTTATCTCCCCTACTACATCACCAGCTCCTCCAAGTGAGAGCTCATGGCTCCTGTTTGTGGCTTATCCTTTTAAAGGACTTAAAATCAGGTTGAGTGCACAGTAACGTTGTGGCCTGCTGGGTGGGAGGAAAACACCATGATTCTTCTGAAAAGGTCACTCTCTACCCAGGATGATAAGCCCTCAGTTTTTTTGACACAGTTGTTAGCTAAAGGGATTGACCCAAAGCAAGGGATTCTAAGGCCGTGTCCTTGGTTTTGTTGTTTTTGATAAGAAAATTGAATTGGGCTTTCTGTAAATTCACTACCTTATATAAGAAGGCACAGGTTGATCCTGCCACTTGAATCCTTCTATGGTTATTTGATTATTTTCAAAATATCTTGACATTTGAAAGGCATATAGACAAAAGCCAATCAATGTAAATAGTTACATTTCAAGGAAAAAAAGACAGACATCAGCCCTTTTACACATCACTATTTTTAACCTCTTGGGTTCAGAGCTGGATTTTGTCTCAGCTAAATAGAACAGCTACTATTCAATCTAATGTGCAATTTTAACATTAACCCAGACCATCCCAGAAAATCTGAATAACGTTTGTAACTTTTTTTTTTTTTTAAGATTTTATTTATTTACTCATGAGAGACAGAGAGAGAGAGGCAGAGACATAGGCAGAAGGAGAACCAGGCTCCACGCAGGGAGCCTGACATGGGACTCCATCCTGGGTCTCCAGGATCACACCCTGGGCTGAAAGCAACGTTAAACATCTGAGCCGCCCGGGTTGCCCACGTTTGTAACTTTTAATCACAAACTTAATAGCTTTACATTCTTAACAGAATTGATTTCATTTGCTAATTTCTTCTAGTCAGTCTAGAAGAAATAAATGTAATAAAGTACATTTAGCAGTGCTTTAAATGAGAGAGGTATTACCAGACACCCACAACAAAAGTAATTCATGTCTTTCCCAACATTTAACATTAATCAGACTTACTTGGTTAATACTAAGGTTATCTCACTATTATTCCTTAAAGTATTATTGATTAACTGATGTGCATCATATGCACATACATGCAGTCTTCCCTCCTACCTAAAAGATAACCCAAAGTAAAGTAGAATTATATTCATTACTTACTACTTACTACATATGAAACCAGATTGTTCTAAAGTGCAAAAGAAATTATGCTTTGTATATTATACAAATGTACAGATGTTTTCCTGAGAATGTGGCAATTTTTTTAAAGAGCTCATTCTTTCCCGTTGTTTCCCTATTATAAAAGCCAACAAGTCAGTGCCATTTGTGAAATGGCAGTCACTATTTTAGGATCCTGCAGCAGTGACTCAGCATAAGAGGTAGATCAAAAATTATAAAATTGAATTTAAAATTATATATTTATGTAGCCCTGCTACATAAGCAAATCCCACCAGCAGCCATAAATATTTTTATATTCTTTCACCTGATAACCTCATTTCTTAAAATTATAAGTAGTCAATTCTTAAAAAACTGTATGTGTATGTATGATTATCTAACTGGTATTTATAAAAATTGAATATTAGAGACAACCAAAATCAGCAAATGAGCAATGAAAAATCAAAATTTGAAAAACTGGAGTATTAATAGTTGGTGGACTCTGGATTATAAGTATAAAGACTAGAAATATGCAAGAGTAATTATAAACCAGCAAGTGACAAAAGAACAAAAAAATGTATGTGCACTATGATTACAACTGGATATAAAAATTTAAATGAAACCCTATGGTGTTAGAGCAGGAATACAGATTTTTTATTTAGTTATCTTTCTTTTTTTTTTTTTTTTTTTAAGTAGGCTCCACACCCAGTGTGGCATCCCCTACGGGGCTTGAACTCATGGCTCTGAGATTATGACCTGAACTGAGCTCAGAAGGCAGATACTTAAGTGACCGAGTCACCAGGAACCCCTGATTTAGCTTTTTTAATTTTGTTACAAAGTGGCTTAATGCATTTCTTAATGTGTTTCCATCATAGAGCCACTCACCATGAGGCAGAACCGAACAGATCAGCCAATACTTGCATGTCGCGTCGGCAAAAATAAGGTGCCTCGTGGCATGACGGTGCCAATTAACACATCCACTCCTGCCATCCTGAAAGAGCAGCTGCATTTTCTGACAGTTGTTACCAACTCCCAGAAAGTCATTTACACACTGGGAGAATACTGGTGTGGTGTCTTGTCTGTCCGTTTAAACCCTCCAGGAAGAAGATGGTATTTGTCAGGGCGTAAACTGACATTTGGCCTCCTGACCTCTGACATTTTAAGAAGGTGCCAGACAGAGGGTGCCTCGCGGTTCCATGGGCCTCGGGTTCTCCGTGTGGCCACGGGGACAGTCCCTCCTGTGGAGGACACACCATGGCCAGCCCCCTTCTCTGCCAATCTCAGAACGCCTGAACCCACGATCATTCGGTCACAGGCTAAAGAGCAGCTTGGCATTCACACCCCATTTTAAAACTCTGATTTAATGAGTGTTCTTCTTGTCCTTCTAATTAAAGGACGAAGGGCCCAAACAGGTAAAATACTTGCTCTTCATGTACACCAATAAATTATTTTGAAATACTGTGGTCTCCACAAACAGGCTTACGGTGTCCTCTCCATCCCTTTTTTTGATGTGTTTTGGATGGCATGTTATGCCAGCCCTTACAGAGACTAGCTTCTGGCTCCCGACAGTCACTGCCCATCAGCGCGGCCTATTGAGTAATTGCTATATTGAAGGCACCATCTGGGCAGCTCGCTGTTTGAAAAAGTAGATCTGCTTACTGATTGTAAAGAGCTTACAGTCTAGTTGAAAACAGAATAACTAGAGAACGTTCTCAAAGTTCAAGAAGAACAGGTCACATCTCAAGCATTTGCTGAACCGAAAGCTGGGTGATCTTGAACAAATGAGCAGCAGAGTCAGATTAGCTAAGCAGATGGCGCTGGGTGTCCCAGGCGGAGTGCGCACGCATGTCAGAGAAAGTTAAGTACCAGGTGCTAATTTAAAGCAGATGAGTTTGGTGATGTGACGAGAATAAAGAGCAGTTGTAGATGTTTGATAAGTGGGTAATGGAATAAAAATTGTGACTAAGTGATGGGCTGATTGATTAATGTGGCCAAGAGGCTGAAAACAGGAGGCCCCGTCAGGAGAACACGGCCGGAGCCTGCCCGGCTTGAACACCTGCTAGGAGAATGGGAAGACACAGCAAAGTCACACCTTTTACAGGAAAAAAAATCTGCTTAGCTTCATAGAGCATCAAATGTGGCATTAAGGAAGAAGAACGGGGGACTATAAGGGATAGAGCCAAAAGGAATTTTAAGCCCCCAGAAACTTTTGTTACATTGGTGTGGATGACAAGCTGGGGACAGGGGACCGGCGATGACATCAGAGGAGGGATTCTGAGCTATTTCAGTAGGTTGTAAATATCCAGTATCCATAGGATGTTCATGCGGACGATTAAGGTTTAGAATTGAGGAGCAGTTAGGGCCAGAGATTGATTTGTCAGTCTTCTGTGTTTTGGATAAGTTAATATGCAGAAGGGGAAAGTAGTTGGAAGTCAAGGGGAGGAGTAGGTTAGTGGTGGAAGGGGGAAGGGATGGCACAGAACTCTAGGGCCGCAGCGTGGCCTCAGGCTCACTTCACTGGGGACGCAGATTGGAGCAGAGGCGATGCCCAGTGTCCTCACAGGGGGACGTGGTAACACGGCAGGGAGGACAGAACCCACACTGTAGGAATGGAGAGGGTTGGGGAGAAAAGGCTTATCGGAGCAGTTGGGAAAGGAGAATAGGCAAAGCCACTGAGAGAGAAAAAGATGGAAGATGATTAAGGTGAGGACTTTTCTCAGTTGAAGGGGAGTCCGAGTGGCTGGCCATGAAGGAGGGACAGTGACCAAAAGAAGCCAGTGACCAAATGTGAGGAGGGTGGATCTTCAGGGAGCAAGGCCACCTGGAGGCCCTCGCACCACTTCCCCACCCCCACCCCACCCCCGCCTGCCTGCCACCTCTACTGGAGTGAGAACCCCAAAAAGCAGTCCTGAGCACTCGTGAAACAAGATACTGGGCTTCAGTGGGCTTGCGAGGACCTGGAAGGAGAATTGAGGAGGTTTCTGGGCTAGCTGCTTCTTACCAGTTACTGAGTCTCTAGGCTTCAAAGGTTCAGCACGTGGAGAATACTAATCGGAGTTAAATTTTACCCCAAAGCCTACTTGAATTTAACTTCTGCATGGTGTTTGTACATGGTGTTGTATCCAGCACCTCATGAACCCAGTTTTACCAGAAACTGTTATTTGAAGTTTGCTTATTTGGTCCCAACTGCATATAAATAGCGTTAGGATCAACCCTGCCTTAAAGCCCCCTCTTCACTCATCACTCACTCTGTGGTTTCTATCCTCTAGCCAAGGCGTCCTAGTAATACTACCAGTAGCCTACAGCTGTGTGGCTCCTCTCAGTTCCTAAAGAGCTTTGATTATAGTCTCTGCATCTGAACCTGAGGCATGGAGGAGCCCATGATGTTGTCCAGCTCCTGAGCGGCAGAGCTGTCTTTCAGACCTGGGCCCTGTGGCTCTGCAGGTGCCCCTTGCTGCCACCTCTCTGGATGTAAAAAAAAAAAGAGAGAGAGAGAGAGCTCAACTTGGTGACCCCCACCCCAGTCTGGTATTGGAGGTTGCAAAGGCCACTATTCTGTGCATATATGACTGGAAGCATTTACATGAATACTGGATAAAGAAGTCAGAGCAGCCCAGGTGGCTCAGTGGTTTAGCACCACCTTCGGCCCGGGGCATGATCCTGGAGTCCCAGGATCAAGTCCCACATCGGGCTTCCTGCATGGAGCCTGCTTCTCCCTCTGCCTGTGTCTCTGCCTCTGTGTGTGTGTGTGTGTGTGTGTGTGTGTGTGTGTGTCATTAAAAAATAAAGTCTTTTAAAAAAAAAAAGAAGTCAGAGGTCACTAGGCACCAGATTTGAGGGGGAGATGCTTCATGGAGGAAGAGGCTTGCAGTGTACCTTGAAGACAGGGTAGGAATTAGCAAGGCAGAAGGCAGGGGGAGAGTGTACGGGCTGAGGCAGGTGTAAGCAGAAATGTGCATCTCTAGTAGTGGTCACAAAGGAAGCTGTCAGAGATAGAGCCAAAGGAGTGTGGTGCGGCCAGATGACAGAGGGCCCTGAGAGTTGAGTCGGGGAGCACACTTAGGACCGCATAGAGGAGAGGGAGCTAGAGAAAGCCTTGCAGGAACGTAGGCAGGCACCTGAGTGGTAAGCTTGTCATTGATTCCCAGGAAGATCTAATAGGGATTATTTGGAAAGTGGTTTATAAGAAACTATGGAGCAATCATAAGATGCCCATGTGACTTCCCTGAGAAAAAAGCATGCAAAATGAAACCCATTTATTTTCTGCACAGCATTCTTGGAGGGATAGGTCTGCGGGGGGAGGGGCGGACAGTAGGAAAATCCTTACCTTTATGTGGTTCTTTCCTGGTAAAAGTACATTCTGAATTTCATCTTAGCACTTGAGAAGCGTTTGAGAATCTGTGAGCAGAGTGGACAAATACAGACTGGACAGGGGAAGAGTTGGGTGGCTTTTAGCTGGCAGGCCCTCAGTCGAAGAGCACGGATTAAAGATTTGTTTCACTCAGAGGAAAGTCTCCTAAAGCCACAGAATTCTGTCCATGTGAGTGAACTGAATGAAGACAGAAGAGGCTTGTTTGTCAAGTTTGTGGGTAACACAAACTTTGGAAGAACTCCTAAGTTCCTGAATGATAAAATCAAAATTGAAAAAGATCTCAATAAGACAGAAGCATGAGTCAAGTTAACCATATAACATGTAGTAAGACTCGTTTAGTCTTAGCATGTTTTTTTTAAAATCAATTAATGGGGGAAACCTGAATTAATGGTAGAACATATTAAAAGATTTGGGGATGGGAAAGGCTCGGGGGGAGACAGTTATGAGGGTGGGCGATCAGTATCCAATGGCTGTCCCGAGGGGCGATGTGGTCTTTGGACAGAGTAAGAAAGACAGTATTTAGAACAAGGGAAGCAATCGTCTTGTTTTATCATATTTTGATCACACTCTTATCAGGAGTGGGAGCAGTTTTACTTTCGATGTGAAGGGTGGTGGTAAAGGAATCTGGGGCGTTTAACATGAAGGAGCAACACCTCGGGGTTCATGACAACGAGCTCCCAATATGCAGACCATTGCCGTGTTGGCAACCCCACCGACCGGGAGACTTGTCGCGCACTGGTCAGCGGTGGACGCAGGGAATTCCAGGGTGGGCAGATTCCGATTCGGCGAGCAGCTCATCAGTGCAGGATTAGACAGAGGTTTGCTGAGTAGTTGTCAGGGATTCTGGAGAAGAGAGTTTTCATGTGGGTCTAAGGCTGTACTCCCATGGTTTCTAGCGTATGTCACCCAGCCGTGTGCTGGAGCTGGCTTGTGCCGGCTTGCAGGAGCTGACTGTTAAATAATCAGGAATGTTGCAAGCTAGCAGTGAAACTGTTGGCAGCTTGAAGTCAGCCATGGGGGCAGCCTTTATGCCAAAGAAGTCCACAAATGTTATGGATCTGCCCCCACCCCCCACCCCCAGCAGCAGTGTACCAGCACCCCACCCCACCGATACAGCCCAGAATAAAGAGTGTCTGTTAGAAGCCGTGATCCCCTGGAATGTGAAAGAGCAGATCGGGGAAGGGAACGTTCGTGTTCATGTCCTTTGGACTTTTCCAGATTCTGTTTCTCTTCATTGTACGCCGCTCCCCTTGTTGGTTCCCAAACCGTTGCCTATCTTCTGCCGAGATCTGGGGCCTGTGAGTTTCTCTGTCACCAGATCTGCCGGGGAAACTCGAATGTCTCCTGTTTCTTGGCATAATTCTTTCCTTGTTATATAGCTAGACTGGCTAGCCCTATGCAAGAGGTGGTTCCCAGCCCATTCTCAGCCACTAGCCAAAAGGACTGAATCACAGAGGAATTCAGCCATTGAAATAAGATTCGGAAACACCTGGACTGTCGAGAACACGTGATTACAGGTACAAGGTCCAACTCATGGATGTAACAGAGCCCTGCAAGCCATATGGCAGTACCTGTCCAGATGATAGGGCTGTGTGGGTTGACCTCAGATCAGCCCCGGGCCCCCTGGCAGAGAGCAAATAGTGATTTTAATTCTATTGTTTATTTCTCATTTCTTTTTAAAGAAAAGATTTGAATAAAGTCTGAATCATCATGTAAAAGGAAAAAGCAAATGTCCTGTGGTAGACGTGCTAGGCAAATCATCCGTCGTCATGCAAATTCTGTTTGAGCTTATTGAGGCTCTAAGTTTAAAAAAAAAAATTGTTCTTACTTTTCTGATATGTCTACTATGTACTATTTCAAACCCCAGAGACTTTTCTGTTTTCCCCCATAATGCCTTGTCTCCGCTCCCTCCCCTTTTTGGTTTCCCAGGAGACAGACAATAGCACCCAGGAATGGTTGGGCCACAACCAGATATGAGCTTCTATAACTGTGAGAGGCCTTTCCAGCAAAGTTCATATTTGCAGCCAGGGAAGCTGTTTGTATTTGATAAGCGTTTCTCTTGCCAAAATTACCCGTCCAGAGGTGATTTTAGAACCAGGGGAGCAAGCAACTCTGAATCTCAGTGTTCAAGTTATGAATAAGAGAGTGGAGGCATAGGTGTTGCTGTTAACGAGCAGTCAAGTATTGTAGAGCTGTGCCTACAGCCAAACCAAGTAAAGACGAGCCAGCTAGCCAGCTCCCTGTATGATGATGGGGGGTGAAGAGGGGTCAGGGAGAGCCGAATAAAAGAATGAGGACAAGGCAGGAAGAAAGGGAAGAAAAGAAAGGAGTTTACAGGCTGCAGACACGCCCTTAGAAAGACTTCTGTGGTTCAGGCCACGGACAGGGAATAAAGAGGAACGGCATTCCTACAGCAGAAGCTCTAGAATGACAGGAGGTGACATGACTATCACGCTAACCAGAGGCCTGACCTGGATGGCCAGGAACCCAGGGAAGAATCCCACTTCAGATGTAAAAAAAAAAAAAAAAAAAAGCTACAGCCGCAGCCTGGGATTGGAATTGGGTTTACCAACCAGAGTTCTGACCCCTGCGGGGGCTCAGGGCCTGGAGAATCTAGCAACAGGATGGACTTGAGAAAGGCGGCTTATGACTTGAAAGAGTACAGAAGGAATTGAATGCCATTAAATTCAGCTGCATGAGCTGCGTACCTGGGCACACTCATGGAGCAGAGGGTTTGGTTTGAATGGCTTAATTGTGACATGCGGCAGGGAAGAGGTTAGGAAAAGAGATACTCCCAGGAAAGAAGTAGGGCAGTGAGGAACTGTGGACACCAGGGACATAGAAAAGCCGCTGAGCTCAGGAAGGTGTAGTGCTTTTCAGCCAAGAACGTCCCTCCCGACCCCTTTGCCCTTGGTGGCCACAGAGAAACAGGGGCCCTATTGTTTTGGATCAGCCACGTGCTGTTGGCCTGAGTGAGAAATATGTCCACCAGTCAGCATCTTGCCTTCCCTGGCCAGGCTTCCAGGGGAGAGTTAAGTCCTCCTGCCCTGAGGAATCCATTGTGTGTACTGAATCCACTTCTCTCCCAGACTCCTGATGCTGCATTAGAAGGTGATAGTTACTCAGATGATTCTCCGTGTTGACGGTTCAGATGAAGAACCCTCCTTGACAAAGACTGGCAATGCCATGACCCAAGACGGGCTTTCCAGTGTAAAATCAGCAAACGTGTTAGCAACCTACTGGGGTTCTATCCGATGAAGATGGCAGGTAGAAGCTGTGATAGTGGACCCTTGGAATTAGGCCTGTGCGAAACAAGATCTTATCCCACCTTTGAAGCGCCTGCAGAATTTGCTCTGTCACAACTCTGTCTCCTGTCTCTACCCGGGATTAAATCTTTTCATTAATAAACCAAATCTGTGCTTCCAAAGGCTTTCCCATGTTGAAACTTCCAGGAGAGTTGGCATTAACTTTCATTTCTATGAAGAAAATTTGGTTTCGCTTTCCCATTTCTCATGGATATTATTCCATGAAAATAATTTCGTGGAATTGAAAATGCTTGGCTCATTATCCCTTAATAGCCTGGTCATTTCTATAGCGTACATGGAATGATTGAGTGAATTAAGCTTATAATTAAATCTTTCTTATATATTGACACTCAGTTGATCTTTACCCCAATGTATGAAGTGATCAGTAAGAATTATTCTCACCATCTTAAGTTCAGTAAACATAGGTAATAACAGTTAAGAGACTCAACCAGAAATGCGAGGTAGGTAGGTGGCAAAGTCTTATATAGAACCCAGGTCTCGGGACGCCTGGGTGGCTCAGTGGTTGAGTGTCTGCCTTTGGCTCAGGTCATGATCCTGGGATCCAGGATCAAGTCCCACATCGGGCTTCCTGTGGGGAGCCTGCTTCTCCCTCTGCCTATGTCTCTGCCTCTCTCTCTCAGTCTATGTCTCTCATGAATAAATAAATAAATCTTAAAAAAAAAAAAAAAAAAGAACCCAGGTCTCATACTTGATCTAGAAATCTTTTTTTTTTTTTTTAAGATTTTATTTATTTGAGAGGGCGGGGTGGAGAACGGGCAGAGGGAGGGGGCAGAGAAAGAGGAAAAAGCAAGGAGCCTGATGTAGGGCTCGATCCCAGGACTCTGGGATCACAGCCTGAGCCAAAGGCAGATGTTTAACTAACAGAGCCACCCAGGCACCCCCTGATCAAGAACTCTCAAAGGGCATCTAGAAGAATGGTGGCTAGTCACATGGTGTGAGAGGAAATAACTCAAGTACTCGTGTTTTGGTGAGCACATATCATATAATCACACTGTGTTCAGTGATGTGGATGCCTAAGAAAAGAAGATGCCATAGTTTTGCATGGGGAAGCTTACAGCTAAATTGGAGAGACCGAACTGCTCTACCTACAAACAATTATATTTAATGGAAGGTGAGTGAAGGAAAAGAGAGTTCTGGGCTCTCTGCACTCAGAAAGTTCCTGGGGGAAGAATTGAAAGTGAATCTTGAGCAGAAATAGGCATGCATAACCAGACAGAGGCCAAGAAGAGTGCTGGTCTAGCAACCAGGGGGTTGTGGCCAGGGATCATCTGCTCAAAGGCAGAAGGTACAGGTCCTGTCTATGTGTCGAGATGTGTAGAGATGAAAACGCCGAAGGTGAGATCTGAAAGCTCAGTATAGGTAAGGCCTGAGGATTAGGACCAGTAAAGTGAAAAATCAAATAGACAAGGTCTAAAAGGACATTTGGGTCATCTTGAGCCATTCTAACAGCACATTCTAACAGTGACCTGCAATGCCAAGGCAAACACTGTCCCACGGAAGACTCTGGGCTGGTGTGAAGCAGTAGCAGACAAGGTCAGGGGCTCTTGGTTACGGCGGAAGCCTGGGTAAGCCTGGAAGGACAGCTCGTAGACGTGGCAGTCGAAGTGAGCTCTTAGGATAGGAGAGGGAACAGGCGAACGAGAAGAGAAGTTAGGACTCGTACATAGAAACCCGGTGGGAGGGATCCCTGGGTGGCGCAGCGGTTTGGCGCCTGCCTTTGGCCCAGGGCGCGATCCTGGAGACCCGGGATCGAATCCCACATCGGGCTCCCAGTGCATGGAGCCTGCTTCTCCCTCTGCCTGAGTCTCTGCCTCTCTCTCTCTCTCTCTCTGTGACTATCATAAATAAATAAAAATTAAAAAAAAAAAAAAAAAGGAAACCCGGTGGGATAAAGAGATAGAAATGGCTGTTCTGCAGCCTGGGAAACCATTAGAATTTGGGTTTCACATGATAAGCAAATTGGTTCTTGAGGAAGGGAGTGAGCTCCTGAGGGCCTTGTTTTGGAGATGAAGGAAAAGTGGTTCTGTCTCGATAAATGGGGTGGCTTAGAAAGGAACCCTGTTTTGGAGGAGGGGAGGTGATAGATCAATCTGAGGCATCCAAATAGGGACTAAGGCTTTGAGATTACAGACGAAGAGCCCAAGGAGAAAGTGGGGCGGGCGTTCAGCTGGCTGGCTGTTGACACCTGGCAGTGAACGGGTTCCAGATGGGGGCGGGGGGGGGCCAGGGTAAGGGAGCAAGACAAGGCAGAGGACCAGAGCCAGCACCGGGAAGAGGAGGAGGGGAGAAATCATTTGAGGTCCAGGAAAACACATAGACCAAAGGGGATTTTGACAGTGGTTGGAGATCATCAGGGTCCGTCATCAAAGGGAGAGGAGGAAGCACAGGATGGGAACTGAGGAAGAAGAAGAAGAGGAGGAGGAGAAGGAAGAGGAGGAGGAGGCCAGGGGAGCCACTCGGTGGGAGGGCAGGTGCAGTGCATGAAAGCGGTTCCTCTCCTTCCCTTAGCGTGGGCCTCCTTGTCCGGGGAGCACCCCTTCTTTAGGATCATAATCAGTTACCAGTTGTGTTTCTAAAATCCAAGTCTAAAGTACCTTTAGATTGGATTTGTGAGTTGCTTTGGAACTGAAGGAAGGGTGTGTAGACTGTCGGGACAAGCGTCTGTCTGTGGGAAAGGAGAGAGCCGTAAGGAAGGGAAGGTGGGGTGGGCAGTGCCATTTAAGAAGGAAAGAGGGGCAGCCCGGGTGGCTCAGCGGTTTAGCGCCTGCCTTCAGCCCAAGGCGTGATCCTGGAGACCCAGGATCAAGTCCCACGTTGGGCTCCCTACATGGAGCCTGCTTCTCCCTCTGCCTGTGTCTCTGCCTCTCATGAATAAATCTTTTTAAATCTTAAAAAAAAAAAAAAAAAAGGAAGGAGAAAAGGAGGAGGAGGGCAGGACTCCCCTGCAGTGTGGGTAAGACCTCCGCCCCGCGTCTTCAGCGCCCGGAGCACTGAAAGCTTTCCAGCAGAGAGCTCTCACTTGGGGTCTCCCCACAACGTCCCCAGGAACCTCCTTTGCACTGCACTTATGGCTTAATCATTCCAAAGGAGAGGCCAAGATCGGTTTATGTATCATAAATTGCTTTGTTTGCTCGTGATTTGTTTCCCTTCTCAGTAGTTCCCTCCGAGTTCCCTGGTTTGCATCTCTCGTAGCTCCCTTAGCTACGCCTGGTTAGTGCCATTCCCTGTGGCCCCGTGGGCCCTTGGACTCGCCCCTACGCACCTCGGTTCCAGGCTTAGGACCCTCGTTCCTGCAGGCACGTCTTTATCCAAGGGACTTCCTCCCTGGTCATGGCATCCCTTATGCAGATGAATTCGTTTCCATTGCTCTTTGTTGCCTGTGAATCCGCGATTGCCTGGGATCAGAGGAAAACATTGCTAGAATCCTAGAATCACGGTGTTGGCAAGGACTTCAGAAATCACCCTATTCAGCCGCCCACTCACAGGAATTCCCTTCAACAGCTTTTGTTTAACTTATTAATAGCTTTTTTTCCTTGATTTAAGCTGTTCCCCAAAATAAATATCGGGTGGGTGATCTCGGGAGTGGTTGGAGAGTTGATATTACCAGGAACATCAGAAGGAGCAGGCTTTTTTTTAAAACCAGTCTTTTGCTGGCCTTGTAAGGATCGGCGGCGGCGGCGGCCTGGTCCTTCCTGCGTGGGCTCTCCGCCCTCGCCCATCACTCCCTCCTCCGGGAAGACGGCGCTGGGTGCTGTCACAGGGCAGGCTCGGGGACCTGGCGACGGGCTCAGTGAAGCCTCGACTGCTGCAGAGGTGCGGCGAGGACGCCTCTGCTTCCTAAATGCAAAGGCCGTTCCAAAGATATGTTTTTAATGTTGGACCTGGAGCACCTCATTTGTGCAGCAGCGTGTGTGTCCCGTGCTATTAAACACGTATGATTGTGGGCCCACTGGGTCCCTGCACCATCGGGACCCCGTTTTACTTTTTTTTGCCATTCAACACACCAGGCGGCACATAGATAAAACTGTCTCTGTGTTAATAAAGATGCGGTGTTGGGGGCTGGGAGGCGTGGTTTGCTTCCCACCTGCCTTTGGAAAGGATGAAACATTGTACAGGTGGGGAGGCTTTGCTGAGGCAGCAGAGAAGTTGGAGACCCTGGGTCAGAGGTCCCGGACTGTGCTTCTTGAAGCTCTGGAAGCTTCTGTCCTTTGCTCGCCTGTCAGCTCCCAGTGGCCCATCTCCAGCAGGGGCCTCCCTCCCCTAGGTCTGTGTGTGGCGATGGGGAGGTGTGACTCGTCCCATAAAATCCCTAAACCCACTGACCATGTCACAGCACTTAACAGTTCCTAGCATTGCATTTTCCAGTTACTCATATTGAGAGACAAATGCCCTTGTGTCTGCACTTTCTGAGCGAAAGAATCAAAGAATAGCTCATTGTCTTACCTCCAGGCCAGGGCACGGGAAGTACAGTAGTAGTATTTTCTGCCCTGGTGGCCTCTGCCCCTTACTCATACAGGCTAAGCCTGTCATGTCCTTTTCTTGTTCTCTTGAACATTCCTGGTGTTCTGTCTCTGTGCCTTTCCTTACACTGTTCCCCCGGCCTGCAGGCCCTGGCACTTCTCAGGACTCGCTAAAGTCTGCGTATCCCCGATGACCTTCTGAAGGCCTGCCTCCTGGAATTCTCCCCCTGTGGCGTGGAGTCCACCACAGTCCACTAGAGTTTAAGCTCCAGGGGCGCATGGGTGGCCCAGTCGGTGAAGCATCCGACTCTGGGTTTTGGCTCAGGTCATGATCGAAGGGTCATGAGATAGAGCCCTGCGTCAGGCTCCCCACTGGACATGGAGCCTGCTTAGGATGCTCTCTCCCTCTGCTCCTCTCCCCCTTTCTCTCTCCCTCTTTCTACCTCCCTCCCTCTTTAAAAAAAAAAAAAGAAAAGAAACAGAGTTTAAGCTCTGTGAGGACAGAAACTGTCTTTTTTGTTAATAACCAAATACCAAGCAACCAGCATATAGTAGATGCTCAGTAAATATTTGTTGACAGAAAGGCAGCGATTGCTGTCCTGTGTTACTTCCATCTGCACTCCTCTTCTATACGCCAACACCAGATGCTGAGCTTCTTGAGAACAGAAGCAATGGCTTTGTATCACCCTCTAGCAGAGTCTTGGACACACTAGGAGCTCAGTAAATACTGGGGATTAAGTTTATTACATAATCACTCAGTAATGGTCCCTGAGTGCTGGGTGGGGGTGAGGAAGCAGGCAGAGTGTCTTGCCCCTGCTCTCTCATCTGAAACCACCCAGGGCAGCATTTTTAGCAAGGAGAAGGGCCCCCCATCCTCCTCCCAACCAGCACTTGACTATTTAGGGAGGATATCAGGAACACGATGCTGTTAACATTACATTCCTCTTCTAAAAATTTGCAAAGGACCATATAGAATTGTTCAAGAAGCCGTTATCCAGTGGTTGGCTAGTTAATTCCTGAGTAAGCCACTTTGAAAACTGATTATAATCCTGTTTCAAATGCAGAGTTGGGAGAAGGCCAAAAAGGGTATATTATTGTATCTTGTAGGAGGGGAGAATCCGGCAGATATTCACTGAGTTACGGCGCCAGAGCCTTCCTTTCTTCTGTTATTGTAAATTATTGTGAGAGTGGAAAGCCAGATCAGCAAAGTGGGACTCCAGCATTGCACTTCCTCTCCGCTGAAGTCTTCCATAATGAAGACCTTCATAAACAAACATTGCACAAACTTAATGTGGGATCTCTCCTATTAAAGTTCATGCTGTTTAATGTAAAGCAGAATTGTTTCACAGTCCTCACAAGTTCTAAGGTGTCCCTTGCTTCTGGGGTAGTTTAATAAGAGAAAACTAGTTTTTTTTATCCCACAGAAGCCCCTAGGACACAGCTCAAACAGTAATTTTTGCTCCTCCACTTGTCTTCCTGCCTCTGCCTCTCTATTGGGCTCTCAAAATCAGGGGCCCATAGAGCCAGGAAGGTACCGGCAGTGAGCTGGCGAGGGGGTGGCAGGGGCAGCACTGGTCAGCCTGTGCAAATTGTTGCCAAGCACAAATGCGGAGCGCAGAGTTCACCAGGGCTTTGGATTTTCAGGAGAAGCTGAGAATCCAGGCTTTTAGGAAACGTCACCTGATTTCTAAATGTTAATAACTAATTCAGAAAAAATGTTAAATCTTTTTCGGGCCAAACAGCTTCCAGCTCTCTGTTGGATACTTTTCCGTGGGAGGGTCGTTTGGAAGCTTGGTCCCATCCCTTCCAGCCTTGCTGCCTGTGGGTACTTGAAAACCCCCCTCTCACATCACTTCTGTTATGCCACCAACCGTTTTAGGGGCCGTTTAATTAATTCCCATCCAGAGCCTCTGCTGCTGCAGGGAAGGGACCAAAGAGAGTATCTGCTACAATGTTGGGGGCCGGGCAGATGCTCAAGTAAGGCTTGAGGAGAGAATGAGTCCCCAACTTCCTTTCTGTGCCCTGTCCTCCCTTAGAGGTGCACCCACACTTGGGCATCACCTGTGGCTGTGCAACAAATGACCTCGAAACTCAGTGGCTTCACACAATAGACATGTATTCCTTCACGGTTTCTATGGGCCAGGAACTCGGCAGCAACTTGGCTGTACAGTTCTGTTGAAGTTCTCCTGGGAGACGGTGGTTCACGCTCATGGCTCGCAGGCCGCGCTGGTGGCTGCCAGGAGGCCTCCGTTCCTTGCCATGTGGGCATCTGCATGGGAGTGCTTGAGTGAGTGTCCTCACAGCATGGCACTGGCTTCACCCAGAGCCAGTGATCCGAGAGAGAGCAGGGTGTGCACAGCCGCCGCGTCCTTTATGACCTCATCTCACATGTCGCATGTCATCATTTCTGCAAACTCCTTTTCAGTGTTGGAGGAGACCACAGGAGGACGGTGAAAATGCCAGGGGGTGAGCATCACTGGGAGCCATCGTGGAGGCTGGCTCCATAGACTCTCCCCCCAGTAGATCCTTTTTAAACAAATGATCCAACACTGAGAGTAGTTTTTCAGAAAACATAGGGGAATAACAATTATATCATAGTGATCCATACCTCATAGTCATCCCATTCACTATCGTGTTCTTGAAATCAGCCTCAGAAATTAAATATCCTTTAAAAAAAAAAAAGGATTTTATTTATTTGAGAGTGCACGTTCTCGCCCAAGAGAGCATGAGCAGGGAGGATGGAGGAGGGACAGAGGGAGAGGGAGAAGCAGGCTCCCCCCCTGAGCAGGGAGCCGGATGCGGGGTTCTATCTGAGGACCCTGGGATCATGACCTGAGCCCATGGAAGACATTGAACCGACTGAGCTGTCCAGGGGCCCCTAAATATCCTATTTTTATAGCCCATCTTAGAATTGTCTTCTCTAAATATGTGATATCATTTTTTAAAAAATAATTTTCAAAACCTACCTGTATCACCTCTTAGAGTGATAGATTCAGGTGTACCAGCTGCTTTTCAAGGAAACCCTTTCAATTATTGCTTACCTCTGTCTGCTTCACGGGGTATTCCTTGTTCTCATATTCTCTCGGTTGCCTGAGATGACACTTCTCTACTGAACCTAATGTTTTTTAAGGATTTGAAAGGAAAATCCCCAAGAAGTAACATCCTGAATAAAGAGTAGGACCCCTTTGATATATTAATAGCACTTGTGAAGACAAATAGCCCCCAGGGATTCCCCGGGGCCCTCTGAATTAGTAGGAGGGGGCGCCAGTTAATCAGAAGCTGCAGACAGAGAGAGGGGTTACTCCAGTTCCTGTCGGGGGATCTATTTCTGGCACCTCCTTTCCAGCCTCCCACCCCAACTCAAACAGCAGGACTGAGTGGGCGCTGCTGGGACTTGCACACGTGCACACACACACACACACACACACACACACACACCAGGCTGCACGTTACCTTTGCCTTCTTCAAGAACCACCCTTAATATTCATTGTAACCAGATTTCACCTGAATGAAAATGTTATGGGGAAGGAAAGGTGCCCTGACATGATTTCCCCGAGGAAAATCCCCACTGGTAGCTAGTGCTTATTTGTTCAATAAACAAAACCTGAGGCTGGGAATTGAAGGTCAACACAGGCAAATCCAGGAGCATGCCTGGGGGCTGCAGGGCTGTGCGGCATTGGCGTGTGCACCTGGGGAGGGGTCTGGCATCACCGGCCCCCCCAAGCCCCACCCACTTCGCCTTGACAGTGGTCACCGAGTCGGGGAGTTGGCAAATGGAAATGAAATGTATAATTCATAAGGCCGAGGTGGTGTGCGATCTGCGCAAGGGGGGTAGTAATTACAGAATTGAGCAATGAGGCTGCAGCGTGCTAAGTAACCTTTCTAGGTTAGAGGCTGCCGTGATAGATGGCCGGCATTGTTCTCTTTCTGACCTTTTTCTGAACTTCCCCTTAGAAGAACAGAGGAAATACAGTTCTGCCTTTTTCCCATATTGTTTTTGAATAATACCTTCAGCTGCCAGCTTTTGGCATTTCTGTTCTTCCGTTTGGAGCTTTGCTTCCCCCCACCCCCATGCTTTGCTGCTTCCCAAAGAATAGCTGCTAATTACTTTGTCCCAGTATTAATGGTAAACACAGAGGCTACACAAATATTTGTCCATATTGAACACAGTGTGTACAGGGAAGGAAAATCGTCCTGCAGCATCCTTTCGCTCCCTCTGCCCCCACCCCTCCCTGGCCAAGCAGGACGCTCCTGAGAATGGTCTTTGGTAATGGTGCAAGTGGACTGGCAAGTGTGCAGCACATGGCTGTTTGGTAGGAAGATGACAGAGCCAGCGACGGACCGCAGGCTCCCACTTGCAGAATCGTCATTTTAACCAGATGTCAGCGAGCATGCAGGAATGATGCTCATTCGCATTTCAGCCATCAGTGCAATCCTAGGAGAAAAGGAATACCGGGCCTGGGGAATGTGTCGTGCGTCCTTTTTTTCCTCTTTGCAGCCTGAAACCCTCGGCGTTGTGCCCTCCTCCCTTCCCTCTACCACCATCGATTTCCTGGTCTGAACTCTGAGTCCCGGTGATGTCCCGTAACTTTGGGCTCTAGGTTCAGCTGAACTCTGTCAGCCTCTGTGAAGTCAGGGAACCCCAGAAGAGAGAAAGAAGGACGATTTCTGTTTGATTTTCACACAAATAAGCATCGTTAAAGAGGCAGCAGAAGAGTTTCACTTAGCCTTGCACTTGAATTCTAGACTTGAATGTTTGGGGTATTTGCGGTTGTTTTGTTTCTTGAAAAAACAAATCTTTTGAGGCCAAATGAAAAGGAACTAGACAGTTCTGTGTCAGAGCCTTTCAAACTGAGGACAGAATTTGGTTAGGTCCGTTTAGTTGGTTAATGCTGATTGCACACCTGCTGTGTGCAGAGGCACCACCCGCCTAAGGAGGCAAATATAGGTTCTTTCTCCTCAAGGAACTTCTGATCTCATGGGGGAATCCAGGGCAGGCCTAAATGCATACACACCTAGACCTACTTACAGAGCTGACGCTCCACAGAGGCGAGCATGACAAGCAGGCACTCGGTGACTGTAAGTGATAGTTCAGAACTTCTGTTCTTCAGCAAAAAAGAAACTGCACTCTTCATCACTGCCATTCTTTTCAAACATCCACTTAATTGCCCGTGGGCTTTTTTAGTTGAATATTTAAAAAAATCTCCCTAGCTGCCCCCGTTCTTCCCATTTTCTCTGGTTATTTCTTTCTTTGTCTCCAAATAGATAAATAGAGGATCCCTGGGTGGTGCAGCGGTTTGGCGCCTGCCTTTGGCCCACGGCGCGATCCTGGAGACCCGGGATCGAATCCCACATCGGGCTCCCGGTACATGGAGCTTACTTCTCCCTCTGCCTCTCTCTCTCTCTGTGACTATCATAAATAAATAAAATTTTTTTTTTAAAAATCAGATAGATAAATAGTTTCTCCTTTTCACCCACCACTCCTCCGCTTGTATGTATTTTAAAGATCCAAAACTTCCTATGCCAGGCTTCTCCCGTTAAAAACCAATAGAGCTTTATCGGTTTCTGTTCAGGTTTCCCCCACGGAAATCCCAGTTGTCAGAGAAGACCTCAAAAAAGCTGCTTGCTCCCTACCCCTTCTCCTACCTTAAAGCCCATACGTACATGAACGAACAGGCAAAGAGTAAGCAATCCCTGTTTTCATTTCTGCCTCAGATAATCAGTCCAGGTCAGCAAGCATCGCGTATTGAGCATTTACTTTGTTCTCACCTCGTGCTTGGCAGTAGGGGGAAAAAGCACGAAGCCACAACATTTCCAGCTCCTGAGTGTAAAGCAAGACAGCCAGGACTCTGCTGGGTGCTGAGAGGCCCACAGAGATCAATAACGCATCCGCTGCTTCAGGATGCTTCCAGTCAAGCTTCCTTCCAGCTTGAGAAGCTGGTTTTACAAAATCCCAGCAGTCGTGCAAGCTCGGGGTGGAAGAGCTGAACTGAACGGGCACCGGGGTGTGCCGTGGGAAGACAGAGCAGGAAGGCTCCTGGAGGAGGCACATTCCAGCCGAGAGCCTGGAAGGCTTCCGAGGGTAGCCAGAACAGGTGCTTTCCAAAGAGGCAAAGTGGGAGCACCGGGGTGCGGGGGGGCCCCATCCTGACCCCTCTGATGCGTCTGGGTGGTTCTACCTTAGCCCTTCCCTCCCTCCCTCCTTCCTTTCTTTTCACTCTGCGCCCTGAGTTCTACTTGCTCGCTCGGCATCTCCCCAATTCCAGACGCTGGTTAGCCCATTTGGCTGGAGTAGTGTTTGGTGCGCAAGAGAGCAAAATGAACGTTTTAATCTCTTTGATTGAAGGGTGCTCCATTTCCCAGGCATGTAGGAGAGTCCCAGCTCAGGGGATTACAAAGAGGCCCCATTGTTAGGGTGAGAAGAGCAGTTTATGGGAAGATAGGGCAGTGCTGTCTTGGTCTGGGGGGATGCTCACTCCCCTTCCACTGACAGGAACATCTTCTGTACTCCACTCTACAGCTGGCTGTGCATTTCTGTGAGGTCCAGGGCCCACCCCGGGGGTGGGGGGTTGAGTGGGTTCCATCCCTCCAGGGCCCCTGGGGTTGAAGGTTCCCCTGCCTTTCAGAGCATGTGTCTGCTGCACTTCAGCGGCCCCTAGTGTGAGCTGGAGCGAGCCAAACACCAGAAAGCAAACTTGAGCTTTGTTTGGTTGGTTTTGTTTCAAAACCTCCGTGACCAAACACCAGAAAGCAAACTTGAGCTTTGTTTGGTTGGTTTTGTTTCAGCTCAGCTCCCTTAGGAAAAGTTGAGTGTTGGAAGGTTTTTGCCCTTGGCTGGAGACCTAAAATTTATGCCCATTTCTGTTTGGCAAAAATCCTGCTGGAACAACCAGCCAGCCTCCGTGGGAGCTCCCTCCCTTGTCCCAACAGTGGCAGGTCCTAACAGGCTGTGGTTAAGTCCACTGGTGTTTCCTGCCCTAGAATTAGGTGAAAGCTTCACCTCTGTCCTCCTCTGTGGGTTTGGTCTCCTGGCAAGGCGCTTCCCCGGGGAGCAAGGCCTGCCTCCTCCACCTGGCCCCTCTGGCCCCGCTCACACCTGCGTGCTTGCGGACAGGACACGTCCTGTACTCCCTGGGTCGGAACCTGCTGCATAGGCCAGAACGGCTCCTGCCCTTGTATGAAAACTGGCTTAGGCCAGCTGCATTAGCAGGTGTCAGCTCCTCTTTCTCGGTAATCCTCTCCCCAAAGTGCCGCACCGGGAAGGAGGCCTCTTCTGACGTTATAGGAGTATCCCTGTTGGCATGGTGGAAATTGTCCCTCCAGGATGTGTTTGGCATCTTTACGCAGTGGATTCTCTTTCATATCTCAGGTCTCCAGCTTCTGCTCTCTGAATTGCTGTGTCTCAGTCGGTGACACTGAACACATCTCCCTTTCAAAGAAGGAGCAGGTCTCCCTCTCAGTCCCTGTGTCTTCTCCTCGGCCATTAGCTGTAAAGAATGCCTTGTGATTTAGCCCCACGTGCCACATGATCACATGGTGCCGTAAGGAAAGGAAATGTGCTAAGGATGAGCCTTGTCCTTGTTACATGCAGTTCACTCGCTAAGAGTTGTGAACCCCTGGGTCTCTCTCATCCAGGCCCAGAAACCCCCTAGCAGGAAAGTACCAGGATTCTTCAGGCCCGTGTGGGTTCATTTGTTCATCCAATAAACATCTTGGAGGACTCACTATGAACCAGCTGAAGCTAAATATTAACCAAATGTTTTCCTGACATTTAAATCAGTAAAGTTGCACATAAGTAAGCAATATTACCTTCTTTGTATGCTTTTATCTGGGGTAGAGGGAGAGCCTTGAATTGATTGATTAGTGTGAACGAGGCCAGCCTTTTACCCCCTGGCCTGACATCCTCGTTCTCACTCCACTGGTGGGTAACGTATCACCTCTCTGAATTAAGTGAAGGTGCTGCATTTACAATTGATCCACAGAAGTTGAAATTCCAAATTCCCTCCCAGTGCAGAGAAAAGAGGAGCAGCTTCCGGATGCTGAAAGGTGGCAGCAGGTGGCAGCGGGACTGGAGTATGGGCAGGCTCCCCAGGGAAGCTCTAAATGCACAGTGCAGCCCTCAGTTTTAGTCAACAGACTAGCAACAAAGCAGAAGAAAAACAATCAACAAAAGGAACTCTAAAGACCGTCTGAGGCTTTGTCTCCTTTCTCTCTGAGTCAGCTCTGTCATCTTCCCAGCTCTGGGTCTTTGTGCTGAGCCCTGGGAGCCTGAGCTGGAACTCCCCCTAGCCGTTTGGGCACCAGCATCCTGAGGCCTGGGGGCCACGCTGCCCACCGATGCAGGGGCAGCATGGGGCCAGTGCAGGCGGAGAGGGGATGGCGCATGGGAGGGAGTACGCAGGGGCTTTGCAATGCTGACCGTGCTCTGTGACTTCACCTGGCTGGTAGGGACACTAGTCATTGCTGTCTGATAAGTCGGTGAGCTATATGTTTTTGCCTTGTGCACTCCTTTGTATGTATGTGTCTTATCTTACACAATAAAAAATAATTTAATAAAAAAGACTTGAAAAAAGAACCCAGAGCAGTGTACGAGTGAAAAGATCGTTATATGTAGATACATGCAGAAACCTCTGATTCTCTTTCCCTGGCTGAGGGGCACTTACACAGACATTTACTGACCATATACTTTGGCAAAAAGGGAAAGCATAAAACCTGATGAAGTTATAGTCCTGTAGGGTGTGGGATGCAAGACCAGGCCTCGTCCAGCGACCCTTGGCTTCACAGTCAAGGCACTACAGACCAGACTGGGGGTTACGGGCAAAAGAGACACAACGCCTGTCAGCAGGGTAAGGAATTACAAGGCAGTGTGAGTATCTTTGAAATGACCCATGGTGGGGTCCAAGCTGATTTCTTCCTAGTAACATTTCTCATTGAAATTTAGAAGGGGGATCCCTGGGTGGCGCAGCGGTTTAGCGCCTGCCTTTGGCCCAGGGCGCGATCCTGGAGACCCGGGATCGAGTCCCACGTCGGGCTCCCGGTGCATGGAGCCTGCTTGTCCCTCTGCCTATGTCTCAGCCTCTCTCTCTCTTTCTCTCTGTGTGACTACCATAAATAAATTTTTAAAAAAATAAAAAAAAAAAGAAAAGAAATTTAGAAGGAATTTAGAGGCTGCCTTCAGAATATACTACAGGGATCCCTGGGTGGCGCAGCGGTTTGGCGCCTGCCTTTGGCCCAGGGCGCGATCCTGGAGACCCGGGATCAAATCCCACGTTGGGCTCCCGGTGCATGGAGCCTGCTTCTCCCTCTGCCTGTGTATCTGCCTTTCTCTCTCTCTCTCTCTCTCTCTCTCTCTCTCTGTGACTATCATAAATAAATAAAAATTTTTTAAAAAATTAAAAAAAAAAGAATATACTACAGACATCTGAGAACTGGTTTCGAATTTATTCCAACATCATTAGAAGCCTTTGGGGATTAAGTTCCAGATCCAACCTTTTCTTCTAGTATGTAAGCAAGAAAGTTAGATTTTGGTGCTGCACTTTGCAGGGATGAAGCAGTACCAGGACACAAGGATCAGTGTGGGGGGTAGAATGGGGTAGAGAACATAGTTGACCCTTGAATAACATGGGTTTCTACTGCATGGTCCTCTCATATGCAGGCTTTGGTTTTCACTTTGTTTTGCTTTTTAATAAATACAATACAGTACTGTGAATATATTTGCTTCTTCCTTATAATTTTCTTAATAACATTTTCTTTTCTCTAGCTTATTTTATTGTAAAAATACAGTATATACACATAACATACAAATGTTATCAACTCTGTGTTATAAGGCTTCAGTCAACAATAGACTCTTAGTAGTTAAGTTTTGGGGGAGTCCAGTTATATGTGGATTTTCAACTGCTTGATGGAGCGGGAGTTGGTGCCCCGACCCCATTTTTTTCAAGGGTCACCTGTATATGTATGTATTTAGTGTACATCAGGAAAATCTCATTCCAAGCCAAGATGTTCATTGCCCGTACAGATCAAAAAACCATCACTCTGATTCTAACATTACACTAGAAATGGTCAGTTGAATCAAAGAAGCCAGCTTCCTTTGGGAGATTGTCCAAGTGTGGCATGAGAATGATGACAACATCTAGACCAAACCATGGTTATTACAGTCAGCCTTCCATATGGATGTGATGAATCGTTCTAATGTCTTGAGCATTTCTATTGATGATAGCTGGAGACATTCAATCAGAACAGAATCACTGGTGAGGGTCTTGAAATGATCTCCATCAGAACACAATGTTATGGACATCAGCAGTTTCGCCTGAGGTCGAACTTCTAGAACGTCTGTGTAGTGATTTTGCCGCATGTGTATCATTGAGCTGGAAGTGCCCACAGGCATGATTGGGGCGTCTTTCCTAGCTCTCCTTTTAGAGTGAGAACCTTGCTCCCTCGGCAGCCCTCCACCACAGTGCCGTCCTCAGCTTATTACAGGTGCAGAACTACTTCTGTGGAGTGTGTCTAGAAATCTTAAGGTCCCCTGTGTTTGGTCGGGCCACCACGAGGACAGAGTCCTCATCACCTTGGCTGAGTACAAGCTAACTCAACAGGTGAGCTTCTGGTCATCCTCACCCTGTGGCTCATCCCTGAAGCACCTTCCCTCAGTCCCTTTGTCCTTCTCACCCACCAGCACCCCAGTCAAAGACAAAGCTCTATCTTTCACATGTCCTATTCACCAAGGAAGCTGTATCTTTCTCAAAATCAAATCCCAGCTTGGCCCTAGATTCGCCAGGCCTCGATCACCAGTTAGCTCTCCACTGGACTTTCCTGGGTCCCCTGGGGACTGGTATGAAAGCATCTTTCAGGGGTGCTGCTCCCCATTTTCCTAGCGACCCACTGGTGACCAGAGGATATAATCTCCCTCCATCTGGCTGCCCTCACGTGCTCCCCTGCACTCACCGTGTTGGCTCTCTTGTGTGCAGATCCCTCGAGCTTTGTGGTTCAATTTCTGTAAAATAGCCTTCTTCCAGTCCTCAGATTTCTGCTATTTCTCTGGTCCTGTGTTGCTTTGATGTGACCCCTTGCCTCCCACCTCGGGTCACCAGCACAAAATAGTGGCTCAGAGCTCATGTCAGCATTTCCGAGTCCCCTTATATTTGCAGTGGAAACATAAGATTGAACAACCCATCTGAAATACAATTTTACATTTTGATTGCTTCTGCCCCAGCCATACTGAGGTTACTTTCAATCTACATATATTTGTGGGAATGGGCTTTTTCACTGCAGTTCAATTCAAGTACACCTTATAATATCAGTGATTATAAAATACCATGGACTAATAGAGTGTCCTGGTTCCAAGGAGTTCAAACTGCTTTATAATTCTACCGACCATCATTTATCTTCATACGCTGCTGTAGAGACATGAGAGGAAAAAAAAAGAGATTAATAATCACATTTTATAGATGGTGAAATAAAAACTCTGAGAAATTGAGTAACATTTTTCCAGAAATGCACAGTTCTTTCTGTGCTCTCTGATTAGCATTGCAGATTTATTGCCCAAGTTGGGAGTGGCCGTGAACCTTGCACTTGTTTTCCTGGTGCAGCGTGAAAATGATCGAGACATCAACTCTGGTCATCCAGTTGGCCAGAGAGGCCAGGTGAGCGAGAGATTATACCGTGAAGGGGAATGAAGGCTTAGGAGAGCATCTCCCCATGCCAAGGGGAAGCAAGAAGCTTGTGGATAGGCAGTTTTCTTCCTAAAGCTAGGTGGTAGGTTTTTGGCTGTTGCTTGTATTAATCTTTGTCCTTTTATAGAAATAAATGAAACGAGAATATTTAATATATGTGCTTTAATATATTTAAACAGTTTTCCTAATATTTCACTTATAAGGAAGAAAGTGGGCTTTATTTTTTTTTTTAAGATTTTATTTATTCATGAGAGACACAGAGAGAGGCAGAGACACAGGCAGAGGGAGAAGCAGGCTCCATGCAGGGAGCCTGATGCAGGACTCGATCTTGCAACTCCAGGATCACGCCCTGCACCAAAGGCAGACGCAGAACCTCTGAGCCACCCCGGCATCCCAAAAGTGGGCTTTAAAAATGAGGGGAAAGGGCAGCCCGGGTGGCTCAGCGGTTTAGTGCTGCCTTCGGCCCAGGACCTGATCCTGGAGACCCGGGATCGAGTCCCACGTCGGGCTCCCTGCATGGGGCCTGCTTCTCCCTCTGCCTGTGTCTCTGCCTCTCTCTCTGTGTATGTGTATCTCATGAATAAATAAATAAAATCTTTTTTAAAAATTAAAATGAGGGAAAAGGATGCTCTTTATTCAATTGCTAAGACACAGACTTATCACAGAGAAGTGATTTAATGTCTTGATTGCCTGCTCTATGCCAGGCCCTCTGCTAGATGTGTCCCTTCTGGTGCTTTGTTTAATTTCAGCCTTCTACCAGCTTCAGGAAGTCGAGGCACACAGCTAGAACCCCCGGCACTGGACTTCCACTTGCAAGTGGGTGTCATTTCCCACTTAACTTGTGTGATCTCCACACCTCTGTTGGGGGTTACTTCCCTCACCGGGTCCCATGGTCTGGACGTGATCTGGGAATACCCTATCAGCTCGCTGTGCTATTAGAAAAGCTAATGGAGCGAAATACCAAAGCTTCAATAATTGATTTGTTGAAAATGACAGTTGTTTATTCTCTTTCTATAGAAAAATAGAATTTTCTGTGTCTTGCCATGGGAATGTTGGAAAGGAACAATCTCCCTCTTTCTTAGGTGCAAATTTTGTCTGACACTTTGTGTATGTTTAAAGTATTTTTGATATCCCAAAATAGCAATGAGGAGACTGTGTAAGATGATTCCGTGGGGTGGCAAACGAAGGATGAGTCAGTAACAGAACCTGGGTGATTTGGAGCCCAATGGGAAAGGCCCAGTTCCCAAGCCAGCAGTCTTACCTGCTATGGAACTGAAAACAGAAACAGTCCCCATGGAAGACACCAGAATGGGGGTTTTTTGTTGTTTTTAAGTATGTAAATTTTGAAAGGCCAAGTAGTGTGCCTCTTGTCATAGGGCATGTTGCCAAGGAGATGGTGCCAGCTTCACGGGAAACTGCTGCCCACTAAGGGTGTGGGGTTGAAACAGAAAGGTTCCTTCCAAACGTGTAGGGAGCACCTACCACGCTCAGGCACTATGCTCAGTGCTGCAGACACAGCGGTGACATGGGGACGGGGTGGAGATGGGGCATGCACTCACCTGCCCTGTGCCCCGGAGACCCCCACCCCCACCCCGCCTGTCCACACTTACCAAGACTCAGCTCAGACTTCTCCCAAGAAGCCCTCCCTACTTTGCCTCTCCACCCCCTGGCCATCCCCCTTTCATGCACTGGGCATGCACTCGGCACGTTGTATGTTAGCCGTTGGCATGCTCTCACCTGCAGCTAGACAGTGAACTCCTGGAGGAGCCATGGGGTCTGGTTTATTTATTTCTCCATCTTCAGCACAGTGCATGATACATAGTGGACACTTAGGAAATGGCAGTTTGGATCTTCGAGTAAGTGAGTGAATGAGTGGAGCTGGAGCCAACTTCTCGCTCAGACTAACCACTGGTGAGAATGATTTTCACTTCAGTCAGGAGTAAATGAGCCTGAGCAATTGTCAGATGTGCCTCAGATGTGCTGAACAAAAAGAAACAGATTTTAGGCTTGACTTTAAACTTGTCTGGGCTCAGAGCCTTATGGACCAGCAGAACAGGGAACAAGGCAGGTGCAAGATCACAGCAGAAGGGTCTTCAGTCCGCCGAGGATTACTAGAGCTGGGTAGGAAAGCACATTCCTTACCCGAGGGCTCATGGCCTGGGTGTCGAGCAGGCATTTATGGGGCACGTAAGACACAGATGAGACCCTGTCCCCCAGAAGGCTTAATGGGGGCAGGTATGCAAACATGTGTTTAGAACAGTAGTTGCTTGGCTCATCTGTATTGGGATCAGGCTGGTTATTGGTGTTCATGAGTTCATCCCCTGATGTGGCCAGGACAGGAGAAGGTGGGTAGCGTGTCTTTGAGGGGGAAGGAGGCCAGGAGGGGACAGGCAATTGCAGAGATGGGATCAGGGTATCACGTGTGCAGGAGAATTCAGAAAGAGGGAGAGTTTGGGGGTCGTTTGGGAAAAGGTTGGAACCAAGGACAAGTATGGTGTTAGAGTAGAGACCTGAGTTGAAGAGGCACAAGTTTGCTGGGATCCCTGGTTGCTGAGGGCAGTGCCAGCTTCCAAGAGAGTTAAGAAGAGATGGGCTTGGAAGACTTTGCAGCCCCTTCAGGACCCTGGGCCCCCCTGCAAACCCCGGCCCTGGGGCCAGTCCTGCCGCCGGCACCCCACACACATGAGCCCTCTCCAGGCCCCCCACTCCCACGCTTCCTGCTTTCCTTGGGTGGGATCCTGCCCCTTGGGCCAAGCTTCCATTCCCTCACAAAGATTTACCCCTTCTGCTCTCCTTGCTTTGGGCCACCTTAGAACTTTCCGCCTGACTCACATATTTTAACACTTTCTTATATTTAATAAAGGTTTATTCAATCACCAAATCCTGATTGATGCCAGGCACTGTGCTGCCCTGTGGATGTAGCAGGGGAGACAGACAGTAAGCAGGTTATTGGGAAGTGCTGTAAAGTGACATTTATGGCACTGGAGATAGAGACTAACTGGTGTCAAGGGAGGCCTGTCTGTGGCGGTGACAATTAAGCTGGGGTTTGAAGGATGAGAGGGAGGCAGCCATTTGAGCACCAGCGGAGGGAGCATTCAAGGCAGAAGCACAACATGGCATGGAGGCTCTAGGTCCAGAAGGAGCTGGGGTCTTCTAGAAGTTGTCACTGAAATGACAGTGGAGAGCAGGGCAAGGTCCCGATCGCAGTGGCTCCGGGGGCCATGGAAGGAATTAGGTCTCACTCTGAGTGCAGCAGGGAGCCTCTGCAGGCCTGAGAGCAAAGGTAGAGAGAGGTGGCCCGGCCATGCTGGCAGCCGTGCAGAGAGCGGCCAGGAGGAAGGGAAGACCCGAGAGGGGCTCCGGGTGAGACGGGGGTGGGGGGGGGGGTGTGGTCAGGGCCAGCGTGGTGGCACCAGAGGTGGGGAATCAAGGACCAGTCTGCGAGATACTCGGGGGCGGCCCCATGGATGGACGGGTGGTGGGGATGAAGGGACAGAAGGGAACCAGAGAGTGTCCCGGGTTCCAGCACAAGCAGCGGGCCATAGGGGCCATGAGTCGGTTCAGTGACACGAGCTGGACAGAGGGAGGAGCGCACTGGGAAGGGGAGGCTGACGAGAAGAGGCCCCTTGTAAACATACAAGTTTGAGGCGACCGTGGGTCATTCCCACAGAGGTGCTGGGCCATCAGCATGTAAACCTGGAACCGAGGCGAGGCAAACGTGGAGAGGGCCGTTTGGAAATCTGAATGGAGTCTAGACCTGTGGCAGCAGACACGATTGCTGTCGGCTTCCTAGGGCAGCGGGAACCACCCCGCAGATCGCAGGACTCAGAACAGTAGCTATTGACTCTCCCACGGGCCTGGTGACTAGAAGTCTAACATCGAGGTGTCAGCAGGGACACGCTCCTTCTGGAGCCATTCGGGGAGGATCCTTCCATGCCTCTTCCAGCTTCCGTGGCCCCGAGCACTCCTTGGCTGGTGGCAGCATCACTGCCCCCTCTGCCTCTGTCCCCACATGGCCGTCCTCCCGCTGCTGCGTCTGTGTCCCCATTTCCCTCTTGTAAGGACACCTGTCCTGTTGGCTTCAGGGCTCACCCTACTTCAGCGTGACATAATCTTCACCGATTACATCTGCAGTAACCCCATCCCCAAACAGCGTCACACTCTCAGGTATCAGGGATTAGGACTTCAGCATGTCTGTTCTGGCATTTGACACCCTTCACCCCGTAACAGTTACCTAGAACAAGGGTGCAAAGAGAGGAGGCAAGGGGTCCTGGGCTTTGCCATCAGAGAGCAGTTGGCTGGAGGAGGACAGGCCAGCAGAAGAAACGGAGAGGCGGGACAGATGCGGGAGCATGTGGTGTCATAAAAAGCTCAGCCTTATATCTCAGAGTGGGGACAGGATCGGAGGGTCACCAGTGGTCAAGATGTGTGGCTCTTGGGTCACAGAGCTGAGAAGTTGACCAGTGGCTGTGACGTGACCACGTGGCCGTGCTGGTCTGGAGAGGCACTGCCCTTGAGTGGGGCAGAGGGTGGGAGGAGGGCGAGAAGATGGGGGGCCAAGCGGAGGAACTGCAGGAGACAGCCCTGGAGATTGGGGGGTGCAGAGAAACAAGGCAACAGCCGCGGGGACGCAAAGGGATGGAGGAAGGGTTTGGTTTTGTGTTCGGTTTGCTTTGTTCTGGTCTTCTGTTTTGTTTTTAAATGAGAAAATCCAGAGCCTGTCTGTGCTTGAATGAGCTGTTTCTGTGTCTGCGTGTTTGTGTTGCACACCCCTGTAGCGTCCAGCCTTCCTTGCTGCCGTCCCAGCACTGGGGCCCCTCGGGGACAGGACTGTGCCTCCTGTTCTTTGGTCCCCCGACCATCTAGCCTGATTCTTGAGCATTCTTCATTGTGGCCACCCCTAGAAAAATATTCTGCCGTGTATATCCTGGTGCCATGAACGGCTGCCGCTTCATTTTCTGATAGAAAACGGACCGAGAGCAGCCTTCACAGGCCCTATGTGTGTAACATCAGTTGACGAAACCCACGTCTGGTGTTTCTCGCCAGAGAATGTCACTGAAGTGCCCTCTGCACCTGTCTTGTGTGCCTCAGGGAACAGATTCTGGGAGTGGGTTTCCAGACTCCTCACGACCTTTAGGAAGGTCACCCCATGGTCAAGTCCAGAGATGATCCCATGAGACCACCCCTGCATGTTCCTAAGACCCAACCTGGAAGCTATGAGGGGCAAAAGCCCAGGTCGCAGGAGTATGGAGACGGGCGGAGATGCTGGATCCTGCAGCTGCAGCCTGCTGGGGGGAGCTTCGCAGGAACCAGGACAGGAGCTCATCCCCCGAGGACAGACCTGAGTCTGCCCATGAGACACTCTGGAACAGAGAAGACAGAAAGGCAGGCAGGCTCTGACCCCATTGCTAGAGGCAACCTGCAGTAATCTCATCAGTTTACGGCATCCCTCATTGCAACGCAGATGACTGGCAGGGGACTTCTGTATGACTCTGGAAAGCCCTGGTGTGTGGCGCCCTGGTGTGTGGAGGCAACCCTAGACACAGTGACCCAGGCTGCTGTGGGATTGAAGGCCCCATGGCACAGGACAGTCCAGCAGGGACAGATCCTAAAAGAACCTCTGGCATCCCCAGTGCACCAGCGCCAGAGGGCAAGAGCAGCGTCCCATGTCAGCAAAACCTACGAGAGGCTGAAATGCCAGGCACAACCCTGGCAGCTGAAGATGCCAGCAGGGAGGGGACAGGGAAGACCATTTAAGTAGGGCCAATGGCAGCTTGCCCCCCAACACACACACACACACACACACACACACACACACACACACACATTAACTCCCTCCTACCATGCCTGGGAAGACCCACCCAGCCTTGGACTCTGGCAAAAGAATGTAGTGAGTGCAGACTGAGGACTGTGGCACTCTAGAAGCACCTGGCAGCAGTGCGGAGGAATCTCCAGCTCTAAGAAGTGAGGAGACTCCTTTTTACTTCTGAAAAATCAAGACTTTGTTACAAAACATGTTGGGTTTTGTTTGTTTGTTTGTTTTTCAGTGCTCTTACCTGGAGGAAAAAAGATTAGCCATGAGAGCAAATTTAAAAGAGCAAAGTGGGGAGATGCTTTTTAAGTGGGGAGAATCCAGCTCGAAGCTCCGCGACAAGTGGAGATGTTTTGACCACACTCTCGCTCCCTCCTCCCGTGCTAGCTGGGTGAAGATAACCCAGACGGTGCAGTTGCCCAGCTCCCACTGCTCCCACTCCAGGCTCCGGAAAGGGGAGGAGAGTGGCGTCCTCTGGCATTGCTTAATCAAGTGGGAAATTTACAGAGAAAACAGAAGCTGGGCTAATGCATTTCATTATCAGCAGAGCGCCTTGAGCCACAGTTTTTAAAGCTGTGTTCATACCTCATACTTTGAACCTGGTTTTCTCCAAAATGTACCCCTCCTTAATCATGACACATTCTCAGAAAAGAAAATGCACTCTGTGGTCTCCTTGGTTTTCATTACTAACTACATGTGAAAATTTCTCTTTGAATTTAGGTGGTTTCCTTCCGAAGTTCCGGCATATAACCCTGCCTATCATTTGAAGGGACATAGTCCTGCAGTTGGAAATGGGTTTAGAATGGAGTTCTGACTGGTATCCAGACTGGATTCATGAACAGGGTTCTATAATAACAATATTAGAGGACTTTTTAGGAGCCCAACTTTTTAGAAGCTGATGATAAAAAAAAAAATAGCGTTTCCTTATAAAAGTGTGATTCAGACTCCTTAGAGGACGGATCATTGGCTTAATGGGTATTGGATTGATCCCCTTGTTCTGGGTAGAGGCAACTTGTCTTCTGTATTACTGAAAGTAGAACATCTGCATTTCAGAATTCCTTTGTAAAAACCAGGCACTCTCTAAAGATGGGTTTTCTGGCTTTTCAGTTACAAAAGATAACTCCTGGGTCTCTCTAAAGTGGTTATTAGCTCATCTGGTTGGAGCGTAATGGTAATGAAGTTGATGGATGTGACTCCCTGTTCTAGATCCACCCTTTATCTCAGCCGGCCGTCTGACCACACTCCCTGCCGATGGGGAGCACCAGGCCCAAGACTGGGGGGAATCACTCCCACACAGTGCAAGAACCATAGGTCCTCTAGAGGGAAACAGTAATGGCACCCTGGATTTGAAAGACAGGATTTTATGTAGAGTTCATATAGAAGTAGCTGTCTGCCCCTCCAAATTGCTAATGATTTCTCCCATTCTTCCTTTTCAGGGCTCCTGAGATCATCCTTGGTTTACCATTTTGCGAGGCAATTGATATGTGGTCCCTGGGCTGTGTCATTGCTGAGCTGTTCCTGGGCTGGCCGCTCTATCCAGGAGCTTCTGAGTACGATCAGGTGGGTCCAGGTAGCTCAGGCATTCACAAGAAGCACTTCCTTTATAACATGACACGTGGATGGGGTAATAGGGTGTTTCCTTGTCTCTCAAACCTTGCTTCTCGTAACAGTGCTTTTCTTATTCCTCTCTTTCCCCTTTTTCTTCTTTCTTTCCCCTTTTTCTTCTCTTACTTCTGTCTTTCCCTATAAAGTTGTCATTTTTTCTAAAAGGCGCCAGAGCCGTTAGTACACCATATGTACAGTGACAGGAAACACCCTGACCTCATTCTCATCTTTTCTTGCAGATTCGGTATATTTCACAAACACAGGGTTTGCCAGCTGAATATTTATTAAGCGCAGGGACAAAGACAACTAGGTTTTTCAACCGTGACACAGACTCACCGTATCCCTTGTGGAGGCTGAAGGTAGGAAGAACATCCCCTGCATTCCTCACCAACACCCGACACTTAGGGAGGAAGGGCACCGTCTGATTAATGGGGAGCTATTGCCATCAGCACGTGGATCCTGGATTTCGCATTGATTCAGCCAGCATGGGAGAGGGGGTGATCGTTTTGATACATGGGATGGATGAATTTGAATGTTCAAAAGCCCCACTTTGTTTGGCCTGCTGCCCATGAAGCTCAAATCCCAAGTTCTGGTGGCTAAACTCCTGGGATTTAATCACAGTAAAAACCATGATGACTTCTTGGGTTTGTGCTGGAGAGAGAAATGAACCACCACCACCCCCCTTTAAGGAGCTCCTAATCCAAATTAAGCCTGGACGCATGTGGTGAGCCCAAGTTCTCCCCCCAACCCACTCATTCCCACCTACCCCCTGCTGTCACAAGTTCCCGCATTCCTGGTAGGACAGAATGTGGGGCCTTGAATATTGCCTGTGGCAGAGGGTCAGGGAGGAACATTTGAGCTGGACCCTAAAGGATGAAGAGGGTCTTCCAAGCAAAGAAAACAGCCTCAACCACATGGCTCTAGGGAGGGATCTGTTTGTCCCAGCCGACAGGTGGTATAGCGCACCACTGCACACCGTAAATTCTTGGGTGGTTTTACTTTAACGGAAACATATTTTGCTTTCACTTTGATCTGTGCCTAATAATTAAAATCAATGTATTTTCCTGGGAAGGAGAAAATAATGCAAGTCTTAAGTTTGTTTATGTTCATTTTAGGTGTTTCTTTTTTTGCAAGAGAGTGGGTGGGGTTTGTTTGTTGGGATTTTTTTTGTTTTTGTTTTGTTTTGCTTTGTTTTTTACATAAACCACAGATATGATTTAAAGATAAAGTGTGGCGAGTAGTTGCAGATCTAGAAAAGAGATTTGAGAGCTAAGCAAGCACTCCAAGGCTATTGAGAGGGCTGGCATTTGGCAACTATGAGAGTGAGCAGCTCTAGGTCAGGCCCAGTAAAAAGAGTTCTGGGGTGGTAGAGGGTGAGACCAGGCAGGGACAGGGTTCATTTTTATGACATAGGTGGTTCATGTTTACTTAGTTTATGCCTACTTGTCCAGCATTTCCTGGGATAGCAGAGCCTGGAGACTAGTGACTCCAGGTATGCCATCCTTGAGTGAGATTTTGAGGATTAATTACCTGTGATCCGTGGGTGCGTCTAGAAACCTTGTAGTAATTGGAGATAGCAGCTTCCTAGACCAAGACCACCAAATGTACATGCCTCGGCCCCAGGCAGACACTGGGGCCAGCTGCTGCTCCCTGGTCATGCAGCCTTGACAAACTCCTTAAGCTCGCCATTCCTCTTTCTCCCTCTAGGATATGCATTGGTCATCATCCAACCTAGAATGGTTGTGAAGTATAGTGAATGAGCTCATGTGCTTTAGAATAGTGCCTGGCATGCAGTGAGAGCCATCTGCATGAGAGTTTGAGAAATAAAATAAAATTTAAATTTATAAAACCATGCAGAAAAGGCCTCTGCTTAAACTCAGGGAGAATGAAGGCTTATCAGGATGTGGCCTATCTTGTGGGAACTCTGGATCTGATTGAGAGTGGGCCTCTGACAGGTGTTTGTGGGAAGGAAAGAAGAGAGATGAGTTAGTGTGAAGGATGAACAAAGAAAGTAATTAAGGAGCAGGTCACTTTAAGAGGAATCAAAGTGTCTTCTGAAAGGTGGGGAAAGGACCCTTCATGAGAAGCAAAAGCTCCAGGGTTTTAGTCACAGTGACAAGGAAATGATTCACATGATCAATCAATCAGCTTTTGCCTCTTTTGACCAGACACCAGATGACCATGAAGCAGAGACAGGGATTAAGTCGAAAGAAGCAAGAAAGTACATATTCAACTGTTTAGATGACATGGCCCAGGTAAGCCCCATGGGTGAGTATGCAATGTTAGCCCTTTACAAACCAAGCACAGCAAGACTTCCTGATGGCAGGTAGAAATTCACATCACTCAATTGTGGTGTTTGACCTTGACCTTGAACAATGCTATGGACTCTTAGTAAGAATACCATTGGGTTGGTGGAACATTTTCAAAACTTTACACCAGCTCTTTCAAAATAGCTTCAGTTTATTGGTTCCCATTTGTTTTTAAAAAAAAAAAAAAGGTACTGGCCAATCTTAGCGATGTTTTCATAAGAATTCAAACTCATTAGCACACTTGAGTCTCATGCCCATGACTCAGTGTATTAATTCCCTCTGGCTGCTGTAACAAACACTACAAACTGGGTGGCTTAAGACAGCATCTATTCTCTCACAGTTCAAGAAGCTAGAAGTTCGACATTCAAGTACCCTGGGCCATACTCCCTCTGAAGGCTCTAGAGAGAAACTGGCCCAGCCCCAGCCCCAGTGTCTGCTGGCCCCTGCCATCATGGGTGTTCCCCGACATGTAGCTCCATCACCCTGACCTCTTTATCCTTCTTCATGTGGCCTTTATCCCTGAGTTTCATCCTATCTGGGCACCAAATCTCTCCTCTTTCTCTTATAAAGACACCAGTCATTGGTTTGGGACCAGCTCTGCTCCAGTATGGCCTCATTTCCACTTGATTGACATCTGCAAAGGCCCTGTTTCCAAATAAGGTCACATTCACAGGTACCAAGGATTAGCACTTAAACGTATCTTTTGCTGCCACACTGTTCAACCCACTTCAGTCAGTCTCTCTCAGCTCACTGGAGGGACCACAGGCTTTCACCTTTGTGCCCAGAGAACATTCTAGAACTTTAGCTATTTTTAGTGTAAAGACTAGTCTAAAATCAGGGCAACCCAAAGAGAGTTTTTCTTAAAAGCGATGCGAAGTAAAGCTCTCGACTCAGCACACTTCTTACTGAAGGTGAGTGTAACCAAAAGTCATGATTCTGAGTAAAGGATACTTGTCAGTTGATTAGAAGCTTAGATTCTCTGAGAAAACTGAAATTGCTTTCCAGAGCATGCCTGGGAAAATAATAGAAAGCACCACAAAACAAGTCTTTCAAAAGCTGTCATAGGCTTGCTCTTGGAAGAAATATCCTGTGTTCAGATACTCAGCTTGTCTTGGCCAGAGGGTAAGCCCAGTGACACGGGGCCTAAATTAATTCTGGCCCTTACTCGGGCACCGCCAGAGGACACATACACTGTGCATGTACAAAGAGGCCACATAGGCCTCTGCAGGTTAAATAAATAACCCTCTTGGCATTTCAGTTTTTACTACTTGGGTGTAGTTACTGTTTTTTGATTGTGGCAACATACGCATAGCATAAAACTGACCATTTTAACCATTCTTAAGTATCTAATTCAGCAGCTATCAAGTCCATTCACATTGTTATGCAACCAGGGTGAAGAAGTCTTTCCATCCTTGTGATTATTTTCAATGACGTGTGATGTGAGGTACATTTCAACTTAGCTGATCGAAGCAGGAGCAGTGCACATCCTGTTACTTCTCTGTATTTGCAAGTGTCATCAGTGGCCCGCTGCCTTCCCCACGCATGGCCTCCCTCTGCCTTTCCTGGGGAGGGAGCAGACACAGGCTGTAGGCAGTGACAGCCCACAGCAGTGGCTGCAGCAGGGCACCCACAGCCTGCTGGGGATGGGGAAGGGGCAACTGAGAGATAGGGACAGAGTCCTGGGCAGAGATAAGGGAAGTCTGGGGAGGGGGGCACAGCAGGGGTTTTGGTAACCTGTCCGGATTTCCCTCCAGGTGAACATGACAACAGATCTGGAAGGGAGTGACATGTTGGTGGAGAAGGCAGACCGGCGGGAGTTCATCGACCTGTTAAAGAAGATGCTGACCATAGATGCTGATAAGAGAATCACTCCCATCGAAACCCTGAACCACCCCTTTGTCACCATGACACACCTCCTCGATTTTCCCCACAGTACACAGTAGGTGTCTTGCTCAGTGCTTTTTACCAGAGTCAGCAAACTTCTTTAAAATATCAGATAGTAAATATCTTAGGCTTTGTGGCCATACAGCAGTCTCTGTCACAACCACTCAGCTCTGCCGTTAGAGCTGAAAAAAGCCGTAGACCATAAGAAACCAGTGAGTGGGACTGCATTTCAATAAAACATTATTTGTAAAAACAGGTGGCAGTCAGCTTGAGTGGCCCTGGGCTGCACTGTGCTTTACACCAAAAGGGAGGGAATGCTGGAGCCTGGGAGAGCACGAGGCGGGCTGAACCAGCCCCTGGGACCTGAGCATGAAAGGAGTGCCGTCCATAGACAGCAGCGTCGATGAGGCAAAGCCCTTCCAGTGCCAGAGGTCACTCCCAGAACCATTCTGGAGTGGACTCAGTCTAGTTTGGATTTGGGTTTGTGCATTCAGCCAGCCAGCCAGTGGACTGCGAGCTGTGCCACATGCGGGTACCTTGTGGGGCAGAGCAGACGGGGCCGCTGCCCATTGGAGTTTCCAGCCTGTAGGTGAGAGAAAGGCACCTAACAGGTGATCTGCAGAGAAGCAGAGTTTTCCCAGGGAAAGTAGGCTGCAATCACGGCAGGGCAGCCAGTCCCTGACAAATGACTGCCAGAAAACGAGCAATAGGTAACCAGTGGAAAGGCCAGCAAAGGCAAGAAGGCCACTGCCAGGTGGGGACCCCTAAACATGAGCAGCAGAGGGGCTGGGGTCCCAGGGAAAGAGGAAATGGACAGGGCGCCCTGTTCATGGTTTGGGTGTTTATCCTAAGAGCAGTGGAAGTCACAGAGGACTTCTAAGCAGGGGATACGTTTAACAAAGACCTACCTGGTGCTTCATCAAGTCAGAGGAGCTTGGAGACCACGTGCCCGTCGAGGTGGGCAATGTCAAAGTTGTGGGCGGCCTGAAAGCTGTTTGAGGGGAAGCAGCAGCCAGCGTGGCAGGTTGCCGAGCTCAGGGTGGGTAGAGAGAGAACTGGGAGGGCCTAGAGGGGCCCAGGGGGCGTTCTTCTGATACAAAGAGACTGGAACAGGTCAAGGTGCTGGCAGGAAGTGTCTGCGGCAAGTGAAGGATTGCAGAGAAGGGCACAGAAGTTCCCTGAGACGCCGGGAGGGGCCAGGATTGCAAGGCCATTGTTGCCAGAAGGGGTACATGGATGTCAGCAGGCATGCCGCTGGACAAGGGGGGTCGAGGGTGTTCTTTAGGCAGCTCCTGTCTTTTGTTGAGAGCAAAATGGCTGGGGGGCTGAAGAAGTGTAGGGAAAGCCTGGGTAGTCAGGACAGGAAATGGAAGAGCAAACCCAACAGAGCAATATGGGGCAGCGGAGCATGAAGGTTGGACGTGAATAGTGTAGAGGGTAACCGGACCCCGCAGGTGAGGGCCTGGAGACGACAGACAGTTAGCTGGGGTCATCCAGGTGGGAGCTTTGCCAGGCTGCTAAGAGGAGGAGACAAACTGACAGACTTAGGACGTTGGCACTAGAGTGCTGTAATCTAAATGGTGGCTGTGGGAGGCTTAGCTGTGACAGGGAGAGGAAGCAAAGATGAAGGGGCCAGACGGGCTGAACGGTCTGGTCACCTCAAAGATTGGTGGTTTTAGCAACAGCCAAAAGATCCAGAGGGGCCAAAGCGTGGCCGGGAGATAGGTGCTTGAATCTGCAGTGTGGGGAAGTGTAGTGGTTGCGGTTGCCCGGGAATGGGTGGCTGGAATCGACAGCAGGCCACTGGGATGAGAAGTAGCCGAGAGGCCAGAGCACCTGACCTCTGAAGCCTCCGCCACCGAGCAGGGCATGGGGCACCGCAGAGGACCGAGGTGGAGGACCGAGGTGCCCCAGGCTTCAGTGACTGACAGGGAGCGGTGGTGCCAGAACGGGAGGAGCGTTGGTTTGCAGGGGCTGTGGTAACAAAGCACACGGAGGGGCTGACGGGCTTAAACAGCAGTTTATTTTCTCACCATTCTAGAAGACCAAGACCAAACACCAAGATCAAGGTGTTTGACGGCACTGGTTTTTTCTCAGGCTGCTCTGCTTGGCCTGTGAATGGCCATCCCCTCCCTATGGCCTCACGGGGTCCTTCTGTTTGCATCTGTGTCCTAATTTCCTCCTCCTCCTAGGGAATTGGATTAGGGCCCAACCTGCTGGCCTCATTTTACCCCTTTCAAGATCCCCTCTCCTGATGCAGTCACATTCTGAAGTCCTGGGGCCTGAGAACTTCATGGTGTGAATTTGGGGGCACAGTCCAGCCTGTAACAGAGGGTAACAAGGGATCTCACCTTAGCCTCTCCACCTCCAGGGACCTAGGATGTGAAAGTAGCCCCCTCCCTGGATGTCTGCAGGGAGGCGCTGTGTGCTCAAGGGAGCGCCAGGTTTTAGTTAGGGTTAGGAGAACACAGGGATGCATGATGGGGCTGAGGATAAGAGACATTTGCACGTCCTGGCCGGGCCTGCCATAGCCAAACTCCGATGGAGCCGAGTCTCAAGGCTGGACTTGACCTTATCCGAAGCTGCAAGAAATGAGTGGTGCCCTCATTACCTCCTCTGATTTCAATGCTGGTCCTTATCAGTTGATGCTGAGTAAGTGAGATCATATTGCAGCAACCACATGGTGCATCTTTAAATTAAAACCATGTTTGAAACAACTGATCTCCAGTACAAAGAAGGAACTCAGACCCCTCCCTGGCAAGCCCTCTTTATAGGATATGTCCTGTTTCTGGGGTGGCATGGGTAAATCAAGGAGTCAGTCTGCACAACAGAAGGAAGGTATACTTGGTGATTTACTGAATAGGATTCCCGTGAGATCGGTCTTTTTATATTCAGGGGCCAAGTAAGACATTTGTGAAAAGGCATGGTAGGAGATGGAGTGGTGCTCTGTAGAGGGCTCCCGTTAGCCATCTGCATAGTCGATGAGACAGTCACCCACATAAAGTCAGGAGCGTAGTTGAATGACCTCAGAGCCCTGTCACATCTGGGTTCTGTTAAGGAAGCAGCAATTGAATGCTTCACTGTCCTTGGTGAAGACCAAGCGTGGAGACCATAGGCATCAGTTTCAAATTCAGAATTTGGTGTAGATCCAGGAGGATCATTAACAATTTAGAATTCAGAAAATGGGCCCCAGAAGGAAAGACAGGTCTCTGAGCACACCTAGGCTTACCTGAGAGTAGGCCTAACCTATAAGGGTCCCTAGAACTGGCTGGGAAGACTGTGAGAATTACAGGGCAAGGAGAAACCTCCAGCCCACACTGCTGAAGATCCTTGGGGCTGGGTCAGAGCTGCCCCAACATCTAGATTACCAGGTGAAAGAGACCCCACCCATTTCTCCATACCAGGGTTCTAGAGCACAAATTCCTTAAAAACCATTCTCACAGAATTAACCCAAAGTGCAAGTTGCTTGCCTGTCTTCCTGAAACTCAAAACTCAGACCATTTCAATTAGAAAATTCTGAGTCTAAAAGCTTTGGGTTGAATTGTCACAAAACCATATAATGCTTTAAAAACATTCCAATAAGAATACAAAATCCATCATTTTATTCTTTCAGCTTCCATGTGAAAGCACTTAGCAGTTTGCTTGGTACTTGGTAGATGCTCAAAACATGTTGGCATTACCAGCATTATTAGTAGTATTTTTAGCTCTTAGTTACCATAGAATAGGTTTTACTTTCTCTCCAGGGTCACAGTCGGTAAGTGTTTATTTTGTGTGCATTGTGTGGCCATTCTAAGTAGTCATTAACTCAGAAAGAAAGGCTTCTCTGAGCATGTCTGAGTTCGGAACATCTTTCATGGAAAGGATGTTTAGGGATAGCCCACAAGCACCTGCTTGGCCCAAAATATAGATTACCCATAGTATACATTTGTAATCCTTTATTTTCTTAATTTAAAGATTTTTATTTGGGATCCCTGGGTGGCACAGCGGTTTGGCGCCTGCTTTTGGCCAAGGGTGCGATCCTGGAGACCCGGGATCGAATCCCACATCGGGCTCCCGGTGCCTGGAGCCTGCTTCTCCCTCTGCCTGTGTCTCTGCCTCTCTCTCTTTCTCTCTCTGTGACTATCATAAATAAAAAATAAATAAATAAAAATAAAAAATAAATAAAGATTTTTATTTGCAAGAGAAAGAGCACACAAGCAGGGGGAGAGACAGAGGGAGAAGCAAATTCCCCACTGAGCAGAAAGCCCGATGTAGGACTCGATCCCAGGACCCTGGGATCAGGACCTGAGCCAAAGGCAGATGCTCAACCAACTGAGTCACCCAGGCACCTCTACATTTGTAATCCTAAGTAGCAGAAAATTAATATTTTATTTATATTCACTTATTATATTATTTATAATTAAAGTAAGTAGTGAGAATTGAAGTTTAAATGCTGTTTCACTATCCTGAATATTATTAGCATTTAGGAAAAGTCAGTTTAATGAGAAGACAAGTGAATGAGAAACAATGTACAAATCCCAAAGGACACTCTGTGGTGGATTTTCAAGAACTCAGTGGTTGAGGCCACTGTGGTTTTCTTTTCCTTGAGGCCAGTGGCAGCAACATTTTTATACTTTACTTTCCTAACTAGGAAATCCTAATTTTGATTCACAAGTGCAATGAAGGAAGAAAAAGAGGGAGAGAAATTTTATTTCATGTAACTGGGCAAGAATGAGAAAAGCAAAAGGGAGGATGAATCAGGAGGCAAAAGAGGATGTATATGCACATGTGAAGAAACTGCTAGTAATTAACTCTTCAACTGGCTGATGACCTCTCTATCCTCTCTCAAACGTCATCCTTACTCATAAGATAGGGGCAACAATCCTCTCCCCCTCTTGTGGTTGTTGTAGGACTGAGTGAAAGGGTGCCTGCAAACACCTGCCACGGTTCTCAATAGATGGGAACCACTATTATTATTACTAGTATCACGCGCAATTCCAGTGCGGACGGACCAAGAGTGGCAACAGGGACTTGGTAGTGGGTTGGCTGATTCCTTGGCCATCCCCTAGATGGCGCCAGTGCCCCAGAAGCACAAGGAGTTGTCTTAGGTAAGATCGAGGCTGGTCAGAAGCTACTGTTTCCTGTTCCCCCATCCGAGAAACCACCCTGAAAGCTGGGAAGGAACAGTGAGGTTGGCTCAGCAGATCAGGGATCTGAGGAAGAGACGGCGAGGGCCGACAAGTCCCATCAAGTCAAGTCCATTGTGCGATGGAGAACCTCCACCCATCCTGGATGGGGAAAGGGGGAGGAAGACAGCAGGGGAAATTCATCTGCATAACCTTAACTCTTGGAAATGCAGACTTTGCGTGAGAAATCCAGGAAGTTTAGACCTAAAGTTAAGTTTCCCTGGTTGTCTTGTTTATTACATTAACTGTTCTCTCCTTTTTCTCTCCATTTTCTCCCCTTTATCCCATGTATCCTCTTCTCTTTCCCCCACGCCTCTGCCTGTTGCATGAACAGCGTCAAATCATGTTTCCAGAACATGGAGATTTGCAAGCGTCGGGTGAATATGTATGACACGGTGAACCAGAGCAAAACCCCTTTCATTACACATGTGGCCCCCAGCACATCCACCAACCTGACCATGACCTTCAACAACCAGCTGAATACTGTCCACAACCAGGTAAATACAGAGCAGAGGGGGAAGGTGGGCAAGGGTGCCAGCGAGCATCAAGAATTGTATTTTCCCTGCGAACCTAGTCAGGAGTCCAGAATTCTCCGATACCATATACAAGAGACAGTGTCATACACAAGGTTCCTCTACAGTCATATTTAACGATGTAAGCAAGTGTTTCCTTCCAAGCTTATTTCTTTGGAGAGACCTACACTCTGGATGGACTGCTGGTCCCACGGAGATGGCACCTCTTACTGTTTCCCTCTATCCCGATGTGAGAGTGATGTAAAGCCTCCTCCTGTCATGCTTTTATGTCTGACATATGTGCCTGGGGAAGAATTCTAGCACTTGAGGGGACACTGGCAATCATGCAGTTTCAGACCCCTCCCCCTTGTCCCTGCACACATGGTCTCCTCTTGGGACAGATAAAACCTGTCCTTTCTCCAAGTTACAGGGAAAACCAATTCATTAGTCTGCCACTAGAACCCCAGCAGCTGGAACCAGAGGGGACCCGGAAAGTGAGGTTTTCTTCTCACAGATTTCCAACTTCTTGCAAAAAAAAAAAAAAAAAAAAAAGCAGAACCCCACACCTAACAAACTGTTTAAAATATGAATTATAGGGGACCCCTGGGTGGCTTAGCGGCTTAGCACCTGCCTTCAGCCTAGGGCGTGAGCCTGGAGACCCAGGATCAAGTCCCACATCGGGCTCCCTGCATGGAGCCTGCTTCTCCCTCTGCCTGTGTCTCTGCCTCTCTTCCTCTCTGTGTCTCTCATGAATAAATTAAAAAAAAAAACTTTAAAAAATATATGAATTATAGCCAGGAAATATTTACGGAGTGAATAACCTCCAAATCCTAGTCCAGGCTGCCTCCCTCTGACATCTAAGAGACTTTCACTTTTATTCCCAAATTCTAGTCTTAACCACTTCCCCAAAAGACTGTCCCTAGATTTTTTTCAGCCTTACTATCAGTCTGCAATGGCCTCAACATTCCTGTGTGTGTGTGTGTGTGTGTGTGTGTGTGTGTGTACACATGCACGTGCGCACACACCCCTGCGGAGGAAGGGAGTGTATATGTTCTAATCCTGAAATATGAATACCTCTGCCTGGCCCTCCACTCTCCACTCTCTTCTGACAGGTCCCCTACTGTCACTGTAGAGGCACTGACCCCAGCCTCCAGCACCACCGCATCTCCTCCTCCCCTCCCCTATTTCCAGGCCAGTCCTGCAGCACCCCGAGTTGCTGAGACCAAGCTTTTCCTCCATGGCCTCTCTCCCCCTGCCTATATCCAGGAGAGGCCACCTGGAATCTGCCCCCACCCACCCCCACCCCCCACTGGGGCCATTGGTATTCTTAAAACTCCCATTACGGGGAAGAGCTAATGCTCTCTAAGACCCAGAGTCCAGAGGAACAAACGGTCTCTCCCAGTGCCTGGCCCAGCACTCAGGCTAAGGTGTCCGTGGCCAGGTCTATGAGCTCCTTGACCAAATACCACCATGGTTTTGTCCTTCATCACCAGAACACCATTACATCAGCAGGCAGAAGGGTTTGTTTTGTTGTTTTGTTTTGTTTTTTTATTTATTTGAGAGAGAGGAGAATAGGGAGAGGGACAGGCCGACTCCATGCTGAGAGTGGTACCCTGACGCGAGGCTCCATTTCACGATCCTAAGATCACAACCTGAGCCAAAATCCAGAGTCAGACACTTAACTGACTGAGCCACCCAAGCACCCCCAGATGGGTTAATATAACAGAGAAGTTCATTTAAATTGATAGTGTCAGGGAGAATTTCAGTGTGGGGCACATGGGACCCAGGCGAGACCCTGAAGCACAGAGGCCTGGAGAGAATGCTGTGGGCCGGAGGGCTTGTGTGAGTCAGCAGGAACTGCACTCATGCTCTGCGAACAGTGAGTTGACTCTGGCTGGTGCCAGGAGCACAGAGTGCAGAAGGAGATAAATTTGGAAGGGAGGTTTGGCCAAACCATGGGAAAGGAGTGCCAGAGCAAAGTGCATTTATAGTGTTTATTAGACAGTAATTGGAGATTTGGGGGCAGAGGTGGTGACATGCTCAAAGTAGTCTTTTGGAAAGAATGTTCTAGCCTCATTCCCCAAGAAGAATCGAAGGGAAAAAGTGGAGGCCAGGACTTCACTAAACAGAGTCCAGGCACCAGGGGAGAGACTTTCAGCTAAGGAAGTAGCAATTGAAGAGTGAGATTCCAGGGACAGTTCGGAGGAGGCAGCTGCAGGAGGTGGAACAGTCAAGTACCCATGTGGGAACCTGGAAGATACCAGTCCCCAAGGAGAGAAGCCCAAGGGACGGTGGGAAATGTGTGGTGGGGAGCCTCCAGGACAAGTGGGGCTGCTGGGAGGACAGAGAGGAAACATCATCAGTAACAAAACACACACCCCGCACATGTCACACGTGCATTCTCAGTCACACTACCTGGAGCCCCAGAAGAGCCACTTACTGTGACACTATGTATTTTAAAATACAAGCACGTGTGTTACCTAACGGAGTGATTACTTCCAAACAAACCAATTTACTTTGCACTAAAAATCAGTGTAAAGTCTAAGTATTAGTAAAAAAATGTAAAATGAGACTTTATCCCTTTTATCAAATTTGACATATAGACATACCCTTCCTAAAATTCTATTTCTGCATGTATCCAGGATACCCTTGCGGCTCTTTCCCCCCATAGCCTTCAGTCCGGGTAACCTCTAATAGCAAGACTTGTAGTAAACTGTTGAATTCGAAGATACTGGTGACCTCCGCCTATCTTGCTGCAGGATCAGTGTGAAGAGGCTAAGATGGGGCAAAGCCAGAGAATTCCCAATTCAGAACTGAGATTCCTTGCTTCCCGTGGAAGTTCATTCCCAAATGTCTCTTTCCAAGAGAGATAGGAGAGAGGACATAATTTCAGAGTTTATTTAACTCCTCTCCAGTTAAATTCTCCTGACCCTCCAGCATCTCTCCTTTCTGGCCTTCAGACTTTGTAGCTGAACACCAGCATAAGAACGCACCAAACTCAAACAAGAAACCCCAGGCTCAGTGGGTCCCTCTCCCTGGTGCTCTATTTCTATGGTGTGTTAATTTTCAGTAATGTGCTCTGTGGCCATCTGAGGGTATCTGTAAACAGTACTCCCCCTTAGACTTGAGCAGGAGAGCCCCTTCCAAGGCCTGTCTCAGGCTTCCTCTATGTGTATATGCTTCCATGCCAAGCTCTGGGGACCTGGGCCCCTGGGCCTACAGAGGCCTCTTCCTGGGGTCATCCTCCCAAGTACAGACTGCACCAGCAGGCCCAATGGAAGAGGAGCATGAACAGAGCTTGCACATGCAGGCTGGCAGGTCCAAATATGTGCCCCCAAAGCCCCCAATCTGTGGGACAGAGCTGGGGCAGGAGAAGGAAAGCAGGAGGTCACCTCTCACCACCACCAGCCCCCGCCCACCCCCCCCCACCCCCCGCCCATCACCACGTTCCAGTGTAGGACCCAAGGAATCCAAGAGTCCTCAACTCAAACCTGGCCTTCCAGGTTGCTTGCTGTCTTTAGAAGGACATTATGCAAGCTTCCAACTGCACTCCTGTCCAGGCCCCACAAATGTGAAGAACTGGCCTGGGTAGGAGCACCAGCGGTGACTCTATTGTGGCTGCAGGTGCCTGCTTTTCCCTGAGACTTCAGCTGTGTCTCCACTCCCCTCTGTCTTTGCTTTTTTGCTCTTGGTTTTTATTCATTTGCTCTTTTTTGAGTTCATTTATTTTAGACTCGTGTCTCCCAACATACCACCTCCCTCATTTTTTATTTTTGTTTATTTTTGTTTAATCCCCATCATTCCTTTAGGCTCCCACCTCCACCAGTGCCACTATTTCCTTAGCCAATCCCGAAGTCTCCATACTAAACTACCAATCTGCACTCTACCAGCCTTCAGCGGCGTCCATGGCTGCAGTGGCTCAGCGGAGCATGCCCCTGCAGACGGGAACAGCCCAGATCTGTGCCCGGCCTGACCCCTTCCAGCAAGCTCTCATCGTGTGTCCGCCCGGCTTCCAAGGTAAGGCTGAGCAGACACAGCCCCTCACCTGCTTCTTACCGGGGGACCTCTGGGGCACCGGTCCCCGCAGTGACGTCCCTGGACTAAAGGCTTCCTCACTCTCCTGAGAGCACTGGCATCACTGAACTGAAGGGCCCGCCTCCTGCTCTGGCCAGCCTAGAAACAATAGGACTTATGCTTCTGCACCAAGTTGTTTTTCTCCCCACCTGCTGGTGCTTTTGTCCCAGGCCCAGCTATCTGTAAATAAGCGTGCTGTTTGTGCTTTTACTGTTACGCTGATGTCAGCTTACATTTCCTCCAGTGAGCTGTCCTCTGGACGGGTTATCTATAGAGAATTGCCACTCTGGACAGCCAGCCTCGCCTCGTTCTCATGAAAAATATCAATCTGTCTGAAAAGTATCTCCCAGGCCTGTCCCCCAGATGATTCTTTAGCCATGCACCCCAACACTCTTCTCTTGAAAGTTCTAAGAAGCAGGAGTTGACTGGGTATGAAGTTACAGTGTATACAGAAAGCTCGAGTAGTTGTTTCTGCAAAGCAAACCCTACTGGTATAAGCCTGTGTGGTTGCTCAGGTTTCGAATCCGTGCCTTTCCAGTGGATTCAGGCGCTCTTCCCAACAGCCCTGGCTTTGACCTACCACAAGTGTATTTTCATGTCAGCAGCCATTTTTCTGCTGTAATTTGCCAGCAGAGCTGTTCCACTTTTGGTTTTCACAGACTCCCTAATTTGATCCTCTAGTCTTTGAAAACATTCAAAGTTGTTTTCTTGTGGCTTTTAAAATTTTAAGTTAGAAACTAAAGGGGAGATGAGACCTGCCCAGCTGGCTAGGAAGGTTCTCTGCATCCAGTGGTCTCTGACCACTCAACAACCCCTCTTCTCTCCCTTACCCGGGTCTGGAATAGGGTTGCAGGCCTCGCCCTCTAAGCACGCTGGCTATTCCGTGAGAATGGAGAATGCGGTGCCCATCGTCACTCAAGCCCCGGGAGCACAGCCTCTTCAGATCCAACCAGGTCTGCTTGCCCAGGTAATTCTTTCCTTATTATTACTGGTATTGCCATTATCCATGTTAATGTTGTTCTCAAAAGAGATAGATCTCTGCTAATTCCCTCCTCGGTGATGAGTTAGGTGCTTCAACTCATTAGAATATATCAGTAATATTCTGAATGATCCCCAGGTGAATCACCTTCCTGGGTATCTTGCTTATAATTCCAAGAAGAAATTTAGACACAGGGAGAGTCTGGGGAAATTATTATTACTATTGTAGCTTTATAATGTAAATTAATATGGGAGACACAGGTTTTAATCCTAACTCTGCTAATAACTTTGTGACCTAAGGCAAGTCAGTTAATGTTTCTTTGCCTCAAATTTCTTTCTTATAAAATAGAAATGATTTTTTTAGTGCCAAAAGGAGCCTTAGAGATTATCTCCTTATTTCATAGGAGTCAAAAAACCAGGATCACAGAAGCTGTGAGCGGGAACCTTCCTTATCCGTTCACATAGGTACTCCAGTGGTAGAATGAGAACACAGAGGTGAAATTGGTTGAAAATGTGTCAAGTGTTGTGGAAACTTAAGGTGACAGAGTGACACAATGATAATAGTAATCAATCCTTAATGGCACTCGAACAAATACATCATCATTATGCCAGACACTTTATAGTTGTTAATTGATTTAATCCCCACAACAGCAAGATAAGTAAGGTATTTGTTTCCAGTTGACAAACAGGGGAAATGTGCACAATCCCTGGCTCAGAGTCCCACGACAGTCAGGTGACAGAACCAGGACACCAACCCTGGAGTCTGATGCTGGCATCTGTGTTCAACCACCAGGCTATACTGTTTCTACATAATCATTTCCATCACTGGGCAGCAAGGACAGCTTAACCTAAATGTTGTTAGTTTGAAGGCACACTTATTTTAAAACAAGGTAGGTTCCCAAAGCCTTTTCTCAAAGTGTTCCTACAGACACTTTATTTATGGTATCTTATGTTGAACCAGAAGTTTGGGGTTTTAATTTTTTTTAAATATTTTATTTATTTATTCATGAAAGACACAGGTAGAGAGAGAGGCAGAGACACAGGCAGAGGGAGAAGCAGGCTCCATGCAGGGAGCCTGACGTGGGACTCGATCCTGGGTCTCCAGGATCACACCCTGGGCTGAAGGCGGCACTAAACCGCTGAGCCACCAGGGCTGCCCAGGGGTTTTAATTTTAATAATGGAATTGCATAGGTCTGTCTGGGCTCTCTATTCCATTGGTCTTTCTAATGTCTTGCTGTCTTAACTATTACAACTAACACATGTTTTGTGGTCTGGTAGGGAAAGTCCTATTCCCACTTCATTCTTCAAAATTTCCCTGCTATCCTTGTCTCTTCATTTCCATATGAATTTAACCATCACTTTTTTTTTTTAAGATTTTATTAGAGAATGGGGGAGGAGGAGGGGCAGAGGGAAAGGAAGAAGCAGACTCCTCACTGAGCAAGGAGCCCAATGAGGGACTCGATCCTAGGACTCTGAGATCATGACTGAGCTGAAGGCAGACGCTTAACCAACTGAGCCACCCAGGCGCCTCTAACCGTCACTCTTACAAACAAAACAAGCACTGGCTCAGAATCACACAGCAGTTAGCAACTGTCTTCAAAACAAAAAGCCCTGATGTGTATTTGCCGGGCTTGGGATAAATTTATATTTACTTGAGGAAAAGCTGACATCCTTACAGTATTCAGTAATTTCATGCATGAACACAGCATAACTATATTTATCTTGTACTCTTTTCATTAAAGGTTTCTTTTGTTGGAATAGTTGTGAAATATTTTACAGGTTTTGTTGCTATTAATAATTTTATTAATTTTATTTTCCAATTATCTGTTTTTGGTTTCTAGGATGAAACCTGACCTTGGCCTATTGAGTTTGTTATCTAGTAGTCCTTTTACGGTTTTATTTAGGGGTGTGTCTGTGGCTCAGTTGGTTAGGCATCTGCCTACAGCTCAGTCCTGATCTCTAGGTCCTGGGATCAAGCCCTGCATCTGGCTCGCTGCTCAGCCGGGAGCCTGCTTTTCCCTCTCCTTTTGCCCCTCCCCTTCTCAAATAAATATTTTTAAAAATAAAATACTTTGAGAGAGAGAGCACGAGCAGCAGGGAGGGGCAACAAAACAGGGAGACTTCCTGCTGAGCAGGAGTTCCCCACCTGGGGCATGAACTGAGTTGTATCACATGCTCTTTTTGCATCTGTTAAAATACTCATGTGGTTTTTTTGTTAATTCATCTGCTAATGTGAAAAGTTACATTAACAGGTTTTTTTAAAATACCTTATTTTGTGAGATTTTATTTATTTCCTCATGAGAGGCACACAGAGAGAGGCTAAGACACAGGCAGAGGGAGAAGCAGGCTCCCTCCTGGGAGCCCGATGTGGGACTCGATCCTAGGACCCCTGGATCACGCCCTGAGCCGAAGACGCTCAACCACTGAGCCACCCAGGTGCCCCCATTAACAGATTTTTAATGTTAAACTATCCTTACATTTCTGAGATGAGCTTTATTTGATCATATTTGTTTGTTAGGCTTTTATGCTTTTCAATACTGGATTGTTGGTAAATACCACGGTTAGTGTTTTTGCGTCTGTTCGGAAGTGAGAAATGGCATATAATTTCTCTCTCTTATAGAATCCTTATCTAATTTGAACATCGAGGTCACCCCAGTCTCATAAAATATGTTGGATATTCTTACCCTCTCCTTCTATGTTCTGGAACAGCTTGTTAAAAGTGGATATTAACTATTCTTCATCTCTGTTCTTAAGTCAAGAATGACACTCCAGTGACCACTGACACCAGCTTCTGATGGCACACAAAGTTGTGTTGCTGAAAGTTTATACATAGAACCTTCTGTATTTAACGCAGACCCTCTACTTCTACCTCTCCCACTGGTCCTCATAGCTTCCTTTTGCTCACACAGTTTGGTAGTAGGGAGGTTGGAAAAAGCCAAGAAGGACCAAGAGAAAGAACTGCAAGCTCACTTCAGGGGCCAAGGAGCTTGTTCCTATTTTCTCTGAGTGGCAGAAATCCAGATGAGCCTCCCAGTGCTCCTCCTCTGTGAGCCAGAACCTATAGAATTCACACATACTTACAGATCTTTTTTGTTTGCCCACTTAACCCTGGCAGGCCAGAAATCAGTTCTGAAAGAAACAGTAATTAACATTCTTCTTAGTTATCTAGACATTCTTCATTATTCAGTTTGGTGAAAACCAGTAGGCTCAGCATTTCTGAATTTGTTTATCCTTTATTCATAGCAGGAAAGAGCTGTACCTTTTTGCCTACTTGAAAAAGAGTCCCTAGAGTGCTGTAAATCTCCCGAGTGGATTTAATCTAAAGGTGTAATTGGGAGAGGGAACAAAAAAATACTTGTACAAAGAGTTTAGTCACTACAGTGTTTCTAACAGGGACCTACTAGAAGCAATTTGAATGTTCATCAGCAGGAGATTTGTTAGATAAATTGATGTGTGTGCATAAAATGGAACACTGTGTAGCTATTAAAAAGGGCATGGTAGACCAATGTGGCTTGACATGCAAAGATTTCTTATATTGGGTTAAAAGAACTTCCTGTGCTATCCAGTATCACCATGTGTCTTTCTGTCCATCGGTTGCTTTTTCGTTCTCTGTCACTTAATCTATGCCAGGATGTTAACCTAGAAGGGTGCAGCTCTCTCCTAGGTATTTTTAAGTGGTCCCTTCAAAGGACGAAAGTAAGCTAACTTCAATAACTAAACATTTAAACTAGTGCCTTCATTTTTCTCTGGGTAAATTTCTAGGTATCAGGCAAAGGCACTCCAAATATTATTAAGTATATCCAAAAAGTGGGTATCATTCTTTTTACTAAAATTTAAAGTTCTCCAAGGATTTTACTTGTGAAACTTTAGAGTCGGAGTCTTTTGAATCCATTCCTTGTGTTCATTTTATTTGCTTTGCCTTTTCCTCCCCACCTTCGAGCAGCATCCCACATCCTTCAAAGGGAAACCATCTCTCTGGGGTGCCCCAAGGATGTGTGCATGTAAAGCTGGAGTGAAATCACACCCTCTTGTTTCAGTGATCTGGAAGTGAGCGTCACAGACTGTCCTTACGAGTACAGCCTTGTCGGTACTGTCACCCCTGTCCTCCCAAGCCTCGAGCCAGAGCTTGCATATTGACCACCATCAGGAATTGTGAATGAGTGGGTAAAGGTAGAGAGGTGGGAAATCCAGTTCTTGAATGAGACAATATTGAATTTATCTCATTTTCCAAATGCCAGGATCCAAAACCCCCTTTGAATACTAGAAAGGCTGGAACAAAAATTCTGAGTGCCCTCCCACCTCCCAAAACGTGGAGACTCCTGTTTGCCATATCCTTGTAGACTGTAGCCTTCCACAATGGTTTTTGCCCTCTCCTAGCCAGTCCAGTCATAGCACCTGAATCCCTTTAAACATTTCCCTAAGGACAAACATTTGGCTGGAACTTCTTAAACTGTCCAAATTACAAACTTCAATGCTTCTCATTCAAAACCTCCTCTGGTAACATTTTCAGCAACCAGTCTGTCCAACCATTCTGTCTTGCTGTCTGCTTCTGTCTTGCATGCTGCTTGAATTGTTACTGAATAAAGACTTTTCCATGCTACTTTTATGCATTTACCACAAGTCCCTGGCCCTCAACAGAGCCATCATTTCTGTGTATCCTCTCCATAAAGAGAGGCAGTATGCTAGCTGAGAGCATGGACTCTAGAATTTGATTGCCTACAAGTCAGAGGCGAGTCCCACCACCTACCAGCTATAGGACTTTTGAATTTATCCAAAAGGAAGTTATTTTTTAATTCAATTTTTCTTTCAAAATAATATATATACCTGATTTTTAAAGTTACATGAGTCCACAAATTTACTAGAAAATAGTAGCTCTTGCTCTATCCCATTCCCACTTCCCAATCCCCCAAAATAACTTTTTAACTGTTTTGTTTTGTTATTTAACTCCCAAGTTTCTAAATAACATGCTGACACTAATTTTTACTACTATTTCCATTTTGGGTATCAGTTGTCTTCCTGCTGTGGAAGATGAAGACTTAGCCCACCCCATCCTCACAGTACCCACCTAGTCATGCACTCTGTCTCTCACTCTCTCTTCCTTTCTCCCATTCCTCCCATAGAAGTTTCTTATTCAACCATTTTGCATTATTTACATAATTATTATCATTAGTATATAATATTATTCTCAGCTGAGCCTCATAACATATTAGGATTCTGTTCCTTTCCTATGCTTCTTGTTTTTTCTGGAGTTAATGGTGGTTTCATTTTTTCATTGGGTTAAGACTCTTAAGACTCTCCTATGGTGGTCTGAAATTTCATGACTATATGCTTCCTCATGGGTCTTTTTTCACACATTGTCTTGGACACTGCCCTTTTAGTCTAGAAGTTTTTCTTTCTCTTTACTTTTAATTTTTTCCCTTCTACTTTCTCTGTTTCTCCTCCTTTTTTTCAATAAGGAATGCTTCATGAATTTGTGTGTCATCCTTTTGCAGGGGCCATGCTTATTTTCTCCGTATTGTTCCAATTTTAGTATATGTGCTGCCCAAGCCAGCACTTTCTGTTTCCTCTATGTGGTAATTAATTGGGTGTTGGTACTTCTGAATTAATCTAATGATTTAAAAAAAAAAAAAATCTAATGATTTTCATCTTTTTTCCCATTTCTCTCTCTGTTCTATCTGCTGTTCTTTCCAAGACATTTTCTCAACTTTTTTAAAAATACCTTCTATGGAGGGATGCCTGGGTGACTCAGTGGTTGAGTATCTGCATTTGGCTCACATCGTAATCCTGGGGTCCTGAGATCGAGTCCCACATCAGGCTCCCCACAAGGAGGAGCTTCTCCCTCTGCCTATGTCTCTGCCTCTCTCTATCTCTCATGAATAAATAAGATCTTTAAAAAATTTTTAATTTACAAAAATTAAAACCTTCTATGGAATTAACTTGTTCTCATTTCTAAGAATTCTTATTCTCTGAATATAGATATGGAGATATAGATATATATTCCTGTATATGATGTTTCATCTGTATGTATACACACACACACTTTTTTTTTTTTTTTGACTCTGTAAGGACAGTTTAAGTTTTTGCAAAAATTTTTTTTAAGAATTTTTATTTATTTATTCATGAGAGACAGAGAGAGAGAGGCAGAGACACAGGCAGAGGGAGAAGCAAGCCCCATGCCGGGAGCCCAATGTGGGACTTGATCCAAGGTCTCCAGGATCACACCCTGGGCTGAAGGCAGTGCTAAACCGCTGAGCCACCGGGGCTGCCCAGTTTTTGGAAATTTTCTTCTGATTTCTACACTGTTTTTGTTTTCTCTGAGTTTCTTTTTTTGTTTTAGACTCTTCCATGTTAGAAGCTACCTTTAATATCTGGTTATCCTTGGCTATTCATTCATTTCTAAGACTGAAGCACAAAAAACTAATTTGAAAGCTACAGGAGGGAAAGGACTATTGAATGAGGGCTTCTCTCTAGTCTGAAAAGGAATGAGCCCTGCATTTTCCTTTTTTTTTTTTTTTTTTAGATTTTATCTATTTATTCATAAGACACACACAGGGAGGGGCAGAGGCACAGGCAGGGGGAGAAGCAGGCTCCCTGTGGAGAGCCCGACCCCAGGACCCCAGGATCACAACCTGTGCCAAAGGCAGATGCTAACTGCTGAGCCACCCGGGTGCCCCGAGCCCAGCATTTTCATTGGCAAATTTCCTGATCCTCCAACGTATCCATAGTTTTTTCTCTTGGACTCTCAGTTTTCCTAGAGAGAATCCTCCACCCACCAGGGTCTGCAAACTGAGGAGTAAAGGAATGTCATGGTTTAATGTGCAGACTTGCCTGTAGATTTCCTAGTCTTCTAACTCAGTAATTGCCCTTCTGTTTTCCAGCTTCCAGGATTTTGTTAACTGTTATTGTCTTTGTCCTTATGGATCTCTGTATTGTTTTATTCCTTTGCTATCATTTCAGTTGCTACAAAGAGCAATAAATATTTAATTTACTATATTTCTGGGAAGGTTATTTAGCCTCTCTGCTGTTCAGTTTACCCATCTAACAAATGGGGAGAAAAACAGCCCTTACCTCACAGAACTGGTGTTAAGATGAAGTCAGAGGGCAGCCCAGGTGGCTCAGTGGTTTAGTGCCGCCTCCAGCCCAGGGTGTGATCCTGGAGTCCCTAGATCAAGTCCCACGTCGGGCTCCCTGCATGGAGCCTGCTTCTCCCTCTGCCTGTGTCTCTGCCTCTCTCTGTGTGTCTCTCATGAATAAATAAATAGAATCCTAAAAAAAAGAGATGAAGTCAGAAACTTGGGGTACCTGTGTGGCTCCATTGGTTGAGCGTCCGACTCTTGATTTTGGCTCAGGTCATGATCTCAGGGTATGGGATTGAGCCCCGCATCAGGCTCCCTGGAGCCTGCTTCTCCCTCTCCCTCTGCCTCTCCCCTGCTTGTGCTTCTCTCTCTCTCTTTCTCTCAAATGAATAAATAGAATCTTTTAAAAAATGTATTGGCTCTAATCTTATCTAAAGTAGTAATAAATTATAAGTTTACATAAGTGTGTACAAGTAATTACACAAGTGTGAAGTATCATCTCACCTGAGTCGAACCTGTCATTCACTGAGAGGGTCAAAAATTAAAACAGCCTTTACACTTCTCTCTCTCTGAGGTAAAATGTTATCCATTTTAAGGAAGTAGAGGGAAAAAATGATGTCCTTGGCTTAATATCAAGATTTATTTTTTTAAAGTATAACAGTCAGAACACATGCTTTTCATGAAAGCTGAAGTGAGTCTCAAAGTCAGTATAAATCTTATGCCAATGAAATTGTCACTCATTTAACTTTTTGAGCGCATAAACTGTTTTAATCAGTTATTTTTCTGCTGTATCTGAATTCAGTAAACTTGAAATATAGTTAACTGTAATTAATTGCCTTGGTCAAATTGCTTCTTTCATTTTATCAACAAACATTTATTAATTAAGCACTTACTATATAAACTGGTCCCTGAGCTTTTTGCCTGTATCAAAACACACCAATATGCAAACAGGAAAAAAAAAAAAAAAAGCAAACAGGCAATGTGAAAAAGGTATAAGAGATCTCACGGGGTCTCATCTGCCCCCTGAGAGGGCTGGACCAGGTGAACCCGCCACTCAGATCTAAAATGTCGTTGTATCATTTTATACACATCACTGTTTGTTAAGCTCTGACTCAAGTTTGTGATTCATTTCCAGAAGTGCTTGTTAGTACATATGAGCCAAAACACACATATTAAAGATGCAGTTTGTGGAGCACTATATTAAATAAATTATCCAAGGTTAGTGATACCCAGCCCAATGCAAAGAACAAGTAACTGGATCTTTAAATTCTTGACCCGCCCAAGAAGTATTTTACCACAGTGGTATTCCTTTAAGTGTCCAAGTTTGGACAGCTGTGTTCAGTCTGAATCATCGAATAAACCAGAGGCAAGCAGAAAAGTGACTGAAGATATAGAAAGCTTGGTACCCCAAACACCCTCCTGCCCCCAGTGACTCTATTCAAGGAAAAAAAATAAGTAAAGTTCATTTTAGAGTTCTTAGAAAAAGCTTAACATTTATGAAGAATCAATCTGACTTTCTAACTACATCTCATTTTTGCTTTGATGGATCAAGGTAATTCTCAATTAAGCTTAGGGTCCCAGCTAAGAATTTTACTTGATGCTTGCTCTCTGATGTGGGTAAGTATCTGGTGATCTCAGAATTATGTTACTTTATTTTTTTAAACTTTTATTTATTTATTTGACAGAGAGTACAAGCAGAGGGAGAGGGAGAAGCAGGCTCCCCTCCGAGCAAGGTGCCCAATGTAGGGCTTGATCCGAGGACCCTGGGATCATGACCTGAGCTGAAGGCAGACGCTTAACTGACTGAGCCACCCAGGCGCCCCAGAATTATGTTACTTTAGATTCAGATCACACAAGTTGGAGGTCTAGATTCTAATTAATAAAAAGGCAAAATATAAATAAAGGATATTAGATGGAAAATTTCTTGAGGGCAAAAAGTTACCTTTGTGTGGCCCAATATAAGTGAACTTTTGGAAACTTTGAGTATTGTTCTTAAAGCAAATTTATAAACAAATCATTCTTCCACACAAATAAGTCCCTTCCATACGACTCTTTGCTCATGTACTACTTTTTATCTTCTATGTAGGTAGGTCACAGATGTTAATTTTATCTCCCCGTAACTTAATTTTTGCAACCAGGTCTCCATTTTCACACTCATTACAGGGTCTACCACAACCCTGGGCACACAATAAGGACTTGACTCAGGCAGACAGATTATGTGATTAACACACATATTGATGGCACACATCCTCTGCTCTACAGCAGGCCTGGCCAAGTGGGACCCAGCAAATCCTGCTTCCCCCGGCATGGCAGCAGTTGACCGGAGTGGCCACCCACACATCCGTGCAGCACGCAACTGTGATTCCCGAGACCATGGCAGGCACCCAGCAGTTGGCTGACTGGAGGTAAGCAGCAAAGTAGGTATGTCTGGGATGGGAGGCATGTCCGCTGCTCATCCAGAGAGCTGCCGGGCTAGCCTGTACTGTGAATTCTGTGGTTTGTTGAGAACTTTTTAAATTAAAAAGATTATGTGGAATATGACTGCAGTGTAATGGGAGTTAATTTTTAAATAAATGTACCAGGATATTAAGAAAATCAGCATCATTACTTTATGGTCAGTTGCCATTTTCAACCATAAATTCAGTTACATCGTTTGATCACCAGTGTAATTCATGGACTTGCCTCTGGATGATTTTTGGTTTGTGTCTCAGAATTAAATTCCACTCCCAAAAAAACAAAGATGTGTCAGCAGTTAAAGACTGCAGACGGGAGTTCCTGAGGCTCCTAAGCAATTCTAGAAGGTGTTCTCAAAGTGTTTTGAGACATGGGCACACTGGAATTGTATCTGACCTGTCAGGGGAAAGCTTGACAGAATGGGGCTTACTTGGAAGGGTAAACTATCACATGTTTGCTGCATGTGTCTCTTCGGTGAATAGTCATATCTGAGAGCTCAAAGTCCTTTTTCCACAGACCCCAGAGGCCTGCGGCTGACAGCTACCAGTACACCACACCCCCTGTATCTGTTTCCAGCACCCCACCGTCCTACTCACTGACTTTCTCACCAACACCTTGCACCTTTGTTTCTATGGCCACTTTGCACTTTTCCTTGTTCTCTCCACCATACCATTCCAGCACCATCACTGTGCCTCCTTCACCAGCTTCCCATGACCCTCCAGGCTCTCTCCATACAAACATCAGGGCATCCCCCCATCTTTTGACAGTCTCCATACCCAACCACGGAGCCTCCCTGAAGTTCTTTTTTTGTCTAGAAGGCTATTGTGAATGAAGAGCTCTCTGTAAAAACGAAGGGGGGGTGGAGAGAGAAGCCTTCCCAGTCAGGCTTCAAATGCAGCTCCCTCTAGTCCTCCATTTAATCTCCTGACACAGGCTCTCTCCTGCAGCACCACTCACTTCCCACTGACAACACCCACCACGTCCACCCCCACTCATTGGAAGCTCTTTCAAAGAAGGTAAAACCGGGTTCAATTCTGGCTCTGTATGACCTGGGTCAAGTTGCTTAACCTCTATGAATCTCAGTATCTCCCTCAGTAAAGTGGGGAGAATCCTATCTCACGGAATTGCTGGGAAGTTTAAATAAAGATAGAATACAAAGCAGGTGACCTGTATCTCACCTGTATTATATTGGCACCTGGTACATGACGGGCAATAAATCATCAGTTCTCTTCCCTTCCCCCATTCACATGGGCTCATGCTGGGTGAGGCTGCCTTTCCTCCCCAGCTCACTAGGAACAGCAACCAAGTGGATACCGATCCAACCACTGTTTTTCTCACCCCCTTTTCTCCTAAAAGACCACACGTACATCCTATGCTACTTTTTCCCCTTGTCTTTCAACATTTATATAGCTCACTTAATTCCAGCAAAACTCACCTACTCACACAGATTTTCCTATTCCTCCTCCCTCCTTAGCTCTTACCTGGTTACCACAGGAGAAACGCTTAAAGCCAACTTTCTTTGCAGTCTCTTCTCCATTTCATGCATGGGCCAAAGAACATCCATAATCATGGCTAATAAACAAAAGAGAAGTACTGATGCTAGACTTACATCAAAAGAATGCCATGTCTGGAGAAGAAACAGCAACTGCAAAGCAGCTGTAACAACAGTTTCTAAATGCTAATGTCCAAAAGACAGTATCAAAATCTTGACAAAAGTGGCTACCTACTTTTTTTTTTCCTTTCATCTTTCCCTCAACTTGCAATGATGAATTTCATAATATTTTCTAAATGCAAAGAAATTCTCCTTTAACTTTTTAATTTTATTATGAGCTCAGTGGGCTCTCATGGCCAAGTCTCTGAATTAATCGATTACCACTTTTAATATTTCTGTGGGAAAACAAGCCTTTGAGCTCCACCACAACCCAGATCCTAAAACTTGGAAAGAGAACCCACTTTGAGGATAATGGCTGCCAGTAGGACTTCTATCACCATGCGTCTGACTCTTTATTAATTTTGACTTAGTACCAAATTCTATACACGTCTAGTCAACCTTCAGGTTAATCTGTCCATCCAGCAAGCATGTAATTAACTGATCAGCTGCTACATGCCTGAGCCTCGTGCGAGCCACGGAAAGAATTCAAAAGAATGTCAACATTTCCAAACAGCAGAAACATTACAACGCCTAGATTTCAAGGGTTTGTTTTTTTTTTGTTTTAAACATAAGCTATGAATTTCTCACTTACAAAATGGCATTGCCACAGACACCCTACGTCACAGAGCGCAAGAACCCATTAAAGGCACTTGTAGGTTTAAAATAAAATGCACAGGTCACCTGGTTGGGGACCTTGAAAGGTGGAGGGAGGAGTATTTGTCTCCTCTCCCCAGAACGTAAGCTGAACTCGCAGCTTGCATTCTTCCCAGTTGCAGTGCCCTCCTCCTCACTCACCGACTGTGCTCCTGCGAACTCCTTCAGAGCAGCCCCTAAACCACCTGACGAGCTCATCTCTTCAACCCCATGAGCTCGTGAGGACCGGCTTTTTTTTTTTTTAATGGCTTTTAATTGGGGAGGGGGGGACTTTCATCTTTTAAAAAAGCCGCATATGTTTCAAACCAATAAAAGAGCCTTGTTTTCCCGCCTCCCACTCAGGAACACGCACGCTCACGGCAGCCATTACAATCCCATCATGCAGCAGCCCGCGCTGTTGACTGGTCATGTGACCCTCCCCGCCGCCCAGCCCTTGAATGTGGGCGTGGCCCACGTGATGCGGCAGCAGCCAACCAGCACCACCTCCTCCCGGAAGAGCAAGCAGCACCAGTCCTCTGCCAGGTGGGTGGTGAGCGGCGGCCTCCTCTGGGGCGCGAAGCCCCGGCGCTCGGGAGCCTCCGCACGGCCGCTGCGTCCCAGGCACGAGACAGGCAGCGGCCCGCAGAATGTGCCCGGCCGCCGCCGACGGGCTGGGGCTCGAAGGAGGCCCTCACCTCGCTCGGCTGCCCTGCCCTGCCCTGCCCTGCCGCACCACCGGGGAGGGCCGGGACTGCGGGCTCAGCGACTGGCTCTGAAGCCGTTCCTGCCTTTTCTTTTCTTTCTTTCTTTTTTTTTTTTTTTAAGATTTGTATTTATTTATTCATGAGACACACAGAGAGAGAGAGAGGCAGACACAGGCCGAGGGAGAAGCAGGCTCCACGCAGGGAGCCCGACGTGGGACTCGATCCTGGGTCTCCAGGATCACGCCCTGGGCTGAAGGTGGCGCTAAACCGCTGAGCCACCTGGGCCGCCCGTTCGTGTCGTTTCACTTCTGTAAGAAAAAAAAAAAAAAAAAACAGACTCGCCTCTGAAGTTGCACTTTGGAAATCATAATAATGTTATTTTTTAAAACGGGAGAGAAATAGGCTTTCTTTGAATTCGAAGGTCAGAAATATGACTCATTTAGCTGCTGCTTCAAGTAGACGCAATAATTGCGGTTAATCCAAGACATTACCTCCAGAATAATCTCTCTGGTTCCATTTCAATCCAGTCTCATCACAATGAACTCTTAAAAATCAAGACCGAGGGAGGCCTTGTGGGGCTCAGCAGGTGAGCGGCTGCCTTCGGCCCAGGGCGTGATCCCCAGTGTCCCGGGATCGAGTCCCACGTCGGGCTCCCCACAGGGACCCTGCTTCTCCTTCTGCCTGTGTCTCTGCCTCTCTCTCTCTGTGTCTTTCATGAATAAATAAATAAAATCTTTTTTTAAAAAATCAAGACAAGAAAAAGGCCACATACTGCATGAGCCCATTTATATGGCATTTTGGAAAAGGCAAGACTAGATCAGGAGTTGCCAGGGACTACGGGGGTGGGGGGGAAACAGTGGAAGGGAAGGAGCATCAGGGATCTCTCAGGGTGATGACAAAGTTCTCTGGATTGGCAGGAGCTACAAGTACATTTGTCAAAGCTCATCAAACATTTCCAAAGGGCGACTTTTATTATGTGTGAATTATACCTCAATAAGCTTGATTATTACAAAAAACAAGAGAGCTCCAAATTAAAAAAAAAAAAAAATTGTGATCAAGATTGCGTAGCTGCAGAATTGCTCCTCTGTTTTTCTCCAGAGTCACTGACCTGGAAGCACTTAATTGCTTATTTGGAATAGGTTAATCAAAGTAAAAAAGTCCAGGATATAAACTGTCTAGTGATTTTTGGTTTCCTACTTCCTCATCCAACCCGGTGCCAAAAACAAGGCTTGCCCTTTTTTTTTTTTTTTTTTTTTCATTCTCTTTTGAAGATTAACCCAAGAGTTGACTTCCTTTGAGTTGTCATTCTTCTTCAAGATTCTTTATTTGGGTGTTTCTGACAACTCAGGGAAATTCATCTCAGATCTGTGGCAGCCCTGTGACAACACACCCATGTCATTATTAGATTGGGTGGCGACAGAGGCCACCATCTTAAAACCCTTTGCTCTGTCCTGGCCAACTGTGTGGGTGATCACACAATACCAGTCTGACCCTGGGCTGAGTTTCGGCATCCTCATGGCTCACTTTGTCAAGTAGGGGCAGTAAGAACGCTTAGCCTCCCAACCTGTTGACAAGTCCTTCCCTCTTGCCTGCTCACCCCCCCCCCCCCCAGCTGGCTTTATGAAGGCTTATTGCCAGTGCATTTCAAGATCAACATAATTATACAGAAAGTTTTGTATTTGCCTATTTTTAAGACCAATGCCTTAAGGAAAACAGAAGGTTCTCCCTTGTTGGGTGGTGCACCCAGGCACACTTTGCTTCAACAACAGCAAGTGGAGATACTTTAACTGCTGAAGTGGTGAAAACATCATCTCAAAGTTGCAACATGGTAACAATAATAAATTTACAGGTTTATGCTAAGTGCAAACAGTGGAACAATCTTATCAGTAAAACTTATTGTGGGGTGCCTTGGTGGCCCAGTTGTGTGGGGCATCTGCCTTGGGCTCGGGTGGTTGTCCTGAGGTCCTGAGATCGAGCCCCACATTGGGCTCCCTGCTCAATGGGGAGCCTGCTCCTTCCTCTCACTTGTGCTCTCTCTCGTTCTTTCTCTCTCTCTCTCTTAAATGAATAAATAAAATCTTAAGAAAAAAATCTTGCCAGCCCCCAGAAAGGCACAAGCAACATACCTGACACCAGCTAGATAGAGAATTAAATAAAGCTACAGAATTATTCTCATCTTCCTGCTTTCTTTTTAGCTAGAAAGTGCTAGAATCTCCAAGGACACATAAGAGTCTTAAAAGTTTTGTTAGGCTCTCATGGTACAGATACAACCAAGGTCAGCAAGAGTTGGTGGGGAGGGAGAAAGGTAGGTATTTTTTTCCCTTAAGTTACCAGAAACTACGCTTACTAATTTGATAAGGGGTCTCGAGTCGATCAAAATCAAGATTAAAAGTTCCCTGTTTACGCCTTTTCCTCTTGCATTTTGCCCACTTTTTCCGTTACAGTTCAGACAGACTGGTAAACTTCCTATGAGGCTCAGATGTCAAAGACATGAGTGTTGTAGTTTCATAAGTGGCAGAACAGCCATCAGCAAGGAAACCAAAGCTTTATGTGGCAAATAACGCTTCCTTCTTTCAAGTCCCTTCAAAACAAGACCCATGTACTTTTGGAGAATGACAGGGCAGAGCTCAGGAAGTCAGACCTTGACCCTGAGATGGGGGGGGGGCGGGGCGGCAACCCTGAGACCCTGTGCACTGCACCTGCTCCCACAGCCCGATCCTGGATACATGCCCTCTCCCTCTCCCGAGACCCCTGGCTGCTCCCTTTCTCCTGCTGGGAATAGGCACATGGCACTAGACCAGAGGCCAGGGGAAGCCAGGTCGCTGTCGCCATCTGTGTAGCAAGTAGCTGAAAGAAAGAGCTCAAGAGGCAGCCATTTCTGCAGTTACAGAAAACATCTGAATGTTCTGAACTTCTTTTTTTAAGATTTTATTTATTTGAGAGACAGCACAAGAGAGAAAGCACACAAGCAGGTGGAGGGGCAAAGGGAGAGGGAGAAGCAGACTCCCCTCCCCCCCAGCAGAGAGCCCAAAGCAGGGCTGCATCCCAGTTCCCCAGGATCATGACCTGAGCCAAAGGCAGACGCTGAACCTACCAAGCCCCCCCACCAGGCACCCCCTGAACTTCTAACTTTTTAATGGAGATTTGGCAAAGCTGGTGTTTCTAGACAGTTGGGCTCCTTGGGAGGAGGTGCGGGGCCTCCACAAGCGTGTGTGCCTGTGTCGTTACAGAAACGTCTCCACCTGTGAGGTGTCCTCCTCACAGGCCATCAGCTCCCCTCAGCGGTCCAAGCGCGTCAAGGAGAACACGCCTCCCCGCTGCGCCCTGGTGCACAGCAGCCCGGCCTGCAGCTCCTCCGTCACGTGCGGGTGGGGCGACGGGGCCTCCAGCACCACCAGGGAGCGGCAGCGGCAGACGATTGTCATTCCTGACACCCCCAGCCCCACGGTCAGCGTCATCACCATCAGCAGCGACACGGACGAGGAGGAGGAACAGAAGCATGCCCCCACCAGGTGAGGCCGTGCCACCTTGAGACTGCAGGAAGGGGCAGGACAGGGGGGCACACTGTGCCGCTGGCTTACACACACAGTGCTCCATGGATCTGGACACAACGATCTCTCTCCCTCTCTCCTGGCCTCTACTTTTTGGTTTTGCCATGTCGTAGAGTCCTAGAGTGATTTCAAGAGAATATCAGACCGATTTTCCATAATTGTTCAATGCCAAAATAATTTTGAATCACTTTGGTTTTGAAAAACACTTATAGTCTCTATACATTTGGGGGATGAGACCAGTTGTATGCAGTGCCAATGTATCTCAACTCCTGTAAGCTTAAAAATCTCTGCCGTGGGCTGTTGAATTTTTTCCCAGTTGGTCAGGATATTTCTCTAGCATTGCCTTGGCTCTCAGAATTCGAAATAATTGTCCAATTAATCAGAAATTTCTCTGTGTCTGATTAACCCAATCTTTCAAACTGCCAGTTGGCTCTTCACTCAGAGAGCATTACTGTTTATTCCAAAGTAGCAAGAACTCATTTTACGCTGTGTATGCTTCCTGGGAAGAGGAAAGGAATATTTATTGTATTTGCAAGACTATTAACCCTGGCACCAAAGCCTGTTGTCCTGCATTTCCCAGCCAGACCTGAATAGAGTGCGGTTTGTACTTGGGCTGCCTGATGAGCCCCTGGACCATGCCCTTCTGGAACAGTCAGTCCCCTGGCCTTCTGCACCCCGAGGGGCCCTGGGGCCTTGTAGATCCCAAAGCCTCAGAACCCCATCTCCAGCCTGCTGGCCTCTCCGACTGGGACCAAGAGTCAGGGAAGGTGGGGGAGGCCCACCACTGCTGAGCCCAGCGCTAGCGGCCTGCACACAGACCGCGACTAGGCATAGCTTTATCATTCACAATTAGGCCTCAATGATTAATTCCTGATTGGATACAATGTCACTAATTAGTAATCACAAATCTTCTTGATTAAATAATAAATTCTTACACTTGAAATCATTACTCAATGTACAGATAGGCTAATTAAAACACTTTCCCTATAGCTATTCCTGCCTGGGCTATCCCCTCCCCATCTTTATAATGAACTCAGTATTTTGCTTATTTTCCATGAGAGAACTAGTATATGTCTCATTCCAGTGTCCCCTGTCCTTGTTTGATGTCTCAGCCCTGGTCCTCAGTGCATCTCAGAAGAGGATGTTTTAGAGCCATTCTGGTCCTGCCATCATTCATGCCAGAGGGGCCATGGCACTGGGGACACCAGACACAGTTCCTCACTCCCCACCTACCTGTGCTGGGACTGGCATCTCCCTATTTTTGATAACAACCCCAAGTTGAGTGAATACTCCATCCTCACCATCACGCCATGCTCCCCAGCCCAGGAATATTGTGGGCTCGGGTGGTCCCATCCCAAAGAGAAAGGCTTCTCTAAGCCCAGAGCAGCCGGTCCACATGTTTCTAACACTAGCCATAAAACAGGCCAGGCAGCCCCACACAGCCCTTTGCTACAGCTGGGGAAAAGAAAAAGCAATTTAAAAATCTGACAATCAACTAGATTGGCCCTAGCGTTTTTTAAGTATGAGATTTGAATTGACACAGAACCTCAACATATGTGCTCAGAAGAGAACTGAATACTGTGTCTGAGGAAGAAGAAAGAGGATGAGAGAGTGATCTCTCCACCAGGCACACGGCTGCCAGGGCCGAACACACACTGTTTCTGCGGCCATCCCCACAGCCCCAGAGAGAAACCAAACTGAAATTCTTAGCAGCAGGGGAGGGCAGGGAGCAAGTCAAGGGGCAGGTGCACATTGAGGAACCACCACCAATAGTGACACGGGCTGCTGAGGACCAGAGCTTCATAAGATGAAAAATGCAGAGGCCCACCTGAGATGTTACACCGAACAGGAGAACTGTAAATTGAAGCCAGAGAGTAATCATGAAGGGCTCCAGCTGTCTGGTTGTGACAGGAAACTCACAGAGAGAGATGGTCACGTTTTCTGGAGAGACCGAATGACTGTTGCCTTAAAAAATGTTTTAAGATCCAAGAAGACAGGAAAGCGTACTTGAGTCTGAGCAGGATAAAACAGAACCCCGTAGCTGTTTTATTTGTAGAGAAACCACTGTATAATGTGATCATGTTATCGTGACTACATTTTGGAGAGAAAAACGGGGAGGAAATATAATTACTTGTTCTTAAAAATCAGAATTATCATAAAATTCAACACAGTAAATATTTACTGGACCTGCGAGTGTGAGATAGGATGCTAGGAATGCAAGTGTTACATAAATAAGGTAGACAGTCTCCGTCCTTGGGAGGTTTGCAGGGTAGTAAGTGAGATACGACACATACAAATCATCACCCAAAATGGAATATCAGCCCCGTAATAACTAGCAGAGTACTGTGGATTTTCAAAGGGAAAGTAGCTTAAGGAAAGAGAAGGGAAGAAGGGATTTTCTAAGGTCAAAGGGCCAAAGGGTGTAGATAAGTAAGCAAGGGGGTGAAACTGCCAATTCCAGTGAGGCAGGTGGTGGAGCGGAGCCTCAGAGGTAGGCTGGTAGGACCAGGAGCACAGATGGGCAGCTGATCAAAGTGAGAGTGGGAGGCAAGGCTGACAGGGATTCCAGAATAGAAAGAGGATCTGAGGGTCTCCCCTTCAGTGCAGGTGGTCAGCTTCAGGAGATACTGAGGAGCTCACAGGAAAGCATCCATCCTGGGAAAACAAGGATGTACCCCCAAGTGCAGCCTATCGGGGAGCCGCTGGACCTCCATCCAGCTGGAAGCTTTTCTAGCCTGTCAGTGTTCCCATTTGAACAAGCAAGACTTCCCTGCTTGTCCCAAACCTGATTTCTCCTGCACTGTGTCCATCTTGATTCTGATCTGCTGTGTTCCCAACCTCATTTCCTATTTGCTGTTCACCTCAGGACTAGCACCCTGACTCTGTCGAAAATGCTGACTGTTTGCCCTAACATGAGGCAGCCTTAGCACAGCAAGTCAAGAGTGAAGGGGGCGATGACACTACAGGGATAGTGATCGTGGCATCACATAGCAGTGCCTGCACGCCAATGTCTTTTAGAGCCAGCGTGAGATAAATTATGGCATCCTCACAATGTTAGACCTGATTGAGGGTGTCACTAAATCTCTGGGACCAGATGACAGTGCCTAGAATTTTTAGACAAATGCCAAAGCAAAATTATTTCTCTTGACCCCCAATACTTGGCACCGTTAGTTGCCAGAGCAGAAGGATGGTCAGCAGTTCCTACTTACGAGGAAGACCCCAAAGCAAGAGAGGCCAGGCTGGGAGAGAGCAGATGAAAGGGGACCCCTCCCCTTTAGAACACTAAGTGTTCTCATTTGCACTGTCCCATGCATCATTTGATGGGATGTACAAGGCAAGTGGTTCCACTCCCATTTGATAGGTGAGGAAGCTAAGACCCAGGAAAGGTGAGTGACTCGCCCTAATTGATGAAGATTCTAAATAGGAGAATCGGGAATCCGCTCCCATGCTGTTGAAAACACAGCAGTCTCGATTATTAGCAAAAACAACTGATTTCTCTTCAGTCATTAATTCGACAGATGTAAACTGTGGCCTGCCCCCTCCTCCAACCACCTCCATGTTCCCCCACGGTCACGCCCACTGTGTGCAGGGCACCAGGCCAAGGCTGTGGGGAATCCACAGTATGTTCACGAGTCCTGACCAGGTGCCATGCGTTGGTCAGAGTGCCGAAGCTCTAGCAGCAAGAAGGGCAGAGGTCAGCTCTTCTGATTCTTCGAGAAAGTATTTTAAAATGAGGAGGCCAACACAGCCCAGCAACTTGCTTTTTCTCAGTGAGTTGCTGTTGGAATAGGGGACCCTGTGGCTATGGTTAGAGAATTTATCTAAAGATAGAAAACCCAAACTGGTATTTTTCTGGGTCCCCCAGGATGAAGTAGTAGAACCAGTCTGATTTTAAACATTTATAAATGATTTTGATGAGAGCAGCATCCGACTGTCTATATGTGCTGAATAAGCCATCTTCTCTCCCTTGAAATCTCTGTGGACAAAGTTTATTGGTGCATGTCTTATTCAGACCCTCTGCTAACCTTGCCTTGGTCTGAAACTGTCCTTTCAAGGCCGTACCACACAACCTCCGGTCATGAGGGTAATTTTTAAAGTGTGTCGCTAAAGTGGCTCACTTCAGCCAATCAACTAGAAACTATTTCGTCCAGTCTCCTTATTCGCTCATTTGTTCATTCATTTAATTATCTGGATATTTCTGGTAGCCAGGTTTTCTTTTCCTGTGGTCATCGGGGCACTGTTCCTTTCAGCATCACTTTGTGTGTGTGAGCAGCGGCTCCAGAGTACGACAACCAATGTTACCAAGACAAAAACTTGAAGAAAGTTGATGCATTTGCATCCCCCAGTATTTTGAAGAAGGATCATTCTTAAAATAGTTTTATAAAAACTAGTTGACCCAAAATGTTGTTCTTTATACTAAATTGAACATCTAGAGCAATTACTCTATTTAAAAGGCACAGTCGGGAAACTGAGAAACTGCTCCACAAAAGGCTTTGGCCTGGAAAACTAACATCTGCTTAACAGAGAGCAACACACACACTCATTTATTTATTTTTTTTTTATTTTTATTTTTTTTATTTATTTGTGATAGTCACAGAGAGAGAGAGAGAGAGAATGAGGCAGAGACACAGGCAGAGGAAGAAGCAGGCTCCATGCACCGGGAGCCTGATGTGGGATTCGATCCCGGGTCTCCAGGATCGCGCCCTGGGCCAAAGGCAGGCGCCAAACCGCTGCGCCACCCAGGGATCCCCACACACACTCATTTATTATTACACAGGCAGAGTCAACTCAAAGCGGACCCCGTGTCCATGGCCACCTGCAACCCACTGCATCACTCCTTTCCTCCTCCTCCTGCTTCATAAGCGGGAGTGAAGAAACAGGAACCCAACACACAGTATCATTTGAAGGGCTTTGTAGTTTTGCAGTGTTGACTTGTCAGATATCCCAAGGTTGAAGGAGAGAGTTCAATCATCTGACTCCTCTCAGGAGATGGGAGGATGTTTTGTCAAAGTGGACTTCACCGCATCCTCTTCATCTCCTTTTGTTCCTTCAAAACACCCCTGCAGGTTGAGTAGTGTGGTTAAGGGCCGCATTTTACGAAAGGGCTGCATTTTGAAGAAGCAACACCACACCTGACTATCCCCAGCAGCCTGTCCTGACACTTCAGCACATTACAGAGCCCTCACTGACAAGTCACAACTTCCCTAGGGCAGGGGGAGGAGGCGGAGCGCAAATGGCTAGCTACCACAGGTCAGAGCCATGCTCAGTGGCCAGATCACTGAAGGAAGTGGAAGGACATTGAATACCTACTCCTGCTGTGTGTAGGGGACTGGGCCCATGGCTCCTTCCACTCCTTGCTTCTGATTTCTCTAGAAGATGGTCATGTGCGAAAATCTTCCCAGTGATATGTACATGTGTGCATGTGCATTGAGAGAGGCATACACATAGATATCAATGTGTGGATAATATAACTTGAATGTATGCACCAAATTTAAATTGTAGATTTTTTTTGTTCTCCCTAATGACTCTAAATTGAGAGCTGTGTGATACATGGGAAGGAGCACATTGGCCTGGAGACATTGGCTTCTGGCCCCTCTGCTCACAAAGTGCACTCAGCCAAGTATCTCTAATTGGGTGGAGGGGGATGGGAACAGGACAGCAACCCATACACATCCCCTTGAAGGTGGCCGGGTCAGCAGCTCTCATCTCCATCAGCTGAGATAGTTGCCCCTGCGAACAGCCCCGTGCCCCATGCTTAGAAAAGACCACTGTCATTGGGACCAGAGGAGGAGCACAGTTGATTTACATTTTCAGTGCTTGTGAGTAGGAGGGGGGAGGATAAAAGATAAAGTATGCATAGTGACTAAGTGAGTGCAAGCCCAGGTTAATTTAACAGCAAAAAACCTAATAACCTGACTACAAAGTGGGCTAAGGACCTAAATAGATATTTCTTAAAAGAAGACTCTAAGTGGCCAACAGCTATATGAAAAAATGCTCAGCATCACTAATGATCGGGGAAACAAATAAAAACCACAATATCCCCTTACACCTGTCAGAATGGCTGTTAGCAAAAGAACAAAAGAAGGTGTGGATGAGAATACAGGGAAGGTCAAGTCCTTGCACACTCTTGGTGGAAATGAAATGCAAACTGGTGCAGCTACTCTGGGAAACAGTATGGAGTTTCCTCAGAAAAATTAACTATAGAGCTATCATTGATCTAGCAATTCACTTCTGAGAATTTATCCAAAAGACCAAAATCAGGACCTCGAGGCGATAACTATACATCCATGTTCATCACAGCATTATTCACAATAGCCAAGATGTGGAAACAACCTACGTGTCCATCAAATGAGTGCACAGACAAATGGGTAAAGAAAATGCAGCATGTACACACGGTGGAATTCTAGTCAGCCTTAAAAAAAAGAGGGAAATTCTGCAATATGCAAAAAAAAAAAACCTCTTAACAAGAGGCTTCTAAAATAGTCAAGTTCATAGAATCAAGCAGTGGGATCTCTCTTGCCGTCCGCTTGAATTAGGCAACACTTAGAGCCTAGTCAACAGCACTGTATTGTATGCTGAAAATTTTAAGAGGGTAGATCTCCAGTTAAGTACTCATGCAGTCAGTATATTACAACATTCTTTACAGTCTTGCAGTGGGGAGCAGGGGGACAGTGCAGAGCCCTTCGACCAGTAGTCGTACATCCAACAAATGTTACCTGCGGTTATTAATCAGTGTTTGCAGCAAGAGAAGAGTGGTGTTTCTCATGCACAGCATTGACTGGAAATCAGGGCAGTGAAGTAAGTCATGTAAAGTTTATTGGTAGAGATGAGTTTTGACCCCGGTCTCGAAGGTTGAAGCTGACTGAGATTGACAACTAGAAATCAGCGACACATTCCAGGTAGGGCCCCACAGGGCAGGAGTCACAGGCTTGTGTCCGCTCCTCCGGCAGGGCTTCCTCCACTGGGGCTGATTTCTCTACTTCCAAGCTCCTTATTTCTTTCCATCATTTTAAAATGATGAAAATCAGCTATCGCCAGGACAACACAAAGCAATTTGTGAACTCTGGAAGCTTTGTTCTTTATTCAGAAGTGATGTTCTGGCCGAGGACACTTGAGGAAATATTTCTCATTCTGCTCCTCTCTCTCAGTTCCATTAACCAATTATTAATGAGATTGATAAACTATCAATAATAATTAGACACTGTAGTGGAATGAATCCCAGTAGAATCAGTACATATGAGCCTAAAGAACCCAGAGCGGTAATGTCAAATGTATGCTCATTTTCAAAGTGACTCATTTAACAGCTTCCCATTTGTTCTCGAATCTGCATAGTATATTCGGGTAGAGCACAGAGATGTTTTTAACAGCAGAAGAGATTAAAAACAGAGCTATCAGATTAATTCACCTTTTCCAAGCCTGTCACGAGCAAATCCAAAGAGGTAGGTAAATTAGCCCTGGACTATGTTATACCTATTTGCTCATTAGGCATAATGAGCTCTGAAAACAAAGGAATGGGACCCATGAGCTGTTTTATAGAGATTTTATCCCACACTCGTTGATAGATATTAAGATACTGACATGCAGGATCCTCAGCCTCTGTAGAAAGGCTCACTACCTGTTGGGTTTCCAGCAGGAGATGGCCCTAAATTCTCACAGGTCATCCAGACTAAACTATCAACTCTTGAAAGATTCTTGCCAACAAGCCATCCTTTGGTGACAAGAAGCTCACTGGTTCATGAAGCGGCCCCATTGTGTGTTTAAATTCTTACTCCTACTGAGCTGAAGCTTCTCCACAATTTCCAAATTTGAATTTTATTACAGCTTGGCTATGTGTCCATGTGTCTGTTTAATTTGCTCATTTTTGAAACAACTTGGAACACAAGGAAGATCTGGCCAGCAGGAATTGGCCAGGTCTGGGTCTACATGTAAGGCACACTTACTATAGACATCTATTTCCTCTCCAAATTAGGAGTAAACCAAATCTTATTTTAAATGTCTTTAATAGTGAGTCTTTAGGGGACCCTCGCAGTGGATCCTTTCATGCCACTCTTCCCCAATAGATGTCAGAGCAGGTTGGAAGTGGAGGGACGTTTAGGGTCACACTAATATCTAGGCCACTGGCCAGGGTCACACCAGTGAATGGACAGTAGAGCCAGGACCAGAACACCAGCTCCCAGGACTGGGGTTGGAAGCCAGCCTCTGTTCTTCATGCGCGCTTGCAGCAGAACACACCTGTGTTTGGTAAGATGACCTGCTAAGCCACTGTGTATGTGGGTTAATTATGCAGACCTGGCTATGACCTATGACAGAAGCCGAGAGTGAAGGACAGGCATCACATCTCCCTGCAGCCCCTACAGAACTGGACGCCGTACAGAGTTACAGCCTCCAGGGCCTTTTCCCCAGGTCCTGGGACCACTTTGATGGTGTATGCATGGAGGGAGAAGGGGCCCTCGGTAGCATATTTTTTTTTTTAATTTTTATTTATTTATGATAGTCACACACACACACACAGAGAGAGAGAGGCAGAGACATAGGTGGAGGGAGAAGCAGGCTCCATGCACCGGGAGCCCGATGTGGGATTCGATCCCGGGTCTCCAAGATCGCGCCCTGGGCCAAAGGCAGGCGCCAAACCGCTGCGCCACCCAGGGATCCCCCTCGGTAGCATCTTAGTACACAGCAGACATACACAAAGAAGTCGGTTCTGTCATCCAGCCCCATCACCCCAGAAAGCGGCCCCACATCCTCCTGCCACAGCTTTCCACATCCTCTTGCTTCTCTTGGACTCCTCCTCCCTACTTTCCAGGCTCAGGGACTTTCTCCTTGTGCCCCATGTCCTAGTTCTTATGCCAGATCTCCATGCCCCCCACCCACTTCCACCCCCCACAAATCCCATCTGCTTTTCTGATTCTCAAGTATACGTTTCAGTGACATGAAGTACGCTCACAACATGTACAACCATCACCACTTATTTCCAGAAGTTTGTCATCACTCCAAACAGGGACTCTGTACCCATTAAGTAATCGCTCCCCATGCCCCACCCTCCCCAGCTCCTGGTAATCTTGAATCTACCTTCTCTAAGAGGTTGGTTATTCTAGATACCTTATGTAAGTAGAATCACACAGTGTTTGTCCTTTTTGTGTCTGGCTTCTTTTACTTAGCGCGTTTTCAAGGTATATCCATGCTGTAGCACATATCAGAACTCTATTCGTTTTTATGGCTAAAATTCCATTGTGTGGATAGACCACATTTTTCTTACGCATTTGTCTGTTGATGGACACCTAGGTTAATTCCACCTTTACACTCTTATGCATGATGTAGCTGTGAACACTGGCATACAAGGATCTGATTGGGTCCTTGCTTTCCCCTCCTCTGCATGAATACCTCCAGTGGCATTGCTGGGTCATATGGTAATTATGTGGCTTTTTGAGAAACAAGCATATGGGGATTTTTTGCATTCCAACTGTTATAAGTGGGAAGCATAGGTCTTTACTAATTAAAATGTATCTGTTTTATCGAAGTTAATATGAAGAGCTGTAAATATATGCAGTCACTTCATTCCTCATCTGCCTTTGAGTTCCTAGCAATTGTCACCGGTACAACTCATTTGACAGTTCATCACAGAAGGCTTTGTGACATCCATTATTCTCTTTAACCGATTATTTTAAAGCTTCTACTGTTTAACTTGTCATGTTTTTATACAGTCCCCCAATGAAATTTTAATCACCTCCAGGGCAGAGGCATGTATTATAGCTCTTTGTACAGGAATCCCCTGTGGCACCTACCACAGATCTCCAAGATATCTAACTAATGAGTTTTCATTTCTTTCATATCAATCTTCTGGTTTATTCATAGACTAAAAACTTCTCCATCCAATCCATGCCTTGATAGAATCCCCTTTGCCTGGATCTATTTTTGCAATCCTGTTTTCACATGTTAAATGAGGTAGCACAACCAGTAACAGTGATAATAGCCACAAACTTTCATATGTACACTATTCAGAGCACTTCCCTGTATGTTCTCACTTCTCAAAATAAGCCTATATACGTAGGTAGTGTCATTATCCACGTTTGATCATGAGACAGACAATCACTCAGAGGTTGCATAGCTAGCTGCCCAAGGCCATACAACCAGCAACTGCGAAGTAGTTGCTGCAGGGCCTGTGTTCTGACCCACGGACACAGTTAGGAAGGGACTCTTCTACCTTGAACCAGGAAGGACAAAATGTGCAGCCACTGGAAGAATATTTCAGCCCAGATGTCAGTAGTGCCAGGCTTCAGGGAGCAGGGGCTCAGACCTTCTGTGGGTTCACCTCCCAGCCCCTCTAGCCTTTAGCAGCCTGGATGACCTTCCACTTACCTTCTGCCCGGCTGCCTGGGGCTCTCGAGTTTGCCCATTTCTCTGCTGCCCTTAGGGTGGCAGAGATCTATCTTGGAAAGAGTCTGGCCTGTGACTGGCCACATGACCTTGGGCAAGACACCTGGAGGTGGGGGTGGTGGTTCCATTAGGCCCTCCATAAATAGCAGCTGCTTCTCTTAGCAAATTATTTGGAAACTGACCCTGTCTTACCTAGGCAATCAATATTTCTTAAAAATAGATGATCAATATATAAAAATAGATGTAGATCTTGTTTTAAAACCCTCACAATAAGCAACAAATTCCGTATCCATCATCCCACCCACCTGCCCTGGAGGCAGCCAGAATGGGTTCCTAAAGTAGCCACACCAACATAAATATCTCAAGAAAGAAAATGTGCTGGCCAGGAGCCATCCAAAGCTGGTTCCTCCCTATCAGCATAGAACGAAGTTTCCGATACAGGAGGAAAACCACAGCTGCTGAGCAACACTCTCATAGGCGTCATCCCCAAGGGAGCCCTTCTGACCTCACCTACACACTGTGCTGTCCCCTCCCTGATCCTGGGCTCCTGCTCTAGGGAGGCTGCAGAGGGGCTAGGCCTCCCCCTCAAGAAGGGGACCCTCAGATGTCCTGGCAGCCTGCACCACCCACTCATTCCACATGACGTCCCAGCAAAGAGGTGGCAAAGGGTGTGGTGTCCAGCTCCCAGTTTTTCTCTCCCAGTGTCTCTGAACTGTGTTGTGTGTGGTCAGCCTCCTGAGACCCCGCTCTTCATGCACGCCTCTCTCTGCATCCTGCTTCCCCTTGGACATTTCGCTCCCTCGCACCCAAGTTCAGCGGATCTCCCAGGCCCTGAACCTAAGCTGATGATGGCTCTCCTCTCAGAGGTGTCCTTCTGCAAACCGGGGCCTTAGGTTGCCAAGGTCTTCTTGGGCTTTCTCTACATGCTAGGATGTCCCCTTGTGGTGGCTCAGAAGGTGCTGCCACACAGCTGTGGGCTATAGGCACCTCCCCTGCAGTTCTCCTGCTGGGGGAGAACCCAGGGCCATCTGGAAGCTTCTCCCGTTTCCAGAAGTGCCGGGGACCCAGCTCCAGCCCTTCTCGTGTCTTCACACATCCCCCTGCTGGTTGGATGGGCAACACTGTGTCCCTAGTCTCCACATTAGGGTCCGGAGAGCAGATGTCACGTTCCTACACACACACACGCGCGCGCGCGCGTGTCCCAGAGCACCAAGGGGCTTCTCACATGGCTGGTTCTGGAATGCTGGTTGGTGTCTCACCTCACAGCTGCCTCACAATCCTGATTTCTCCCTTTCCGTTTTCAGCACTGTCTCCAAGCAGAGGAAAAACGTCATCAGCTGTGTCACAGTCCACGACTCTCCGTACTCCGACTCCTCCAGCAACACCAGCCCCTACTCCGTGCAGCACCGCGCTGGGCACCACGGCAACGCCTGTGACGCCAAGGGGAGCCTGGAGAACCACTGCACTGGGAACCCCCGAACTATCATCGTGCCCCCCCTGAAAACCCAGGCCAGCGAAGTGCTGGTGGAATGTGATAGCCTGGTGCCAGGTAACTTGGGGCCGGGGCAGGCCAGGAGCACCTGTCTGCAGGCCGGTGTTTTTGGGTTCTGCCAACAAGTGGCCGTGTTGTGGGAGAACTAGTGAGCCCCAGGTTACTGTAGCTCCTTACCCAAGGATTACACTCAAGCAGCCAGGGTAGGGTTCTGTTTACTGTCACCTTATAGAAGCGGAGTTTTCACTTTTTTATTCTATAATTAATCCCTCGCTGCCTTTACGGTGGATCTCACACTGATTAGGTGCATAAATATGAAATAAAAGCCACCCAGCTCCCTCCTGGCTTAGGCTGCTCCTGACCGACTGAACATGAAGAAGCCCTAGTGGTAGAGCAGCTTCCTGTGTGGGAAGAATCTTCTCTGAGTCCTGCGGGTGAGGGTGACACATAGGCCCACTTTGGTATCCCCTCAGAGTTCGCTGTTGGGAGGACAGGTCGTAGTGACAAGTGTGCTTATCTCCTGACACGCTGCTTGAGTAAAAGGAGCCCTTCTATCCCACGAAGGCCTGAAAATTGGACTAGAATAAAGGCTGAGAGCGTAACCTTCCAAATAAGATTAGTGGCTCCCCTCAGCTTTGGTAGTATCTCACCAGTGGAAGAATTTAGGGAATAAACTAGAAGCCATCTGCTTTTCTGCCATGAACTGTCATCAGGCCATTCAAGGCAGGCAGCACCTTCACAATAGCACTCTTTAGAAGGAAAGAGGTATGACCGGGCAAAAAAGATTTTGTTTAGATTCAGGGAACTAGTCATCAGGAAGGACCCCCGTCTATGTCACCTCAGATCCTTCTTGGGGTGGTCACCACCATGTAAGACCCGCTGGGCATGGGCCATTCAGGTTCTGCCACTGAGAGTGACGTGAAAGTGAAGAGCAGAATTCAGGATGGGGTCTTTCTCGGGGCTTTTCCAGCCCAGTACCATAGGCCAGTCCACATAGTGCGGGACACATGGACATCTCTTTCCAGAACCCTCTATCTCTACCCAGGCAAGGGTTTTAGTAGAAACCTTGGCAGGAAGAACACTCTCTAGAACCAAAGGAATCTGTAAGGCAAACAAAGTTGTTCACCCAGGAGACAGGACTCCTTAGAGCAGTGGCCCTCAGACTTTTCTACTCATTTATCCCTGAAATAATTGTTTCAAACTATATACGTCGCACATTTTTAAGTTTCGATATGGCAAAGGATATCATTTCCGTCATATGTTGTGTCACTGTTGAAGTATTAAATATGTTTGTCAAAACCTCGGAGCTACAGATTCAACTTACCCAATATAGGGGGACACAGCCCTGTTGCCTTAGAAGCAGCCACTCCTTGTCATCAGCCAGATGGCTACACTGATTCACCCCTGTCAGAAGTGGCTTCCCTCTGACAGCCACATCACCTCTGAATTTTGTTTCATGAATGGATAAATAGAGTAGAGAGTTTCCAAAGAGCCTGTAGCCTGAATAAAATGAGACTGGACTGTCTTCAGTGTTTCTTACCAAAGACGGCTTGACTTTGCTAAAAAGGGACTGTCCGTCCCTCAGGAGCTGGTCAGGGTTTTCACACCTGGAGGCAGTACACCGTAGTAACTTCCCAGAGAGAGAAGCAATGGGAGACACGTGGATGTGAGGGAGAAGGTAGGAAAGGAAAACCAATGGATGTTAGTGCTGGCGAATCAGTTGAGGAAAAGATAACATTTGCTAACTCAAAATATGGAAATTGACCCTTTAAGTCTTTATTACCAAATACCCTCGAGTCCTCAAGAAGCCCTACATGTGCTGGCTTATCATTGTAGCCCTCGAGGGGCCATCTGGCCGGCTCACTTAGAAGACTGTATGACTCTTGATCTCAGGGTTGTGAGTTCGAGCCCCACGCTGGGTGTAGAGATTACTTAAAAAAAATAAAATCTTAAAAAAAAAATTAGATTGCAACCTGCAATGCATACAGCTTGGTGTGAAGGGCTCTCCTACTTCATTAACAGTAAACATCTCAAGACCATGTTGTAGGAAGCCTGACCCTTTTATTGAGCAGAAAGAGGATATAGTCCTTCTTCATCTGCCATCCGAAAACCAGGGCACCTGGGTGGCTCAGTAGGTTAAGTTTAAGCATCTGCCTTCAGTTCAGGTCATGATCCCTTGGGGCTCCCTACTTAGTGGGCAGCCTGCTTTTCCCTCTGCCCCTCCCCTTACTCCTGTATTCGCTCACTCAAATAAATAATTTTTTTAAGTTTAAAAAAACCTCTCCAAAAAACAAATTTTAAGTTTATAGCAAACTCATTAGTGGTGAAGCCCAACTCAGATTAGCAAGGAGCTGTTCACAGTCTCTTCCTCATAGTCATTTGTGCCACTTAGTAAAATATCCCTGGGTTTTGGAGCAGAAACCTTCCTGTCTTTGATTACAGGGCGGTGCCCAAGACTCTGTGGGGCATAACCTAATATATTGAACCTTTCTAAAATCTGAAATTCTGAATTTCAAAAATGTGTGACCTCAGGGATTTTAGATCACAGATTGAGACCTACAGCACAAGTCTGTGAGTTTTGTTCCATTGAGAATGCCCCTGTTCTGAGACACCTTGGGGGAACTGTAACGTTCCCTTTAAAATATGGGTAATGGTTTATAAGAATTGGCTCAAGATAGATCTTCTTGAGGTCATCTACAAATTAATTGTTTTTAAGCACCAGTTGGCTGGTGCTAAATGTTTCTTGGCCTCTTAAATCAGCATGAGAGAGTGGCCAGATTTCCACACGTTAGAAATCCTCCAGCTTGGAGCTTTGTCAGCCTTTGGTCCTGGTGCCATTCTGTGGAAGGTGACACAATTCTGAGGAGAGTTACTGAAACTTTTAGACCACCTCATCCAATCCCTAGTGAAGACAGGTGATGAGACTGAGGACCGGCTGGCTTTGTCAGCATCACAGCAGTTTTGTGTCTGGAAACCACAAAGGCAGGAGAAGACAGCTTTGTGGAGCTCACATTTCACGCCTTTCAAGTTACATTAACCACTTCCATCATCAGCCCACTGCTCGTGGGCAGGGGGCGGCTCTGAACGCTTACCCCCACTGCCTTTCCACAAGAACTGCGTGATATCTGAACAGCTGAGAGTCTCGGAGGGATGTTTCTGACCAAAAAAGAATAAAGGGTGTGTGTGTGGGGGGGGGGGTTATTCCCTGTGGTAAGGCTACTGATTCTAAAGCAGCCAGTGCTGCTGTCTCTGGGGAGCCCCATGGTATAACTTTCCCTGTAAAGAGAGATTTCTTTTCCCCTGTGAAGACATGCTGCACAGTCCTTCTGGTGACAAGTAAAAAGCAGGAACTTCATGCTGGTGCCTACTCGTCCCCAGCCTGTGGTGTTTCTCAACACAAATATATACCGTTCATTACAAAGTCATCCAAGGCTCAGAACCATCAGGAAAGCAGCCTTCCTCAGCATCACAGTGCCCAGTTGGCCCAGAGAGGTCCCAGTGTGACCAGGTCATAGCCCCTCCTATCCCCCCACCACCACAACTGGAGCTCCCAGGTGTTGCCTGGGTTCAAGTCAGGACAAATGCTGTGCAGGCAAGTTTTCTCCCAGAACTCACCCCTCCTTTGGGAGCTTGGGAAGGAGCCTTGGGGATTGCTCACATAACCTTCTTGGGTCCCTTAGGTGAGTTGAGGTTCTTTTAGAAGGCAACAGAATGAACTCTGTGCTGCCTTAAGACACATAATTCATTGGAAGGAATCAAGAAGGCTGAAGGAAATTTCAACAACCACATCCCAGGCTGAGCAGGACCCAGAATTCCCAGGACCTAGACCACTGGAAGCCACACACCTGCTTTCTGGAGCACCACTTCACCCTGACCCAGAGATTCCCAGGCTCCCAGTTTCCCAGTTCCAGGAGACAGGATTTGGTTGCCTCAGCTTGGAGTGGACATCTGTTCCTTGAGCACCAGCTTTAGCCAGGAAACAGGGCTCAATAATCAAGATGTTAACAATAGCTGACACAGGTAACGCTTTTAAGAGCTCAACATGTGACAGATAACTAGGCAATCCGTAATCATTAATTGACATAAACCTCATGACGACCCTGTTTGTAGTTACCATTATTCTCCCAGTTTCCCAGATGTGACAATGGAAGTACAGAGGTTAACTCGATCAAGACCATGTGGCTGGACCTCACAGGCATCTGGCTCCCCAGCCCACCCATACTCCGAAGCACCCTCCCACTCACCTAGCACAGACAGGACCACTAGAACTGTTTCCAGGGTGGCGGATCTTTGAGAGCAGCTGGGCAAGACTGACCAGAGTTCTGTAATGTCCCTCATGGCTGTAAGCCGTACCTCAGGAGATTGACCATCAGCACCTGTCTTCTGCCACACTTGTCACTTTATTCATCTCAGCAGGAGGAAATGATTCTTTTAATGTCTTGGTCCCCTGCAGGACCCCGTCCCTTATTTGGGGTTTCACTGCTCTGACCTGGTCCCCATTCCCTGTTCCCGCAATGGTGGTAGCAGGCACGTGCCCAGCTCTGTCACGCCATTTCACCTAAAACTCCTCTAAGCTCTTCACTTCCAGACTCAAGCTGTGGATACCTGGAGCTCAGGCTTTCTCCCTCACAATAATTACCACAGAATGCCCAGAGAGCTGAACTAGGAGCAGAGAGGCAGCATCCGCAGCTAGGGCCCAGGCACAGTTTGTGACCTGCTACAGAACAGCAAGTACTCTGACTCCAGCAAGGTGGCACCGTGGCTGAGTGAAGAGGAGACACCAAAGCTCTGCTGCTAGCCAGCATTCGCAGCTCTCCAGCTCTTACCGGGCAGGGAATCCCCCAAACCACCACCCCCTCCCCATCCTCCAGGCTTTGGAGGGCCTTTGAGAGTCTAACTGGGTTTGGGTTTTTTTTTTTTAAAGATTTTATTTATTTGAAAGAGAGAGAATGCGTGCAGGAGTGGGGAAGGGGCAGAGGGAGAGGGAGAGGGAGAGGGAGGCTCCCTGCTGAGCAGGGAGCCCAACAGGTGCCTCGATTCCAGGACCCTGAGATCATGACCTGAGCTGAAGGCAGACACCTAACCGACTGAGCCACCCAGACCCTCTACAGGTTTGGCTTTTGCACAGCTCCGTACACCAGGGCCTGGCTGGTTCCTCTCATGGGGCATGTGTTGCTAATTCAGGTCCCCAAGCACCCCCCGCCATGGGGTTCTAATTTAGTGGGTGGGATGGGAGGACCCTCAAGTGCCAATGCACGGTCAGATTGGGGTCTCTGTTAGGACTCACTGCCTCCATCCCCAGTGGGGCAGCTCTCTCTTTCCTACAGCTGCTGCCTGTAGGGCAGGGAGGTTTCTCTTGGGCTTCAGTGTGCACCCCAATCTCCCATCCCCTCCCCAAGTTTCTGGTTTCCCAAACTTTTGCTCTTCATGTTTCTCTCCCTGAGCAATTAATCGGTGTTCTCTCTGACTGGCCCCAGCCATCTCCTCTTTGACTTTGATTTCATCATCCTGGGATTTGTAATGGAATTGATCCAACACAGTTACATCAAGGGCCTGCTCATTGTGATGTATGCCTCATTCATACTTAGCATCCTCTACCCCAGCCTTGCCCGTTTTACACTTGCAGCCATGGGTGATTTTTTTCCTCAGGACATGTGTGGTTCTTTTTCTGAGGCCCCATTATCCATACTCTGCTTATGTGTCACTGTGTCTCTGGATCGCAGCAGACAACCCCACTGCAGCTCTGGATGGGGCACGAAGAGCTACAGAGAGAGACCTTTCCTCCTTTCCTCCGTTAGCGCCTCCTTGTGCTTTTCAGTGTCACCAGACAGGAATTCTAAGTCCAACAAGCTGGGACTTGCTCCCAATCAGTGAGACAAGCCAAAGCCCAGTGGCCAGTCCAGAGTCAGAGCCGACTCTTAGCTGGATCTGGGGAGACGAGGCTAATTTGATTGGCTGGTCTTGGGAACACACTCCTTCCTAGGAGACCACTGTTGTTTCCCCTAGGGGCAGGGTCTTCTGGGCAGCAGGGGGACCTCTGAGCCATCTGTGACCCCTTATTCTTTCCCACACAGTCAACGCCAGTCAGCACTCGTCCTACAAGTCCAAGTCCTCCAGCAACGTGACCTCCACCAGCGGTCACTCTTCAGGGAGCTCGTCCGGAGCCATCGCCTACCGGCAGCAGCGGCCAGGACCGCATTTCCAGCAGCAGCAGCCTCTCAATCTCAGCCAGGTGAGTGCCGCCTGACCTGGCCTCAGCGGCCTGCAAACCACGCACATCACCGAGGCCCCTCCGTGCCTCCACTTCCCAGCGGGTGGCTGTAGGTGGGCCCACACCCACCCCGGCTCACAGGGCCGGGGACCTCTGAGTTCTTCCCACTGTGGGTAAAACACTGTGTCCTGGCCCCGTCAGACCAGGACACCAGCAGAGTACTGGCAGGCTGACAGAGTTGGGCTAGTGGGTCTTTGTGATGAGGGAGGCCAGGTCACACACGGGGAACCCCAAACCCAGGGCAAGCGAGGATTTGGAGCAGGTGGGTGGCCTTTCGGTAGAATTATAAATGAAGGCAGAGTCTCCTCGGTAGAGCTGGCCTGTGTGTAAAGGGTCTACGTCAGGTCCGAATTGCAGAGTGGACTCAGGGGCCTGTTTCCTCAGAAGCCATAGAGGGGACGTCAGTGGGGGAGCTTATGTTCAGAAACCCCTCGTCTGAAGTGGTGCACTTGGTAAACTGAGACCGCATCTCTGTGTCGTCACAACTCTGGTTCTCGGGAAGAGAGGGCTCTTTCATTTGTACCAATATAACTTCAAACAGCAAAGTGTCCAAGAGCCTAGGACTTTAGAGAACAAGATCTCACAGTGAGGGAGAAAGCAGTTGTCACTCAAAGAGTGGCTCCTCTGACACTTCATAGCTGCAGTAGGCCGTTTGGAGACATCCTGTTACCTCCTCAAACTGGCTTAATCTGTGTGTCATCCAGCTGGGGGCTCAGGGACAGGGTTCCTTCTTCAGTCCAGGCTAATGTTGCTTTCCCAGCCTATAGGGGAGGCATCTTCCCTCACTCCTGTGGCTTCTGGCCTCCTCCTCTCCTCCCCTCCCCCTCCTCCCCCTCCTCCCCCCCCCTCCTCCCCCTCCTTCCCACTCCCCTGGCCCTCCTCCCCCCACCCCCAACCCCACCTTCCTCTCTTACCCCTTCTCACTTCTCTCTTTCCCTCCTCCCCCTCCTCCCTCCTACCCCTTACCCCCTCACTGTCCTCCCCCTCCTTACTTCTCTCTCTTCTCCTCCTCTCCCTCCTCCCTCACCCTTCTCCCTCCTTCCTCACCTCTCCTCTTCCTCCCTTTCCTCCCCTCCCACGTGTCTGGCCCCCAATGCAGCCCTCTCCTGGTGCTTCTCCTTCTCCAGGCTCAGCAGCACATCACCGCAGAGCGCGCCGGGAGCCACCGCCGGCAGCAGGCCTACATCACTCCCACGATGGCTCAGGCCCCGTACTCCTTCCCGCACAACAGCCCCAGCCACGGCACTGTGCACCCCCACCTGGCCGCCGCTGCTGCAGCAGCCCACCTCCCTGCCCAGCCCCACCTCTACACCTACACGGCGCCCGCGGCCTTGGGCTCCACCGGCACCGTGGCCCACCTGGTGGCCTCCCAAGGCTCAGCGCGTCACACCGTGCAGCACACTGCCTACCCGGCCAGCATCGTCCACCAGGTCCCCGTGAGCATGGGCCCCCGGGTCCTGCCCTCACCCACCATCCACCCGAGTCAGTATCCAGCCCAGTTTGCCCACCAGACCTACATCAGCGCCTCTCCAGCCTCCACCGTCTACACTGGATACCCACTGAGCCCCGCCAAGGTCAACCAGTACCCTTACATATAAACACTGGAAGGGGAGGGGAGGGGAGGGAGGAGGGGCAGCAGGGAGGAGGGTGGAGGGGTGAGGTGGGAGCCGAGCTTTTTATACTGAAGACGCGGCACACAAACAATGCAATGGGGCAGGGTGGGCAGGGAGCAAGGGGCAGGGACGGACACCAAGAAAACTTGAACCAGGAGGTGGGGGGACCTTAGAGCAGAGAAGACATTTTAAAAAAGAAGGGATTGAGGAGGGGGAAATCTATGCTTTTTATTTTAAAAAAGAAAAAGGAAAAAAAAAGAAAACGTCGGTAAACAAAAAACACAGCTCACGAACCCATTCTGCACCAAACTGGAAAGGAGAAGAAGAGAGCGACAGAAGATTCCTGGAAGTTGGGGGGTGGGGCCCCAGTTTTTGAAGAACTTTATCTATGAACTTCTCAAAGATTATTTTCATATGGCGGCAAGTGACATTTAAGAATTTGCTGTCGGGGACACCTGATGTGGAAATCCAATAGATTTTTAATTATGGAACATATTAGGGATTTTTCCAGAACTCTAAAGGGTCAGCAGCCCTCTAGAAGGTCAGGCCGTGGCCTGAGGAGGCTGATATTTGGGGGTTGGTATGGGGTTGGCCAAACCCAGTTCTGGCTCACGTGTCAGGAGGGGAGTGGCCAGGCTGAAGGAAGCCCCTGCCAGCAGAGGGCACAGCTTCTCTTCCTGAGCACTCTGGAGAAATCCCTACAAAGCAATGTCACTCCTCCAGTGTCATTAATAATGTGTGTTGCAAACTTTAGGTTTTTTTTTTTTCCTTTCCTGAAGATTTCTTTTCTCTTTGAATCAATCCCTAGTCACGTAGCATAGGGCTAGCGGTCGTCACCGACATCCTAGTAGAATGTAGCGGTCAGCACCCCTGTTTTCTACTTTGTGTTCAACTCCAATGATACCAATAGACTATTCCTCAATGTAATTGCACAAAAAAAAAAAAAAAAAAAAAGGCGATAGAACATAGGCATGTAACCAGTGTGGTGGTCCAGGTGTGCGAGCGTGAACGAGTGTGTGTGGGTGTGAGCGCGGATGCCACCCTCCCTGCGTGTCCCTCGGCGCCGCCATCCCGGCTCTCGCATCCTTGATTTTACACCGGTCCCTCCTAGTGCCTTACCGACCAACAGACGCGGTGTGAGGGTTTACTTCCATGGTACTCCAAGAAGCTGACTGAGGCGAGTCACATCATCTCAGCTCTTCTTTTGTGCTGTTGTGACATTTTACTCTGGTCTTTCCTTGTTTCCTTTTTTTTTTTATTTGAATTTGAATTTGATTTTAATACCTGTTGTCTTTTTTGAGCTGTCTGCCAACAAAGGGGCATCAGGGAGCTGGCAGGAGCAGGGTGGGGGGAGCCCATGGATCTTGAGAGAGAAGTAGCAGAGGGATGACTCTGAGAGCAAGAGGGACTCCCCACGCTGCACCCTCACCCCACTCTGCATCCAGTTCTGCCTGATGGGGGGGCGGGGGGGCTGGCTCTACCATTTGTGAGAGCAGAGGTCCCATCTGTGTTGTGGGGAGAGGAGACCACCTGCAGCCTCCAGGCCTGGCACAGCCTTCCTTCTGTCCCCAAGGTGGGGAGGAGGCCTGGGACACAGCACCAGGCCCTCACACCCACCCCACACTCACGCACAGCCCCGCCCATGTCTCTCGTTCCACCTCTGTATGTTGCTCTCAGTTTTGCCAGATCCTTCCCTCTATAGACAACCATCCACCTTTGCTACTGCATCTTTCTTCACATTACCAGGCCAACCCAAGACTCGACTTCGTTTTTGGTTTTAGAGGGGTCTGGTGGGCAGAAGGTCGGAGGGACATTGATGAGGGTAACCAGGGGGTCTTAACACTGCACTTTGGAACACTCCCTTGGGCACTTAACGTTTCCAAAGAAATTTGCCCTTCGCCCGCTTTGCCCCATTGATCCATTCTGGAAGTTTTCTCAGGCTTTGAACACTGCTGGGGGTGGAGTGGACTAGGGATATCTCCATTCATAGCAGAATTACTCTTAAATACATGAATGTTAGGAGACTATCTGGTCATAGATGAGGCTTAGAAGGGGGGTCCTAATCGCTTGATTCTCATTGCTGAGCCTGAGCTGATCCCAAAGCCAAGTTTCCAAGGTGCAGAGAGATGGCTCCCAGTCTTGGCAGTTTGTCCTCATGCCCCTCACCCCCCTGTAGTTTCCCTTAACCATCTACTGTGAACAGTGGTGGTATAGTGATATCCCACCTAACTCAGTAACGAAGCCAAGCCGTTACCTTAGCTGTTAGCTGTGAAATGTGAAAATAACTCTGGACATCCCCCTCCCCAACCATCAGTTCTACTCATCTTACAGAGAAATAGGTCCCCAAACTGGAACCAGCTTAGTCCAGGCCTGAGGCTGGAAGGAAGGACACCATGACCCACTAGAGGCACACACTCAGGCAGCCAGCCCATGGGTCCCCAGCAGGTGACTTTTGAGAGGTTCACTCTGCTTGTGAAGCCACCAACTGATCGATTGATCGATACTCTTTTTCCCAGGACAAGGGGAGGTGCCACCTCTCCGAGACCACGGGAAAATGGCCAGTCCAGAGAGAGTGGGGGAGAAAAGCCTTTGGAGGACATGTGAGCCAGAGCCCTCTCAGAGCCATGCCAGCCAGGAAAATCCACCTGTTCCTGACTTGGCAGCGCCAGATGGCAGCAGAGCCCCATCACATCTCCTGACCAGTGACCGAAGTCTTGGCTGTAAATGAGACCGCATTGGCCCTGCATCCCAATCCCCTTGCACAGTTGACTCCCAGCCCTTCCTAGATCTGCTGTCCTATGGGAAAAGACAACATAGCCTTCCATTTATAAAAAAATCACTTTGTCTACTTAAGTTGGAAGTCTCTTATTCTTTCACCTGATGTTTTCTTTATTTTCTTCCAGATCAGGAATGAAAGTTCATGCTGCTCATAAAAATAATATTATTGTACTAATTATTTTGGTTCTTATCATTGTAATTATTATCATCTTCATCATGTTGATATTTTAGCTGGGGTTTTAAATGCACATTTCTTCCCAGTATCTTTGTGTTTTCTCTTTAATATTTAAACTTATTTTATTATATCTGTGAGTCTCTGAGTAGGCAGGAAGGACATGCAGATGTCCAGTTTTGTTAGACAAAAAGAAAAAAAAGGAAAGACCCAGGAATTAGAAAAATTCTTTCTACTATCTCTAGTCCACAAAGAACCGTCAAGAAAGATCCACCACAGACCAAAAGCTTGAAGAAAAATCCAGGCCTTTTCTGTTTGCAGGCCAGATTAGACTCTTGATGACATGGTCATCGTCAGTATTGTATTTTCCTAGATTCTCAGTGGCCTGGGAAGAGTTCTGAGGTGGCAATCCCGGGGCCCAACCCTTAGCTGTGGTTCTTTCCCACAATCCCTGTGCTCTCCTGTGCTTCTGGAATCTGCTAACTAGATTCTCGGCCTGCCTCCCGTCTGATACTTACCTGTCATGGAAAAAGAAAGCCCTTCTGCCCAGAGCTGACCCAGATGTCCATCCTTTTCCCATAACTGCACCAGGAGTGTGGCTTATCTTCTTCAGTGCAGAGACGGATGTCCCCTCCTGGAAGCCACTGGGTGGCATGAACTGACCTAAGGGTCCTTGATAGGTGGTACCACCCCCTGGGAAACTTCAGCTTCAGTTCCCCTTCTTCTACTCACTAACAACACTGCTCACTTATCCAGTCTCTCCCTATTCCACCCTCCCCCCCCAACAAGTACCTCTTCTCACCATAGAATTCTAGGGACAGAACTAGGAGCCAAAAGAAGGTAGAGGGGGATGGTAAGAGGCCAGAGGAACACTGACAAGGTCAAGCAGCTCCTCCAACCTTGCAGGCAGGGTCCCCCCTGAAAGCACTGGCCAACAGAAGAGCACAGCAGGGCCTCGAAGCCATCCCCTCAGTGTACTCTGCCTTATGCATGATGGGCTTCTTGAAATCGGCTTGAGGTGCCCACGTGCTGCCTGCCAAACCTAGAAACTATGGGCCTTAGGTTGAAAAGGTGGTTTTGCTGAAGCCTACCAAGAGCAATGTCAGGTAGTGCTCAGCCCCGGTGGTGCTCAGCAAACATGAGTGCATCCTCCCTTCGTCCCCACCTGCCTTCCTTTTCTAGTCCCTGGCACAGAGCTGCAAGATCAGAAGACCCCAGTGGGAGAGGAGAGGCCAGGCTCCTTGTGCACTCCTCAGCACTTGCCCAGATCTCCCATCTCTTCCTCCGGCTCTGAGTCACCCTGGCAAACCGGATGAATCAAAGCCTACCCATCCCCAGGACCAAGCTCTCAAGTAGAGGGATGCCAGCCTTGTCTTTGTTTAGACCACAAATAACCTAGAGCATCCTCTGTTCTTTACCTGCCTCTAGACGCAGAAGTATAGCAGAGTTGAGGAGGGGAGGATTTCCAAGGACAGGTCAAGGAGAACCATATACTTGTAGCCTCAGGAAGTCTGGGTGGAGGTGCTTCTGCTCAGTGGGTTCTTCCTGGACCCATCTGGCTGTGCACACCCATGTCTCTGCACTTAGTACCTCGTTCAGGACGTTTTGGCTGTTTCCAAGGGAAGGGGTGAGCAGGCCAACGGGTGGGAGAGTCTGAGGCTCGGTGCCGATTAATACTGTGAAGTGGTGCATGTGGCTGATCGAGTTCGGAGGGCAGGGAAGGGTTGAGGCAAACGGACGGTTGTCTCCTGGACTGTATTTGCATTCTGGCCTTACTGGCGGTGAGTGGCTTGCAGGCTGGGGGAGCCAGCTGGCCTTGCCCTCTTCACCCTGGAAGACTCAACCCGCCCAAACACCAGATTGTCAGATGTAAGGAAGGGAAGGTGAGATTAGCACAGCTGCTAACAGGCTGATTTCTCTTGACCAGATCTCTGGAAGTGCAAACACTCATTTTTGAACAAGCTTGTGGTGGAGGATTTGGGTTGTGTGAGTGTGTGTGAGTGAGCGGAGCAGACTTTCTTGGAAACTGGAGAAAGGAGATGAGGAGGCTTAAGGAGCTACTGCTGACAGGCTGTGGTTGGTGAATCGAGGTGTGTCGGTGAGCTGGTCCCAGCTCTCACCCCATGCCCTCTCTGGTGCGGAGGCCGGGGTGGGGGCCGGGGCCCCTGCTGGCCTGCCCGGGAGCTGCTAGGACAGAACACAGAAGATAACGAGGTGCCCTCACGGAGCAGAGGGAATTCAGCAGGGAGGCGAGGACTCTTTCCGCAGGCCTGGCCTGGGATCTCACGATGCCTGGCCTGAGCCATTTTGCCAGGAAACATTCCAGCCCCGGAAGCACTTTTGCATGCTGCTGTCGTTCTGACGTGTCTCGCAGATTTCAGACGGGGAGGCCTCAACACTGAGCAGGCCGGAGACGTCCTTACCAAATTGGAAAGGAAGCTGTTAACTGTTCCTTTCTTTAGCCAAAGAACCCTTCTCAAAGACACCTCCAGATAGGGACAAGATGGCGTTCCTTCCTCTCTTTCCTTTCCGGGCAATAATGACATCGTGAGCGATGCATTTCTGTTGGTCTCTCTCTTTCCTCCCTCCTGGCATGCATATATATATATATTTTTTTTTTAGTATTATTGTTCTTGTGTTGATTTCGAGCTGTATTCATCTTTCAAGAGGCGTGGAGATTAGGACCCCTAAGCGCTGCTGCTGTTAGGAAGCTGGAGGCACCGCACCAACGCTGGGCTTAACTGAGCTCAGGGCCCGCGGGCGCTGACCGGAAGCTGACCGGAAGCTGACCGGAAGCGGCCCCTCCGCCCGGAAGTTCAACTGCGTGGGGGGCGGGGGCGGCGCACGCGGGGGCGAGGCCCTAGGACTCGCTCGTAGTCTCCACAGACCGCCCCGGTCAGACCCCGGTCGGGCTCCCGGAGACTTGAAGGTAGTGAAAGACCTGGAAACGCCGTAGAAGGTTCTGGGCGCCCTTGCGCACTGGAGTGGCCCAGGTTAGGAGAAGTCTCCCCCGTGTTTCCCGCGCCTCCCAGAAGCTCAGGAGAGCCCGCTCCGCGCCCCCTGCTCCTTGCAGACGCCCGGGAAGGGAGGGGCCCTGCTGCAGAGCTCGCTTCCTCAGAGATGTCCTCGGCCCCCAGCTCGACGCCCGCAAGTAAGTCCTTGAGGGCCGGGCCCAGCCCGCTGCGTCAGAGCAGCACGTTGACCGCGGCCCATCTGTTAGACCCTCCCCCCGAGGAAGCAAGAGGCAGCGTTTGCTGCTCGCTTGCCCCCGCCGAGCCCGTGCGGGCCCATCTCGCGGGGCCCTCGTCGCCGCCGACTCGCCCGCAGGAGAGCACGAGGGAGAGGGAAGGAAAGGCAGTGGTGCGCCCAAATCTCCCGATTCCGGTGAGCTTGTGGTGAATCAGGACTTCACCGAGATAACCAGGTCGTCTCGCTTTTATTAATTAACAGCAAAGAGTGGCTTCACGTTTTCTAACAAACCATCTAAAGATCCTTGTGTTTACTATGTGCCAAACACTGTGCTAAAAGTTACGCCTTGGTTATCTCGTTTCACGTAGTCATAACAGCCGTAACAACCCTGTTGAAGCCCCCCCCCCCCCCGCTCGTCCCTTTCCAGATGAGGCAGCGGGCTCTGGAAGCTCGGTGACGTGCCCAGGGTCACACGGCTAGCGAGGGAGCCGGGTCTTGAACCTGGGTCTGCCCAGCTGCAGAACCGAGCTCGCAGCCTCCAGCCTCAGCCACCTTCTGTGTTTGTGTGCAAAGAACAGCCCTGACGGAACGGCCCCCCCCCCCCGCGCCATCCCAGCCCCTGGCGTGCAACCCAGCAGAAGGTCTGAATGAAGAGGGAGCCCTCAATTGGATGCAAGCAAAAGGGGCAGAATTCGTTTGACTTCTAGAGCGAACCTTAGGGGAGTTTCTTTTGATTCATAGTAGAATTCATTTCAGATTCCTTTCCAGTGTACCAACTAGCTTTAGTAGTGCTGCTACAACAAACTTTCGAGTGAAGAAAAAGAGTGTTCTTTTCTTCTTTTAAAAAAGAAAAATGAATTTTTTCTTGCTTATAGTTAATTCTAGAAAGGCAATACTAAAGGTATATATTTTTTTTAAGATGCTATTTTTTACTGCACTGATAAATATCATGACAACTCTGGTCTCTATAATCGATCCACTCTTCAGCTCTGGGTAGAACCAGATGCGAGATTCACACCAAATTTGTAAATACCGTGTGTGGGTCTGGTGTCCAGGAACTTTTTTCTTTGTGTATTTAAAAAAAAAAAAAAAAAAAGGAAAAGGAGAAAAAAACAAGATGACTCTTAGAGGAACGAAATAAGGGTTTGGTTTTGTTCTGAGATAGTTTTCTCAAAGAAATGGAAAGAACGGTTGTATAAACAGAAAAATCGGCCAACTTTTAGGGTATAAGGAAGGAGAGTCTCTTGCCGCAGTTTGAGATTAATAGAAATACAGGAGCATTTTTAATTTGGTTGAAAGGTGACAAGAATTTACCAATGCTTTAGGATGAGATTTTTAATTTTTTAGAAAACTATTATCATGTGTTATGAAACATCTCCTCAGTTGTTTTGGGTGGGTTTTTTGGTTTCTTTTTTATTTTAAAAAAAAAGCAAAAAAAAAAAAAGCTTCTTTATTGACTGGCTCCAGGCTTGTTTGCCTAAATTCTTAGGTAGTTTACACGAGTTCTAGAACCTTCTAGAACTTTAACTCCATTGGAAGCAAACCCAACTAATCAGAATTTGAGATCCTGGTTGGTTTCAATAGGTATTCTGGAATTCTAACAGAATGCCTAAAGATTTTTTTAAAGAAGGTTTTAGATACATTATCTTACACAAACTGTGACCTAAAGGCAATAATTACCTCAAATGTGGGCATTCATCCTGGTTTTAGCCTTTTTTGAAATCATGTAGCCAGCTTAATCTTGGGATTTAAAAGACTATGAACTCTGTGTGGGCTAAAAATAATGATTAATGCACACCCTGGTCATTGTTGCTTAAGTGAATTCTGAAAATAGTTGATCTTTACAACAAAAACTAAACCAAGGAAGAGATTATTCTTTGTGTGTTGTAATGAAATGTGATATTCAAATGCACATGTTAAGTATATATGTTTTTAGCTACTGTAAAATGCTGTTAGCCTTCTAAGATACCGAGAGAGCCACATTTTAAATGCGTAATCTAAGCGATTGACTGTGGATACTTAAGCATATTTCTGGCTACATTTTATAGTTAAAGTGTTTTATAGTTTACATTTAAACTGGTACTTTTTAAAGAAAATTTCTGTTTATAACTGACACCTTCAAACCCCAGCAATTGCCTCTTTAGTTGGAGGCCACCCCCCCTCCAAGCCAGGTGTTTTCCACCACACTGTTGTGTAGCCCAACACGAGCATTTCCCTCCATGTTACTGGTCTCCATGTGAACACGAGAGAATGTGAAAGGATTTCTGGATTGAATGGGAAGGGGTGAGTCCATAGCCTGGGCCAGATGTGAAGACTTTATGCCATGTTGTATCAACACTCATCTCCAAAGAGGCCTTCTCTTTGAGATCCTGGAAGAGGCAGAGAGAACAGATACCTGGTTCATTGATTTTATCTTGATTTGAATGTTTAATTTCTATCAATCCACTGACTTCTGGTCACCAGGCAGTAGAAGACACTGGGATTCAGGTGGTCCTGAACATACAGCTGCTATTCTGGGCCCCCGGCAATATTCTGATTGGTGTTTGGCAATGGGGAGTCATATACCCCGTGCACCCATATTCATTGGCTGGGTTTTCCATATATCTGCTGTCACTAATTCCTATTCTCCTTCAAAACAAAATAAATGCAAAAGGATATGTTTACTCTCTATTCTTTGTCAAACTTAGATTTGAATCCTAGGTGGGTGGAAAGGGGGACAGCTAGATTCCTTCCTAGAAATTGTAAGTGCTGCTGAGCGGGAATGGGGCTGGGGAACCTAGGGACAGCTGGGAGAGGGGCATGGGGCATCGAGAACCTCTCAAAGTACAGATGGGCGCTGTAACGCTGTAGAGAGTGGGCCCCACTGTCTTGCAGGAACAGGCTAGAAAAAGCTGGTTCCCCTACAAGTTTTGGTTGGTTTCTTGTTTTCTCTTGTGCCACAACCGAAGCCCAGAGGATCTGCTGTGATAAAGGGCTTTCCGTTTGCAGATAAGACTTTGCAGACTGCAGAACACCTGGGACCAGGAACTGCTTGCATGTGTTCCTTCTAATGCATTCACCTTTTCCCTGTGACCTCTGTGGACAGTATGTCCTCATTACAGGTTCTTGGAAGAAACATTAGGGTAAACTATTTTTTATCTTGCCCTTCCTAATAATAGTACTCCAGTTTTCCTCTGTTTGGACTTTTCCGCAGCTTTAAACTAACCAAATTAATTTTATGTCATTGTCTTCGGGGCTTAACCATACTTTGAAAAACTGGAAGCATAGAAATTAGCTTCAAAAAAAGTGAATACTCTATATCTGAAACTCAGCCTCCTCAGTTTCCTTTCAACCGCTCCACACAGAACTCTATTTGCGCGGCCTCCCCACTTGTCCAAGTCAGTGTCTCTGTGGCCACCTCCGCCTCCCCTCACTGCCACCACAGCCCCATACACAGGCAACTGGGACTCCCAGAATGCTCTCCAGAACCAGGAAGAAGGACCCATGTGGCCTTGTGAGCAGTGGTCTTGCCTCCCCATTAGATACTCACCTGCTTGGTTGAAGAGGCAATGGATTTATCATTATTATTATCATTATTATTATTATTAATTATTATTATTATTATTTTAATAGTTTTTGGCTCAGGTTATAAGGAAGAACTTGGGAAGTGGAAAGTGACTTGACCATGCCCATCCTTTGTAGCTTTCTGTGACTTCTGAATGGAACATGAAGCGTCCCCCACCCCACTTGCCTCTCCTCACTTCCAAGCAGACCACCCCAGTGGGCGTTGCCTCTGCCTCGGGGTCCCCCCACGCCCCCTTTCATGCTTCCTCTCTCCCTCTTGCTTTTGTGTTACTGCTCATTTTGAAGCTGTCTTCCGTGGCTTTTCCAGGGCACAATCATTTCTGGCCCCCAAAGCATCTCCTCATCCTCTTTGTGTGCATTTTTTAACCAAATGAAGTAGACCAGGAAGTCCTACTTTGGGGCAGCAGACTTTCTAGTTGAGTAGAATCACTGTATAGATATAGATGTTGATATATATGTTAGTGTATATATATATCAAACCAAATTTCTGATAGGAAAAGTATAGCTTTACGGTTGAGGAGGAAGAGGAGCTTTGAGAAGTCAGGCAGTGTTGGCGTCGTAGCCGAGCCCGGGCCGGCTCCAGGGCTGCACCTTCTCCGTGCAGGCCTGAGGCTTGGCGCTGGGTTCTTGTCACCACCTCACCACAGTGGAGGCAGGTGGCCCGGAGAGGGGGCCGCCGCTCTCTCTGGGTCCCCAGCCTCCAGGGCATAGATGAGTGAGGGGGGCAGCAAATCAGAATGACTGAAATTTTCCATCCCATTTTGCTTTGACCACATGTATTGAGCTGCAGCCTCTGATACTATATCACATTTCCAAAACTGGGATCCATTAGGATGGAAAGAGAACAGATCTGTAGAAATGTTTACCTTTCAACTGCCCATGAATTCCGGACATTGGATAGAAAGACTCACTCCCCAGAATGAGAGCCGGGAGAGGAGGAGACTGATGATTGGTCACCAGTCCAAGGAACATGGCTCCCTCCCCAAGGTCACCTTGCCCACATCTTCCTCCACCAGGTCATCTCAGCTCAATAGCCCTATGAAAGCCCCGGTCTGTTGTGTTCCTTCACTGTACGGTTTCTGTAATGAAAAGTGTTAATCCATGTTAATCCTTGTGAAAATTATTGCGTGCAACAGTATTTTCTCGTGTACCTCTTTTTCCTATGTGAATTGTCCCTCTTTTCTTTTTTATTTATAAATGTCTACTTTTTTTAAAAAAACAAACCAATGTGTTGTAGACCTATATGTAACCTATTCCTTAGTCTCATATTATAGGTATGTTATAAGAATGGATATTTTACTTGGCTTTAGAATGTTTTACAAGAAAAATAATTCTTAACTGATCAAGTCCTTGCTACTAAAATGCTTGTGTTTTTCATCATGATGTCGTGTGCTTCTAAATTAATAATCATTTTCGTTGTAGAAAAATGGAGTGAATTTATATTAGTCTTGGAAACTAATAATAGCATTGTAAATTTATGAGATGATTTTAACAGAAAAAAATTATAGAAGAATATAGTTATTTTAATTGTAATATTACTAACTGTAGGGTGAGAAAGGGGGGTCCCGTTGTGGTGAACTATGTTATAGCTTGTTACTCACAGTTTCTTTTTGATCATTTTTTCGGTCTCTGAGGTGAAACGAGTTATTAATTAAAATTTGTAAACTCACATATGCATATTGTATATGTGTAGAAATGTAATCACACTTTGTCTTGGAATTACATTAAACTGTTTGGAATCACTGTACCCTTGGCCTGCCATGCTTATTTCTTCTAGAACCAGACTAGTCATAAGACTAAAGAGGTTACTGCTACAAGTAACACCCTTGAGGAGTTATCTGACCCTTCAGAAATCGTTTAATGCCTCCGAATGCTTTCATAACCCATCACCACGCCTACAGTCTACTGAGATGACCGTGAATGGCTGTAGAGGGAAGGCCTTGAGCCCTTTCCGCCTCGTGTGTTGAGCAGTCCTCATCACCAGCTATTTCTAGAACTTTCATCACCTCAAACAGAAGCTCTGTACCAGTTAAACGATAATTCCCAGTTCTCCGTCCCAGCCCTTGACACCCACCCTTCTCTTTTCTGTCTCTAGATATCTCATGGAAGTGGAATCCTACAATATTTGCCCTTTACTTGTTTTGGCTTATTTCATGTTAACAGTGTTCTCAAAGGTCATCTATGTTATAGCAGATGATGTCAGAATCTCCTTCCTTTTAAGACTGAATGACATCCCATTATATGTAAATACCACATTTTGTTTATCCATTCATCTGCTGTCTCCATCTTTTGGATTTTGTGAATAATGCTGTCATGGACCTTGGTACATAAATATGAATCCCTGCTTTCAGTTCTTTTGGATACATACCTAGGAATGGAATTGCTGCGTTATCTGGAAATTCCTAACTTTGTAAGGAACCGCCAAAGGAATCCACAGTGATCACACCATTTCATGTTCCCACCAGCAATGCGCTGGGACCCAGTGTCCTCACCTGGCACTCTTAGCCTGTCTTCCATTGCCAGGGTTCTGGGTATTCAGGACTGACCGGCTTCTCACCCTCCTGTTATCTGCACGTCCTGGTTTCACAAACTCACAACCAGCCGAAACTGCACCCACCTTACCTGTACCCAAAGCTTTCTGCCACACCTACTTGCTGTGGCCCATCCACCCACCCATGCCTCTGCTCCCACACCCACCCAAGCTCCTGAGCTGCCGGAGAAGACCCCCTAGCCCTAGAGACCTTGGCCAGCCTTCTGTGCTCATCAGCTCCCTCTGTGGCTAATTGGAAACTTCTCATTCTCCCTGTGCCCTTGACTACGGGGACCCTCTACTGGGCAGAGTAACCCAAAGAAATCCAGGTCTACAGAGCCCTTCAACCCCACCTCTCCCACAATCCCATCTGCCTCCATCTCCATGATTTCTCCCTGTGCAGAGCTCTTTCCTGCCAAGCATCCCTGGTTTGGATCTTCATGCTTTCCACACGGGTTGCCAAACCCTTATGTGTAGTTCTCATCATGCTGTACTGTCAACATGTCTTTCCTGATGTCCCTTCCCACAAAACCACAAAACCCTTGCAGGTAAGGCTACCTTTCATCTCTGTTCCTAGGGCATCTATTACAATGCCAGGCACAGAGTGGGTCATCAAATATTTGGCTAAATCAGCAAATTAGCCCAGTTTCTCACCCCCCATTTACCTACCCTTCCTTGGGATTCCGGGTCTCCCAGACTTCAGATAATACCAACAAACCCCTAAATGCAGCCAACGGGTGAACTTGGTTCGGTTCAACTCAGCCAAAATTCAAATTATATAAAAAATCCATGCAAAAGGGACACCTGTGTGGCTCAGGGGTTGAGCATCTGCCTTTGGCTCAGGATGTGATCCAGGAGTTTGGGATCAAGTCCCACATCGGGCTCCTTGCAGGGAGCCTGCTTCTCCCTCTTCCTGTGTCTCTGCCTCTCTCTCTCTCTTATGAATAAATAAATAAAATCTTTTTAAAAATCCCTGCAAAAGATTTTGACAATTTGAGAACTCCTCCAGCATATCTATTTCTTAAATTATAAATGCACTACCAGGGGTCACAGCCCATGGAGGTCATGCCCAGGAGCCTGTTCCAAACAACCAGGTATTTGTGGGGTTTTTTGTGAGTCTGGCTTACATATTTCCTAACTATTTCCTAGAATATTTAAGCCTAAGCAAATATTAAATATGTGTAAAAGAGAATACACTAAAAGCAAAGTATAATGACCTCATGTCCTCTGAACTTATCTATTCATTTCCTCCTTTCTGTTAGTACTGAGCTTTAAAGCAGGCTCCTAGGATCCTCCATCCCCTACCTTGCACCTTGTCCCATGTGGGCCACGCAAAGCTTCTCTTGGGAGATCTGTCTCCTCCAGCAGATCTCCCTTAGAAGATCTAATTCCATTACCCAGATGGTACTGCTTGAAGATAGAAAAAACCCACTGCCCAGCAACAACCCTGATCCCCGCTCCATAGGGAAGAAACAGCTAGGAGCTAGACATTCTGTATTGTGAGACCATCTAATTCCAGTTTTTAACAGTTCTACACATGCCGATCTATAGGAGGTATACAATCCTTTATCCTAAGACCCTTGGCATTTGACAGTGCCTCTAAAACAACACTGGAGTATAGGGATCTTGTAAAGAAACTACTTGACATTGACTTTTATGTCTTTTTATATTTTCTTTAAATGTCTTCTGTTTTATTGCAGTGGCTCTCAGGATCCTTAGGCATTTCAGACTAAGCCTGTGGACGGGGCTGCTTGTGAAAGCACGAAGTACCCACTGATAGATCAAAGGCCAGAGCCAGAAGAAAAACACGTGAATGTTTGGAGGAAGCCCTGCTAGGAGAGAAAAAAACATCACAGGTCTTAAGATAGCAAGGCCTTGAGCTCTGGATGTTGTATGTAAGTGATGCATTACTAAATTCTACACCTGAAACTAATATTACACTGTACATTAACTAACTGGAACTTAAATAAAAACTTGAGGAAAAATAAAACTAATAACTTTTTTATGATTTTATTTATTTATTCATGAGAGAGAGAGAAAGGCAGAGGGAGAAGCAGGCTCCCTGCAAAGTAGTGAGCCCAGTGTGGAGCTCAATCCCAGGACTCTGGGATCATGACCTGAGCTGATGTTTAACCGACTGAGGCACCCAGGCATCCCAATAATAATATTTTTTAAAAGGGAAAAAAAAAAAGAAAGCTAGCACAAGTGCCAGGGCAGGAAGCAATAAGAGAAAAAAGGTAGCATAGTGATTCAGAGCACATCTTGAGAGGCTGCCATATTTGAGGTCAGTTCTAGGCACTGTTGTTCATGACCTTAGCTGGGAAGACGGGACGCTTGGGTGGCTCAGCGGTTGAGCATCTGCCTTCGGCTCAGGGCGTGATCCCAGAGTTCTGGGATCAAGTCCCACACAGGGCTCCCCATGAGGAGCCTGCTTTTCCCTCTGCCTATGTCTCTGCCTCTCTCTGTGTGTCTCTCATGAATAAATAAATAAAATCTTCAAAAAAAAAAAAGCTAGAAAGTCACTTAATCTCTCGAGCCTCAGCTTTCTTATCAGTACAATGGGGATGATAACTACATGTGGCAAAGACTGGCCGCATATTCATTTCCTCCTCTTGTTGAGCACACAGCTAGATTATATGTCCTAGGTTGCTTTGTAGATAAATATGACCAGAATGGGGCCCTAAAAAACTCACACATTTATCCACACTCTCTTCCCTCAATTTCTGGCCAGATGTGGAAGATCCAGTGAAGGACTTTGAGGGCTTAGAGTACAATGGGCCCACCAGACAGAAGAAGCCCAGAACACTGAATCACTTGGTGGCCTCCTAATAAAACCACACTGGACAAAACCACAAGAGAGCAAGAAATAAGTATTTTTGTTATATATATTTTATATGGTCTTATAGAGTTATTTTTCTTCTTTTATTTAAATTCAAGTTGATTAACATATATTATTAGTTTGGGGGTAGAATTTAGTGATCAGTTGCGTATAATACTCAGTGCTCATTCCATGACATGCCCTCTTTCACACCCATCACCCAGTTACCCCATCCCCCCATCCCTTCTCCTCTAGCAAATCTCAGTTTGTTCCCTAGAGTTAAGAGTATTATTATTATATTTGAGTCTCTGAAATTTTAGGGTTGTTTACTATAGCAATTAAGTTATTCTGACTAATACAGACATTGGTTTCTGAAAGTGAGGTACTGCTGTAACAAACATCTAAACTAGCAGCTGGACAGAGAAATATGAAAATTGACTTCAGGAGTTGGAAAGATGATGGCCTGTGTAATGCTTTGAGAAAATATGCCATAATCATGCAGTTAAAAACCCTAAGCAGTCTACAAAAACATCTACTCAAGGTAACAAGTCAATCTGGCAAGATTGTAGGATAAAAGGTCAATATGCAAAAACTGATTCTACTTCTTTATACTAGCAACAAACAGTTGGAATATGAAATTTAAAAAAAATTGTAGGAGCACAAAAATAAATATTTGAGGATAAATGGGTTTTTCTTTTTTGATTGGGAAAATAACTTTATTTTCTTTGGGGGTATAGGCAGACATCTAGCCTCAGAACTTCTAGAATTGCTGCTTTGTGCCAGCAGCCTTCGTGACTTTGGGCACATTGAAACACACAGCCTTGCTCAAGAGCTGGCACTCGCCCACTGCGATGAGGTTGCCAGTCCGGACATCCCTGCAGCAGGGGGCAGACAGATGCATGGACATGTTCTTATGGCACTTCTTAAAGAAGTTGTACTCTCAACATAGTGGAAGTAGTCTCCAAGGATGGCAGTGCATCTTCATCTCAGTCACCACGTCAGATAGAATCCACCCTCAGATGGACCCATTACCAGTAAACAGGTCATCTCTTATCAGTACAGGTGCCCTCAATGGCCTCCTTGGGCATCTTGAAGCCCAAGCCAATGTCTTTATAGTATCATGGGAACTTGTCCTTGCCAGTTTCTCCAAGCGGGACCCTCTTCTTATTTTGAAAGCTGGTTGGCTGCCCTTTATAGGCAGGTTCAGGCTGAATGTCCACCATCTTCTGGCCACCTGAAAAATCTTGAGGATAATTTTTTTTTAATACGGGCAAAAACTCTACCCTTAAAACTTGTAACAAGTTGCAGAAATTTTCAAAAACTTTTTAAAAATGGAGAGAGCTACATTGTTGAATGGAATAGTCAAATTATTAAAATGGCATGGCTCTTCACATTGACTTACAGATCCAATGCAATCCCAAAATCCCAGTAGACTTTTTTTTGTACGATGGACAAAAACAAACAAAAACTAGAACATTAGAGACCTGTGTGATAATATCAAACAGCCTTCACTGGAGTCCTGGGTGGAGAGAAGAAAAGAAGGGTGAGGCAGGAGATTTATTTAAAGAGATAAAAGTGAAGAATTTTCCAGACTTGATCAATGACATCAATGCATAGAATCAAGAATCTCAGTGCATACAGGCATACAACCAGACTACACTTCTCAGGCATCCACGACTGTCCTGGCCAGTGGTCTGTGGGCTGAGTGCAGGCCACCTCTAGGCTGGCCCCTTCTATACGCTATGATCACCACAAATCTCAGAGGCTTGATTTCTCACATAGGTTGCTGCACAGCCAGACAAGTGTCCAGGAAACCTGTCCCCTACATAGCAACTTAGCATTCCAGGATGTCTCAGCTTTATGAAACTTCCAAACCAACAAATCACAGTTGGGGAGAGGAGGGAATATATGAAGAAGTGTGCTTGGCTCTTAAATGCTTCTACCTAGAAATGACATGTGTCTTTTTTTTTTTTTTTTTTTTTTTTTTTTGGTTAAAGCAAGTCACTAGCTTCAAAAAGCCTGAGAAATATGATCTTTCCATGCACCCAGAAGGGAAGTGAAAAGGCTTGCATGGCAGTCACGTCTACCACATCTTCTGAAACACATCCTTTATGAACAGCTACATCCAAAGGCCCTGGATGGAGCAAAGCTGTTCCTTTCCCTGACCTGCTTAGTCTATGGTATGAGCAAAGAAAAAAAAGATCTTTACTTTGTTAGCCTCTGAAATTTGGGCATTACTGCTGAAGCTAGCATACTCTAGTGTACTACTCAACTTACATTATAATTTAAAATGATAGTATACCTTTTTTTTTTTAAGTGGCCTCGATGCCCAGTGGGGAGCCCAACACAGGGCCCGAACTCATGACTCTGGATCAAGACCCTGAGATCAAGATCCAAGCCAAGATAGGAGTTCAAGGCTTAATTGAGCCACCCATGGGCCCCAATAACGTCTTTTTTTAAGCACTTACCTTGAGCCTGGTACTTCATGTGTAAAGTGCTTAGCACAGTGCCAGGCCCAAATCAACTCTTAATTAGTATTAGTTGTCATTGTTATCCCAATTTGTCTTAGATGTGTATGTATTTGCTTAGATAGGTTCTGTGCTATAAACTACAGGACCCTAATGGGAATTGTGAGGCCGTTGAGCATCTTGCTTATCTTTTTCTCTAAAACATGTGCAAGTTTTCATACTTTGTGGGAGGCTGAACTGGAAGCAGAGGTTTCCAGGATCAGAGATAGCATGGTATAGAGGAAAGAGCATTGGAACTAGTGGTCAGGGTTAGTTTAGTTCAACACATAATATTTATTGAGCACTGTCTATATGTACCAGATGCTAGAGAAACAAAGAAGTGTGAGGATCCTTTGTTCGCCATCCTTATACTTCTGCTGCAAGGATGGTGAACAAGTAAACAAAGCATGACACGTGCAATAATGAGTATAAACAGGGAACAGGAGTGCCACAAGACCTGAGTTTTAGCTCTACCACTAGCTGTGTGACACTGAACATGTTACTTAACTTCTCTGGGCCTCGTGAGTCACGAGACTGGGGTAGATAATTTCCAACCCCTGAAATTCTAAACCCTACAATTCTCAAATACGTGTGAGGCAGACAGGGCAGGCATAATTTCTGCTTTAGAGAGGTGAAGCCTGGGGTTGGAGAGGTTTAGCACAGCGGCCTGAGCTCCGTGGCTGCTTGTCACCAGAGCTAGCCCCAGACTACTCTCCAGCAGGTCTTTGGAGCCACACCTCATCTGTCTCCACTCCGGAGCGCCCTGACAGAGAGCAGGGATCTCTGATGGAGATGGCAGGAGGCTTTCCAGATGCCCCCAGTTTGAGTCCCATACTTACAACCTGGAGCTGTTTGCAGACCAAGAAGAGAAAGGAGGCAGGTGCCGCACCCACCTCCACCCCCTCCTCGTGTAAGCATTCAGCAGGCCTTTCTGGAAAACCAGGTCACCTTCTACAGAATGACACGGTGACGTTAGCACAGTTATCCTGGTGAACACCAGAGCCGTCAGCAGCCAAGCACAGTCAGCGATGCCTGGTTTCCATTCACAGCCACGTCCTCATTAGTGGGGCTCTGGGCAGGATGCAGAGGACATTCCAAGGCTGAGGCAGCTCTCCCCCGCTGTATCTCTGGGCCACCATCACTCAGCCCACCTGGTATGTGCACACTTAAGGAATGTGAGTGAGCTCATTTAATTGAAGCAAAACACATGAAAGATTCATCTTTGCTGTGCCTCTAAAACCATGCCATGGCCACCAGAACCTGAAAGACAAACCTGACCACAGCAGCCTCTGCTATCTCCCGCTGGGGCACACAGTTCACAGCGCTGTGGGCAATCCAACCGTCATGGGAACCATCTTTTGAGCAGGTGCTATGTGTGCTACAAAGAGGCCTACAACACAATCCCTACCATCCGGGAGTTTGTAACTGGGTGATGGAGTGGTCAGATGAAGTGAAGAGAGGAGTCACAGATGACAAGGTGGGAGACTCCAGCCACACGAGAGTCTCAAAGTGTGGGAAGTTTGGGGGGGAAGGAAGTGGTCCCCAAGAGCCCCTGCTGTCCCGGAAGGTGGGAGGGAGGCTCTAGGCAGACCTTGAGGGAAGAAAACGATAGAAGGCATTATTATATGCATTACCCCCACTTTTGGTGGGTGATCCATATGAAAATCATCTGGAGACAAAAGTGTCCAGAAAAAGAATTGCCTGGGGGCATCCAACTTGTTTTCCCAGGGTGGCCCCACACCTGCACATACATGCACCCTCCCAACCATCCCTCCTCAGAGCTGGCCTCAGAGCTGGCTAGGCAAGGGACATGTTGCCACACAAGTGGCTTCCCAAGGGCCCTGTGTGGTGGGTGCGGGTGCAAATCCCGCCTCCGCCACCTGCTAGCTATGTGATATGCAGCCAGTCCCTTAACCTTCCTGAGTCTGTTCCTCACCTGTAAGCGTGGGCAGGCAATGCTGACCTTGCAGGGAGGAGGGAGACTAAGCAGACACCGGCTGACCCGGCAGCAGAGCGCCGCAGGCCTACACGGTCCTCCCTATCGTCCTCCACCTGCACAGAGACCATCTGAGTAGGCCCCGGGGTGCGTGCTTAGCCTTCTACCGGAGCCCTGCCTGTTCCAGCGGTTCGCTGAGGATGGGCCTGGTATCTGGGATCTGGGTTCCAATCCACCCAGGGAGCAGCAGCCCGGGCTCCCAAGGTAAGCACACTCAACTCCAGGGGGTATGCCTCGGCAGGGCAAAGTCTTCCGACGGGACTAAGGAGTGGGGCCCCGGGAAGGGTGCTCCCTTGGGCCCTCCAGGTGGAGGGAGAGGCGCGCTGCAGCGCCGAGCAGTGGGGCGGAGTGCCTACCCTCTGGGCGGCTGCCACGGGCACTGCAGCTGGCCAGCCGGGCTCAGCCCACGTGGGAGCATGAAGCTCCTAGCCAGTTCTCACCTGGGGAAGAATTGCCTACATTTCTGAAGTCTGGCAGCCAGTGTCTCATTCCTATCCTGTGCTTGGTATGGTCCCTCCTTGATATGAACCAGGTAGGAAAACCGAAAAGCATTGGCGACCCCGAGTCAGGGTTCCTTTAGCTGCTAAACTGATTTAGCCTTGTGGTGTGTTCCCCGGAGGAACCCAAGGTCAGGAGAGCTTATTGGCCAGTGTGTACCTGGAAGCCGCAGGTGGCAGGCTTTGGATACCTGAGTAAGAGGTGAGATCCGAATGCATGGGTTCATCATCCCTTGCCTTGTCACGCTGCTGCCTTCCTGCCCCCTCCTTGCCCGTTCTCCCCACCTGAACCACCTGGCAGGACTGGAGCACAGCTCACCGCTCAGAAGCCCTGGCTGGGTGCTACTCTCCCCGGGGCCTCGGGACCTGCCAGGCACAGTTTCACTGCCTGTGGCAGCACTTCTTGTCTCGGACATTTCTGTGGGTACCACATGCGAGGCTTTTGAGCCTCACCGTCCTTGATGGGGAGATCCTGGTGAGGACCCCGGGCCTGTGCCTGACGTAATAGGTGGGAAGGAGACACCCTGGTCCTTTCCCCCGTCCCCCAAGTAGCATTTGTGCAGCCGACCGCCCGCTACCTCAGTCCTTCAGAGGCTCCACCAGCGCCCCCACCGGCACTGGGAAGGTGCCGAGCTTCCTGACACCCCCACTAGCGCCACTGCAGCACTGAATGACTATCACCTCTTTATTGGTCTCTCTGGTTCCTCACTGGGTTCCCACCAAAGACAAAATAGGAAATCACAAAATTGCCTGTATTTTACTGGATATCTGGGAAGCATGTGGAAAGTTCAGCAAAACCCAGCTGACAGTTTTGTCCACAAACCAACAGTAAAAGGACTGAGCAGAGCAAAGCAGGACTGGTTTCCCTCTGATCTATTTTCTGAAAATGGGCCATGACCCAGATTCCCCTACACCCTGCTCACAGGCAGGCTGCCCACATCTCAGCCAGAGCCAGCTGCAGAGAGGAGGCTGGGGAGGCCTGAGCCCCACCGGGGCGAGTTCTGGGGCTCCAGGTGTATTGTGCTGGGGGGCCGCACTTGGAGCCTCCACAGGCCCAGGAAGCAGCCAGACCCCCAACTCCTCCCGAGGCCGACCAAGGAAGAAAAGGCCATAGGACCTGCATGCACTCTTATCCCACTCACCATGAACATCAGCTTTTCTGCTGGGCTAATCCTCCTGCTCACTGCACGCCTTCTCCCCTAAGGCAGAAGAAATCATCCCTCAACTGTGTTCCAGAACATTCTGGATGGCACTTCCTAAGTTGTTGCCTCTGCTCCCTGTGTGCTCCCTGGGGGATAAAACTGTTGATCCCCATGCCTGGCATGGTGTCTGGCACGTGGTAGGTGTGATGTGAATAAACGTTTGTCATATTGAGTTGAATAGTAATGAAGGAACCAGATGGAGCACACCGTCAGACATCTAAGAATAACTCAGTAGCCCAGTAGAATTAAATGGTGCCCTGAGGCCACAGAACGTGTTTTTGTCCTCAGTGCCACCTTGGTGGTGGCTCCTCCCAGACAGGCACCCAGAGATGTGGCCCTCTGTCCCTCCCCCAAGCCATAACCCCAGAACAAATGGCAGCAGGTTTTTCTAGATGCCAGTCATCTCTTTATTCCATCAGTGACCAACACAACAGCACCACAGACACAGCAGGGGCCTGCCTGAGAACCCTGGGCAAGGCCAAGAGGGTGGCTGTAGGGGGCCCTATGTGGGGCAGCCCACCCTCCCTGCCTCCCCAGCACCCAGGAGAGAAATGTGCAGACAGTAATGCAATCTGTGTCAGTGCCCATCCTTCCTCCAAGCACCAGGGATACATGGGGAAGAAATATTCCAGCATGGGACCAGGAAGGGAGTTGGGGTGACTAAGGCTGGACTCTGAACTCCAGAAGAGACTGTGTGCATGCCTGTGCATGCGTGCATGTGTGTGTTTGGGAGATGCCTACACTACTGAGCATGTGGGATTTGACTGCTAAGCCACAGGACCTGCCTGGGGCCGAGGAGACCAGGAACCAGGGCTGTGTGGCCTGGAGCAGAGGCCGAGGCAGAGGCCCCCGTCCTCACTGCTTCGCCTGGGAGAGGAACCTAGGGCAGGCAGGTCTCAGAGCCTGACTGGAGGGCCACTGCTGGCCTGACCCACGTCATGTGTAGGCCATCTTGCTGCACACCCAGGGGCGGGTCATCAGACACTCCGTTGACACCAGCCTGGTGGGCTCCACGAAGACACACTCTCCCAGGCCTGAGATGGGGAACCTGTGGCCAGAAGACAAGAGAGCAGGCACTTACAACCTGTCACACGTAGTCCATCACTGGGTGGCCCTGGAGGTCCTGACCTGTCCCTCCCTCTGGAGCCACCTTCCAGTACTTTTAGCCCCTTATAGAACTTTCTAGTGTGGCCCCTCCCCATTGTCTATGTACTATGGTCACCATGGTTCCAGCCACCCTGGGGACGCCCACAGACATCTCCTGAACACACCCTGCACTTTCCCATCCTTCCAGAGTCAACTTGCTTGTGCCATGAGCCAGTATCATGTTCAGGACCACCCTCTGCCCACCCTTCTGCCCCGCAGCACCTGTCTGAGCCAGGGGGCACCACTCATCACATCTTCATGGAAGCCTGTGTCTGTCTGTCCCCACCAGTTCCCCGGGTGGTCACTCCTGAGCAGTGGGCTCCATGCCTCTCTTGTCTTGGCTCCCCTACAGCACAGAGCATCTAGCACAGGAATTGCTCAGCAGAGATGAGCTGAATGAAACTACATCACAGGGGTGGACCTGATTAACCCCAGCCTTTGCTACCCAGGCTGTGTTGCCCACGAACTCACTGCCATCTTCGGTAGATGTAGGGGATGAGGGTCCTTTCTAGCTAAAATCATTCCATAGAATTTCAAGATTTCTTCTTAATCTCACTTGGTCAGCCTGATCTGAGGCCCCTTCCGAGGCTGGAGCTGGGGTCTCACAAGAAAGGGCACCAGAAGGACCTCAAGAGGGAGTGCCGAGCAGGACCACCTCAGAGCCAGGGAGACACAGCCCAAAGGCCCTTTGGTTGGCTGATGGTCAGCATGCTGAGAACCCCAGCCTCCAGGGTTCTCCCAGGTTCTGGAAGCAGGAAGCTATCAGAAGGGAAGAGAAAGGGGCAGAAAGTGCAAGACATCTCAGCAGCTCTAAGGATAGATCTGGGATGAAGGCAGGAAAAGGAAAGAGAAGAAAAGGAAGAGAAAATGAAGACAAAGAGAGGTGCAAAATGAAGGGCACAGGAGCCAGGGCAAAGGAGGGAAGAGGCTGACTGGATGCTCACCCCCCGGAGTCACAGGGACTAATGCAGCCCTGAGCCAGCCTCAAATGGGAAGGTAGCTGATCACCAGCTTCCAGCCATGGTGGAGGGTTGGGGGTTCTTGGGTGCCCTCCCACTTCTTATACCTTGTGGACCCTCCTCCATCATCATCATCATCATGTGAGCAGCTGTGCCCCCACCAGGCTCCTCAGGGCCTATTAGGGTCTGGACTAGGAATTTGGGTTCTTATTCCCCTATATGCCCTCCTCTGTGTTCCCCTAAACCTGGATCACCGCCCCCCTACACACACACACACACACACACACACACACTATCACTACCCCCACTGCCTCAGCCAGACACTCCCACCCCCACCACCCATGACCACTGCCCCCAGCACCCCTGCAAACCAGTCCCTGATATCACACACCTGCCACCTCGTCACACTCTCATGTCGTGTGAGCAATCCCAGCACTGCACACACTACCAGCATACTGCAGCGGTGTTTTCTCTAAGAGAGGACTCATGGTGCCCAGGGGCCTGAGCCCCTTTCTTCCATAGGGAAAAGGTTTAGGCAACACACAGCTGCCCAGAATAGAGGCCCCATCCCCCCTCCCTCAAAGGCAGCTATGGTCATGTGGCTATGTTCTGGCCAACACAGAAGAGGGACATCTAGGGCATGTCTTCCCCTTCCTCTGAGCCACACTGAGCCATGCAGATGAGCATCTTCATGGGTGGGGAGCCACAAGATGGAAGGAACCTGGGCCCCATTAGCAGGAAGCTCTGATGACCACATACAGGAGAGCCGCCGAACCAGGCTGGGCATTAGGGGATAGAGAGCGAGAAGTAAAGCCATCTTCATTATCATGATCTCGGCCACATGCTGCTGAGCCCTGAGGTCACTAGCTCTAGCGAGCACAGAACCAACTGGTTCTCTCTCCCTCGGGAGGTGTTGTCTGGGGAGCTAGGCCCTTCCCAGTCTTAGTGGTCAGAAGATGAAGCCTCAGCTCACGTGTCCGGGTCGAACGGGTCCCCGTTGACCCAGTGGAATTCATCCCCGACTCTGCGCAGACCAATCCAGGGCTCCCTCCGTGTGAACTTGAACATAAACTCCTGTACCAAGAAAAGAGAAAAGCCCGAGTTTTCTGCAGTCTCCCAACTTTTCATACATCCCAGAACTAACCTCAGATCAGAAGACGGGCTCCCAGATACACAGACACTGAAAAGGGAATCCCTCACTGCACCCTGAAAGTAAGGAGCTGGGGTCAGAGAGGGCCCTGCACTCACACTGACCTCCCTCTCAGCAGCTGTTAGGCCCTGGGCCCTGGGAGCATGCCCACCAGACCAGGGCACCTGGAACAAGATTTGTCCTCCTAGCTCAGCGGTCCAGCCTGCCAGTCAGCATTCCTGATTTGCAGGAAGCCTGGAATTGCCCATTTGATGGATTATCTGGGACAAAGCACAACGTTCAATTTGGTTGTCCTCCTACGCACATACTGCTGGGCCTTTCTCTGCAGCAGGGAGACATTATACTGTTTATCAGAGACAAACGGAAGTGACTGTGAGATTACCTGCTATTTCGGATCGCCACTGTTACCCTCAGAATCCAAAGTGAGCAACAGAGTCATTCACTGTGTGTCTTTCCCATTTCTACTGATAAAACTGTTTCGGGTGTTCAGTGGGTGCTCATGTCCTGATTTGGACCAGTAGAAGGTGCCAGTGTGTTCTTTATTCACAAGCGCATTTATGATTTGTAATCCTCACACTTTATGATGCTGAGTTGAGCTCAGCAAACCAGCCTTGGATTGAGATCACTGGCTTTCACAACAGCAGTGGAACAGGAGCCCCTTGGAAATGTGCTTGGACCCTACAGGGCCCACCAGCACACCCCAGGCACACGTGCTCTGGAAACATGTCACAGGGGACGCCAGATCCCAGCAGCGGGGTTCTCCCCGAAGGACACCCCCGGCCCAGCGCTCACCAGCTCCTTCTGGCTCTGAATCACAGCCAGCGCGGCCTCATGAGTATGGCAGTACTGCCTGCCTGTGTTCCAGTCTCTTGGCTCCTCAGAAAAGAAGTAGCATTTCCTTCCATAGAGCAGCCAGTCCTCCGGGCAGGGCGCTTCACACTTGATACAGCCCTTAGAAGCTGCAGGGGAGATGGAGGGGACTCAGTGTCCACAGCACACCTGGCCTCTGCCCGGGCCTGAAGAATCCCGCTCAGCGACCCAAAGCTCCCTCCACCTGCCTGACTTTGGTGCCCTCCAGTGATGACCCAGGTGGCTGTCTTCCCAGATGAGCACCTCTCAAAGTGCCTGGCAGGTAAGAGGTTGGTGACCAAATACATAAGGAAAGAAAGGGCACCTGGGTGGCTCAGCGGGTTATGGGTCTGCCTTCAGGCTCAGGTCATGATCTCAGCGTCCTGGGATTGAGTTCCTCATCAGGCTCCCGGCTCAGTGGGGAGTCTGCTTCTCCCTCTCCCTCTGATCCTCCTCCCTGTTTGTGCGCTCTCCCCGCCGCCTGTCTTGAAAAAATCTTTTAAAAAATAAACAAGGAAGGGAAATTTGGAGGCTGGTTTGGAGGCAGTATCACCCCCAGGGGAAGTGACAGCAGATTAGCCCCTGGGTTAAGATCTCCTCTCTCTCCCCAAACTCCCCAAGGCATGGAAGTGCAGAAACACAGATCTAGAAATCAGGACCTGGAGACCACACGTCCATGCTTTCCAACCAGGGTGGGAACCATCTGCAGGCTTGGTGGGCCTGATCTCATTGGCCATGTCCTCATTAGTAACAGCTCAACCTGTTCCACTGCTGAACTGCTGTCAAGTTCATTTTTAGCTGAGTCTCAATCTGCCTTCCTGTGACCTGGCCCTACAGGTCTAGGATCTGGCCTTGGAGTGACTCAGAGCAAGCCCAGCCCACCTTCTACCGCCTATTCGAAGAAGGATGCCAGCCTTCTCACATCCAGATTTCAGTGGGCACCATCTCTTCCACAGCTTCTTGGAGAGGATGCTGTCCACACCCTTCATCCTGCCTGGCTCACTGCGGTGTGTCCACATTGTCACCAAAATGCTGCCACCATAACAGACCGGAACACACCAGATGTGGTCTTACCCCAACAACAGTGATTGCCACACTCCTTCCAGTTGCTATGGGCTCCTTCCAGGCTACAGACCATGTCCATGAAAAGAAACAGTGGGTATGTGCATGCGTGCTTTTCTGGGTGGGCAGAAAATACTCTTCGATTGTTTCCATGTGATCTATTTCCAAGCCAGGTCTCCCCCCACATCCAGAACATGTAGAAATCACTTTTTCAATCCATTTGAAGATTTTATTCTTATTTCTTCCACCTTTATCTCATTCACACTGGCTCATCTGAGTTTTGAAAGATGAATTTTGATCTTGATTTTTTCCACCCTGTCATATTAAACAGCCTTCATCTGTCATCCTGAGCATCTTCGTATCACCTACAAATTCCATATGCATCTTTTTTGTTTGTTTTCATGCAAGTGATTGATTAAAATGTAGACAAAGACAGAGCCAAGGACAGGCCCACAGTACTCCAGCCTCTAGGGATCTAGGGCCACTCGACACCAATTAAATCATCGACACTCTGGCATATCTGCTCAGTGAGCCGCAGGACCACTTGGGAAGTATTGAGCATGGTGTGGCCACATTTCAACTACTTTCCACAAGGACTTCCAAAGAGACTCTATTGTCCTTTACTACAATCACAACACACTATGTCTTCGCATGGCTCTGACCTTCCCAAGCTAGCACGAGGACAAAAGGAAACCAACTTAGTTTGTAGTAATTATTCTAGGTGAATCTAAGCTGGCACCAATGGTCACCATATTCTTTTCCAAACACCCACAAAGCCCCTGATTATCATGCACGTCCAAAGGTGAGGATTTCATGGGAGCTAATGCTGTCAATGGACCTTCCTCCCCTTTGCAGGCGCCTGCCTCTGGTCTTATGGTGCTCCTCAAAGATTAAAGACAGAGGCACTGAAATCACTTTGCAAAACCATCAGAGCCCACAACACACTTTGACTTGAATCCGTTGAAAGCAGCCCAATCTCCTGGTCATACAGCCTTGCCTGTTCTTAGCGGATTTCCTCCCTTTTATTCCTTTCTCCCTTTCATCCCACATAAGAAGCCCCCACCCCCACCAGCGGGGTGGATGCAGTGATGCCTCCGTAACTGGACAGAGGAGATGATGTCATAACTCATCCTTTTTTTTTTTTTTTTTAATCCTCAGCATTTAGGGGGCCTAACACACAGCAGTGCTCCCTAAATGTGTGTTAAATGAATGAATGTGATCTGTAAAGGCTCTCATCCCAAAACCCTCTCCTCCAAGAAGCAGTGTCTAACTCACCTCAAGCTGGCTCTGCATCCTCGTAGCATGTACGGAATAGTACCGGAGTCTCCTCACTACCTCCCCGTGTGGCTCCGTAAAGGGGACGTGTGGAGTCAACGTGTGCATATATTATTTTAGGCTAAACTCTCACCTAGAAACAGCAGCAGTCTGTTTCCTAAGCTTCGTGCCCCACAGAATACGTGGTACATCTGGAACCTTTCTTTACCTAATTAGACATGATACTGACAAGGTGTGTACACACTGACTCCCGTAAATGTTTGACATCCATGCTCACCCAGGATGCTCATCACCACCAGGATGGCGAACAGAAGGACCGCGATGGCCCCCAGCAGGAGACGTGTGGTGGTGTCTGAGGAGAGAAGAAAGCGGGTCAGTACCCAGCCATCCACCCCGCTGCCAAGCCCCACCGCCAGCCCCAAGTCCTGATACTGGGATAACCCTGGCCTGGACCCGGCAATCTGAGTTTTTCCAAGCCCTCTGCAGGAATCTGATGCGCGCTGAAGTCTGAGAGCCTCTGTTCCAGAGCCCGTTTCGGAATCTGTGACACTGCTGCCCCAAACCCCTCCCTCCAAGGCTCTGCCCTTGCCCCTCCCGCAGCGGTCAGAGCTTTCAGTCCTCCTCTCCTGCTGCTTCCCTACCTTCTCCCCAGGGTCAGCCACGTGGACTCCTTGAAAGAACCCAGCCTGTCCTCACAGCCCTGGGGTTGGGTCTTTGCCCCCAGAGCTCTTCTCCACCGCTGCTACCTCTGGAATCCTGCCCAGCTTCACACCGTCCACCCTCTTCACCAAACCTCCCCTGACCCGCTGCCTTCCCCCGCCTTCTGATTTTTATTTCTTTGTCATCACTGAAAATTTCTTATTTTATTTATTTTATTTTTTTTATTTTTATTTATTTATGATAGTCACACACACAAAGAGAGAGAGAGAGAGAGAGAGGCAGAGACACAGGCAGAGGGAGAAGCAGGCTCCATGCACCGGGAGCCCGACGTGGGATTCGATCCTGGGTCTCCAGGATCACGCCCCGGGCCAAAGGCAGGCGCTAAACCGCTGCGCCACCCAGGGATCCCTCTATTTTATTTTTAATGGAAGAACCCTTTTCAACTTTAGACACAGACTCTATTTAAGTTTCTCTTACTGTCATAAAATAGAACATAAAAGTTGCCATTTTAACCATTTTTAAGTGCACAGCGGCATCAATTACATTCATGCTGTTGTGCAACTATCCCCACTGTCTATTTGCAAAACTTTTTCACCCCCCAAACAGAAACTCGGTACTATTGAACATCCACTCCCAGTTCCCACCTCCCACAGCCCCTGGTGACCTCTAATCTACTTCCTGTCTCTATGAATATGCCTATTCTAGAGATTTCATAGAAGGGGAATCATACATTATCTGTCCTTTTGTGTCTGACTTATTTCACTTAAGTTAGTGTTTTCAAGGTTCATCCATGTTGTACGATGTGTCAGAATGGCATTCCTTTTTATGGCTGAATAGTATTCCATTGTATGAATATATATATATACATATATATATATATATATTTGTTGTATATGTATATATTTGTTGTTGATTAGCCATTCATCTGTTGATTGACTCCTGGGGGGACACAAACACCCAGTCCCTAATAATGCTCTTGAAGTAGTGTCCCTCAGAACCTTCTGAGCTGTTCCAATCTGATTTTACCTTCTTTTTAAAAATTTTTAAAAAGATTTTATTTATTTATTTGAGAGAGACAGCACAAGAGCACGAGTGGGGGTGGGGCAGAGGGCGCAGCAGACTCCCCGCTGAGTAGGGAGCCTGAGGTGGGGCTATCCCAGGACCCTGGGATTATGACCTGAGCCAAAGGCAGCTGCTTAACCAGCTCAGCCACCCAGGCACCCCTGATTTTGCCTTCTAAGCCCACCTGCCACCCTGGAAGCTCCCCTCGCCAGCAGCCTGAGGACCTCTCTGCCTCCCTCGTGTGCGGCCTCTCCCGCACCTTCTGTCCTACAACATCCTTTTTCTTGGTTGACTCCCTTGCTTTGGTGGAGCACATCTTCCAACAGGTGCCTGAGATAGGGCAGAGCAGGACCACTGCACATCCCCCAGCAGCAAACCTTCACCATGTCCTGCCTCTAGAGTTGTGAACCCAGAGCCCTGAAGACTATAGGTTGGAAAGAATTCTCCTTCAGAATATTGAAGGCATTACTTGTCTTCTAGCTCCAATGTTGCTCTTGAAAAATGGCTCCAGAGCCATTCTCATCCATGATCTTTTTAATATCAATTGCTTCTGCCCCCACTCCCCATGCCCTGGGAAGCTTTTAGGATCTTTTCTTTATCACATAATCTTCTAAAATTTCATCATGCGTGGGGCACCTGGGTGGCTCAGTCAGTTAAGCATCTGCCTTCGCCTCAGGCCATGATCCCAAGGTCCTGGGATCAGAGTCCTTGTCAAGCTCCCTGCTCAAGGAGCCTGCTTCTCCCTCTCCCCTGCCTGCCACTCCCCTCCTTGTGCTTGCTCACTCTCTCTCCCTCTCTCTCTGTCAAATGAATAAAGAAAAAAATAAAAAGAATTTAACAATAAAAATTCGGAGCACCTGGGTGGCTCAGTGGCTGAGCATCTGCCCTTGGCTCAGGTCAGGATCCCAGTGTCATGGGATCTAGTCCTACATCGGGTTCCCTGCAGGGAGCCTGCTTCTCCCTCTGCCTGTGTCTCTGCCTCTCTCTCTGTGTCTCTCATGAATAAATAAAAAACAAACAAGTAAATAAATTAAAATTTTTAAAAAATTTCATCACACATGCCATGCTTAGTTTGAGTCCATTTTCACCCACTCTAGAATAGGCAATCAGTGGGCCCATTCAATCTGAAAGTTCATGTCCTTCGGTTCCAGGAAATTTTCTTTAATTATATCATCAGTGGTTTCCTCTCACCCACTTTCTCTGTCTGCTTTCTGGAGGTCATATTCTTCAGATGTTGAATCACTTGGATTGGTCCTCTGAGTTTCTTTCCTTTTTTCTTTCTTACCCATTATCTTTTTTGCCTTTTTGCTCTATTTCCTGGAAAGTTTTTCTCAGCTTTATCTTCCTACTCTCTCCTGAATTTTCCATTTCTGCAATTATGTTTAATTTCCAGGGTTTTTTGTTTTGTTTTGTTGTGGTTTGCCACTGTTCTCTGAAGATCCCCTCTCAGAGCATCCTGTTTGTAATGATGCCATATGGGAGTTGCCTTGGTGGTGCAGTCAGTTGAGTGTCTGACTCTTGGTTTTGGCTCGAGTCTTGATCTCAGCATGGTAGGAAGCAGCCTGGCCTCCAGGGTCTGCATTTGTGCTCCACACGGAGTCTGCTTGGGACTCTCTCTGCCCCATCCCTGCCTAAAATAAATAAATAAATCTTTTTAAAAAATGATGCCATATTTTCTCTGCTCTCTTTGAGGATATGACTGATAGTTTTTTGGAGGGGGCGGGGGAAGAAAGGAGAGGTGGATAGAAAGTTTATTTCTCCCTGTATAGTCTATGTTTTCCCCAAATTGCTTTTTTTCTTTTCTGATCATTTGGTCTCTAGTTTCCATGTCATAGAATTTCCTCAGATATCTGGAGATCCTTGGTTATTTGTTTCTGATTAAAGCAAGAAGAAAGAGTCCATTGGAGCCTCTGAGCCCAGGGAGGGGCTTATCAGCTGTGGGGTCCCAGCAGAGTGACCAGGCTGGGGTGGTCCTCGGGGTGTTCTGAATGCTAACTTCCCCGGGTTTTTCCCCTAGGGCGGGCCAGTTCCCGTAGAAGGCTCTTCTGTTCCCTCCTGAAGGGTGTAGGCTTGACCAGGAGGAGAGGCTGGGAGGCCATCCTAATCATTCATTATGTAAATGTCCCACTAATTGCTTGCTTCCAAATGTACTGCCCTCTCAGCCCTCTCTCAGATTTAGCCTCAGGCTCCTGCCAGGGCAGGGAAGAGGACCTGGGCAACTAAATCCTTTCTAAAATGTTCAACCAGCCCTCCTGTTTGAGCTCTGTCTTCACTCAGTGCCATGATGACTGGTGCCCCCCTCTCCATACTTTGGGGGTCCTGCATGTGACTCAGGCTGCTCCTCTGCTCCCTGCAGGCCCCTAGGATCAGTTGCCACTCATCATTGATCCCTAGCTCCCAACCGTATTGTTATTGTCTTCTCTCTCGTTCTCCTTGTCCTTATGGCCTTTTAAAAAATCCCTTTACTGTTGTTTTCATGGGCTTCTGGAAGGAAAGAGGAAAACTGCATGCATTCAGTCTGCCATCTTTACCTGCAAGGGCAGGCAACATTTTGAAATCCTTCCTACGAGCGAGGTCTGTGCTGGCAAGTGACCAGGAGTCCAGGAACAGGTGGCTGCAGGCACGGTAAGAGCAGAGACTCATGCCTGCCCTCACCCACTGCTTGGTTGTCCTCAATGACAGCTTGTCGCAGGGCTGATCTCCCCCTGAGCTGTCTCATGAGTGTGTGTACGGATCCTTCCTCTCTCCTCTCTCCGCCCCCTTCCAGGCCTGCACACACTGGCACTGTAAGTCTGTGCATGGAAGATGCACAGGTCCAAATTCCAGCTCCATCTCTTTGTAGATGCCACTTTTCATGGCAGTTACTTCACTTCTATTTTATTTCATTTTCTTCATCTTTAAAATGAAAGAGTAGTAGTATCTGCCTCTTAAATTTTTTACAAGAAGCCAATGTTCAGTGCTTAGCACAGTGTCCAGCATAGCAAGCTCTGATTCAATGTTAGCAATTGCCATCAGGATGACGATGATGATGATGATGATGATGATGATGATGATGATGAGCCACAGGCTCCTTTAGGGAAAGGGCTATGCTTTCCTCCCCTTTGGATTCCCTAGGTTAGCCTTGCCTTGCATGTTAACAGAGCACCCACTGGCACTCAAAATTGAGGGGGATTTGGCTACACTGAATGACAATGTCCTTAGCCTTAAACCCGGCTGAGTTGGTGGGAAAGGCCACACAGATACACAGCTGCTCTCTGGGGGTGGGACACCCGCGCATGTTTCTCCAATATCACCAGAACCCGGGACCCCTTCATTCTTGCACGGGGACGACTGCTCTGGACACGGCACTGTGGGCAGCAAAAGGACGCTCCAGGGAGTCCTGCTTCCTTGTTCCAGCTGCACCCACGGGAGCCGGCTATGGGGCCTGATGATCCAAATCAATGCTGTGTTGTTTCCTAGGGTGGCGGTAACAAAGCCCCACACACTAGATGGCTTCAAACACCGCAAGTTTATTGTCTCACAGTTCTGGAGGCCAGAAGTCCACGGTCAAGGTGCCAAAACTCCCCTGAAAGCACTCCCCCTGAAAGCTGGGGGAGTCCTTGCTCACTTCTTCCTGGCTTCTGAGGGTTTGCTGGTGACCTTCCTCATCCAGCTTGCAGTCCTCTCATTCCAGGCTCTGCCTTCTACTCACATGACCTTCTTCCTGTGGCTCTGACTTTATGTGACCATTGTCTTGTGAGGACACCAGTCACCTTGGATTAAGAGCCCACCCACTCCAGGATGTGCCTATATTAACTCATCACACTTGAAATGACCACATTTGTAAATAAGATCCCATCCTGAGGAGCTGGTGGTTAGGGCTTCAACACATTTCTTTGGGGGGGCAGAGGGAGATACAATTCAAGCCATAAGAAATGTCTAACTCGGGGCCCCTGGGTGCCTCAGTCGCTTAAGCGTCTGCCCTCGGCTCAGGTCATGATCCCGGGGTCCTGGGATCGAGCCCTTCGTCGGGCTCACTGCTCAGTGAAGAGCCTGCTTCTCCCTCTCCCTCCACTGCTTCCCATGTGCTTGCTTACTCTCACTCTCTCTGTGTCAACTAAATAAATAAAATCTTTAAAAAAATTGTCTAACTCTACAATCATTCCTTCTATGCGATGGTCCATAATAGATGGACTTTGCAAGTACAGTTATTTGTGGTTATAAATGTATATGACTGAGCCTCATGCCGGAAGGGACAGCTGAAAATCTGGCTCCTGACTCGGACAGATGTCTCATCGGCCTTACACCCAGAACCCAGAAGAGACTCACCGCTGATCTCTCTGAGTTGTCAGGGTCAGAGTCTGGTGAGCATAGTCTTGACTCTTTGAAACTATCAAATGTAGAGTTTGGTAATTTTTTAATTTTAAAAGGCTTTGCTAAATGCATGTGTGTGGTTTTGATCAGGAAGTTGTGGGCTGGTGCCTAATCAAGAAACTTTCAACATTAAAAATTCAGAATCGGTGAGCTCTGAAAAATCTATAGCCTGGTGATATGCAGAATCACTCTGTCCCCCACTGTACCCCCAGGCTGCTCTTCCCCATCCCCACCCCCGATGCCAGAAATATCCCCGTCTCCAATCACCCCCAGTCTTTCTAGAACACAGGCTGAAGCTCTGGGTCACCTTCCCCAGCCCCTCCCGCAAGGCTAGAGGGTGGGGGAAGGGTAGAAGGAAAAGGTAATAGCCACAGGAAGAGAAGAAGATTTGATCAGGAGAACTTCTGTTTGGCTTTCTATTTATAAAGTTAATTGTTCATCGGAGGAAAGTCGCGAAGTCCTAAACTCTAATCCTGGTTTACATTTAAGAAATTCTCCATTTCACTTAAGCCGTGAGAAGGAAAAAAATGTCCATGCCGGAGGTGGCAGGGTTGTCTGAGGAGCATGGGCAGGAGAGGTACACGCATCACAGATACAATTCAGTTCGGACCAATGAGCTTCATGAAGCCCAACGTCCTTGGTCCATGCCCGACGACACAAGAACTCTCACATCAGAGGGTCCATGTGGCAAACATACGTTGGCAAGCAGCGTGTGTCCCTGGGCAAGACACTTAGCCCCTCTGAGTCTGGTCCCCCATCTGCAAAACAGATATAGTGCTCACCGGTCCCTGGAGGGTATGTGCAAGGAGTAAGTGGGACAGTACTGTGAAAGCCCCCGGGCATGGGGTCCAGCACACGGCAGGCGCTTCAGAAACGTCTGGCGCGTGGTAATAAAGGAGCATAGGCCCCCCTGAGTGTTTAGCATGATCCAGTCAAAAAGTCTCCCACTTGTCTCAAGACAGGTACTTGGCTGTTAAGGGCTGCATGGCCCTTGGTCCCCAGACCTGGGCGACCCATCATCCCATCATGGGTAGTGTCTTGGGTCAGGCAACTGGGCTTGTTATGTGGACTTCAGTTGGGGAGGGGAAGCAGACTCAAGGTAGGTAGGCCAGCAGTCAAAAAGGGTTTCAGCTGAGCTCCCCAATCAGGGATGCAGGATGCCAAGGCGCAGAGCCAGGGAGAGGAGTCACCTGCACAGCGTACCCCTCTACACCTTTATCTGGGTGGTCCTGAGAGGTGGAAATCATTATCTAGCTTATATGTAAGGAAAGTGAGACTCAAGTTTGAAAACCCGCCAGTCGGGATCCCTGGGTGGCGCAGCGGTTTGGCACCTGCCTTTGGCGCAGGGCGCGATCCTGGAGACCCGGGATCGAATCCCACGTCGGGCTCCCAGTGCATGGAGCCTGCTTCTCCCTCTGCCTATGTCTCTGCCTCTCTCTCTCTCTCTGTGTGACTACCATAAATAAAAAAAAAAAAAAGAAAAGAAAACCCACCAGTCCATAGTGGTGGAAGGCTCTGGCCTGGGTTTACCTGACTCCAGAGTTTGTGTTCCTTGAATCTCACCACCTGCCTCAGCCTGTCCTGTGATTCTGCCTGCACAGCAACACCCTGGAGAGACCAGCCTTAGTCCCTGTGCTCCCCTCCTCTGACAGGAGATAGGGGTGCCCAGGGAACACCCAGTAGGCCCTCGGAGCATTGGTGGAGGAGAACCCTCTGGACTCAGACCCAGATACTAAAAGTGCTGTAGAAAATGTTCATAGGGGAGTGCCTGGGTGGTCAGTCAGTTGAGTGACCAACTCTTGATCTCAGCTCAGGTCTTGATCTCAGGGTGGTGAGTTCGAGCCCCATGCTGGGCTCTGGGCTAGGTGTGGAGCCTACTTAAAACAAAACAAAACAAAAAACAGTCCATAGGCCTCAGCTGCTGAGCCTCTGAGGCTCACAGGCATTAAGGGTGGGCTGCTTCCGAGTGGACCATGGGGAGAAACAGAGGTGGCATGAGACGCAGAGCCACACCAGGACAGGCAAGACAAGGCCAGACCACAAGTCGGCACTGAGTACGGATCGGCTGGATTCTGCAGGGGCCGAAGGGCCAGTGTCCCACTGGTCTGCCTTCCTGCAGGTGGTCGGCCCAGCCCAGGTTGGGAGCAGGAAGCAGAACGGGTCAAAGTTGGGGGCAGGAGGTAAAATAGGAACCAGCAAGCCGGAGAGGCATTGAAAGAGGCCACATCACCCCCGAGGCGGCCGTAACCATCAGGGGGCTAGAGTTAGGTTAGGGCCGCCCCTGTCTGAATGAAGACACACAGGCAAAAGGCGGGAGCCACTTCAAGAACTAGCTTGGGCGGGAGGGAAGCAGGGATCACAGGCAGATCCGACAATGCCGGGCAGGGAGAGGGGTTTGTCCACCTTTATTCAACTCAGCTCTTCCCAGCCCGCAGTGGCTCTTCTACTCCGTGACCCAACACCTTTGCTTCCTTCGTCCCACATCCCCATCCAGGCATCAGTCCACCCTCCCTCCCGAGTTTTCAGAGCCCCCTCCCCGGGCAGTCCACGTCCTGCCCCACTAGCCTCTGGGTCAGATGCTAACATTACTGCCCTCACCTTTCCCTCCTCGGCGAGGCACCTGCCCTGGCAGGTGCAGGCCAGGTCCCGCCGCCGACCACCACTCTACCCTCCTCACTGACCTGGCCACTCTCCCCAGGGCAAACCCACCGTCTCATTCTATATGTAAAACCTCTCAACAGCTCCTGCAGAACCAAGTCCCAACTCTCTGGCGAGGCCTGGGTGGCCACTCATGGTCTGGGCCCTCCAGGGTCCTGTCTTCCCATCCCTTCCCCACAGCCTGGTACTGCAGGGTCCAGTTTGCCACAAGAGCCGGGCTAGTTCTGGCCACCTGGCCCCGGAACGTGACGCTCCTTGAGCCTGGTGCACCCTGCCCTTCTCCACACCCAAGAGGTCACCCACTCCAGAAAACCTTCCTTCTCTAATAATACTTGGTCCCTACGGTTGGGTGACCACAGCTCTGGGCTTCCCTAGCTAATACCGCTGCCCAGATCCCCAGGTTCTGCCAGCAGCGCCCAGAAGTCCAGAGGGCCAGCCCTCTCCCTTGCCAACTGGAGCATCTCCCACACCACCCACCACCTGGAGCCACAAAGTTTCCCCACAGAACTCGGGAACTTGAGATCTATTTTTCAGTGGGTTACTGCCCGCTTGGCTAGCAGGGGTCCCTCCCCGAGCCCACCTGCCTGGAAGGGGTGGGTGGCCCGCGTGACCTTGCAAGGAAGAGCCGGGGCATGTTCTCCGCATCCCCCTCCCTCCCTCCCTAAGCCCCCTTGGCCGCCAGCCCCTACACCCCCACCCCCACTTCCCGCGGGCACCCGCACCGTCTCCGGCTCCACACCTTCTGTCGCTCTGCCCAAACCGCTTGCACTGCTGCAGATCGGAGCCACCGGCTCTCCTCGCCCATCGGACGGGGCCAGTCGGTGACCGTCCCCGCGCGCCGGAGGGGCCGGGGCCTGCAGCGGGCTCCAAGGTCAGAGGCGCTCGGCCGCCGGGCGGTCCCAGCCACGGCCCCCGCGTCCCCGCCGCAGGCAGCCGCTGCCCGCCGGGAGCTCGGCCAAGGTGACCCCGACCGCCCCGGGCCCGGGCGCCGCCGCCGCGCGCTTACCCTCCAGGGCCGCCTTCCAGCTGGTGCTGCCCTCGTAGCCCGACCCCGACCGCCGCAGCAGCGCCTCGGGGCCGCGGGCCTCCGCCTCCGCCGCCGCCGCCGCCGCCGCCTCCGCGGGAGAGCGTGGCCTGGGCGCGGCGGGCGCGGGGCGGGCGGCGGCGGGCGGCGGCGGCCGGGTCCGCGCGGGGGCCTCCCGGGCCGGCTCCATGGCCCGCTCCGCCGCGCCGGGGCTCTGTGCCGCGGGTGCCCGTCGCCTCCGCCCGCCGAGCCGCAGCCTCCGCGGGAGCCGGGCGCGGGGCGGGGCGGGAGGGGACGCCGGGGAGGCGCGGAGCGGCGGCAGCTTCGCCCCCCGCAGGCCCCCCCTCCCTGGGCGGGGCGCCAGGTGCTGCGGAGCGAGCGGCGCGGCTCCCCTGCGGCGGCACCTCCCAGCCCCCCAGGACGCGAGCGAGGTTGGCGGGGCTGATGCCGGGACAATGCGGGGCCCCCCTGCTGTCCCGGAGCCAGAGCCCAGACTCTGCACCGGAGGAGACCAGCGAGGCAGCAACGGTCCCAGGGCAGCAAGGCCAGGGACACCTGACAGCCAGGCGAGCATCCACTAAGGTGAGCATCCACTAAGGTGAGCGTCCACTAAGGTGAGCATCCACTAAGGTGAGCATCCACTAAGCTGAGCGTCCACTAAGGTGAGCATCCACTAAGGTGAGCGTCCACTAAGGTGAGCATCCACTAAGCTGAGCATCCACTAAGCTGAGCGTCCACTAAGGTGAGCGTCCACTAAGCTGAGCGTCCACTAAGGTGAGCGTCCACTAAGGTGACCGTCCACTAAGGTGAGCATCCACTAAGGTGAGCGTCCACTAAGGTGAGCGTCCACTAAGGTAACCATCCACTAAGGTGAGCATCCACTAAGGTGGCCATCCACTAAGGTGAGCATCCACTAAGGTGACCATCCACTAAGGTGACCATCCACTAAGGTGGCCATCCACTAAGGTGACCATCCACTAAGGTGACCGTCCACTAAGGTGACCGTCCACTAAGGTGAGCGTCCACTAAGGTGGCCATCCACTAAGGTGACCGTCCACTAAGGTGACCGTCCACTAAGGTGAGCGTCCACTAAGGTGACCATCCACTAAGGTGAGCATCCACTAAGGTGGCCATCCACTAAGGTGACCGTCCACTAAGGTGACCGTCCACTAAGGTGAGCGTCCACTAAGGTGACCATCCACTAAGGTGAGCATCCACTAAGGTGAGCATCCACTAAGGTGGCCGTCCACTAAGGCGAGCATCCACTAAGGTGAGCATCCACTAAGGTGGCCATCCACTAAGGTGAGCATCCACTAAGGTAACCATCCACTAAGGTGGCCATCCACTAAGGTGACCATCCACTAAGGTGAGCATCCACTAAGGTGACCATCCACTAAGGTGGCCATCCACTAAGGTGACCGTCCACTAAGGTGAGCGTCCACTAAGGTGGCCATCCACTAAGGTGACCATCCACTAAGGTGGCCATCCACTAAGGTGAGCATCCACTAAGGTGAGCGTCCACTAAGGTGAGCGTCCACTAAGGTGAGCGTCCACTAAGGTGACCGTCCACTAAGGCGAGCATCCACTAAGGTGAGCATCCACTAAGGTGGCCATCCACTAAGGTGAGCATCCACTAAGGTGACCATCCACTAAGGTGGCCATCCACTAAGGTGACCGTCCACTAAGGTGAGCATCCACTAAGGTGAGCGTCCACTAAGGTGACCGTCCACTAAGGTGAGCATCCACTAAGGTGAGCATCCACTAAGGTGGCCGTCCACTAAGGCGAGCATCCACTAAGGTGAGCATCCACTAAGGTGGCCATCCACTAAGGTGAGCATCCACTAAGGTAACCATCCACTAAGGTGAGCATCCACTAAGGTGACCATCCACTAAGGTGAGCATCCACTAAGGTGACCATCCACTAAGGTGGCCATCCACTAAGGTGACCGTCCACTAAGGTGAGCATCCACTAAGGTGAGCATACACTAAGCTGAGCATCCACTAAGGTGAGCATCCACTAAGGTGAGCATCCACTAAGGTGAGCGTCCACTAAGGTGAGCGTCCACTAAGCTGAGCGTCCACTAAGGTGAGCGTCCACTAAGGTGGCCATCCACTAAGGTGAGCATCCACTAAGGTGGCCATCCACTAAGGTGAGCATCCACTAAGGTAACCATCCACTAAGGTGAGCATCCACTAAGGTGGCCATCCACTAAGGTGAGCATCCACTAAGGTAACCATCCACTAAGGTGAGCATCCACTAAGGTGACCATCCACTAAGGTGACCATCCACTAAGGTGGCCATCCACTAAGGTGACCATCCACTAAGGTGGCCATCCACTAAGGTGACCGTCCACTAAGGTGAGCATCCACTAAGGTGAGCGTCCACTAAGGTGACCGTCCACTAAGGTGACCGTCCACTAAGGTGAGCATCCACTAAGGTGAGCATCCACTAAGGTGGCCGTCCACTAAGGCGAGCATCCACTAAGGTGAGCATCCACTAAGGTGGCCATCCACTAAGGTGAGCATCCACTAAGGTAACCATCCACTAAGGTGAGCATCCACTAAGGTGACCATCCACTAAGGTGGCCATCCACTAAGGTGACCATCCACTAAGGTGGCCATCCACTAAGGTGACCGTCCACTAAGGTGACCATCCACTAAGGTGAGCATCCACTAAGGTGACCGTCCACTAAGGTGGCCATCCACTAAGGTGAGCGTCCACTAAGGTGAGCGTCCACTAAGGTGAGCGTCCACTAAGGCGAGCATCCACTAAGGTGACCGTCCACTAAGGCGAGCGTCCACTAAGGTGAGCATCCACTAAGGTGACCGTCCACTAAGGCGAGCATCCACTAAGGTGACCGTCCACTAAGGCGAGCGTCCACTAAGGTGAGCATCCACTAAGGTGACCGTCCACTAAGGTGGCCATCCACTAAGGTGAGCGTCCACTAAGGTGAGCGTCCACTAAGGTGAGCGTCCACTAAGGCGAGCATCCACTAAGGTGACCGTCCACTAAGGTGAGCGTCCACTAAGGTGAGCATCCACTAAGGTGAGCATCCACTAAGGTGACCGTCCACTAAGGCGGGCATCCACTAAGGTGAGCATCCACTAAGGTGGCCATCCACTAAGGTGAGCATCCACTAAGGTAACCATCCACTAAGGTGAGCATCCACTAAGGTGGCCATCCACTAAGGTGACCATCCACTAAGGTGGCCATCCACTAAGGTGGCCATCCACTAAGGTGACCGTCCACTAAGGCGAGCATCCACTAAGGTGAGCATCCACTAAGGTGACCGTCCACTAAGGTGACCATCCACTAAGGTGAGCATCCACTAAGGTGAGCATCCACTAAGGTGGCCGTCCACTAAGGCGAGCATCCACTAAGGTGACCGTCCACTAAGGCGAGCATCCACTAAGGTGAGCATCCACTAAGGTGAGCATCCACTAATGTGAGCATCCACTAAGGTGAGCGTCCACTAAGCTGAGCGTCCACTAAGGTGAGCGTCCACTAAGGTGACCGTCCACTAAGGTGAGCATCCACTAAGGTGAGCATCCACTAAGGTGACCGTCCACTAAGGTGAGCGTCCACTAAGGTGAGCATCCACTAAGGTGACCGTCCACTAAGGTGACCATCCACTAAGGTGACCATCCACTAAGGTGAGCATCCACTAAGGTGGCCGTCCACTAAGGCGAGCATCCACTAAGGTGACCGTCCACTAAGGCGAGCATCCACTAAGGTGAGCATCCACTAAGGTGAGCATCCACTAAGCTGAGCATCCACTAAGGTGAGCGTCCACTAAGCTGAGCGTCCACTAAGGTGAGCGTCCACTAAGGTGACCATCCACTAAGGTGACCGTCCACTAAGGTGAGCATCCACTAAGGTGAGCGTCCACTAAGGTGAGCGTCCACTAAGGTGAGCATCCACTAAGGTGAGCATCCACTAAGGTGACCATCCACTAAGGTGGCCATCCACTAAGGTGACCATGCACTAAGGTGAGCATCCACTAAGGTGAGCATCCACTAAGCGCCAGGGACTTCCACACACAGGAGCTGACACACAGCCCCAGTTTATTATTTTTATTTTAAGATTTTATTCATTTATTTATTTTTATTTATTCATGAGAGACCCAGAGAGAGGCAGAGACACAGGCAGAGGGAGAAGCAGGCTCCACGCAGGAAGCCTGATGCGGGACTCGATCCCTGGGCCCCAGGATCACACCCTGGGCTGAAGGCAGGTGCTAAACCGCTGAGCCACCCGGGCCACCCACATCCCCAGTTTAGGTTGAAAATTGGTCAAGAGCCACTTTCTGAAGGCTGCACCCCGCAAGTGAGTGGTTGGTGGGTTTTCCGGCTCCCAGCCCAGGGCTTCTCAATGGCCTTCACCCAGCCTGTACTCCCTCCCTGGCTGACCCAGAGTCACCTGAGGCTCTCCCCCTGAATTTTCCCTCTCACATCCCCATCCCGTATCTGTTCCCTCATGTATGGTCCCTCGTCCTCAACAAATCCTGTGTCTCCATATGGATGAGGGCCTAACCTGCACACACATTGCAGGTTTCTAGGCCTCTTCCTTTGGATGGGGCTTGAAAGTCAGGTTGCCTTCCCACCATACTAGTGTATGCCCAGAAGTCAACAAAGTCACCTAGGATGTGCAACCAGAAGGCACATTACCGTGGGACACCAGGGAGATCTTCACTCTTGGCAGAAAGAGGGCTAGGAACAGATCATTTATAATCACTTCACTTTACCAAAGTAAATAAAGTGAAAAATTGAAAAACAACCCAAAAAGAAGAAAAACTAAGTACTGGTTGTAGAACATATTTTATTACATGGTTATGTTTTGGCATAGTCTCCTTCACAGCAGCTATTCTTGGCTGTCAACAATCAAATTCTCATTGCCAAGTCCATGTGAGTATTGCTGTATGATTCACTACTACTCCGCTCAAACCACAGGGTCTTCTAGGTCCTTCTCTCTTGGGTTCAGGAAGACAAAGGGACCAAAGGAGGCATTGGTAGGCATCTTTCTATTGAAGAAATGCTTCTCTGCTGGGCAGAGGCTCTCCTCTGTCAAGTATTCCTCTCTGGCCCAGGGCTCATCTTGCTGACACAAGCCTCCTCTGTCCTGCCCCCCTTTTTTTGTACCAACAGGTTCCCAGTGATGTGTGGGATTCATCCTCTTCTATCAGCCCCTTTTCAGGCCATATGATCACTTAGAATCTTCTTTATCCTCAACCTCGCCCTTATATGTAGCCCATATTTGCGACCCCAAGTGGAGCACACAATAGAATGTTGGAAGTGGAAATAGTGGGGCTCGTCAAAAGACCTCGGCCAAGAGATTTCTCAATCTCAGAGCCAAATGTGAGACACACTGCCAGTGATACGGAGGCCCAGGAAATGAGCATGGGCTTGGTTCATTCCTCGGCCTGCACATCAAACGATGATCGTGGTGAATAAATCTTCGAAGCAGCGAAGAATTTGGCCCAGCCTGGGGTTTCCCTAAGCTGCTCCAAAGATTGTCCTCAGGAGAGTCCATGAGAGTTACAGGATTTGACTGTGGCAATAAAGGTGGGCAAAGTGGCAGCTGGTAAATCCCCACATCACCTTTTCTGCACCCGGGTTGAGCACAGCCTGCTTCTCATCAGCACAGCGGGGCCTGGAGGTGGCCCTGGGGATGAGCCAACACCAGCCGTTGTGACTTGCCAGTGTCCCTGATAACACAATTCCCTTGGGATTTCAGAGGGCTTCTAATGCAGTGAAGTGGCTGCAAAGCCAGGACATGGTCCAGTCTCTATCCCTGACTTCTCTTTCCTTAATGGTTCAAATAAAGCCCTGGCCACGATTGGCATTGCCCCAGCCAGGGTCATGTGTCCATCACCGACTCAGTCATTGCAGTGGGGTCCAGGCTATTTGTCCAAGCCTGGTGATGGGGTCATGGTCATCCGCACTCAAATTGCGGGATTGCCGGGGAGGAAGATGTGATTCCCCAAAGGAAATGCAGGCTGCTATTCCTGGAAGGAAGTGGAAAGGCTGCTGGTGAGGAAAAAAACAACAAATTCTGTGCCATATATTTGGAATAGTATGCAGCTGTTCAAAAGCAATAAGGTAGGGGCACCAGGTGGCTCAGTTGGTTAAGCATTTGCTTTCAGCTCAGGTCATGATCTTGGGGTCCTGGGACTGAGTCCTGCATCGGGCTCTCTGCTGGGTGGGGTGCCTGCTTCTCCCTCTCCCTCTGCCTGCCATTCCCTCTGCTTGTGCTCTCTCTCTGTCAATAAATAAAATCTTTAAAAAAAAAAAAGAATAAGGTAAATTAGCATATGCTGGTTTGGAACAATCTCCCAAGATAAATTAAGTTAGAAGAAAGCAATATGCAGAGGAATGTATGTAGTGTGTACTCATTTGTGTCACCCAAGATGTGCGTGAACATTTTTGCAAGAATCCACAAGAAACTGTTGAAGGATGTTTATCTCTGTACAGTGGATCTGGGAGTAGATGGTGGAAGGAAGATTATTTTTGTTTGTTTTCTGTCCTTCTTAATGTTTAACTGGGCACCTGCACATTTTCATTAAACATCCACTGACCAAGTCTCACCTTTAAGTTGCATTCAGAACATCTATGTTAGGATTTTTGCCTCATAGCCACCGGAGACGATCGCGGAGTGCGTGTAATCTGTGACCTGGCCGAGATTTTGATTGAGAGGCAATTGGACTGGGATAGCCAAGCCTGGGGGCCACAGACCAGGAGCTGGGCAAAGCAGAGCTAACTGTCATGTTCCTCGGTCAAGAGCAGAGGCGGGAAAGACCTTCAGAGGGAGAGGGAAGCAGAGGGATTGGCTCTGGGAGCTCAAGGTGGGGATTTTACTCCTTTCCAGAAACAGGGGCCTGGATTTGGAATCCAGAAGGTCTCTGGAGGGATCTCAGGCAGCTGCAAGCCCACTGGGGCCTTCTTTTGGCCAAGCACCCTAGAGGTGCTTGATTTTGTTTTGGCCATTAACACGACTTACCAAGAGGGTGATTAATGTTTATATCTAGTTCACACTTATCAGAAACATACCACAAATCACCAAGACATGTCACATCAACTCCATGGTATTGTTTCTGGGTCCAGGGAGGGTGTCTGTTGCTATGTTAAAACCTCACCAGTTGCCATGTGGGTGGTCAGGCTATCTGCTCACAACCTTACAAAATGGGGAGCCTGAGGCACAACCCTGACTCACCACCCAGGAACTGCCAGCCACATTCCCAGACACCCTGCTTGCCCGCCCTACATGAAAATCAAGTCGACAGAATAAAAAAATTCCTCCTTAAACAAATTCATTCAACAATTACTGAGCATTGGGGCATCTGGGTGGCTCAGTAGGGGATGCATCTGCCTTCGGGTCAGGTCATGATCCGGGGGTCCTGGGATCGAGTCCTGCATTAGGCGACCCACTCAGTGGGGAACCTGCTTCTCCTTCTCCCTCATCCTCCCCAGCCCGGATCATGTCCTCCCTCTCTCTCTCTCTCTCTCTCAAATAAATAAAATCTGAAAAAAAAAAAAAAAAGAAAGAAAAAAAAGAAACTATGGATCATCAGTGACCTGCTAGGGACCATGTTGGGTGCTGGGAATACAGAGGTTGACAGTCTACCCAGTTCTGACCCTCAGAGTTTCCTGATAAAGGTCCCACCAGTGGGTGGAGGCTGAGCCTCAGTGGTCTCTCTTTGCCTTTAGAGGTTCCTGGGTGCTCTCATCCACCGCAAGGGTGAGTGCCCTGGGTACCAGCTCTGAGAGTGACCAAGGCAACTATGTTTAGCATTTCCTGATGGAACCAAAATCTGCAGGCAAGAAAAGCTGGTCCTGGCCAAAAGATTGACTTTTGGATAAGAATGATGTCTTCAATAATAATCCTGCCAAAAACCACTGCCTCATGCATTAGCCCTCTCCCTAGAGGGTAATAGGAACCCGTAAGTGACAGAAAACTCAATTTGTACAGACTAGGGAAAAATCCCAAATCTGATTTCGTGTCTTTTTTCCTACAAGGACAAAAATAAACACTTCTTTTTTTGCAAAACGAATGCATAGGATGTTTTAATGCAAACAATGTATACATTTTAAAGATAAGTTTTCTTTAGTGTTTGTATGCACATACAGTATGTGCTCCTAAGCACTTCTAAATATATATAAAATAAATGACTATTTTTTTTTGTAAAAGTAGAGCTAATACATTCTGCAACTTGCTTCTTATGTCATTTCATATAGCTCTATTGCATTCCTTGTCAACACTAACAAAGAATTACATAGTGTGGAGGTATCAATATTTTTATTCCTTCATTATTTGTCTACTGGTGGACATGGAAATTGTTTCTAATTTTTTAATAGTACAAACAACACTGCAAGGAACATTCTAGCACATCTAATTTTGTGCCCTTGTAGAAGTGTTTCTGTGCAAGAGATTTCTAGAAGTGGAATCAGTGGGGCAAAACTTCTCCGAGATGGCTCAACTTGATTTTGAGGTGAAGAATACTGTCTAAGCGAACATCTGCAGATCAGAGAGTTATCAAATAAGAGACAAGATTAATTATTCAGAGTAACCTGGAAAGTTTGCCCAAGGGTATGCTTTGGGCTGTTAGGCTGGCCGAGTCAGAAATGTTCCAATCGGTTTTCTCATGAGGACAGAAAACAAGCAGCACAGGATTCCTGAGTCATGAGCCTCCCTCATCCCCCTGACATGAAGTGGAGAAAAGTTTTGCTGTCAGCATCAGGATTAGTCATGAACTGAACACATCCGGAGACCCCACGTGAAGACGACTCACACAGAGGGAGACAAACCCTCAGACTAGAGGGTTCTGGAGAGAGAGCAGCGCCGGGAGGCGCTTGGATGTCAACACCTGCGCTTACACAACCGAGACTGATCCCCTGCCTGTTAGACAATAAGCTGGGGGTCAGTTTCTCACTTATTCTTAAACTCACCTAGAAATATTTGCTATCTATCAATCTATCTATCGTCTGTCTATCATCTATCATCTTTTATTTATTTATTTATTTATTTATTTATTTATTTAATTTTTATTTATTTATTTATTTATTTATTTATTTATTTATTTATTTATTTAGGAATATTTGCTGTCTAAACCTCTTAGGGGCACCTGGGTGGCTCAGTTGGTTAAGCGCCTGCTTCTGCACAGGTTATTATCCCAGGATCCTGGGATCGAGCCCTGGGTCAGCCTCCTTGCTCAGCCGGGAGTCGGCTTCTCCCTCTCACTGGGCCCGCTGCTCCCCCTGCTTGTGCTCTGTCTCTATCAAATAAAATCTTTTTAAATTTTTTAAATAAACTTCTTTTTAAATAAAATTAATACAATATAACACAATAAGACCCTGAGTAAGTCTTAGTGTTTTCCTCTTGTGAGTGACCCAGAGGTCTATGATAAGCAGTCACGTGTGACTTTTCAGAGAACCGTGTAGAACCTTCACCTGATCTAGGGGTCGGGCCCTGCAGTTTTGCTGTTGTCCCAACATCACTGAATACTCAGCAATGCTCCAGAAACCATAGGAAGTAATGCAACTGTTTGGAAGAGGGTCATGAGGTAAGAATAGGTGGTTAACTTACAGAATGAGAATAAGCACAACAGCTCTGGACTGAGATTTCTTTAAAAGATTTATTTATTTTTGTGTTAGAGAGCGCAAGCATGTGGAGGGGGAGGGGCAGAGGGAGAAGCAGACTCCCCCATGAGCAGGGAGCCGGACAGAGGACTCGATCCCAGGAGCCCAGGATCATGACCTGAGCAGAAGGCAGTTAACTGAGCCACCCAGGCACCCTGAGAATTCTTTTTAAGGAGCAACATAGGAACCGAAGAAACATTCCCATGTTCCAGGGTTGCTCGACTTCCACACTGTCGACTTTTTGGTCCAGAAGAGTCTTTGTCATGGAGGGCTGCCCTGCACACGGTCTACCCACCGGACGGTCACAAGCACCTCCACTCGGTTGTGACCATCGTGATGTCTCTAGAACTACTGCCATGTTGGAACATTTGGAGATTCTAGAAGCTCGAGGGAAGTATCTCCCCGGGAGACCACGCAGCTGCTGCGGACCCCGCCCAGGAGCCGCTTGGGACTCCGGTTCCTGTTCGGTGTGTTCCCTCGTCCAGACCAGAAGCCGAATCCTGCTACCACGCGGCACAGCGGCCGGCGTGCAGGAGAGCGGCTCGGAGGACCAGAAGCCCACGAACAAGAGCCCCGTAACTTGGTCTGGAGCCGCAGTGCGTGCTTGCAGGGAACCCTTCCAGAAAACTGGAAGCTCCAGGGCGGTCTGCCCGGAGCGAGACCGAGGGCGAAACCCCAGGTGAGGGGCCGCTGTGGGGCCGCAGCCAACTCGGTGCGCCGCTGAGTATTTACTGAGCGCCTGCGCCCGGGGTGTGAGCTCGGGGGGGGGGGGGGGGAGCGGGGTGGGGGAACAGGCCTATCAAGGTGGGGAGTGCGGCCGGATCGTGCAGTTCACGCACAGCTCCCACCTTGGCGTGGCCTTGAGCCCCGGGTCTGTGCCTCGGGGGCCACTGCTCGACCCGCGTGCTTTCTCCCCCCTCAGGGCTCACATCCTGCCCGACAGAGCGCTTCACCTAAAACCCGGCTCCCCACCCAGCGCTGAGGACGGGAAGGGGATGGAGCACGGGGGAGGCGGGGGGGGGGGGGGGTACGGAGGGTGGTGGAGAAGGCAGGGGGAGGCAGGCGGCAGAGCACAGGGAGGGCGGGGGGTGGGGGAGGGGGCGGAGCACACGGGAGGGCGGGGGGAGGGGCGGGGCACACGGGAAGGCGGGGGAGGGGCGGGGTACACGGGAGGGGGCGGAGCACACGGGAGGGCGGGGAGGGGGCGGGGCACACGGGAGGGCGGGGGAGGGGGCGGAGTACACAGGAGGGCGGGGGAGGGGGCGGGGCACACCGGAGGGCGGGGGAGGGGGCGGAGTACACAGGAGGGCGGGGGAGGGGGCGGGGCACACCGGAGGGCGGGGGAGGGGGCGGAGTACACAGGAGGGCGGGGGAGAGGGCGGAGCACACTGGAGGGAGGGGGGAGGGGGCGGAGCACAGGGAGGGCGAGGGGGAGAAGGAGGGAGCAGAGCACAGGGAGGGTCCGGGGAGGGGGAAGAGGCGGAGCACACGGGAGGGGGGAGGGGGGAGGAGCACAGGGAAGGCCCAGGGCGTGGGGGGGGTGGGGACGAGGAGGCGGAGCACAGGGGGGGCGGGGGAGGGGAGAGGGGGAGAGGGCGGAGTACAGGGAGGGCCCAGGCGGGGGGGGGGGAGGGGGCGGGGGAAGGGGAGGGGGCGGAGCACAGGGAGGGCCCGGGGCGGGGAGGGGGCGGGGCTGAGCACGGAGCCCCGCCCCGAGCCCCCCACCCGGGCGCCGCCCCCTCCCCTTCCCCCTTCCCCCGCCCCCTCCGGGAAGGCGCCGGGCGTTCCCCTTTCCTCCTCAGGCCGCCTGCGGGGCAGCGCCGAGTGGCGACGGGTGCGCCACCTCGACACAGCGTCGCCACCTAGTGACAGCGGGATGCGCTGCGGCGTCCGGACGCGGAGCCGCCCGCCCTTAGGGGCTCGGCCGGTCGGGTCGGTGCGGGAAGGCGTCGCGGTGGGCAGGGGGCCACGCCCAGGCCCTGCGGGGGCGGCGGAGGGTGGCCCTGGGCTCGCCCGCTCCCCGCTCCCCGCTCCCCGCGGCCCGAGGACGAGGACGAGGACGAGGCCGGCGGGCCTGGCCAGGGCCCCCGTGGAGCGCCGGGTCTTCCGGGGGGTCTTCCGGGGGGTGTTCCGGGGGGCAGGCCCGCGGCCCACGGGACCCTGTCCGCCCGCAGGCCTGGCCTGGGGAAGCTCGCGGCCGTCGGGAGCCGGGAAGGGGGCGGGGGCGGGGGCCGGAGGAGCTCCTCAGGGTGTCCGAGCCCACGCCCACGCCCACGGCAGGCCTGCCCTCCCGAAGTGCCAGCGCAGGGGACCGGGCAGGAGAGGACAGCCCCGGAGAGCCGTGCAGACGCAGCGGACGCAGCGGACACGTGCCCCGGCCGCATCGTTCGCGGGGGCACGAGACTCGGCCCCTGCTTTTAGACGCCCCTGAACTTCACGACGGGTTTCTCGCATCCCCGGGCTGGCTGCGTGGAGGGAAGCTGCTACCGGGCAGAGAACCCGGTGCGAACTCAGCTTGGGCCGCTCGCTGCTGGATGAGGGGTGGAGGGAAAGGGAAGGTCGCTTTATTCTGGAAGCTGGCAGCCGGGCCGCCGCTGGACGAACGTCTCAGCACCTTCGCCATCCCCTGAGGGGTGAAGCCGGGGGGTTGCAGGGGAGGGAAGGCGGCTGCACGCTGGAGAGGAGGTGGCCTGGTCCTTAGTCCCATGTTGTCGGCATGACCCCGAGCAGACTTGCTGGTAGCTGCGGCCGCTGATCTTACCTTCCGAGGTGGTCTGGAGCTTCACACCGCCCCCCCCCCCCCCCCCCCCGCCCCAAGGCCTGCAAATCTCAAAGTTCTGCGGCAGACCAAGGGACTTCGGTCCGCAAGCACCGAGGGCATAAGCTTGAAGCGAGGTAACCCTTAGGACTGGTTGGCATGCTGATACAAAATCACCCACACCCTTTAAGGGAACAGCTGCATTCCAAGCACTGTCCTCCCAAGGGCTGATGACCCCCTTCCCTGCGTGAACTTGAACTGAGAGAGAAAGAAAGTTCTCAATAGGCACCACTCAATAAGCCCTGCAGAGAGAGAGCCTTGGCCTGACTGCTGGGGTTCCTCAGATTTAGAATATGGGGTATTCAGCACCTCTTACCCACAGCTTTGGACCTTCGCTGCCATTCTTGGGCAACAGGAGAAACCCCCCACCCATATGGGAGAAGTGCAAGTAGATGCAAAGAATAGATGCAAACTGAGGACAGAAAGGGCAGTCAGAGCTGCCATGGATGTTTGTGCAAGTTGCTCACTGCACAAGGGCACCTGGTGGGGGGTGAGGGGTGAGGGATGGGTACCCGGTGCTGGGATCTGGATCTCAGCCCTTACCTGACCACAAAGCCCCGCAGCCTGGCAAGGGCTGTGGCTGCCCAGAGGAGGGTGAGGACGCTTCAGATCACCTGCTCTCCGTGAGCCTGCCCCGACGGCGTGCCTTTTCCTTCCTGCCACCCTTGGGGAGTTTCATGACTTCTTTGGTGAAAAGGCTCCTGTGTGGAGCCCCAGCCCAGGATTCTTTGGTTTCTATGGGCCACAACTCACGTCACTTCTCCCACAAGTAGTAACTCCCTTGGAGGTACACAGTGTGTTGGCTGGGGATGCAAACTTTTCCAGTGTTTGTGGTCTTCATTGGGGGCACTGCTGAGGAATAATGTCAGTGCTCTTGTAGAAGCCTGGTATTTGGTTATGAGGTTTTTCAGGCAGAAAATATGTATTTGCACTGTTCTCTTGACTCTGACCTGGTTCCTTAAACCAAGCTGTGAACAGCCTGCCCTCGTTTCTCTTCAGAATACTTTTTTTAAAAGATTTTATTTATTTATTTTATTTATTTATTTGACAGAGAGAGTGTGTGTGTGTGTGTGTGCGCGCGCGCGCGCGCGCGCAGGGGGAGGGGCAGAGGGAGAAGCAGGCTCCCCGCTGAGCAGGGAGCCCGGATTCCATGGGAGGGGGTTTCTGTCCCAGGACTCTGGGATCATTACCAGAGCCCAAGGCAGACCCTTGACCAAGTGAGCCATCCTGGCACCCTCCCAGCCCCCCACCCACCATAACACTTTAGGCAAAGACACACCACTAGACTAAAAGGTCATGATAGTCCCTGTGGACAGAGATTAAGGTGGGCCCAAAGGTGGATTTATATTTCTTCCATCTGGTCTATAAAATCTGAGTGGCTAAGCACTTTTTGATGTGTGAAATGGGTGAGGTATTTCCCCCTGACCTACCAGAGGACCAGGTAAACATACGCATTTCCTAAGGCTGCTGCAAGAAAGTACTAGGTAGTCCCAGGTGGTGTGGACCACAGAAATGTCCCACCTCACACAGCTGGAGTCTAGAAATCCAGGATCAAGCAGTCACCAGGGATGACCCCTTCTGAGGGCTATCAGGGAAAACCTGCTCCTTGCCTCTCTCCCAGCCTCCAGTGGTTTGCTGGTAATCTTTGGTGTTTTCTGGCTGTAGATACATCACACCAGTCTGCCTTTGTGTTCACATGGTGGTCTCCCAGTACGTGGGTCTGTGTCCAGATCTCCCCTTTGTTAATTTACAGTTATACTGAGTTAGGGCCACCCTAATGGCCTCACCTTGACTAATGGCATCTGGGTGACCCGATCTCCCAATCAGGTCACATTCTGAGGTTCCGGGGGTTGGGATTTGCACGTAGGAATTTGTGAGGACATAATTCAGGTGACAACACCAAGAACTGCAAACAGGACAGCACTAAGATCCGCATATTCTACTCACTGCCATGGAGACAGGAAAAGGGATGTTGTAAGGAAGGGCAAGTTCAGCTCATAAAAGCTGTGAACAGGATGCCTGGGTGGCTCAGTTGGTTAAGTGTCTGCCTTCAGCTCAGGTCATGATCTCAGGGTCCTGGGATCGAGCCCCATGTTGGGCTCCCTGCTCTACAGACAGCTTGCTTCTCCCTCTCCTGCTCCTCCAGCTTGTGCTCTCTCTCTCTCTCTCTGTCAAATAAATAAGTAAAATATTTAAAAAATAAAAGCCACAAGTAAATTTTTCTTTCTGCATTAGGTTTGTATCAGGATTGTGTCTTATCTGCAGGTAACCAATAAAATCTCCAAGTCAGACAGACAAGCCAAGCCAGTCTCTTACTCCTGTGTTCCCAGACTGTAAAGAGAGGGGTTTCAAAAGCCAGGATAGAGGATCCCTGGGTGGCTCAGCGGTTTAGTGCCTGCCTTCGGCCCAGGGCGTGATCCTGGAGTAACGGGATCGAGTCCCATGTCGGGCTCCCTGCATGGAGCCTGCTTCTCCCTCTGCCTGTGTCTCTGCCTCTATTTCTCTCTGTGTTTCTCATGAATAAATAAATAAAATCTTAAAAAAAAAAAAAAAAAAAGCCAGGATAGAGCCTGAGCTGCCTCCGTGGCCAGGGAAATGTATGTGTCTAGAAGGCCTGGCCAATCTGGACTGCCTGAGCCATCATGGACCTTGCAGATCATTATCCCTTTGGCTTTTCAAATCATAAGTTTTCTTAATCATCATTGTGAAGTGTCCTTAAAGTTAACAATAACTGCTTGTTGTAGTTGAGGAGTTTTGCTTGCAGAAATAACTCTGGCTGCAAATCAGTGTTTGTTTTTACTTTTTTTTTTTTTAAGATGTTATTTATTTGAGATAGAGCACAAGCCAGGGGGCAGAAGGAGAGGAGAAGCAGACTCCCCACCAAGCAGGGAGCCCGACATGGGGCTCGATCCCAGGTCCCTGGGATCATGACCCAAGCCGAGGGCTGACTCTGACCCAGGCACCTCTGCAAATCAGTGTTTAATTCTTGAGCATGTGGCCAGAATGACTATCATGCTATCTGAGTCATGGTGTTTGAGTCATTTAAATCTGTCACATATAAAGTCATCCATAAACCCAGTTTGGGGCTCTGATGACACAGATGGAGAACAGCCCGCCACCAATGGCCTGTGAAAGCTTCATGGGCAAAGATGCGGTGGAATCAATAAGCCACTAGTTAGAGCTTTGTTCTGTAGACCAAAGGTCCTTGCGTTGCTGTTCATGGGTGGCCTTCGGGGAATCTGTGACCCCCCTGAAAACTGCAAAAATACACGTATTTTACTACAGAGAGGAAAAGACTCCCAGCTTTCATCAGACTCTCCCAGGAATCTATATACAAATCAGTTAAGAACTTCCAACCTTCCTGACTGTCATGCCCTCACCCATCTTTATGCTAAAACAGTAAATCCAATTTTCTTCTAATGTGTAGGTGTTCATCATGAAATTTAGAATTGTTAGCGAAGGGAGCAAGACCTTTAAACTTGACGGTGGTCAGTCTCCCGGTTTGGACCTTGAATTTCCTGTCAGGGTTTTATATATATGGATTTATAATTTAGAATGTGCAGGGTAGGTTCTTGTGGACGTGAATTGGCATATGATGTGGTCCCCTGTGGCCTGGGATCTCTGATGGGTCCCCACTAATAGAAATGTCTATTCCTTTAGGGAGAAGCAAGGACCTTGATGGAGCCCGTGGACTTGGTTCCAAGACTGTCAGGGACATAAGACCCTTCCCCAAGAAGTTTGCCTCTGTGGAGGGTTTTTGTTCATGTCAGCTAGAGTTGTGTGGCAGATGACTTCTGCTTGGCTAAAGGATGCATATGTTTGAAATTAGGACAGAAACGCGTCCAATATAATCTGTCTCTCTGTGTGTCTCTCTCTCTATCATGCTCTTATTTGTTTGACCCTCCTCCACCAACTCTACACTATTACCTATGTATGATATTATATGCATGTATAATGGATAGTATTCATGGTACACAGTAGAGAAAGTTCTGTCTGCATTATAAAAAGGACAACCAAATACCAACTTTTAAAGAAATAAAATAGGAAATTTTAGCACTGTTTTAACTATTTTCTTTAGTAGATTTCCTTCACAGCCAGAGATCTTCAATAGCCTCCCCATCAGACATTACTTCTTAACTAATGGGTTTGACTTTTACTTTGGGGAGAGAAGCTTCCTTTTCTCTACTTGCTTGAATTTTTACTTCAATGTCTAGAAGGCTTGGGTCATTTTGATGCACGTGTACAGTTTCCCAAGATCTCCGCTTTACTGTGTGCTGTGACTGTCTCTCTCTCTCTGGCCTTCCCTCTCCTTGTGTTTGACAGGCTGGCAATCATATTAGGTTCATTACTATGCAGAACTGTACAGCATCTGCCCAAATATTCTAGCTGTTTGGGAAGCTTTTGCACAATACCACCAACAGGCAGTATGGCCTAATGACATGCCCGTCCCTGGCCAAGCCTTATGCAGCAGGGTTAGCATCAATGTTCTTCCTGTTGTGTGCTCCTGGTCTCTGTTAAATGCCTGTGTTGTTAACCTGGGCCTTGGAAGGTCCTTACAACTCCCACTTCCAGGGCAGTGAGGGGACTTCAGGCTCTTTCTGGGCCGTGTTTGGTCAGATGTGAAGAGTCTACACCTTGAGGGTGGTCACAACAGGTGCAGGAGAGGTTGGCCCAAGTGTCCATGGTCATGCAATGTCCAGGCTGTGGGTTTCCCCTGAGGGGGAATGGCTTGGTCTGTGGGTCAGAGGTGGGGTCAGACTCTGTCAGACTCCTGAGGCCCTAGGGACACATGCTTTGGATTAAGGCCTGAGGGAAGATCTGGCTGTGAGGTGTTCTGGTATCGGGACTGGCAGGGAGGAGTGGCCGTGACGTGGGGACAGCATGTGGAGAATCCCTGAATTCTGGGGCTGTTCCCTTGTGAGGGGAGAGGGTGTCCCTGGGGAGTCGCAGTGCTCATGCAGGACTCTCCTTTCTCTAGCATGGACAAGTCCTTGAGTGTTCGAGGCCCTTCAGATATCTGAGACAAGTGTCAGGAAGCAGGCCCACCTATCTTGAGGTGAGCAGAGGGGGTGGAGGGGACGTTTAGAGGCAGGTGAGAGGGAGCCATCACAGAAGCAGAACAGGACTGAGAAGGACCAGGGCCCAGCAGGGCACGGAACTCTAAGCTTTGGGCAGGCGACCCCACACCTCAGACAGGGACCCCATGCCTTGGACAGGCAGAGGCAGCCAGGTCAGTTCAGTTCTGATAGAGCCAATTTCAGCCCAACCCAGGGGAGACCGACCCCCAGCTGGTTATGGGGTTGCCAAGGCCTTGTGTCTGGTCTTTCATCCTGAGTAGCCCGGAGCTGCCTGTCGGCTCCAGCGCTGCTATCTAGCCTGGCATCAAGCGGCCCTGCTTCCCTGGGGGCACCCCCCTTTTAGATCCAGGTGGACCCAGAATCAGGCTCTTGTCCTCCCTGAGCTCTGCACAGTCTAGCCTGGAGTGGGTAGTCAGGGCCTTGCAGAAAGACCCCCTCACGTCTTCTCCGTAGCGAGTTACCCACCGGGGCCCCGGGCACAGGGTCCAGTAGAGGGGCTCTTGACCAGGGTGTGCCCCAGCAGCGCCGGCTCTGAGTGCTTAGCCCAGGAGCGCACTTACCTAGACTGTACTGTGAGGATTGAGCCCCCCTGGAGCCGAGCACCTCCTCACGCCTGCTCCAGCCAATGGATGGGAATAGTCTGATTCACGGTTAGCCATCTTACTCTCCTATTGACTCGACACCAAAAAAGAGGGATTTTCTGCTTCTTCCTCTTCGCAGGACAGTTGGACTTTTTGTCCTGAAAATGACAGTGTTCCTAGCCCCAAGGGAAAACTGAGTGTCTTATTTTTAAAAGCCTTGATTTATAAAATAATCATAGCACAGGAGATTTGGGATAGAGGAGGGAGGACTTGGGATTGAGTCCAAATAACAGCCCAAGGCTGGAGGATACTGGGTGAGGACAGGTGTTCCCACAGTGCCAGAGACCTTCTCCCAAAGGGCAGGGTGGCGGCAGGGCCTTCCAGGGGCAGGAGGGGGTGTGGGGGGATGAACAGGCATGTGTGGAGGCTGCCTCTGCACCATGCAGCTCGGGAAGGCCGGCCAGGAAGAGGAGTCCATGACACTCACACACAAAGGTTGTATTAGGGTTCTTTAGAGAAATAGACTCAGTAGGACATACCTTGGAATTTCTCAGCCTCTATCATTGGGTGAGCCAATTCCTCATACATATTGTAAAGGATTATATTTATTACAGGATATTAAAAGAAGTAGCTCACCCAATGATAGAGGCTAAAAAAATCCCAAGATCTGTATTCAGCAGGCTAGAGACCCTATAGGGCAAATTTAGGGCCTCCTCACCAAGGTGCTCCTGGGCATTTGCTCTCAAACCTGGTGATGAGGGTCTCCCCCCAGCCCATGGGAGTCTTTTACACACTTGTGATGTGAGGTGATGGTTGCTGCTTCTCTGAGTCTCACGTCCCCTGCCTCCCCCTAGTCTCCTGGTGCTTGCACCTGCCGGCATCCAGATTGTTTCAAGTGCTGAGCCCAGATGCTAGAGATTAGCCACGGTGGGAACCATGGGGCTGTGATCCACAGGAGGGTTAGGTCCACCCTAGATGTTACCGAGGGCTGTGTATTCACACACACACACTAGTTGCTCATGATCCAACATGTATGCACTGCTTTCCATGGGAACAGTTCTAGGGGTGGAGCTCCCAGCAAGAGAGGATCTTTGTTTTGACTTGCAAGCAGGTAGCTGATGACTCAGGGAGATGTTTTCCTGCTCTTCTAGAAGTCTCGTTGGATGAGCTTGCGTGCATCCAGGTGGAATGTTTTTTCAGTCCCCGTTGCAGCTGAACCCACACACCTGACTAAAAGGCACTTTTGTCCCTCCATCGGAGCCATGTTAGGCTCTCCTCTGCCCAGCCTAATGCAGGCAGATCTCCCCTAAATGAGGCACAAACTGGACTGCCTGTCACTCCCAACTGATGGCTAAGGTCTCAGAGAGCAACAGAGACAAGGCCAGGGCTGCGGAGTGGGTGTGCGGCCAGAGGAGCTTGAAAGTGAGCCTGCTGAGTAACTGGGCCAGTACCTCGACCTCAGCCCATCTCCCGACTCACATGGACCAGATCAGTGAGAGTGGGGGGTGAAGCCTCTAGGGCACCCAGGTGTGGAGTTAGGCCGGCCAGATGCGGGGAAGGAGGGAGAAGAGATAACTTTGGGAGTCAGAGATGCGTGAAGGCATCCTGGGCAAGCTCCTCGAGCTCTCCGACTGTTTCCTCACCCTACAGTAGGAATTCTAGTGCCTTCCTCACAGTTATGACACAGTAAACAGACACAACAGCTGAATGCAATGTACAAACTTGATTGCATCCTGGTTTGAAAAAAATTGGGGCAATTTAAATATCTCTTTAGTATCGTCTAGTATGGAGTATTTGTTCATTTGTTGGTTCGAGAATGGTGTTATACTCTTTAGGAGAACAAGAATTCTTTTCTTTTTTTAAAGATTTTATTATTTATTCATGAGAGACGCACAGAGAGAGGCAGAGACACAGGCAGAGGGAGAAGCAGGCTCCATGCAGGAGCCCCACGCGGGACTCGATCCTGGGACTCCAGGATCACGCCCTGGGCCGAAGGCAGCCGCTCAACCACTGAGCCAGCCAGGTGCCCCGGAGAACATGAATTCTTAGGAAATGCATGCTGAAGTATTTAAGGGCGAAGTTTCCTGAGGTGTGCAGTGCACGGAGATGGTTCAACAAGCAAAAGCGTGTTTGCAAGGAGACAAAGACAAAGCAAATATGGTGAAATGCTCCCTGCTGAAGCTAGGAAGAAGGTATTCAAGGGCTCACTGTTTATTCTTTCCATTTTTTTCTTAATGTTTAAAATGTGTCAAGAGTTGGAGAGAGGGACGCCTGAGTGGCTCAGTGGTTGAGCGTCTGCCTTCGACTCAGAGCCTGATCCCGAGGTCCTGGGATCGAGTCCTGCATTGGGCTCCCAGCAGGCCGCCTGCTTCTCCCTCTGCCTGTGTCTCTGCCTCTCTCTGTGACTCTAATGAATAAAATTTGAAGAAAAAACAGGGGAGAAAAAGAATAAATGAGCAAGGTATGCCAAGCAGCCTACACAGTGCCCATTCGGCAGTATTGTATAAATATTCACTAAGCCACTGGGGGTGACGGCAGCCAAGAATCAGAGACGAACATGCCAGAGTCTGTTCTGGGAATACAGCAATGATTTCTAGAGACAAACGCTAAACAGCAAAACAAGTTTGTGAATTTGTTAACTAAGCTAGTGCTGAAGTGCTCTGAAGACAGTCCCCAGGCGAGGGACAGGGGACCAGGGGGGTGGGAGTGCCTCTGACAGGTGGAATGTGAGCTGAGGAGAGACTGTGCCAGGGAGCTGGCCATGCAGAAACTACCCCCCCGCCATCTGTGTGTCCAGGAGCCCTAGAAGGGCTCAGAATGTCGGAGGGGACATCAGCCAAGAGCCTGTGGGAGGGGGGGTGTTTGCTTCCTCCCTAGGAGAAACCAGCCATGCTTTAGTTTATGCTTTTATAACTCTTGGGTCTGTTCAGACAAGTCAGATACCATCACTGTCCCTGGCCCAGTGAACTCCATGGTGTGAGGGCAGGAAGGAGTGACAGGGTGCCTGCGGAGCCACTTCCTGGAAGCCTCCCATGATCTGGAACTGGCCCCAGAGGCAGTCTCAGTGGCCCTTTACACAGACCATGAGACTGGTAAAGACACTTCTCAGTAACACGATTAACAAATGGAGGTGTGGTCAACTTCATAAGTAAAGAAATGCAAATTTTGTATTTTCACCCAGCAGATAGCTAAAGACTGAGAAAAATCATATCAGAGCGCCTGGGTGGCTCAGTGGTTGAGCGTCTGCCTTTGGCTCAGGGGGTGATCCTGGGGTCCTGGGAGTCTTGCATCGGGCTCCCTGCAGGGAGCCTGCTTCTCCCTCTGCCTGTGTCTCTGCCTCTCATTCTGTGTCTCTCATGAATAAATAAATAAATAAATAAATAAATAAATAAATAAATAAATAAACAAACAAACTTAAAAAAGAAAAGAAAATTGATAATATCCAGTGCTGGGGTGGGGGTGGGGCTTTGGAGAACAGCCCCTCATCTGTGGTTCCTTTAGTTTCTTATATAGAATTTGGGGAATTTTGACCACACTTGGGCTCAGCAGTTCCATTTTGATGAAGCTGTCCTGAAGATGTCATCAGTTGGATTTTTAAAAACAAGGCACAGGAATGGCACTGAATTATAACTGTAGCTTTTGCAGTGATTTTGCAGAAACAGGACTGCCTGTCCAAATGTCCGCTGGCAGGAGACTGCTTGAATACATGACGTATGCGTATGGATTTAATATGGGTAAAGTTTTGGAAATAAAATATATGTATATATAATAACGACATAGGTAAGATAGGTATAGAAAAAATCCAGAAGACTCTATATTGAAATCTTAATAACAGAGATGTCTGGGGCATGAAATCACTTTCCATAGCATGTATTTCTGTAATATTTAAATTTTGTATCACAAGCATGTATTGCTGTTATAAGCAGGAAAAAAAAAAAGGCTTTTGACGTGGGAGAGAAGGATGGAAGGAAGGATGACAACAGCAGACAGTGGTTCTCCTCTGGGGGCAGCCAGGATCTGACCCCAACTTGAAACAGTTGGAGAATTCATCTGCCTTAGGGCCTCCCACCAAAGTTGTCAGTGGCCTTCTGACGACAGCACCTGCAAAGCTGGGCCCTCTCCCCAGGGAGCCCCGCCAAGCCCAAGGCAGCCAGTGGTTGAATTTGGGCTTTCTGCCACTTGCAGTCGGGAGTGGCCAATGATGTCCTAACTTGAGGTAAAGAAGGGAGGTAGGGGGAAGATAGTCCAGGGGCTCTTGGGATCCACACCTGTGGACAAGCAGGCTCCAGGAAGGGCTGAAACCAGGGAAACTCCAGGGACCTGAGGAGGGGTTTGCGGGTCCTCTCCCCAGCGAGTGGCCCTACTGGAGTTTTGACAGCTCCCCGCCCTGGGTCTCTCAGATCAAGTGCCAAAATTCCTTCGAGGGACAGTCTGATTGGCCTGGCTGTATCGGCCACAGGGTGGGGGTGCAGTGGGAGCACAGAGACCACCTGCATCCGTCCAGGGCAGGCAGCCATGTGGACGGGTGACTTGTTTGTTGTGGCTGCCTGCAGTAACACGGTGACACAGACTGAGCCGCTTAAACAACACAAGTGTGTTATCTCACAGCTCTGGAGGCAAGAAGTCCAAGGTCAGGGCGCAGGCAGGGTTGGTTCCTTCTGAGGTCTGCGGGAAGAGAATCTGTCCTGGGCCTGTCTCCTGTCTTTGGGGGCTTGCCAGTATCTTTGGCCTTCCCTGGCTGGTAGACACATTGCCCTGATCTCCACCTTCATGTTCTCACAGCGTGCTCCCTGTGTGTGTGTCCCAATATCCCCTTTTTATAAGGACACCCGTCATAATGGATTACGGAACCAGCCTACTCGGGGTGGACCGCATCATCATAGTCACTGCCCTAATTTCAAAGTCACATTCTGAAGCTTGGGGGATTAAGACTTTAACATATGAATTTGGGGCAGGGCAGGGTGGAGAGACAAAACTCAACCCATACATCACTGTTATGGTCCAGGTCCAGAGAAAGATCTGGGCTGCAGGGAGAGCTGGAGGAGAGTCAGTGACCTCCTGGAGAGTGAGAAGCCTCTGGGAGCAGATGGGAAACCAGCAGAGTGCAGTGTTAGGAGAGCCACAGACGTGTGGCTTCTGAAGAAATCCGCTGGATTTGGTGATGCGTGGTGCCCTTCACAGGGAACATGGGGGTGGACTCGCCAGGGCAGAAACGCTGCAGTGGTGTAAGGAGGCACTTGGGATATGATGGAGTGGAGAAAGTGAGTGTTAAAGTATGTTGGGTGTGCAAGGAAGAAATACGTGTTAGCTGGAGGAGATAGGGACCAAGGAGGCATTTACAACCTGCTCGTGTTTACTGATGATGGGAAAGAAGCTGTAGAAAGGGAGAGACTGAAGGGGAGATCATCATTGTGCCAGCTCACCAGTGTGCCCAAGCTGTGTACCCACAGACCAGGGACCCTGCTCAGTAAATATTTGTGAAATGAAAGTGTGCCTGCACACGAGAGGAGACAGGATCCTGAAAACAGGTTTGAAAGACTGGGCAGGGCCACATTTTGAGTCCACCGTAGCTTCTAATCCCACTTCTTGCTGCCAGTGTTGACTTCACTTCCAGTGCTGTTTGATGCCAGTGCCAACCGTGGTCCAAATTCAAGATGGAATGTAGATGCCCTTGAGCGCCTCTGAGTCAGGAGCCCAGCCCAGTTCAGTGAGCTGTGGCCAGGGGAGCCAGGCTCTGGGGTATCCCCCCACAAGGTCACAGTAGCGTGTCTAAATTTTAAGCACATTGTGTTTTCCTCACTGACTCTTTCTGAGTCCAAACACCTGGAAGGTTAGAGATCCTTGATGTTATAAACTATTTGATAATCATTATCCCAGGAGGAGATACGTAAGGAGGAAGGCAAGTCAGGGTGCTCCTCTCCTAGCTCCAGGTCACATGATAAATAGACAAGCAGCCAATCTCAGCTTGGACAGTGACTACCTCTGAGAGGTAAAAAGGAGAGTAGGGACCTTTATTTTTTATACTTTATATACTTGTGAATTATTTTAATTTTTACAATAATCTTTATCAGCTCTAAAAAAAACTCATAATATGCCATCTTTTTAAAACTGGATTTTTATTTAAGAATACACATAAATACATTCTTTCTAGAAAGTGGAAACATTACTGATAAGATTAAAATCTACACTATCTCCTCTGCCAACCCCCCAAACAATCTGCAGCAGAATCCACGATTATTATCACTTTGATGCATATCATTTCACACCTTTAAAATGTATTTTCATGCATGGATATGTCCCCACATTAAATATATAGTCCAGATTTCTGAAGGGATTAAACGTATTTTCATATAGTACTTTTTTTCCACTGGACTTTTTCTCGCAATTACTTGTCTTCAGGGGCCATCCTTTCCTAGTATTCCAACTCCCGGTCCTCCTTCCTTCCTTCTCCCCTAGCAGTAACAAGTCCATGGTCTTAACAAATGCTGCTCCTAAAACCAAGCCAATAGAAGTCCCCAGGGTAAGGTTGTCAGATTTAGCAAATAAAAATTTAGGATGCCAGGGGCACCTGGGTGGTTCAATCAGGTAAGTAAGTGTCTGACTTGATTTCAGCTCAGCTCATGATCTCTGGGTCATGAGGTCGAGCGTCTTGTCCTTGGGCTCTGCGCTCAGCAGGGAGTCTGCTTCTCTCTCTCTCTCTCTCTCCCTCTTTCTGCCCCTCCTTCACTCTCTGTCTCTCTAAAATAAATATCCTAATAGGTGGCAGATTAAATTTTAAGTTCAGATAATAATTTTTAAAAAGATTTTATTTATTCATGAGAGACACAGAAACAGAGGCAGAGGGAGAAGCAGAGAGGACACCATGTAGGGAGCCTGATGTGGGACTCGATTCGGGGTCTCCAGGGTTACGCCCTGGGCCGAACGCAGGCGCTAAACCGCTGAGCCACGCAGGGATCCCAATGAATGTTTTTAAATAGAAGTACACACAGTGCTTGGGATATACTAAAAAGTATTGTGTTTCTGAAATTCAGAGTTAACAGAGTGTCTTGTGTTGTTGTCAATCCAACCTTAGGGTGCTTCTTAAAAATACCACTGGCCTCATCCCCTCATGAGTTGCAGTAAGTGCAGGTGAAGCCCAACCAGGAGTATGTGTACTTTTAAATGGTATTCAGGTCACTAGGCAGGCTTGGGAACCCTGTCCTGCACCACATCAGGCTGACTGGCAACCAGGCTCCTCTCCCTGTGAAAATACATCTTCATGCTTATTTATCCCTACTACGCTAACTCATTAAAAATGAGTTTTTAATGAGTTAGGGTAATAGGAGTCATGCCTCCAAGAGTGGCTGTCCCTAGAGCTTCTGTGGGTGGGGAAGGCCTCTCCGTTGTGGTGCCTCTTCTGCACTACACGGTCAGGACAACCAGCTCTGCTGCTTTTCCTCAGGCCGCCCAATTTCTTTTGGACCCGCTGATTTTTTTTTTTTTTTTAGGTCCCAGGATCTGTTACAGACTTGGCCAACAGCTCTCAGGCTATAACCCTCAAAATCAACAAAATGGCAGAGGGCCGTGGGACTGGGGACAAAAGAAGAGGAAGGAGTCAGGCGGGGCTCTGGGTTCGCCCTCATGCCTCCAATTCCCGTTCTGTGCCCCCCGACGGGCGGGCGGGCGCTCGGCCCTCGCTCCGCGGCCAGGTGAAGGCGGCTCCGGAGCCCGAGGGGCGTGGCCAGCAGACCCCGCCCAGCCCATCGCGGCGAGGGCCTTGGGTGGGTGGGGGGAGGGCGGGGGCGTGGCCTGGGAGCTTGACCAATTCCGACCCGGGAGGAGAAATTGCCTCGCTCCGGGGCTCAGGTGCGCTCGCTCCGCATCTCTCGGCCGCTCCGCTCGCCGGATGGAGCCGGCCCAGGCGGCTGCCGGAGGAGACCGAGCCGGGGCCGCGTTCCCGATGGAGCCCTTGGGGCGCCAGGTGCCCGGGCCGGAGCCGCCGCAGGTCCCCGCGGAGGAGCGACGGCCCGAGAGTCCCGAGAGCAGCCCGAGTCCGGCCCGGGCCGCAAGGCAGGCGGCGGGTGCGGCCCAGGACCGCTCCGGCGGGAAGCAGGTGCCGTCGCCGCGTCCCGCGCGCCTGCGGCTCCCGCCCCCCGGCCTGGGCTACGGCGCCTTCCGCCGCCAGGCGTCCGCGGGCTCCGAGCCGCCGTCGCCCGGCCCCGCCGCGGCCGAGCAGTCCCGGGCGGGCGAGGCGCCGGGGCCCCAGCCGGTGCCGGGGGAGCCGCCGGGCGCCTGGGCCCCGGTGGAGCTGCAGGTGGACGTGCGCGTGAAGTCCGTGGGCGCGGCGGGGGGCAGCCGCGCGCCCTCGCCCGCGCCGTCCACGCGCTTCCTCACCGTGCCGGTGCCCGAGTCCCCCGCCTGCCCGCGCCGCGCCTTCCCCGCGCCCCCGCTCCTGCAGCGGCCGCCGGCCCGGCCCGAGCGCGGCCCCGACGCCGAGCCCCCGGGCGCCCCCCAGGGCCGCGGCCGCTGCCGGGAGCCGGGGCCGCGCGGCAAGGAGGACGCCGCGCTGCTGCCGGGCGCCGACGAGAAGCTGCCCCGGGCCGTGGAGCTCGTAGGTAAGCGCGCCCCGCCGCCCCCGTCGGCCCCCCGTCGCCCCCGACGCCCCGTCCCCCTGCGCCCCGCCCCGCCGACGGCCCCAGACGCCCCGTCCCCCTGCGCCCCGCCCCGCCGACGGCCCCCGACGCCCCGTCCCCCTGCGCCCCGCCCCCGCCAAGGCCCCCGACGTCCCGTCCCCCTGCGCCCCGACCCCCGACGGCCCCGACGCCCCGTCCCCCTCGGCGCCCCGCCCCCTCGACGGCCCCGACGCCCCGCCCCCTGCGCCCCGACCCCCGACGGCCCCCGACGCCCCGCCCCTTGCGCCCCGACGCCCCGCCCCCTGCGCCCCGACCCCCGACGGCCCCAACGCCCCGCCCCCTGCGCCCCGCCCCCCCGACGGGCCCCGGCGCCCCGTCCCCCTCGGCGCCCCGACCCCCGACGGCCCCGACGCCCCGCCCCCTGCCCCCCGACGGGCCCCGGCGCCCCGCCCCCTGCGCCCCGTCCACCTCGGCGCCCCGCCCCCGACGCCCCGCCCCCGACGCCCCGCCCCCCGGCGGCCCCCGGCGCCCCGCCCCGCTGCCTGGGGTCCGCTTGGCCCGCACTGCGTCATGGCGATGAGCAGCTAAAATCCCTTTCCACCGCCGCCCCCCCCCCCGCCCCCCGCGAGGACTCTCACCTCCCCTCGGAGTGTGCGTGCTCGGTGGAGCAGGAAGGGGGAGGTTTCCAGGGGCCGGGCGCGAACCCGGGCCCCGGACTCCCGTCCCTCTCGCAGACCCCGGCTCCGTCTTCCCCCCACGGCTGTTGAGGAGCCTTTGGCCCCGGACACTCCCCGATTCACTAGCTGCTGCGCAGGGGCTGGGGCCCAGGCTGCTGGGGGCGGTGTGGGCGTGGAGGGGGCCAGAGGAGGGGGGCGCTGGGGGAACCAGGAGGCCGGAGGGGCGCCCGGGGGCTCACTTGGTTCTGCCTCGACTCTTGACTATAGCTCGGGTCATGAGCTCAGGGTCGTGAGATCAAGCCCCTCCCCAGCTCTCTGCTGGGCGTGGAGCCTGCTTAGGATTCTTTCTCCCTCTGCCCCCTCCCCCCCTTAAAAAAACAAAGAGAAAAAGAGACTGGAAAAGATGTCAGGAGTCCTGGACAAGGAGCCAGGAGGGAGCGGTGGGTGGACTTGGAGCCATGGGCAGCCTTCTCGGAGTAAGCGTGGAAAATGAGTGGGATTCGGGGGTGGCGGAGGCCACTTGTACCTGGAAACCTCGGGAACAGAGGCCAGGACACAGAGTGCCAGAAGCTGGGCCAGGTGAGGGGAGGACCAGGCCAGACGGGCCGCAAAGCCCAGGGTCTCTGCTGTGTCTTAGTCTTGTGTGGCGTTCGCGGACACGAATCACTTGGGCTTTTGCAGGGTTTGATGTGTGCGCATTTTCTGAATGATGGTATAGTGTCCTTTTATTTTTATTTATTTATTTATTTTTAAAGACTAGAGAGAGGCAGGGGGGAAAGGAGAGAGAATCTTAAGCAGGCTGCACGCCCAGTGTGGAGCCCCCCATGGGGATCCATCTCACCTCCCTGAGATCGTGACCTGAGCCAAAACTAAGAGTTGCAGGCTCACCCCACTGAGCCACCCAGGCGCCCTGGTGATGTGTTTTCTATCGCTGCCGTAACGAATTGCCACAAACTTCGTGTTTTAAACAACGCAGATTTATCATCTCACAGTTCTGTAGGTCAGAAGGCTGATGTGGGCTCACGGGCGTAAAGCCAAGTTGGCAGCAGCACTGTGTTCCTTCCTGGGGGCTCTGGGGGGAGATTCTGTTCCCTTGCCTTTTGTAGCTGGAAGACTGCATTCCATAGTTCATGCCTCTCAGAATATTCAAAGTCCGCAATGTTTGGCTGATTCCTTCTCCTGCCCTCTCTGGCTCTCCTCTTCTGCCTCCCTCTTCTGTTTATAAGGACCCTTGTGGTCCTGTGAGGCCTACCCAGAAGATCCAGGAAAAATCTCTGATAAGCAACCTTAACTCCAACCAGAACCTTAAGTCCCCTTTGCCATGTAACCTTACTCATAGATTACGGGGTTTAAGACATGGGTGTCTTTGGGGGGAGAACATGATTCTTCACAATGAATCTACAGCTCCGTGTCAGATTAATTCAACCGCCTAGGGGACACCTGGGTGGCTCAGGACATGATTCCAGATTCCTGGGATCGGGTCCCACATCAGGATCCTTACATGGAGCCTGCTTCTTCCTCTGCCTGTGTCTCTGCCCCTCTCTGTGACTCTCATGAATAAATAAATAAAATCTTTAAAAAAAAATTCGGGGATCCCTGGGTGGCTCAGTGGTTTAGCACAGCCTTCGGCCCAGGGCGTGATCCTGGGGTCCCGGGATCGAACCCCACATCCGGCTCCCTGCATGGAGCCTGCCTGCTTCTCCCTCTGCCTGTGTCTCTGCCTCTCTCTCTGTGTGTCTCATGAATAAATAAATAAAATCTTTAAAAAAATAAAAATAAAAAATAAAAAATAAATTCAACTGCCTAGGACTAAAACAGCCCAAGGACAGGTCAGCCTGGGATGGAGCCAGGAGGGCTATGGGCAGGGAGGACTCTGGAGCTGAGAGGGAGAACAGAGGCTCGGGATGGAGGTGTCTTTTGGAGAAAGTGGGGTGGCCTAGGAACTCAAGAGGTAGTTAGAATCTTGGTGGGATTGGGCAGGAAGCATGTGTTCAGTGCTGGGTGCATGGGGGAAATGGGACCCAAATGGGAGGGTGATGCCCAGCATGGTCCAGTCCAGCTGGAGGAGCAGGGGGTTTGTGGTAGACTGCCCTGGAGGTGATGGCACGAGAGTAGACCCTCACTGGCACGAGCCCTCTGAGTCCATCCGTGCCAAGCTTTGTATTTGGAAGTTTCCATTTTTTTTTTTTTTTAAGATGCCTCCCCTCACATTGAATAGCCTTTAAGTCCTACAAAACCTGGTTCCACCCTGGGCCACCGGATTTGACTAAGAGGAAGCAGTGTTGCAGCCACGGGTAGAAAATGTGGCAAATTTTAAGATGGACTGGCAGCTGGAGAGTAAACAGGGTGTAACATCAGGATGTCATTCCAAGATTTGGGAAGGAAATTGAGTGGAAGCCAGAGTGGGGCCAAAGGGAGGGTGCTGGAAAGAATAGGGAATTTGTGTTACTCTTCCCATGTGGGACCGGGTGTGTTCGCAGCCACGGAGGGTAAGAGGGTCCAGAATTGGAAGCGGGGAGAAACAGGGTTGAGAGGGGACTCGAGCTTTCTCTGTATTGTCATGCTTATGTAAAGAGAACGTCTTGGCCTCCCTGTGAAATTCGGAATTGCTTTTGCAAGGGGGCAGGCGGGGCTTCCTCTGCCTGGAGGTTGGCGAGGTGTGTGGGGCTGCCTAACCCACTGTATTTCTTTTATCCATTCTTTTCTGAAAGGCCAGGGCTGAGTTCAGTGTCAGGTCATGGTAATTCTACTGACCGAGGTGATGGGTAGATTTGTTTTCCTTTTCTTCTCCAGGCCTTTTAGTTCTGCTTTTATTTTAAGACTCTCAACTTCTATGTATCTTTTATTTATTTATTTTAATGCTTTTTTTTTTTTTTAATTCATTAGAGACACAGGGAGACAGAGACCCAGGCAGAGGGAGAAGGAGAAGCAGGCTCCATGCAGGGAGCCCGATGTGGGACTCGATCCCCAGACTCCGGGATCACTCCCTGGGCTGAAGGCAGGCACTTAACCACTGAGCCACCTGGGCCTCCCTGTATCTTTTACCCCAAGCAATTTCAAATCCCCTTTTTTTGGTAGCAGCTCCATCGAGTTGTAATTCATATAACGGTACAATGCACCCCTCCTAGTGTAGCATCCAGGGGTCATCAGTACAGACACAGAGGTGCATAATCATCCCCACAGTCGGGTTCAGTGTGTTTTCAACAACCTGAAAAGAAATGCTGTACCTTTTAGCCATCGACCCCCCAACCTCTCACAGGCAACCCATCTGTGCACTTCCTGTCCCCGTGGGTTGGCCTATTCTGAACACCTCCATAAATAGATTCCTATAATGTGTGTCCTTTTGTGACAGGCTTCTTTAGGCCTTCTTTTAGGCCTAAAGTTCTCAGTGTTCAGCCACGTTTCAACATGTACCAGCACTTCCTACCTTTTATGGCTGAGTATTCTGATGGATATACCACATTTTGTTTATCCATGTATCAGTTGATGAAGATTTGGGTCAAATCCCTTTAAGAAACCGATTATCGGGATCCCTGGGTGGCACAGCGGTTTAGCGCCTGCCTTCAGCCCAGGGCCCGATCCTGGAGACCGGAGATCGAGTCCCACACCAGGCTCCCTGCATGGAGCCTGCTTCTCCCTCTGCCTGTGTCTCTGCCTCTCTGTGCGTCTCATAAATAAATAAAATCTTAAAAAAGAAAAAGAAACCGATTATGTATTTAAAAAAAAAACAAACTCCAAAAAGGTCACAGATGGAATATGACTCTTCATCTAGCAGCATAACACACTTCCCTGTTCAGTCTTTGAAGCAAGTGTTTTTTTCTAATGAAAATGGGAAATCAGGGACTTCAGAAGTGCCTATGCTTTGAAAGTTGAGTTATGATTGAAAACATGTTTTATGAAAAACCTTGGAAATGTGTCCCAGTTCTCTTGATGTGTGTGTTGTATGTATTCATGTGAAGGTATATATGAATATGCATGTGGTTTTAAGAATGGAATTAGTCTTTTCAAAATAATAAAGTGTTTGCTGGAGAAGTAACTTCTGCTGTTTCAGGCTTTGGCAAAACTATGATGATTGAGTTCTAGGGACCCTTCCGCTGGATATGTGGCATACTCAGCCCTCATCCCTGAGATGTGGGTCCTACATGCCCTGGCAGCCAAGTGTCTGGGAAATTTAAATTGAACCTAAATTTAAAGAGAGGCCTCAGGGCGCCTGGGTGGCTGTCAGTTAAGCATCTGCCTTGGCCAGGTCAAGATCCTGGGGCCCTGGGATTGAGCCGTGCATGGGGGGGGGGAAAAAAATCCCTGCTCAGCAGGGAGCCTGCTTCTCCCTTTCTCTGCCTGCCGCTCCCCCTGCTTGTGCTCTGCTCTCTCTCTCTCTCTCTCAAATAAATTTAAATTCTTTTTTTAAAAAAAGTAAATAAATAGACTTCCTCTTGCATTAATTGATTTCATGCTTCTGTGTTCTGGCCGAGATCAAATTCAGGAGCGCTTGGTTCCCTTAGATGTTTCCGGGTGGATAGCTGCTTAGAACTGCCGATGGCCGGGATTAACCATTTACTGTGTTTTCTTCTCCTTGTTCTCGCCTCTGGCCTTCCTGGTTCCTCACTCCTCACCAGAGCAGCATCTGGCATTCGAGTATGTTCTCTCTTGGAGCCTTCGCGGGCGCCTTTCCTCCTGCCTGTCTCTGGAGATCCTTTCCTCTCTGCAGCCTCATTCCAGCTCTCTGGGGTCCCCGGGCCCTTGAGCAGCTAGTGACTGCCATCTGTCTACTGCTCTGCCACCTGCAAAGCCCGCCCGGCCAGATGCCTATGTACAGTGGCCCCCCGTGATCTGGAGAGATAGAAGAGGCAGGTGATTGCACTGTCAAAACGGGCAAACACCAGGGCAGCCCAGGTGGCTCGGCGGTTTAGCGCCACCTTCAGCCCAGGGCCCAATCCTGGAGACCTGGGATCGAGTCCCACATCGGGCTCCCTGCATGGAGCCTGCTTCTCCCTCTGCCTGTCTCTCTCTCAATCTCTCTCTGTCTCTCATGAATAAATTAATAAAATCTTTTTAAAAAAAAATGGGCAAACACCAAAACGTGTGTGGGGAGGCCCCCATCGAGTCAAGACTTGAACCCAGGTCTGTGGAAGTTTAAACTGGACCTGCAATCCTCTCTTGTTTGGAATTTCATCTCCTGGCACCTTTTTGAGTTCAGAGGCCTTGCCCTGTCCTGGGTGGTGTTTGTTCCTTGTGTCTGCTGCATGTCAAGTGCTCAGCAGATGGTTGTCAGCCAATCGTTTGTTCTTTTTCTCGAAACAGACTCCCAGGTCTTCTGGTTATTTGAAAAGCTGAGTATCTCCTAGCATTTTTCTCCCAAATAGGAAGGTCTAGCCTGAATTGAGTAGATTTTCGTGGTGTCTTGGGCTGGGGGTGGGGGGGTGCTGGTGTATGGGCCACCATGGTTCTGAGTTGGGTGTGGTTGGGACTGGCTCCCTCTAACCTGTCTCTCCTGGTTGTCCCCTCCCCAGGGCTGCCTGTGTACATGAAGTCCCTGCGCTGGGCCCTGGCGGTCATGGCTGTGTTTCTGGCCGTGTCCGCAGTCGCCATTGTGGCTCTGGCTTCTAGAGCAGGTATGGTGCCTCCTCTCCTGTCCTCCTCTGTCTACCACCAGGGAATCTAGTCCTTATAGCAGCTTGGTGACAATTAGAAAAAGATGTCCCCACTGGGCAGATGTAACATGAAGACATGGGGCTCAGTGAGCAAAGAGAAGGAGAGAGAGCTCCTGTCTCCCCCAGACATGACCCAGTGCCCTGACAAGCAGGGGTTGACAGCCACCTCCCCGGGGGCGGGGGCCTTGGTGCACTGCACAGGCTCTACAGCCTGCCCAAGGCCCTGCCCACTCTGCTTGCCATCCCGTGGCTTGCCAGCCCCATGCTCCAGATTTGCCCCCTCACTCAATACGGTAGTCAGATTTTGATTTTTTTTTTTTTTTTAACATGCGTACGTTCGGCTCTTCAGAGTGGTCTGTGTGCTTGCAGGGGCCAGGTGCCAGCCGTGCCCCCAGGGCTGGATGTGGTCCGAGGAGCACTGCTACTACCTCTCCACTGAAGCTCAGGCCTGGGAGGCCAGCCAGGCCTTCTGCTCGACTCACCATGCTACCCTCCCGCTGCTGAGCCACACCCAGGTGAGGAGGGGGCAGTGGGCAGGGGGAGGATGGAGGTATCGGTATAGAGCACAGATGCCTAGCGAAGATCTAGTCCAACTCCGCATTACAGAAAAAATCACCCAGGCCTGGGGAAACAAAGCAACATGCAGGAAGACGGGACATCAGGGCTCCAAGGTCTTCAACTTCCTCTTCATTCTAAGCAGTAGAGGTGGAGCTGGGCAGATGGGAGCAGGGATGCTCCCACCCAGCCTGTGGCCACACAGTAAACAGGGAGCGATCCCTCAGTCAGTGGTTCCATAAATAGTTATCGAGCACCTACGCCGTGCTTGGCACTGGGGATTCAGCGATGATCCAGATCCCCCAGCTTACACCTCACACGGCTCACAGAGCAGTGAGTGAGGCAGACGTTAAGCAAGAAACCAGAGAGGGGCACCTGGCTGAGGGGCTCAGTCGGTGAAGCATCTGCCTTTGGTTCATGATCAGGTCATGATCTCAGGGTTGTGGGATCGAGCCCCCTTCTGCCTCTCCTCGTGCTTGTGCGCTTTCTCTTTCTCTGTCAGACAAAGAATCAAGTCAGAAAGAAAAAGAAAGAGAAAGAAAGAAAGAAAGAAAGAAAGAAAGAAAGAAAGAAAGAAAGAAAGAGAGAGAAAGAGAAAAATAAAGAAATCATAGAAATAGGTGTTCAATCATCATATTGATCTGTCCTATGAAGAGGTATGTGGTGGTCACGGCACATGACAGGAAGATGTGATCTGAAGGTCAAGGTGGGCCAGGCAGCCTGGATCTAAAATTAACAAGAAAACCACAGAAAACATGTCAGGTAGCTGGCCAGACAGCCTCCTGGAGTGCTCCTTTCTTGTCTCCAGTCAGTACTGGTTTCTAACTAGGCCTTCTACACAGTTGTCAGCTTGGAATCTCGTCTCCATCCTTGGTATGTTTTTGCCTCTTTCCTGTGTGGGATGCCCATTTCCTACACCTTAAGACTTTTTCTTGGTTTATAGCCTTTTCTTGGTGGAGCACATACACTGTAAGTTTCCTAGAAAAAAAGCGCATGCCTGGTAAATTTCTTGAGACCTGTCATATCTGAAGATACTCTTATTCTAGGCTCTTTTGACTGATAGCTTGGCTGGGTATAGAATTCTGGGGTGGAAATAGTTTTCCCCAAGAATTGTGCCGGATTCGCTCCATTACTTTCCAGCGTTCAGTCTTACCATTTAATAAGTCTGATCCCCCGATCCTTTGTATGTGAACTTTCCCTCCTCAGCCCCCCACCCCCCACATTTAGGGCCTTCACTTCTGTTCCCCCTCTGTTCTGATATTGAACAGTCATATCCCTTTGTCAGTCCTTTTCCTTTTCTTCTGCGTTGTTTGTAATTTTGAGAAATCTTCTGGGTTCTTCAGATGTTCCTTGTTTTTGGTGCCCTGTTCGATTCAAGGATGCAATATCCTCTCTCATCTCCTTATAGATAGTACTTATATCTAACTTTGTTTTTGAAATTCGTTCTGTATTTCTGTATTCGTTCTGTATTCGTTCTGTATTATGTCTGTTTTTTCTGCAGTTACCTTTCATTCTATGTATTGGGTTGTTGTGGGGTGGGGTTTTTTTGTCTTTTCATGTTAGAAAATTTCCTAAAATATCTGATGATCCTTAGCTGTCATAATCAAGAGGAAGACACTAAAGAACAGATTGGAAGCTCTATGTCGGGGGTGTCCAGGTGGAGGTGAGGGGATGCGTTGGGCTTTCTTAGAGGCAGGCTTTGCAATGGAGGAATCGCTGGGGCTCAATTTTTTTTTTTTTAAGTGATGCTAAGATGTCAGCATTCCAGGAGCCATGGGGAAAGAGAGCCAAGATTTCACTTGTAAGGAGGAAGCACTTAATTCCTCCCCCTTTTTAGTGTGAGTACCTCTAACCCTCAGCCAAACCTGGTGCTCTGGATTCCCCAGCCCCCTATGGTTTCTCTCAAAGTTTACTGTGCCCTGGCTGTATGGGAGGCGTGAGTGGATTTTGTGGGCAGGGGGAGCAGAGAGGACTTAATTACTCCCTTTATAGACTTTTAACCAGAGCTGTCTTTCCAGGCCCTTTCCCTGTACCTTGACCTCCAAAAGGACCTGTTTCCTCTAATATGTGAGCATTTGGGGGCTTTGCAATTCCAACTGGCATCTTTCTTGGCTTCCTCTCTACCTTTTCCTTGAAAAACCACCGAGCTTTCTTGGGTCTGCTCAGCAGATTACAGTTGTCTGGCTACCAAAGTTTTGTTGACATTACTCATACGCTGTCATCTTCTCCCATTCTTGTCTTTTATTTTCCCCTTTGTGATCATTTAAAGAAACTCCTGGGCAGCCCAGGTGGCTCAGCAGTTTAGCGCCACCTTTGGCCCAGGGTGTGATCCTGGAGTCCCGGGATCGAGTCCTGAGTCGGGCTCCCTGCATGGAGCCTGCTTCTCCCTCTGCCTGTGTCTCTGCCTCTCTCTCTCTGTGTGTGTCTCTCATGAGTAAATACATAAAATCTTAAAAAAAAAAAAAAAAGAAATTCCTTTCTATTACTATTTTATTAAGAGTTTTAAATACGAATAAGTTTAATTTCATTGGATGCTTTTTTGTGTGTCTATTGAGAATACCTTTTTGTTTACTCCTTTTTATGTGAATTACATTGATTTTTTTTTTTATTCTAGGCCTCCTGTAATAGTTAACTGAGCCATGATTTTTTTATTCCCCCAGTACTTCTATATTTGACTTGTTAATATTTTACTTAGGATTTCTCATACCTGTTTTCTTGGACTGCTCTTGCTCAGTCCTGACCCCAAAGCTATTCTACACCGTACAGTAGGGAAGGGGGTTCCTGCCTTTTTCTTTCTGGGAGAGTTCCCTGGTGGTGGATATAAAACTGTGCTGGAGAAAATGTTTACAGTGGCTTATTTTATTACCAGGAATAGCACTTATGTTTCAGAAAACATGGGGAAATGAAAAAGTTATGATGTAGATTGAAAAAAATCAAATCTGCAATTTCAGTATGGTAAAAATATACATGCAAAGAAAACACATGGAAAGGAAATATGTATATTAATTATTCTAATCCTGGTTACCACTGGGGCCAAGATTATGAGTGATTTTTTCTTTGTTTTAATTTCTTTTAATGTGCTAAACGTTCCGTAAATGTGTGCTGGGAGGAAATGCCAGGGGGACAGTAGCCTGAGGAAGATCAGTATATAGGGTTTTGCTAGGGCCCCAATTTCGTATGTTTGCCAGATAAGAATGGGCAGGGCTGGGGAACCTTACCAGGCCCCTGGTTGCATCTGCAAAGTGAAGGCCAGTGGGAATGGGAAGGGAGGTGGGTCCCTAGACAGCAGGGGAGCTGGGGGGGGTGCCGAACCTGGCAGGGACCCACTGAGCACAGCAAGTGTCCTCAGAAAGCCTGTCCCTGCCCTCTAGCCTCTCATTACACAGGTTCAGTCCAGAACGACCTCAGCCCTCGGAGCAAAAACCTCCCTGTGGGCTGGTGGGTCCTCCAAGGGGGTGATGGGCTTAAACTATCCAAACTGCAAGCTTGAGATGAAGAATTCCTTTAAAACTAAGCATTACAGGATCAATTATTTGGAACTTAAGTAAGTATATAGAAAACTCTGGGTAAGCTCCTTGCAAAAAGAGCAAGGTGAAGATTTGAGTCCTGGGCAGTTAAAATCTGGAGTAGGATGACTGTAGAGCTCTGGAATCCTTCCAAGCTCTGGAAGAGAGCCAGACACTCCAGGAGGCACTGGGGTGGGGGTGGGGAGGAGCAGCCGAGGACAGGCTGGCTGAGGGAGCTGGGACACACACTCCCAGGGACAAACCACAGTGCCAGTGGTACGCACAGCCCTTGGAGGAGCAGGTCTCATTCCCCCCAAGAGCTGGTTTTGCTCAGGGTTAGAGAAAGTGAGAACCTTTAAGTGCTGTCCGTATCATCAGACTCCCTCCACTGGTTCCAGAACAGCTGTGTTTTCAAGGGTGCAGGGAGCAAGAAGCCACCGTAAGTGTCATACACTGGAGACTGCAGAAAAGTGGAAAAAACACGAAGAAATGCTCATCATAGGATTAAGAAAATTAACTGGGGCATTTAAATATTAAGGTAGAAGCGTATGAAGGCAGAAAGCAGGGATGCTCGAGGGTCGCAGGAGTGGTGGGTGCACATGAGGTTTCTGTCTGAGCAGATGGAAGGGTTCTGGAGGCAGTGGCAGTGATGGGCGCACAACAGTGTGGCTGGCCCTGATGCCACCAACCCGTACCCCTAAGAATGGTTAAAGTGCTGAATTCCATGATAGGTATTTTACCACAATTTTTGTTTTTACCACAATTTTTAAAAAAAGAAATGTTTGAAGGCAGAGCAGATAATTTCCCTCCACTTGAGATTTTAAGTACATTCTTCTCATGGCCTGGGACATCAGTGGCATCACGACAGAGCAGTTCTTGGAACCCTAAATGACTCACAGATTTCTAGAATTTAGCTCTCTGGATGATGCTTTTCCCACGCCGTCATTTCTGCCAGCCGTGAGAGTAAGTCCATGGAGTCGGAGGAAAGAGGGTAGAAGGAGCGAGTGGGCAGGGACAGGCCATGCCTCCCGTTAGTGGGCCTGGAGGTGGGGGGGACAGCCAGGCGGCCTGGGGCCAGGATGGACAGACGGCCGGAAGGCAGGAGCCCTTGGCAAGGCCGGGCACGTGTGTGTGTGCACAGCCCCTGGCCCAGAGCGGAGGGCGCCCACTACTGAGCGCGGACCACAGGCCCTTGGCTTTCTACACACCCTCTCAGGCCTCCTAGCCGACATGCCCTGTCTTGGAGGAAAGCCTGGGTGCTGGCCTAAGGCCGCCCAGACCTGGGGTTTGAATATGGGGTGGCCTGGCCAGGGAGAAGCCCCGGACCCTGCTCTGCCTTCCCGCACAGGGAGCATGGCTCCCAGGCGGAGGGTGCTGCTGGCAGGCGCCGGCCCTGCTGCAGCCCCTGCCCAGGGCTGGCCCACCCTGCCGCCGCCGGCCCTCGGCCTCCCCCAGGCCCCCTGCACAGCCCTGCTCGCGGGGCCGCCTCCGCCTCCGCCTCCGTGCTTGGCCTGCCCTCCGGCCTTTGGGAAGGGGTGAGCTCACCAGCCCCCCGGCCCGAGGTTCCTGGGTCTCCCTCTGCTGCTCCCTGGCCGGTGGCCCCTTGAGGACGGGACACGGGACCCGCACTTGGCCTGAGCTCTCACTGGGTCCCAGCAGGGAGCAGGGGGCCGCTGCGGGGCACTGGCTGGCTGTGCAAAGGGCTGTCACAGCCGCGGTGCACAGGACGCCCCAGCCTCACCTCGGTCACTGCCCCATGCGGGAGAGGGACAGGCCGTGGGCTTCGTGCACAAGCTCCCAAGGGTGGCCACGGCCCCGGGGGTGTGGGGGGAGCTCACCCTAGACGGGTAAGCACTGTGTCCCCGCAGGAAGGGACCTTGGCACGGAGACCCGAGGGACGGCGAGGAGTGGCACCAAGGGGACCGTCATTACTCGTGATTTCTTTCTGATAACCAGGGACAGATATTAGAGGTTTGGCTTTCTCAGCTTTCTAGGGAAAAGCTGGGCGTGCATTGAACTCCCTTTGGCCGGCGTACTTCTAATTTTCTCATGAATAGAGGCTTCTGGATGTTGTGAGCAACGTGTACTTGCTGGTGTGATCGTTTTTCTTCACTCAGTGTAATTATCTATTTACACTTTCTTATATTTTCTACGTTACTTGGAATCTTTTGTTTAAACCTTTTAAAAAATTTTTTAAATTTAAATTCAATTAACATATAATATATTACTGGTTTCAGAGGTGGAGTTCAGTGATTCATCAGTTGCACATAACACCCAGTGCTCATCACATCAGTGCCCTCCTTAATGCCCATCACCCAGTTACCCCATTCCCCCCCCCCCCCAAGCAACTCTGTTTCCTATGATTAAGAGTCTCTTACGGTTTGTCTCCCTCTCTGGTTTCATCTTGGTTTTATTTCTTCCTCTCTTCCCCTGTGATCCTGTTTTGTTTCTTAACTTCCACATGGAAGTGAAATCATATGATAATTGTCTTTCTTTAACTGACTTATTTCGCTTAGCATAATGCCCTCTGGTTCCATCCACGTCATTGTAAATGGCAAGATTTCTTCTTTTTTTTTTTTTGAATGGCTGAGTAATATTCCATTGTATATACAGACCACATCTTTATCTTTTCATCTGTCAACGGACATCTGGGCTCTTTCCATAGTTGGCTACAGTGGACATTGCTGCTATAAACACTGGGGTGCAGGTGTCCCAGCATTTCACTGCATCTGTATCTTTGGGGTAAACACCCAGGAGTGCCATTGCTGGCTCATAGGGTAGCTCTATTTCTAACTCCGTGAGGCCCCTCCACACTGTTTTCCAGGGCAGCCGCACCAGCCTGCATTCCCACCCACAGTGCACGAGGGTTCCCCTCTCTCCGCATACTCACCGACATGCCGCTTGGCGTCTTTATCAGCAATGTGACTTCCCGTCGTGTTGCTATCTTGTAATTTGCCCAGTTAGTTCGAGGCCTGAGCATTTGGGTGGTTTCCATTTTTTCTTTCTAGATAACACCGTGTTATCTTGGGGTAAGTTCATTTTCTCCCCTTTATGTTCTTGGGTTTATTCTCCAAAGCAGCATCACTCGTCCAAGTGGTAGCCAGGATGTTAGGGCTCCTGTGCTGTGGCAGCAAGTCGCAATCTGGAACTGCCCCAGCTTTGCTGCCCCACAATTCATCTTTTTACAAGTTAAACGTTTTTAAATACCGTTTTCTGCTTTAACTTGTTGCTAAAAACAAGATGATGTCAAGGACAAATATTTAAGAGAAAGGTCATCTCTAGCAGCTCTCTAACATACTTTTTGGTTTTTGTTCCTTGTGTGTCCGCATTCTTGTGCGAGCACAGTTTGTCGTCACTGTAATCATGCCACAACTCTGGTTCAGCGTTTTTATTCGCTGTAACCCTTTATGTGCCATAATGTTCCTCTTACTGCTCCACGGTCTCCATACTTGTCTTTTTTTTTTTTTAATGGTCTAATATTGGGCACCTGGGTGGCTCAGTGGTTGAGCGTCTGCCTTTGGCCCAGGGCATGATCCCAGGGTCCTGGGGTCGAGTTCTGCATCGGGCTTCCTGCATGGAGCCTGATTCTCCCTCTGCCTGTGTCTCTGCCTCTTTGTCTCTCGTGAATAAATAAAATCTTAAAAAAAAATAAATAAAAGGCCTAATATTGTGCTGTAACTGGCAAGTGCACTGTTGACCCTCTGCTCAGGCCACGTCTGCAGCCCTGCCCCTCGCCTCCAGCCCAGGCAGGCTGTTGGCTATCGGCTTACCCGGTGTGCTTTCTCCCCTCGTCTCTGTCCACACACTACCCATCACACGCTGCTCGGTGGGGACCAGTGTTAACAAGCTGTCTCCCTTGAGGCTGAGATGGGATCACCCCCGGTCCCCAGGCCCGAGCATCATGTCTGGCACCCAGCAAGCAGCCGATACGGCTTTCCAATTCCCGGTGTGCTGGGAGAGCTGGGTTGAGCGCAGGCAGTTCCCTGGCGTGTGAGCTGGGAACTTGCTAGATGCAGGGCAGAGAGGGGGACAACACAACCCCAGGTGGGAGGAGGGGTGAGCAGCTGCTTTTCTCCTTCAGGACTTCCTGAGCAGATACCCAGTCAGCAAGCACTCCTGGGTGGGAGCCCGGCGAGGCCGCCACGGCTGGCACTGGATCGACGGGGCCCCAGTATCACCCCAGCTGTGAGTGACTGTGGGCTTGGGTGGGTGGCCCCTCGGGCTCTGGTATGACCAGATTGACATCACAGCAGATGCCAAAGAAGGGATGGAGGCCTTTCCCTCTGCGGACACCTGCCCCACTGTTGATGTGATCCTCCATGTGTTCCCCCACCAGCCTTGGGTACCTCTTGGGAGACAGCCTACCCTTCTCACCCCACCTGGCTTGGGGCCTTAGTTTCGTTTAGTCTCGGTCACCCCATCCCTTGTTTGGGCACAGAGTGTCCACCCAAGCAGGATTGTCACCCTGCTCCGTAGATAAGGGGAGCTGCACAGAGGCGTTGGGGTGGTGCCCTTGAGCTATAGGCATCCTCGTGACCGCTACCCCTGCCCCAGAGCGCTCTCCAGACTCCCCCGGCCCCGTGCAGCGTCCACGTGGCCAGCAGGCTCTGTCATCCTGAGCCCCGTCCCCTCTTCTCACCCTCGCAGACTCCCAGAGGACGATGAGGACCGGCTGGATCCCCAGTGCGGAGGCCTGGAGGAGGGCAAGCTCGTGGCCCTGGACTGCGCCTCGCCAAGACCGTGGGTCTGTGCCAAGGGGGCCAAGTGACCTGGGGGCTGGCGCCCGGGGGCAGCCAGGTGGCCGGCTGGGGCGGCCTCCTGCTGGACCCAGGCTTCCAGGTCTCCCTGCCCGGCGCCCGCGGGGCCCTTCCTGAGCGGCGGGGGGCCGGTCCTGACGCGGGCAGGTCGCGTCCAAGGGCAAGGCGGCTTTCCAGGCCCTGAGCTTAGTGTCCAGCTTCTGAGGCGGATTTGTTGAGTTACCCGGGGATGGTTTTTTAGCATTTTGAGCCGATGTTTCTCCCTCATTAAAGTGGCTGTTTCCTATCCTCTGCCTCACCTGCTTAGTCACCCGTGCAAGCCCCTGGCCTCAGGGGCCCAGGAGACCCCAGCACCCACGGGTGCTGCCCCCTGGCTGTTACGATCACAGGGAGTGAGGCTTCGCCTGGGGCGGCAGCGACAACATCCCAGCAGTGTCCGGGGGAGAGCAAATGCGAGGTGCCCCCCCCCGGGGGTGAGGGCGGTGCTGGGGGGCTTCTGAGCCCCTGAGGCTGGAGGCTGGGAAGATGCGGAGGGGGGCCCCCCGCCCAGGCAGGGGAAGCCCAGGGAGCTGCAGCAACAAAGGAAATCAGAAGCCTGGGAGGTGGGGATCCCGGGGGTCCCCCGGTTTAGGGCCTGAGCCTGGAGCCCCGGGGTCGAGGCCTGCTTCTCCCTCTGCCTGTGTCTCTCATGAATAAATAAAATCTTAAAAAAAAAAAAAAAAAGCGTGGGAGGCTGGAGGCAGCTCTTCTGCCCACAGGCGGGGACCCCAGGCCAGACGGGGTGGCCGCGGGGTGGCCCGGAGGGCTGCTTTCGCCCCGCAGCCCCTCCCGGCGACCGGCCCGGGGCTGCACCCCGCACCTGGCCTGGGCGCCCGGCACCCCGCGGCGCTCTGCCGGCAGGACGGGCCGAGCCCAGGCGCGGCGAGCGGGACAGCGGCGCCTCTACCGGCGGGAGCCCTCCGGCCGTGTCCGGCTGGGCCAGGGACCCTGGGGAGCACCTGTGCAGGTAGAAAGACACGGGTGGCCGCGGTGAGACGGCTGGTGCACCCCGAAGCCCAGAGTTGGTCAGCATCACGTGGCGAGGAAGGGGAAGAGCCGGGAACTTCCGATGCCCGGCCCTGGGAAGCCCCCAGCCCTGTCCTGGGGGGGCCGGGCAAGAAACAGCAGTGCCAGCATGTTATTTAGAAATATGGAAACAGGGCAGCCCGGGTGGCCCTGCGGTTTAGCGCCGCCTTCAGCCCCGGGCCTGACCCTGGAGACCCGGATCGAGTCCCACATCGGGCTCCCTGCAGGGAGCCTGCTTCTCCCTCTGCCTGTGTCTCTGCCTCTCTGTGTGTGTGTCTCTCATGAATGAATAAAAATCTTAATAAATAAAAATAAAAAAATAACCTCAGTGTCTCCAAGGAGCAGGAGTTAGATTACTGAGGGACCAAACTTGTTTAATCCTGTGTACACTAGTATTACTGAAGCCACATGCACATGTGTGTTTAAGAACCCGTATTTATGTACTACTAGGATTAAAAGAGGAATTAAGGGGCGCCTGGGTGGTGCAGCGGTTGAGCATCTGCCTTCAGGTCAGGGCAGGATCCTGGGGTCCTGGGATCGAGCCCTGCTCAGCAGGGAGCCTGCTTCTCCCTCTCCCTCTGCTGCTCCCCCTGCTTGTTGGCGCTCTCTCTCGCTCTCTCTCTCTCTCCCTATCAAATAAATAAAATCTTTAAAAAAATAAAATAAAATAAAGGATTAGACTTTTTAAAAGGTCCACAAGATACTGATGCACAGCCCAGCTTGAGAATTGCAGGCTTCAAGGTGAGCCTGGGCCGCCCCTTCTCACAGCCTGTGCACACCCCCTTCGCCAAGGGGCATCTTGCCCTTTCTACGAAGCAGGAGCTGGGGAGGCTACAGAGCGGGTCGGTCTGCACAGAATTCCTCTGAGTAATTGCTCTAGTCTCTCCTCCCCCGGGACTGCCCGCTGCTCGCGTGTGACATCCACACATCACCATGGCACTGCCAGCACTGGCTGGTGGCACCGACAGGTCCCTCCCGTGGTGCAGGAGCCACCTGCGGCAGGTGCACATGACTCCTCCACCCAGGCCTGAGCTGCTGATTTTTACCAACTTTCTTGGTGATGCTGATGCAGAGGGTCCAGAAACCACATTTTGAGAAACCCTGTCTAAAAGAGCCCATGGAAGGGAAAAAAAAAAGTAAATATATTTTATTTTTTTTTAAAAGATTTATTCATGAGAGACACATAGAGAGGCAGAGACACAGGCAGAGGGAGAAGCAGGCTCCATGCAGGGAGCCTGACGTGGGACTCGATCCCAGGACCCTGGGATCATGACCTGAGCCGAAGGCAGACACTCAACCGCTGAGCCATCCAGAGATCCCATGTAAATATATTTTAAATGAACTTTATTGAGATATAATTTACCCAAAGGAAAATGTACCTGTCTCAAGAGGACCTTCTGACAAATGTAGTTATGCGTGTCATCAGGGCCACACACGATATGGGACATGTTCCCCAAGCCCCAGAAAGTTCCCTGCTGTCCCTTTGCAGCTGATCCTCTCTGACCTCCAGCCCCAGGTAAATCTGTGTTGTGTCTCTATAGGTAAGTTTATTTTATTTTTTTAAGATTTAATTTTTTGAGAGAGAAAGAGAACACAAGCGAGGTGATGGTAGAAGCAGCAGACTCCCCACTGAGCAGGGAGCCTGATGTGGGGGCTTGCTCCCAAGACCCTGGGATCATGACCTGAGCTGAAGGCAGAAGCTTAACTGATTGAGCCACCCCAGGTGCCCCTCTAGGTAAGTTTAGCTTGTTCTAGGGGCGCCTCGTACATCGTCCTTGTGCCTGCTGCCACTTGCCGGCTTGCTGCTTGGAGCCGAGCTGCCTGCCTGCGGTGTAGCCCAGTTTAGCTTTGCCCCAGTTGGCGATCTAACGGTCATCTCCAGGTTTGGGCCGTTGTGAATCCAGCTGCTATGAACGTGGGAATCCAAGCCTTTGGAGGTAGGTTTTGCCACCATCCTGTAATCCCCACACCAGCATACCACAAGAGTTCCCGCTGCTCCGCACCTTCCTACCCTGACGTTGCCAGTCTTCTGGGTGGCCGTTCTCGTCGGTGTGTGCAGGGCTAGCTCAGTGTGGTTTTTTTTATTTTTATTTTTATTTATTGGGGATCCCTGGGTGGCTCAGCGGTTTAGCGCCTGCCTTCAGCCCAGGGCACGATCCTGGAGACCCCAGATTGAGTCCCACATTGGGCTCCCTGCATGGAGCCTGCTTCTCCCTCTGCCTGTGTGTCTGCCTCTCTCTCTCATTAATAAAAATCTTTTTTAAAAAATTTTATTTATTTATTTATTCGTGATAGACATAGAGAGAGAGGCAGACACACAGGCAGAGGGAGAAGCAGGCTCCATGCAGGGAGCCCGAGGTGGGACTCGATCCCAGGATCCCAGGATCACACCTCAGGGCGAAAGCAGCCGCCAAACCGCTGAGCCACCCAGGCTACCCCCTCAGTGTGGTTTCTACTTCACTTTCTTTTCAGTCTAGTGTCACTGATACACATATTACATTAGTTTCAGTGCACTACAGTGATACCACAAGTCTATCAATTACATTGGCCTTTTTTTTTCTTTTAATATTTTATTTTTTATTCATGAGACACAGAGAAAGGCAGAGATGTAGGCAGAGGGAGAAGCAGGCCAAGGGGAGCCAGATGTGGGACTCAATCCCAGGACCCTGGGACCATGCCCTGAGCCAAAGGCAGACACTCAACCGCTGAGCCACCCAAGAGCACCCCCCCACTAAGGTATTTTATTTTATTTTATTTATTTTAAAAACTATTTATTTACTCATGAGAGACACAGAGAGGCAGAGACACAAGCAGAGGGAGAAGCAGGCTCCATGCAGGGAGCCTGACGTGGGACCCGATCCCGGGTCTCCAGGATAATGCCCTGGACTGAAGGCAGCACTAAACCACTCAGCCACCTGGGCTGCCCCCGACTAAGGTATTTTAAACAAAGACCCAGTCAGGGTCTCACACTGTTATTGGTCCCTTTCATCTCTTTAAACCTAGAACTTGTTTTCTGCAACACTGACTTTTTGAATGGACAAAGCCAGGTGTCTCGTAGAGTGACAGATATTCTGGATTTCTTTCCTGTAAGCTGCGGGAGTTAGGCTCAGTATAAATACATTTTTAACAGGAATATGACACTGGGTACTTAATTTTTTAAGATTTTATTTATTTGAGAGAGAGAGAAAAAACACAAGCGGGGGGGCAGCAGAAGCAGAGGGAGAAGGAGGCTCCATGCAGGGAGCCCGATGCGGAGCTCAATCCCAGGACCCCAGGATCATGACCTGAGCCGAAGGCTTAACCGACTGAACCACCCTGGTGCCCCGACCATGGGTACTTCTTTATTTATCACTCGATAGATTTTTAACACTGATTTCAGTAATTGGACCAAAACTTTCTCAAAAAATTCCGGGGACTAAATTTATGTATCCCAGTTTGGACACATATGGGCTTGTCATCTGTTCTTCTCAGCTACAGGCAGGGTAAAAGTAGGGTAAGACTATGAGACTTTGAAAAGCGCTTTAGAAACAGTGCAGTACCATACACAGTGCTGCACGTCATTCCACCTGCATTTGATTGGGCATTGGGCCTCCTTTGCTCCCTCTTGGGCTGTTTGTTCGTCCCCTCTTGCCTCTCCCAGCCCAGGACCTACCTGTCATAAAGTTAGGCCAGTTAGAGCCTTGGGCTCACCAACAAAAAGGTATACACTTTGTTATGACTTTTTTTTTTATGTAGGCTCCACACCCAGCATGGAGCCCGACATGGGGCTTGAACTCACGACCCTGCGATCAAGTACTGACTGAAGCTCAAGAGTCGGGGGGTTTTGTTGTGTTTTAGGATTTTATTTATTTATTCATGAGAGGCAGAGACATAGGCAGAGGGAGAGAAGCAGGCTCCCTGCAGGGAGGCCGATGTGGGACTTGATCCCAGGACCCTGGGATCATGACCTGGGCCAAAGGCAGACCCTGTTGTGACTCCGGCTAGTCACTCCGCATGGCGGGGTTTCCTACCGTGTACAATGGGTGTAGTGATACGGATTAAGGGATGTCTGAATCCACTGAAATTGTGATTAATGAGGCACTTCTTTCATTCCACATTTCTTGAACATCGGCTATCTCTCTACCAGGCTCATGGAAGGATGCAGAAAACAAGGTCTAGTCTCTGCACTTGGTCTGGCTGCCACCCCACAGTGGGTGCTCAAGCAGAGGAATCGCTACGGAGATTGGGGTTGTCTCTCCCCCCGTCTACTTCACTCCCCTGTCCCCTCCACTGTGCAGCACCTGTGTGGTCTGGCAGTGACCCCAGTCTGGGAGCAGGGGCAAGTGGGGGGTACAGTTTGGGAGGCACCTGATACTCCTAAGCCAGTCCTGCCAACCTTGCGATCCCAGGCCCCTGGCCAGGGTCTGGTTCAGGAGCCCCGGCCTAATGCAGTTGGGGATGTCACTGCTCTGCTCACTTCAGTTCCCAGATGGGAACACAACCCAGTCTGGGGCACAGAGATGGGAGGGAAAGCGTGCCCAAGGCTTCTGGGAAAAGGTGCCTTGCTCTTTGAGATACGAAATGTAATGGTTTCTCCCCATCTGGCTGTCAAAACTTAGGTGCCAACCACGGTTGGAGTGGTCACATGGAACCCATCATGGGAGCCAGCAGAGATCAGGGTCAAAGCCCACTGGAGTTGAATGTAATGTTACAGCCGGTCAGTGGTATCCAGGGACAGGAGCGCATGGATTTGTGCCCTTGACAGCCACTCTTCCGAAGCAGTATCGGAGCAGATTCTGGTGGTGGTGCCAGCTTTTGGCTTCTGTGTGGCCTTGTCGTGCTGGACCCTTGACCGAGAGCCCAGTTCCGCGAGGCTGAGTGCCCTGCTTTCAGCCTAAGCCCTGCCCTGCTGGCCAGTAGCTTGGTCTGATCTCCACAGGTACCTGTAGATCCAGAACATCTGACATCTCCTGCTCGAGCCAGTTCCCCACAAGGCCCTCCGCACCATGGCTCCTGCACCACTCTGCTGGTGGACCTGCCTGGTTGGGTCCTCCAGGCCGGCCTCTGCTATGAACATCCAGTCCTCTCAGCCCTCTCCTGCCCTTCCTAACTGCCCTGAAGCTGGGGTTTGGTTTGGTTTTTCAAATTAGAACAAGCAACAGAAAGGAAAACAGAGGGCAACTTTGTATTGCCTTATACTCTGGGAAAATCTCAATTACCAAAAGTCAAGGTATTAATAGAATCATGCTGTAAATGGCTTTGTTTTTTTTCAGATGGGAAAGACAATGTTTTTCAAAATATTTGTGTCGGTAGAGCATGTTGTGGTGGACCAAGGTTCTGCAGATCCTCCGCTGTGCCAGACATCAACCTCGAGAGACGGGAGGACGGGCTTTGGGGTGCGGGCAGAGCATTCAGGGTCAGGGCAGCCGCTAATTACCAGTGGGAGTGACGTGCTTCCATGGTGTATCCCCACCAGCACACACCAGCTGAATACCCATCGTGGATATGTATAATCTTTTAAACTATATAATATTTACTTGGATTTTTAACGTTAGAAAGCCTAAAATGAATTCTGATTGTTAGAACTGTCACCAACATTTATAAAAACAGCATAATAAAGATGAGCCATTACTTAAAACCATCATTTTACAAGATGCCACACTGAATAACTAATCTCATTTGTCACACTGACAAACGACTACGCGGACAGAGGTGCTGAAACGGCAGTGCACACTGGCTCAATGGGATAATGCTGAAAGCTATTATTAAACAGTTTATAAAAGCAGACTCTTGAAATGAGACTTGGAGAGAAAAACACAGGAACTTGGAAATGATAAAGTAAACTTTAGTTTTAGGGTTACCAGAGGAGTAAGAAAGTCTTTCTTGCAAAAAAAAACAACAAAGTTTTAGGGTTACCAGAGGATTAAGAAAGTCTTTCTTGCAAAAAAAACAAAACAAAACAAACAAACAAAAAAAACAAAAACAAAGAAAACAAGTCTACTTAGAAACAGAGGGGTTTTTTCCTTGAGTTTCAGCTTTGAGGGAACTGCTTGATGACAGCAGAACAAAGGCCTCGACAGAGGAAACACGCATGATGTCCCCAGAGGACCAAAGGCTTTTAACAAAGGTGACCAAACGTATCCTCTCTGCTACAGGCGCCAGATACACAGCAGTGCCAGGAATGTACAGGAGAAAGACGGCGGAGGAGTGCCGATGACACGGACGCCGTCTACAGCCCCTGGCACAGGGCCACCCCGAAGGTAACCACCCCGGGGCCTCCCCCGCATGCTCCTGGGAGGGGGGTTAAGGTCTGGATGGCTGTGGGGGGCGAGGCGCAGAGAGCAGCAGTGGCGCACAGCTGCCCAGTGCTCTGCACAGCCGTCCTGTCCACGGAAATTACCCTGCGTAAAACTCAGTGGCTGGCTTCGGTTTTCTAGAAGTCCCTTCTGAGGCTGGAGGATATGTTAGTGACCCTCCTCCACCTTTTAACAATTGGTGTGGTCAGCAAGATACTGTAGACAAAGCAAGCTTGGGTCAAGGCCCGTGCTGGGGGAGAGCAGGTGGTCTCTGGGGAGGGCGGGGGAGGGGCCGGCTGGGGGGCCCCACATCCCAAGGTGGCCAACCACGGCCACGTGGGGAGAGATGGCTGGGTCTCTGGAGCATTTCGGGCCAGTGCGTGAATGCGGAGACGCGTTAAAATGCCCAAGGAGTTGTCATGTATGCTACCTGAGAGGCGGAGGAAGCAGAAGGGTGAGGGGGATGGCAGCTTGGGTGTTAGACTGTGGGATATTGGGGGGACAGTACCATGTTACATGGGTTTCCTATGTCAAAAAATATAAAAGGCCTTGGTCACTCCTCAACCCACCCTGCAATAAGGATTCCATGCCTCTGGCACTGGTGAGCATCGCAGGCGCTTAGCTAATTTGACTGGATAAGTGCTGGCATTAAGACAGCCTGGCCTCTGTCAAAGAACTACGAGAAATTACACATGAACTGGTCATGCAACGTGCCAGTTACGTCCAACATTCAGAGGCCTCGGGGGGACGATTCTCTTCCTTGGGCTGGAGCCCTGGATCTGCCAGTCAGCCCCCGTGGCGGAGGACTTGGGTCTGTCCTCCCGGCTATGCTTGATCGGCCCATTTCTCTGGTAGCTTCGTGGTGATTTAAGCAAAACTTGAAGAATCCCTCCTAAGGGAAATAGGGTGAAAAACAGAGGCTCCTGTCCACGACAGAGTGGTGGAGAGGGGGCCATCTGGGCTGCTTGTGAGTAACTGTGGCAGGATCTGCTGTCTGGGACCCCAAGAGAAAATATAACCCAGTTCAGTCTTGCTGAGTGTCTGGAAGGCATTGCCTAAGGCAAAGTAGTTACTCCCCTGAAGGAAGTTCAAAACCGCCAGGTGTGTCAGCAACCAACTGCCTCTGCTAACCCCCATCCCTAGAGAGGAGGGGCAGGCCAGTGTTGTCCCCTGGTGCATGCAATCAAAAGGCTCCGGCCAGAGGCCCCAGGCTGAATTAACCATTTACTGGTCTCGCACTAACAGACTGTACCTGCTCTAACAATGTGCTGACTACACACTGATCTATGGAAACCCCTCGAAATTTGGGGGAGAAGGTCAAGTTATCAAGGTCAGACAAGTTGGTCTCTACCTACAGATCAGCAGGCTTCCTCCCCAGTGTTTTCTCATGCATATTTCCACCATTCCTCAGTGTATTGGGAGGGGTCTACAGGACCGGGGTCTAACTACAACCGGTTAATTCAGCTTGTGTAGCTAAGTAGTGAAGCCTCTCCTCGTGGGTCACACAAATTGGGAACCTATAGAGCTGCTGGTTCCCTAGATGAATGCTGCTGGAGGCAATGGTGCTTTATCATTATGTAGATGATGTTAACATGTGTTGACTTGTCCTTAGTCACTAGGATGGGAGGGAAATACCGACAAGATTCAAGGTCTGATTCAGTCAGTCAAGTTCCTGGGCATCATCTAGTCAGTAAGACAAAAGTAATGCTGAAGTGGTCACTGATAAAATACAAACCTTCCCATTCTCTCAGGGAAGGGATTACAGGCTTGGACATCTTTTATTCCCCATCTACTGCGAATGTTAAGACCTTCAAGGGGCACCTGGCTGGCTCAGTTGGAAGAGCATGTGATTCTAGATCTCAGGGCTGTAAGTTCAAGCCCCATGTTGAGTGTAGAGATCTTAAAAATAAAAAACCTTTAAAAAAAAAAAACAAAGGATCTCTATATGCCTTGGTTAAAAGGGAAGCCAATTGGGTTGCTAACCAACAAGAGACATTCTTTTCTTTTTCTTACTTTTAAGTAATCGCTACACCCAACATGGGGCTTGAATTTACAACCTCAAGATCAAGAATCACATGCTTTACCAACTGAGCTAGCCAGGCACCCCCAACAAGAGGCTTTCTTAAAAAACGGTAGTAGAACAACTACAGGCCCTGGGGGGTCCTTAATGCCAGGTGTGAGTTGTGAATTACAAGGAATTTCATATTCGGAAGGGTTTGGCTGCAGCTTGCATCAATGACAAAATGGGAAATCAACTGAAGTTACTTGAGTAAACCCCAGAAGATTCTGTTCTCCTTGGAAGAGGACACCATTGGAAACACTGGTTATATTACCAAGGGTTTGACTGGAATGTCCTTTTTTTTTTTTTTAAAGATTCATTTATTTATGAGAGAGAGAGAGAGAGAGAGAGAGGCAGAGAGAGGCAGAGACACAGGAGGAGGGAGAAGCTCCATGCCGGGAGCCCGACATGGGACTCGATCCTGGGACTCCAGGATTGCGCCCCTGGCCAAAGGCAGGTGCTAAACCGCTGAGCTACCCAGGGATCCCCTGGAATGTCCTATTTGAGAGAGACGTGCATAGGCTCAAATATGACCAGACAGCATGAAGGAACTACGGTTGATGTTATGGAGCCCAAGAAGCCCTGTGGAAATAATCAGTCTTACCTTGCTTACAAAGGCTCCCAGGAGCCCTACCAGGTGAGTAAGGAGGGTCATTTCCTGGCAGCCTCAAGAACTTCAGGATAATTTAGGGACCTTGAGAAGGAAGTAACCCAATTCTACAGGTATCCATAGGCAAGTCAAGGTGGCAAGTACTTGGCTTGGCTCTTAGCCTTGAAAAACTGTTATAGGCTCAATCTGAAATTCCTTATGAGATGCTTTAGCAAAGTGGATTTAAAAGAACCTATACAGCCAATCACTATTCTTGCTGCACATATGTAAATAATTGGACCAAGTTTGTTAAAACTGGATTTGCTTTACAAACAAAAAAAATTTTTTTAAAGATTTTATTTACTTGACAAAGAGACAGCATGACCAGGGGGAACAGAAAAGGGAGAAGCAGGTCCCCTGCCAAGCAGGGAACCCAATGTGGGGCTCAGTCCCAGGACCCTGGGATTATGACCTGAGCCAAAGGCAGACACCCAACGAACCGAGCCATGCAGGCGCCCCACAAACATGTAACTCTTAACTTGGCTACCTTTGACAGAGTGATTTTAGAGAGGGAATAAAAAAGTTTCCGTAACACATCTTTATGGGAGCTACATTCTAGTCCTGATCATCCTTGAATGACTGTTTACCTATAAAATAGGCTGGATCCTGAATTCCTCTGGTTTCCTTGCAGATCTGGCTAATTTTCTACGGAACTGCACAGGACAGGCCTGACTTTGAGAGCCCACTGGTAGGACAGCCTTCTGAAAGGAGACAACCCTTTAACTGAACTGACTTAACTGACCACATTATGAAATACAGAATAAGATGCTAAGTCTATACACCAGAGCTCCAAAATAATGGCTCCATGAAGGCTGAGGATTCAAGTTGGTACTAGGGAATGTCTGCAATTAGATGCAAGGCACTTTCATCCATCAAATCTTATCTATGCTGCTTTTCAGCAGGAAGTAGCTAGAGTGGTCATCAAAAATGAAGAATGTTGAAAAGCCAGGGTGGGTATTAGCTAATGAGGACTGAACACCCACCTGTTGTTACTTAAGAAAGATTTGCCATGTCTGTGGTCTGTAAGACATTTGTATTATCGTCCCCAGGCTTGCATTCATGTCCCTTCCTCCTACATTGGGTAACGTCTTCCTGTCATGGACCACCACTTATGCTGAAGTTCACAATCCCTCCAATGGCTGGGTGAGGAAAGGACTTCTTTACTGGGTGGCTGGGGCGTTTCCTGTTGCAGTTTATATTGCTGCTGTGGCTAAGGGCTGCAACTCATTTCCCAGTATCGGGCTCTAGGGTCAGAGAGAGAATGGCACACAAATGTTACACGGGCCATAAAGATATAGGGGTGGAGTGTAGGAGTGCTGACAACACTGACTCCATCTTTGGCCTTCCATCTTGTGCTACCTACTGGCACACAGGTGGTGACGCTTTTTAAATTTAAATTGAAGTTAACATGGGGTGCCTGGGTGGCTCAGTTGAGCATTTGACTCTTGGTTTTGGCCTGGAACATGATCTCAGAGTTGTGAAATAGAGCCCAACTTCTGGCTCTGTGCTCAGTGTGGAGTCGGCTTGCAGTCTTTCTCTTCCTCTCCCCCTCCCTCCTATGCATGCTGTCTCTAAAATATGTAAATCTTAAACAAAAAATTCCAGGGGCACCTGGGTGGTGCAGTCAGTTAGGTGTCTGACTCTTGGTTTCGGCTCAGATGGTGATCTCAGGGTTGTGAGGTCAAGCTCCTTGTCGGGCTCTGCACTCATTAAGGAATCTGCTTAAGAGTCTCCTTCTCTCTCTGCCCCTCCATCCCTACTCGCTCTAAGGTAAGTAAATCTTAAAATTCCAGTCAACATACAACATAATATCAGTTTCAGGTGTGTAACATAGTGACTCAACATGCCAATACATCAGCTGGTGCTTCTCACAAGGGTACTCCTTAACCCCCTCACCTATTTAAACCATTCCCCACCCCCCTTCTGGTAACCATCAGTTTGTTCTCTACAGTTATAAGTCTATTTCTTGGTTTGCCACCCCTACCCCCTACCCCCACCCCACCCCCACGCTGCCCTATCCCGTTTATCCTGTTGCTTGTTTTTCCTTAAATTCTACATGAGTGAAATCATACGGTACTCGTCCTGGACTGACTTAACTTATTAGCATTATACTCTGGATCCATCCATGTTGTTGCAAATGGCAAGATTTCATTATTTTTTATGGCTGAGTACTATTCCATTGTATCACATTTTCTTGATCTGCCAATCTATGGACACCTGGGCTGTTTCCATAATTTGGCCAATGTAGTACATAATGCTCCCAATAGGCACTGACTACATGTGTCCATTTGAGTTAGTGTACTTGTATTCTCTGGGAAAATACACAGCAGTGCGACTGCTGGATCCTGGGATAGTTTTATTTTTAACTTCTTGAGGAACTTCCATACGGTGCACTTTTCCACAGTGCATCAGTCTGCATTCCTATCAACAGTGCAAGAGGATCCTTTTTCTCCACACCCTCACCAACACTTGTTTCCTGTGTTGTTGACTTTACCCATTCTGACAGGTGTGAGGTGACATCTCCTTGTAGTTGTGACTTGCATTTCCTTGATAATGAGTGATGTTCAGCATCTTTTCATGTGTCTGCTGGCCATCTTTGGAGAGAAATGGTCTTTGAAGAAATGCCTGTTCATGTCTTTTGCCCATTTTTAAATTGGATTATTTATTTTTGGGGTGTGGAATTAAAGAAGTTATTTATACATTTTGGATACTAACACCTTACTGGACAGGTCATTTGCAAATATCTTCTCCCATTCAGTAGTCTTTTTGTTCTGTTTCCTTGGCTGTGCAGCTTTTAATTTTGATGTAGTCTCAATAGTTTGTTTTTTTGTTTTTCTTTGCCTCAGGAGACCTCTCTAGATAAACACTGCTATGGCCAATGTCTGAGAGATTACTGCTAGGCTTTTTATGGTTTCAGGTCTCACATTTAGGTCTTTAATGGATTTTGAGTTTTTCTGTAAGATAGAAGAATGTGGTCCAGTTTCATTATTTTGCATGTTGCTCTCTAGTTTTCCCAACACCATCTGTTGAAGAGATGTTTTTTTCTCCATTGGATATCCTTGCCTCCTTTGTCTAAGATTAACTGACCATATAATTGTGGGCTTATATCTGGGTTTTCTATTCTATTGATCTATATGTCTATTTTTATGCCAGCACCATACTGTTTGATTACTACAACTTTCTAATACAACTCAAAGTCCAGAATTCTGATGCTTCTGGCTTTGTTCTTCTTATGACTGTTTTGGCTATTCAAGGTCTTTTGTGGTTCTATACAAATTTTAGCATTGTTTGTTCTAGTTTCATGAAAAATGCTGTTGGTATTTTGATAGGGATTGCATTAAATGTGTAGATTGCTTTGGGTAATATAGGCATTTTAACAATATTTGTTCCAATCTATAGGCATGGAATGTCTCTCCATTTCTTTGTGTTAGCCTCAATTTCTTTTATTGGTATTTTATGGTTTTGAGAGTCTTTCACCTCTTTGGTTGTTTATTCCTAGGTATCTTACTATTTTTGGTACAAATATAAATGAGATTCCTTCTATTTCTGCTTCTTTGTTGTAGGTGTACAGAAATGTAATAGATTTCTGTACGCTGATTTTTGTGTCCTGTGACTTTACTGAATTCGTTTATCAGTCTTTGTTTTAAAGTCCAGTTTGTCGGGATCCCTGGGTGGCGCAGCGGTTTGGCGCCTGCCTTTGACCCAGGGCGCGATCCTGGAGACCCGGGATCGAATCCCACATCGGGCTCCGGTGCGTGGAGCCTGCTTCTCCCTCTGCCTGTGTCTCTGCCTCTCTCTCTCTCTCTGTGACTATCATGAATAAATAAATAAAATCTTTAAAAAAAAAAAAATAAAGTCCAGTTTGTCCAATATAAATATTGCTACTCCTGCTTTCTTTTGACACCCACTTGAATGATAAATGTTTCTCCGTTCTCTCCATTTTTTTTTTTTTAAGTTCTAAAATTTAATGGTAAAGATCAGGCAATGGTTATTGGTCAAGTGAACCCACATCAATAGCTGTGAAGTGTGCAGACACTAGTTCTTAAATAAAGGTGACAAGTACCAATGAGATTCTTAAAACACTGTTCAGGATCTAAATAAATGTGATTCTGGACATAATTCAATCCACAAGTCTAATTGAATGATAATGAAATCATTAATAATTAAACCAAAGGCATAATTTTCCAAATCACTTTTAGTTAAACGGAGTAAATTCTAGCTTTTTTAAAGTCTAAAGTTACAAAAAACTCAAAGCAACCTATTTTTCTACCTGAGATCAAAACAAGTTTCTTTTTTCCTGTCTAAACATAATTCTTGGCATTGAGGTAAATCTGAATTCACACAGTATACTTTGTCAAACTTTTCCAAAAAATGTTAAGCCCTGCTTTATAAGCTCTCATGTTACAATACATATTTACATATTTTTTTTCTTCAAAGACTGACAAATTTACCAGGCTAATAGGCATGTAATAGGACCATGATACTACTATTGTGAATAGAAAAAAGCCGTTCATTTATACAAAGTGTTCCTATATGGTGCAATATGAAATGGGATTACTATGTACATACACAAATCACCAAAATTCAGAAACTGAGCTCACTTTGAGAAAATTCTTTTTGGAGCAAAGGTGGTCAGGTTGTGTCCTATAACGAAAATATTGTGTATAAGAGTTCTGAAACCAAGTATTAGCCTAAATTGGCAATAACTGCAACTTAAATTAAAAACTAAACTTGGGAGTCCCTGGGTGGCTCAGTGGTTTAGCGCCTGCCTTCAGCTCAGGGCGAGGTCCTGGAGCCCTGGGATTGAGTCCTTGCATGGAGCCTGCTTCTCCCTCTGCCTGTGTCTCTGCCCCTCTCCCTCTCTCTGTGTCTCTCATGAATAAATAAAATATTAAAAAAAAAAAAAAAACCCAACTAGATCTTTACTGTGGCTATGCAACTTTTGCTTTGTGGCCTGCAAGAACTTTACTTTTTTTACTGTTTACTTGTTTACTGAGGTAACAACCTCTTATTTTTTGCCTCTCTTCGCACTCCACCCGTCTCCAGCCTTCTTCTTCATGGCTGTCTTTGGCAATGCTTCCAAATCTTGTAAACAAAAGAACCTGCTAACGTAAATGTGGAGGAAGAATATGAACCAAGAAAAAAAAATATTACAAGGAAGTCTGGGCGGTAGTATACCTTCAAGGGAAAGGGAATCTAAAAAAAATAGCGGATCAGTACTCCTGGCCCTTCTTGCACATTGTCTCCTGATTTAGAAGAGCATGAAACCAAACTGTCAAACTCTGTAATGACTTTGAAGGAGGAGCTACAGAAGTGAATACAGGATAAAGAAATACAGCAGCAGCTTTAGCTGTCAACGAGTTTCTTTGCTCTGGCATTGGCAACATCAAGACAGTCTTTGTTGGTGTCAGCCTTTTCTGTGATCCAGTCTACACGTTCATTTTGAGTGTAAATCTCATTGACTAATTCAGGACCATGTTTTTTAGGTTTCCTAAGATACTACCCATTTGAGTCAGGTTCTCTTCCATCTCATCTTCTCTGGCATCATTAGTTATAAGTAATGTATCCACCACCAGCTGCTCCAGAGGTTGGTTGTTGAGGCTGATTGTCGCTTGGCTGGCTGCTTATATATTCAATTACTAGAATATATTCATTATTAATATTCTAGAAGAGTTGTCTCCATCATCTCCACATGTTGCCTTGTAGGCCTTACCAGATTCAAAGTTCTTTGTCCTACTAAGGGAGCAGACACAAAGGCCACAGAACTTGCTGAGTTCCATTAAAGTCTTCTCTGCTTCTCTCATTATCTTTATTTGGTTCATGCCTTCTATGCGGTTTAGTTCCCCTTGTTCATCCAGCATAGTGATAATCTTGATTCCTGTATCCTAAGACTCAATACCAGGACTCTCCTGGTACTTTCCAGAAACTCATCAATAACTTGGTGGGCTCTGAGCTGAATTTCTTCTGATGACAGATTATCAATGATGAATTAAAACTTTCAGTAAGCACAGAAACTGAAATGCAGATATTCAAGCAGTTTGGCCATGCCTCTTTGAGCCGCAGCAACTTGTACACTGCCCAGACTGGACCTGGAGCTGTGTACTCCTAGCACCTATGCACACCAGATCCCCCATCCCCTAACTCTGAACCTGCAGGTGTCTTTAGGTCTAAGAGTCTCTTGGGGCACGTGGCTGGCTCAGTCGGTGGAGCATGAAACTCTTGATCTTGGGGTTGTGAGTTTAAGCCCACTGTTGGGTGTGGAGATTACTTCAAAGTAAAATCTTAAAATGTTTTTAAGTCTCTTGTAGGCAACATTTGGATGGGTCTTTTGTTTTTTTATCCATTCAGTCACCCTATGTCTTATGATTGGAGCATTTAGTCCATTTGTATTCAAAGTAATTATTGACAAGCATTTATTGTCACTTTGTTTTGTGGTGGTTTATGGGATTTCCTGATACTTTTTTTTTTCATGCTTTGCTGGTTTTCTTGAGCAGTCTGAATTTCTCCTTTCCATATTTATATTATGATTTATGGTTACCATTAGGGTTGTATATAACCTCTTTTGCATATAGCAGTCTAATACATATTAAGTTGATGGCTGCCTGTTTAAACCCATGCTAGACTCCTATCCTGCCCCACATTTTAGTATATGTTGTCATACTTTGCATCTTTTGTGAGTTCCTTGAAAGATTTTAATAGAAAGTCACTTTCACGCTTTTGTTTCCTACCTCCACAGTTACTTTAGATCTCTTCTATAGAGTCTCCTTTAGGGATCCCTGGGTGGCGCAGCGGTTTGGCGCCTGCCTTTGGCCCAGGGCGCGATCCTGGAGACGCGGGATCGAGTCCCACGTCGGGCTCCCGGTGCATGGAGCCTGCTTCTCCCTCTGCCTGTGTCTCTGCCTCTCTCTCTCTGTGACTATCATAAATAAATAAAAAAAAAATTTAAAAAAGAGTCTCCTTTAGTATTTCTTGCAGGGTTGGTTTAATGGTCATGAACCTTAATTTTTGTCTGGGAAATGCTTTATTTCTCATTTTGAATGCTAGCTTTGCTGGGTAGAGTATTGATGGCTGCATTTTCCCCTTTTAGCACTTGGGAGCAGATCATGCCTTCCCTTCCAGCTTGGAGACTGACTGATGAAAAACCTGATAGCCTATGGGTTTTCCCTTGTAAGTAATGGATTTATTTTGTCTTGGTGCTTTTAAGATTTTATCAGTATATTTTGCAAATTTAATTACAATGTCTTGGTGTTGGCCAGCTTCTGTTGATTTTGATGGGTGTTTTGTGTGTCTCCTGTAACAAGATGTCTGACTCCTTCCCCAGAGTAGGAAATTTTTCAGCTACTACAAGTTTTGTGTCCCCTTCTCTCTCTCTTTTAAAATATTTTATTTATTCATGAGAGAGGCTGAGACATAGGCAAAGGGAAGCAGGCTCCCCACGGGGAGCCCAGTGCAGGACTCGATCCCAGGACCCTGGGATCAACACCCTGAGCCGAAGGCAGACAGTCAACCACTGAACCACCCAGGCATCCCTGTCTCTTCTTCTGGGACTTCTATAATATGAATGTTATTACATTTGATGGAGACAAGAAGTTCCCTAAGTCTTGTAGAATTTGTTTTGTAAAATTTCTCTCTTGTTCAGCTATTACTTGAAATCATTGATTTGTTGCTCTTTTTCCAGCCTGTTCATTAAATCATGCATGCTTCTAATCTCATTTATTGCACTCATCTTTTATTCTTTTTTAACTCCTGTGTTAAGGGTCTCACTGATGTCTTCCAGCTCAATCCCAGTGAATATCCTTATGATCCCTGGTTTAAATTCTTCATCAGGCATGTTACTTCTTTTACACTTAGAGGTCTCTGGTCATGACCTTGCCTTGTTCTTTGATTTGGGATAAATTCATCTGCCTTCTCATTTTCTCTAAGTCCCTGCCTGGTTCTCTGGGTTCGCCAATTATGTCTCTTACTCCTGAAAGTAATGGCCTTATAAAGAATTCACGTAGTGCCCAGGGCCTGGTGTTTCACACAGTGCTGTGTTTTGTACTTTTGTGTTCTGGCTCCTCCTTCCTTTAGGCTCTTTGTCTGCAGAAGTTCTCTTTGCCTGCTGTGGGCAGTGTTTGGCCCCTGGCCTGAATGTTTTGGTTGGTGAGTTTTAGGTGTACTTTGATCAGCTTGTGAGATGAAACTTGTCACCACCTTCACTGGAAATGAGGCCCTGTAAAACTGGTTGGGAGACATGGTATGGACAGGGGGTTGTGCTGGTCTTCTGGATAAGGGGGGCCCGCTCCACTTGGACTAAAGCAGGCTTGATTGAGAAGAGCAGTTCTACTGAAGCACAGGGGTGTGGGGCAAGTTAGGCAATCAGTGTAGGTGCTGCACTGGTTCCTGCAGGTGTTTATACTGAGGGGTGTGAGCGGGCAAGGGCCGGCCAGCTTCTCTACTCTTGGAGAGATAGCTCTGTGAATGCTGTCTTCGGTCACACTGTGAGAAGATAAAATAATCTCCCTGCTGGGTTCCACCGGTTCAAACTCTTCGGATCGCTGTTTCCACAGTGTCTGTCCTCAGGTTGTCTGCCTTCTTTCCAAAAGAAGCTGCAATGCCTCCAGACTGAACGCTCTCAGAGCCCCACCTGCTAACACAACTTCTGGCTTTAAGTCTTACTGGTTCCAAGAACTCAAGAAAGTGAGTTTTCCAAACCAATGGTTCTGAGGAAACGTTTTCCTTTTGCGTTCCATGTTCTTTTGTCTCTCTCAACCTTCTGCATAACCTGGGCTCCCTCCTCTCTGCAGCAGGCAGGATCCATTTCTCCCCAAACTCCATCTCTATGTCTCCTACCTTTGGTTTTAGTTGTGGGATTTATTCCGCCAGTCTTGAGGTTGATTTCTGAGGTATCTAGGATAACTGAATAGTTCTATTTGTGGGATGAGGCAAGCCTAGGGTCTTCTGCTGCCATCTTTCCCCTCCACACTTTAGATAACTGTGACCTCATCATCGTGTTCCTTGCTCCAAAAAATTGGGAGGATTAAGGTCCAGATAGCTGAAAGTATGGCTTAGAAAATAGGGGTAGAAGACAGCTGCCCAGTGCCCTGGATCATCTATCCACCCACCCAATTGCCTCTGTCAATAAGTTGCATAAAACTGTGTGTAAATAGTATATAGACAGGTTTGATTGTTATTTTAGTCTTAAGGTCCTTCTCAGTATGGAGGATGTGGTACTGACCTTCTAAAGAATAATGAGATTTTAGGGTTATTCTAATTCAGAGTAGCTGCCCTGGCTTAAGAATGATTAAAAGTGTAGATTGTTCATTCCAAATACTAGAAGTACCTAAGCAACAAAATTGTTCTAAAAGGATTTTTAAGATGGGATTGTTAGAGAGCCAGGCAGCTGAAGTTATCTAACATGGTAGCCTAACCCCAAGTGATGTCCTTCACTGGCTACTGCTGACCTGTGGATGGTCATGTAGCCTGTACTACCTACAAATGAGAACTGCATTAACAGCTAATAAACATTTATACAATTAGGCAGAGAAGTATAAGCTTCACTTAAACAATGCTAAAAACATTTCCCAATGTTTTAGAGTTTGGTCAGTCTTCTTGCACATACCAGCTCAACCTGTTTGATCTTACTCCATACCCCAAGGTATTACATCCAAAGTAGATAGATACAAAATAATTTTTCAGAAACCAAGATTAAAAGAAAGTGGGCCACTAAGGGAGATGGGTCTCAGATTAAACTCTGCATAAACTGGAGTGTGTGGAACTAAATACGGCAAGACCTTCAGTTATTGATGCACAACTTAGTAAACTTAGTGAGTGTCCTTTTAGATGTAAATTTGCCACTCAGAATTATTTACCTCTGTGGCCCACGTACTTGAGTCATACTAAATTTGTCACACTCGGGACCAAAGACAACTCTTGGAAGGTGAGGGGAGGTTAGTTTACTGTAACACAGACACGAAATATTTGTTACTAGATTTTCTAGAATCACAAGTGTGATACCTGCCAACTACTGTTTAAAATCACTGGTATAAAATGACTAGTAAGTACATAGCTCTTCAGTGGAGAAAGTGTTATCACACCATGTTTGCTGAATGAAAAAAAAAGCCCAGAAAAACCCCATTGCTTTTGCAGGTCTAGTCCTTCTTCCACAGCAATTGTTACAGTCCTGAAGAGGCTAGAGTACAGTCAGCAAGGGGCCCAAGTGGACCAACAGTTCATCTTGGCAAGTATATGTTTTATTTCCTTTGGTGCCTTGCACGGTAAGGCACTAATAATGATATAACAGAATAGAAGAAATGCCCACAGCAAATAGTTCTAGTGACAATTTACTAGACAAGTTACAGTTTAATGACGGTGGTGGTGATTGTTTCATTTTATTATTTTTTACAATAAGGTTGTAACCTTTATACTCCACACACACAAAATAAAACAAGTGCTTATGAAAGAGTCCCTGCCCCCACCCCCCTTTCCAAAACATCCTGAACATAGCAATAGAACAGAAAAATCAAGACATGTTTGATTTCAAAATTTCAATAAAAAAGCAAAGTATGTAATGCAACAGCTGTTCAACTTCCAACTCTAAATAGGCACCGTAAAACAAAACAAAACCTCTCAGTATTTAAATTTCTCCAACACACTTTCCAGTATAAATGCTCTGTAATCAGCTAGTAATAAATGAGAACAGAACCTTAGAACAGAAGTTATATTGCTTCCCTGCTCCCCCTTTCTCTTATAATTAGAGGGTGGAGGTATTAGGGGATACAAAAGTCAGAGGAAGAAGAATTAAAAAGAAAAATTCTGAAAGCTGTTGTTTGTGGACTAGAAAGGAAGACAGCATTTTACAAATGTTCAAAAAATCCCAAGGCAAGCAACACAATTCGTTCACTATCACTCCTACTAGAAAGAATAAAGATATCGGCATCTTATTATATAAAACTGTACTTTCAGAATTGCATTACAGGTTCACCAGAAACTATGGATGTAGTTTTTAGGCTTCATCAGGGAAACAAGTTCAGTTCAGATCAAGTTAGATACTGTGCATCTAGCCTATTTGGATCGGAGTCTGGAACTTCTCACTGTTACTCCCAACAGCTGTAAACTAAACAATAGTATGTAACTCCATAGGAAGCTTAAGGATTGAGGATATGTACACAGCTAATTATATCTCCCCTGCTTCGCGCTCTTCAGAGCTCCTCCTGTCTTCTGATCTGCCATTAGCGCTCTCATAGGACCGCTTCTTATCTTTTCGATCTCTGTCACGAGGTGATCTGTCTCTTGAATTCCTGTCTCTGTCACGTGATGCTAAGTCTTGGTCTCTGAATCTTTCTTTTGAGGATCTGAAAAATATTAATTTGAGGAGCAAAATGTGTTGGGAAACCCAATATCCAAATGAAAGAATCGGATAAATATTAAGGTACTGATAGCTGAAGTTATACAGAATACATCCAAGAAAGACAAGAGGAGCCAGTTTTCTGACCGAAAAGAGCACTCACTACCTACCCATTCTGACAAGGGAGATGGGTGAAAACAAACAGCTAAGGGTCAGAAACCATAAGCTAAAATAATGACTTAATGGAGGATATTCTCATTATCTGAGGCAATCATAAAGGTTTTCCAATTAATGGCAAACATATTTGCCATTAATGGCAAAAGGTTTCCAATTAATGGCAAACATAAAAATAGTATAGAGACAATACCTTAAAAAAAATCAAAGTGTTAACTAATTTTTTAAAAAACAAAATAGAGGTTCCAAATTGGGTAGAAACTAAGGATGTAGAATGGGGGGTCAGCAGACCTTTTTCTCTTTGCTGTCTGGCCAGAGATTCAATTATTTTAGGGGGTATTCTTCTTCCTTTTCTTTTTATCAACCCTTTAACAATGTAAAAACCACCCATAGCTCCCTAGCTATTCAAAGAACAGGTTATGAGGCCAGATTGGCCTGCAGGCAACAGTTTGCCAATACTTGACTTGGATAAGAGAACTAATCAATGACATGGCTTTAAATAACCCTTTATTATTTTTGCAATCTTCTTTATTCTTCCTGAGTGAGCTTATTCAACCAAAATAAGAATGGAAGACACAGAAAGATGGTCATCCTATATCCTGATTAACCATAATGGTTTCTTCATATCATCTCTCCATTCCCATACTCAATTTCATTAAGAAAGGTAAGTGATAACAAGCTCATATCAGAGATTCAATCAGAAGGAAAAGCAAAGGATATTATGGGATCAGAATATAAAATCTATACTTTCAACATCTAGAATGAATCTGAATCTGTAATATATAGTACATTTATTTGGTTCTTAAAGGTGACATAGTACTTTTTATATAATCATCTCACTTAACCAGGCCTCAGATCCTAATTCTGAACACAGGTCAAGTAATACTTTGAACTTCTAAGGCAGGAAAAAACTTTCTCAACTTTATTTCTAAAACTGAGTATAGATTAAACCAAAATTGTCAACTTTGAGTATTCTACTTGTTTTTTAATAAGCATGATTTTTCAAAAGATGTGTGTGTGGGGGGGGGGAGTCACAGTGCATATCTGGTTATACTAATCCTCTCCAAAATCTTTCTAAGAATGGAATATGGAGAGAGATGATGCCTAAGAATTAAGGACACAGTTGCAGGTAAGTCTCAGGTCAGTACTAACTGGAAAATAACCATGAGATGAGCATCAACTAGGATTTTGTGAGAGATTACAACATCCCATCCATAAGCAGTTTACTTACACTATGTCAATCAAATTACCACTAATCCTGATAACATAGGTACTTCAAAGATGGGGAAGGACAGGATAATGATCCTTGGCCAAAGGCCACTGAACCCAAGTAGTCTCTCAAGTCTGCACTAGGTGTTTGAACAGACCAGGAAGTAGAAAAATGCAAGTAAGTCCTCATTTATTAAGATAGCTGTTGCCAAGGAAATGTCACCAACAGAATTATATCAGACCAGCATTTCACAGTTGGGGAAAAGCATATAGTAATAAGACTTGTAACTTGGACCTTTACCTTGAAATTTAAACTCAAATATTTAGCAATTGGCTGCTAATTTTTGGTAAAAACACAGAAGATTGCTTTGATAAAGAATAAGTTGCCGAGATTAGAAGTGCTCTTGAGAAAAGCAAAAACTTTTAATAGTTATACAAAAATAAACCTGTTTATGAACATGCTGAAAATATTAAGGGTGTCATGTAGGATAATGAAAAACTGTCCTATACAACTTCAAAAATGCAGGAATCATTAGGGACTAGGATAACACAATCCCCGGTGAGGAGACATGCCCCTCCCTTCCATCCCCACCCCCATTTAATAAAGACATTTAAGAGTTCACAGATACCAGAAACAATGACCAGTGGGCAGGTTCACAAAACAAACTCTCTAGGCCTTCCATCAACCAGTAGGGTGACTCTTAAAATATACAGTTCAGGTAAACCACAGGGGAAAATTTCTACATTGATCTGTGATATTCAGTCCATCTCAAATATCTTTTTACTACCTGGTTTTACCTACTAGCTGAAGCCATTTTTATTTCTCTGGTATTTCCCTCATCTAAACTCTTGTATTACTCTGGATGTACACAGTAGCACTTTATATGTTAAAAGATGTTAGTCTTATGTTCTAACTTGAATAAAGTTGCTCAACTATGGTATACTTCTTGGGTTATTTTTTTTTACTAGGCCTAGTATAGAAGCAAGTATATAATTCTTACTGATTAATGTTACTTGAACTAGTTTGCTAACAAGAGTGGAACAAATGTTCTCACCAAAAAAAAAAAAAAAAAAAAAAAGGATAAACACCTGAGGTGAAGGATGTGTTAACCACTGGTGAGACCCCTCTTATAATGTGTGTGTGTGTGTGTGTGTATATATACACACACACACACACACACACACACCTCAAATCACTACAATGTACACCTTAAATATCTTTTAATTTTGTCAATCATACCTCAATAAAGCTGGAGGAGGGGGGAAAAGAACTACCTGGAACAAGGCAAAAATATAAGGAAGAAAATATTTAGTGACAGCCTATTCAACAACTCCACCTATGAGTGGTTTTAAGGAAAGGCTTCCCTCTCCTCCACCCCCTCCCCCAAAGACTCTGTGAATTCTACCATGGGCTTTATGGAGAGTAAGTGATAGAAAATTTAAGACTAGTAGGTGCTAGGCACTCAAAAAAGGTTTATTACATATATGCTCAAGAAGAATTGACATGAAAAAAGCAATTATAAGCATGGTTCATGTTCCATAGAAATAACCTGGCTTAAGGACCACCTTGTGACCTGAGAAGTTTTGGGAGCTTGTGAGTGCTAAGGCTCTACCACATTCCAATCCTTTGTCCTGACATTCAGGTCCTTCAACACACCACACTCTAGATCTGCCCTCCTTGCACCTTTCAAGTTTTCATGCCAAGAAAGTCTAATCTCAAATTCTGAATCCACCCCACCAAGCTAACTATATATAGCAATGCATACCTATGCTGCAGATAAAACAATATACCAGAATGTGTCTGCTCTGAAAAAGTGCACCAGCTCAAAGAGGTTTGGAAAACAGGAAGTCAAACAAAGCTAAACTCTTTAAATGAAAGGACTTCTCAGAACTCCCAATCCGCCAATACACACTGAAAAAACGGAGTACTGGTACCTAAAATTGCCCACAAAGTACTTTTTTTTCCAAAATACACTGAGCAGAGAAAAAGCAATAACCTCTGCAGCACATATTGGTTCCAATTTCTTACTCTGGCTCCTAAGTGTATTCTTTAACTACCCATATAATCAGGGAAAAAAATGTTATACACTCACAAATGTGTACATGTGACCAGATGCAAGTTTCAAACCAATAGTATTCCAACTCTAAACCATAAAGGTAGTTCCATATCCTTTTATGGACACCTCAGTACCTCCTCCTGGATCGCTCTCTGCTCCTGTCTCTAGAACTGTGCCCACTTCGCTGGTGGCTGCGGCTGCGGCTTCGGCTGCTAGAGCGGGATCTGTGGCGATGGCGTTTCTCCCGAGATTTGGATCGAGTTCTCCTCTTCCGTTCCCGTGACATGGAGCGAGACCGATGTCTGCGATGCTCTCTGGACCTGGACCTACAAAAAACATTTGCTTTACTTTTTAACTTTCTCAGCAATGCATTTCTCCTTTACTTAAAGCCTCTTCTTTTAAGACAAATGATTTCTCAACATCCTGACTTAATGCCATTTCTATTTCTAGTTGGCTAAATCTACACCAAAATAAGATGCTGACATAGTAACTACATACTAGAATTTCAAAATAAAAAAACACTAATTTCAGAGTCAATCAATATTGTACAGATTTAAATCAAGAATATCATAAATATGGGATCCTTGGGTGGCTCAGCGGTTTGGCGCCTGCCTTTGGCCCAGGGTGTGATCCTGGAGTCCTGGGATCAAGTCCCACATCAGGCTCCCTGCATGGAGCCTGCTTCTCCCTCTGCCTGTGTCTCTGCCTCTCTGTGTGTCTCTCATGAATAAATAAAATCTTAAAAAAAAAAAAATCACAAAAATTAAGAAAACAATCCACACATCCACAGCACTACTACATGACAGGGATTGTATTCTCTAGATGATTTATGAATATGTATTTCATTTAAACTTTTAAGATTTTTGGTATACTTTAGTAACAAAGTATGTATCTGATGGACATGGATAAAAGTGAGGAGAGGCAGGAAGGAGAATATTATCTAGGATAAGTCACTAAGTCTGAATTTAAAAGGTTATAGGACCATCAAAGTAAGTTTGAATGCTCACAATATGCTTAATCACAGTATAATAACACAGTAAGACAGTTCTCTATTAAAGCAGTACTTAGTTTTGAGAGAAAAAAACTAACATACATAAATCATTTTAGAGAACTTTATTTGAAATGAGAAAAAAAGTGTTTACAAGTACAGTAAAGGAAAACGGTTTTGAAGAAGCCAAGAGAAAAACCCTTTGATGTGTGGGGTGAGGGCTGGAATGGGACATGCAGAGGACATAAAACATCTGAGAGAAAACAAATAGGAAGAAAGGTATGGAATGTTGTTTTAAGGATCATTTTAAGAGTGACAGCAAGGATCTAAACTTGACTTTTACAATTGCACAACTTTTTCACTGTTTGACTTATATTCACTAAATTCACTTACATTCACTAAACATGTTTTTTAAAGATTTTATTTATTTAGTTATTCATGAGAGACATATAGAGAGAGGCAGAGACACAGGCAGAGGGAGAAGCAGGCTCCATGCAGGGAGCCCGATGCAGGACCCGATCCCAAGACTCCATGGTCACGCCCTAGGCCAAATGCAGGCGCTAAACCACTGAACCACCCAGGGATCCCCTAAAAATGACGGACTTATACACTTTAAATGGGTGAACTTATGGTATGTAAATAATACCTCAATAAAGCTATTAAAAATTTCATCACCTTATGAATATGGTGTTTTCTCATAATTTGATAAATTCAAAAGCGTATTATTCAGGTGATACAATTTACAAACCATTTTCAAGTAATAATTTTTTTTAAAAGATTTTATTTATTTATTCATGAGAGAGAGAGACACACAGAGAGAGGCAGACACACAGGCAGAAGGAGAAGCAGGCCCCATGCAGGGAGCCCGACATGGGACTTTATCCCCGGTCCCCAGGATTACGCCCTGGGCTGAAGGCTGTGCTAAACCTCTGAGACACCCGGGCTGCGCAAGTAATGATTTTGTTAAGTGAAGTTTAAAAGCATCCAACTTATGTCAACATGAAATTTTGTTAAATGTAATTTTGTTACTCATTTTGAGCTATTATAATGAACCTATGTCTTTCAATGCATAATTCTTCTTTTTTTTTAATTTTTATTTATTTATGGTAGTCAGAGAGAGAGAGAGAGAGAGAGGCAAAGACACAGGCAGAGGGAGAAGCAGGCTCCATGCACCAGGAGCCTGACGTGGGATTCGATCCCGGGTCTCCAGGATCGCGCCCTGGGCCAAAGGCAGGCGCCAAACTGCTGCGCCACCCAGGGATCCCCATAATTCTATCTTTTAAAAAAAAATTCTAGACAATTATTCATTTAAAAGGAATTTAGGGGGCAGCCCCATGGCTCAGCGGTTTAGTGCCACCTTCAGCCCAGGGCGTGATCCTGGAGACCCAGAATCAAGTCCCACATCGGGCTCCCTGCATGGAGCCTGCTTCTCCCTCTGCCTGTCTCTCTCCCTGTGTCTCGAATGAATGAATGAATGAACGAACAAAAAAATAAGTAAGTAGAATTTAGGGGGTCTGAGTGACTCAGTTGGTTAAGCATCTGCCTTTAGCTCAGGTCATGATCCAGGGTCCTGGGATCAAGCCCCAAGCCGGTTTCCCTGCTCAGCAGGGAGTCTGCTTCTCCCTCTCCTTCTGCCTCTGCTCTTTCTCTCAAATAAATAAATAAAATCTTTAAAAAAGAATGAAAGTATTACTGAGTGCACATTTACTATTCTAGGTATAGGAAGACTGAGCAGCAAATAAAGTGAAGTCCTTAACCTCATGGAGGTTATACTCCAGAAAGAAGTCAACAAAGAAATGTGAACTAGTGAAGAAAGAATACATTAAAAAGGAAAAGGTGGGACGCCTGGGTGGCTCAGCAGTTGAGCGTCTGCCTTCGGCCCAGGGCATGATCCTGGGATTGAGTCCCACATAAGGATTCCTGTGAGAAGCCTGCTTCTCCCTCTGCCTATGTCTCTGCCTTTCTCAGGTTCTCTCATGGATAAATAAGTAAAATCTTTTAAAAAAATAAATAAAAATAAAAATGTAAAGGTCAACAGAGAAATGAGGTGGTCATCTTTTATAAAGAATAGGTAGAAAAAAAATAGGTAGAAAAGGCTTTTCTGGTAAAATGGCATTTAATAAAGATGAACTAAGGTAATCAGCTAATCAGCCATCTCAGAATAAGGTGCTTCAGATAGAGGGAACACAGGAGCAAAGGCCCTGAGGTTGAAGAAAGTTCAGAATGCTAGAGAACTTAAAAATACCTGTTTGCCTAAAATGAAGTGAGCACCAGGAATAAATCAGGGGTCTTACAGGCAGGATGACCACATACCTTTTAATGCAAACCAGGATGCTCTCTCAATGATAAATTATATGAAGGGCAGGGGGAAGCTTAAATATGCTGACACAAAATATAAGCTGGTACCTACCACCCCACTCTTAGACTGATCACTCTACTTTTAAAAGCTATAGTGAGGATTTCCACTTCCCTTAAGTGAAATGGAAAACCTTTGGAGAATTTGAACAGAGGGTTGATATAATTTACTTCACTTTTTAAAGGGTTCATTCAGGCTGATTTGTGAAAAACAGAGGTAATGAAGGGGATTGGACAAGTCCAGAAATTAAGAGACAGCAAAGAGACTATTGTAATCACAAGAAAAGTGGCTGGGAATGGAACGGTAGAAAATAAATTCCTAGCCTCAGTATCTGAAGATGTTCTATGTACACAGTTTAAGTATCTTTTTTTTTTTTTCAACAAAAGGACTAATTTGCATTGATCAACCAGTAAACAAGAATAGGATCACCAATTAACGTTTCCACTTCTCATCCTAGATTTCAGAAACAATATAAATTGGCTGACACAACTGGGCAGGTTTTTCTTTTATAACAACAAATGCTCTAGCTTATAGAGAAAAGTTCTCGAGAAATAGTTACTCTTTAAACTTAAGAGTACTTAGATTCTGACAATAAGAAAGGGTCACAAGAAAGGGTCATGTTCTACGTGGGGATGGACTCATGGGAACTGCACATGAAAAGTAAAAAATGAGATAAACCATGTTTTCCCCACCTTCCTCAGTTAGCAAAAAACTGTCAGCAGCTAGTAAATACTAAAGCCTTCTAAAAGCCCTAAAATTTTAGTTCCAAAAGTCAACAGAAAGTGTTTTCTTATCCTCTTTAAGGATTTAAGCACTCTTTAAAGTTTTTGGTCATCTCTGTACAAAGGGATAAGTAATAATAAACTTACATAAAGTGAAAATAAAGATATAAACTAATAAAAATTTTAGTTTCCCTTCAATAACCCACTCCCTTTCAAAAATGTATTCAACTAGGGGTGCCCAGGTAGCTCAGTCAGCTAGGCATCTGGCAGAGTTGGGCTCCCTGCTCAGTGGGGTCTGCTTCTCCCTTCTCCCTCAGCCCCACCTCCTACTCGCCCCCATGTTCACTCACTCTCTCACTTGCTCTATAAATAAAATCTTTAAAAAAATGTATTCAGCTATTTAACCTTATATTTTCAACATTTTTAACCTCTTAGACTTGTATTTCTGACACTTAACCACCCAAAATGATTTTTAAAATAAATTCTGTAGTATATTTAACCTGCACTTTCCCCAGTAGGCTCTATACCCAACATGGGGATTGAACTCACAACCCCAAGATCAGGAAGTCACATGCTCCAACTGAGCCAGCCAGAGCCCCAGTGTTTTTAGCTTTAACTCCAGGGTACTGTATATAATTTTACTCTAATAAAATTAAGTTGTAGTTCATGAGTATCTTCTAACCAATTTCATTTTTTTTTTTTTTTTAAGATTTATTTATTCATGAGACACAGAAAGAGAGAGAAGGAGAGAAGCAGAGACACAGGCAGAGGGAGAAGCAGGCTCCATGCAGGGAGCCCAAAGCAGTACTCGATTCCAGGATCTCCAGGATCATGTCCTGGGCTGAAGGCAGGCACTAAACTGCTGAGCCATCCAGGCTGCCCCAACCAATTTCATCTTAAACCATAATGCCCAAACTTGAACTACAAAAGAATGGAGTACTAATCTAGTAATTCTCATTCATTTTTAAAAGATACTTAATCTATAAAAACTACCTCTGAAAAAACCTAACTTCACTACTTATATTTTGTGTAACACTTACCTTTTGGGATTCTTGCTATGTGATCGAGACCTAAAAAAAGAGAATATCTATTTTTAGAAAAAAAGAAGTGAGAAAAAGTACAATGTACTATTAAATTTACATCCTTCCTGATTTCTAATCTTTTTATTAATTCTATAAATATAAGGCACATATGAATGCACACCAATTTTTCCAAAATATACCATAAACCATACAGACTTGCCCACCATGGCTATGAGATCCCCTAACTAGGATACCTGACTCTTAAAAAAGAACAGGCTCCAAGGAGACTAAAACATGGTACATCACCACTCAATAACTCTACAGAAATGACTTCCCAACCTGGAAAAAATTCTGTGTTATTTTTATCTCTGTCATTTCTTCTTTCTCTCCAGAAAGAGAAAATTTTCCATAATCTGAGATGTATGAGATGTATTCATTTTCAAACTATAACTTCACATAGCATTCAATCTTACAGCATCTGTTTCTTAACAGGACACATGATAACCCTTATTAAAGCACTCTTCACATTTCTTAGCACATACTTAAAACTCAATAAATAGTAATGACTAGTACTATGGGCACTAGGAAACTACAGTTGTCTCGTGGGGAATATACAGCACAACTGAGGGTGGCTTGGGACTCAGCCTAATTTGAGTTTTAATACTCTGGCTGCACCACTATCTGTGACCTGGACAGATTACAGATCTCTCAGCTTTGCTTGTCATTTGCAAAAGAAGGACAGTAATATAAATTTCACAGGGAGATCGTAAGGATTAGATGAGCTAATATAGGCAAATTCTTAGCACTGTACTTGATACATAACAGGCACTTAGTGACATTTTTATCATTATCCTTTTCAATACCATAGTTAGAATCCCACCTTGTGTAACTATGTACTTGCTTGTCATTTCTTCATCTTTCATTCTTGGTTACATTTCCTCAAATTCACAGAGGGTTTAAAATTTTTTGTTTTTTATTTACTGGTTTATTTTTAAATTTTAAACACATTTCTAAATCTCATTAGATTTTAAAATCAATCTTAAATTTGTCTGTTGGCAACAAAGGAGTAGGAGGTTATCTACAGATAAGAAAATGTAGTCATGGCAAAGAAGTTTTTTCTCATTTGACTATCACTTCACAGTTGAATTATTTAAATCAGTCGCACTACACTCAGAATCTTAACAGATTTCTATATGGTCTTATATTACAATGCTGGGCAATATTCCCATAGAAACTCAGTGTACATAAAAGAGAATAGTGATAAAACTATGAGACAAAATTTATAGTAAATGAACATTTATCAATGGATTTATGACAGCACTTCTCCTAAAAAGGCAAAATATCCACATGTACTTTTCATTTTTTTCATTACAGTGCAAAAATATTACCTGCTATAAACCATGTAACACAAAGTCAGTTTAAACACCTTGAAATAGACCAAGTATAACATGCTCAAAGCTTAGGGGAGGCTGGCATGACCAAGTCACATATTATAAAGGGTTTTAATTAGGCACAAAAATCTGCTGTAGATAAAGGATTTAAATTTCAGAGATGTGTAAGACAATTAAAGGAACACTATACATTAGAACTACAAGTAACTCTTTAGTGACATACCTATCATAACATTGTTTAAAAAAGTTATGTACATAAGTTCAAAAAAGGTTGCTACCATGATGAGACACAATTTGTTGCCAATGGGTCACTCAGAACATTTAAACATTCTAAATATGAAGAATATGATTTTATCAACTAATGAATACCAATATAAAAAGAACTGCATATACTTAGCTATTATTAATACAATCTTAATAGTTTATAGCTCCTAGGGGTAAAAATTATAGAATCAAAATTATAGCTGAAACTGCTGAGCCACCAGGGCTGCCCTCTTCCATACTTTTTGAGAGAAATCACTTTGACTGGGACTGCTGGGTGGCTCAGCGGTTGAGCGTCTGCCTTTGGCCCAGGGCATAATTCTGGGATCCAAGATCGAGTCCTACACATCAGGCTCCCTGCATGGAGCCTGCTTCTTCCTCTGCCTGTGTCTCTGCCTCTCTCTCATGCTGTGTCTCTCATGAATAAATACAAATTTAAAAAAAGAATCACCTTGACTTAAATTGGCTGTAACTTAACATACTTGTATAAGCATTTTCACATGGTAACATTTTCAAAAGTAAACAAATCTCTCATGTCTAGATTTATTAACACCTAAAATCTTATACCAATCACATCTCTTTTTAGAGCCAGGGAGATTCAACTTCACATACTTGGACTATTCAATTAATTACTCCATACCTCCTCAGCTTCTCCCTTTCTTCTCTCTCCCTTTCTTCTCTTCGTTTCAGGCGTTCCTGATTTCTTTTCTCCTGTTTCTCAGCTACAACTCTCTTAAAAGACAATGACAGTTCAAATAATAAAAAATGAGGAGCATTATTTACTGGGTCCACTCTTAACAAGAATTATCCTAAACTCTACCATATCTGGTTCCCAATACAGTACAAGTAACATCAAAATCTGTTTAGTAACAATTAAAAGTTCTGCTGGGTAAAATCACTACGCTTACAAGTCTAGTTTCCAAAATCTTTCGCCCTTCTGGAGAACACTTGTAAAATTTTTTATTTCTTCATGACTTAATATTTCAAAATCATTTCTACAAGATTCTTCTCCTTTGAATGTTTTCTAACATTATTTTGTATTTTTTTAAAGTTTATTTATTTATTTTTTTAGTAATTCCTACACCCAATGTGGAGTTCCAACTCATGGCCCTGAGATCAAGAGGCACACGCTCTACCAACTGAGCCAAGATGTGCCTATTTTTGTTTTTTTATTTTTTTTATTTTTTAAAGGACATTACGTATTATAAATCACTACAAGTTCCCAATTCTCTAATTTCCAAAATAAAATGTCTTCTGTCACTTCCAATTACCATCCCAATTCTATTGCTTCAAAAAAACACACAGTAAAGTGCCAAACAGTCCTGTTGCTATGTCTGTATCTGCAAAGATTCCCAAATACGTAGCATTTTTGAGTTTTAATTTCGAGCTCACTAACCATTATATAGTGAAACTTACTTTGTCATTTTAAATAAAAATTTACCCAAAATCATCCTAGCTACTCAGAATACTTAGAAGAGCTCACTGTTAATTATGAATATGGAGATATCCCTAAGTGTTTCTGACTCCACATTATTTTAAATGTCAAACTACAGATCTTGGGTTAATTTGAGCAAAAAAAGTCACTATCCAGTGTTTGCTACCTCTGAACCTATCTTCTATTCATGACAAAATGCTACACTGCCATAATTTTTTAAAGATTAGCCTCATGAGGGGCAGCCCTGGTGGCTCAGCGGTTTAGTGCCGCCTTCAGCCCAGGGTGGGATCCTGGAGACCCGGGATCGAGTTGCATGTCGGGCTCCCGGCAAGGAGCCTGCTTCTCCCTCTGTCTGTCTCTCTGCCTCTCTCTCTCTATGTCTCTCATGCATAAATAAATAAAATCTAAAAAAAAAAAAAAAAAAAAAATTAGCCTCATGAGACTGATGGAAAGTAAACTCATTATATACATTTACTCTGATTTTATTTACATCTTTAGAAATACCCTATGTTTGTTGTTTCCTTATCTTCTCATAATAATTCACCACCTGAGTAATAACTGTATTGCCTTTCTCACAATACCATGTATGTGACAGTAACTGTCCTTTTTTAAAAGATAGATTTCATCCGAATTCCTTTCTGAAATGGGAGCAGGAGCAAAAAATAAAACTAGAGATCCAACAAGCTTGCTATTTAGTGAAGAACTGCAAAATATTTCAAATAAATACTAGTCTCATTTTCTGTCTTCCTTTAAACTTGTATGAAAGAGTTAGTTTAGAACCCAGTTTGCAAGGCCCGTAATTCAATGTCATCATCAAAACAAAATACTACCTCCCAAAATAAGGGGACAGTATTTATAAGTCTTGTTTCTCAGACATTATCCATTAAACCAGTTATTTCCATTTATAATTCTACACTATTTGGTATGAATTTTTAGCAAGGGCACAGTCAAGAATGATACAAAAAGATAACTAATACACATCAAAACAATGAGTGGTTAAATAAGATTAAGCACATAGTATTAATTTACCAATGTACCTTTAATTCTTCAAGCTTCTCTCTTATTTCAATAAATCCCAGGTGCAGTTTACCCCCAAAATGATCAGCCAGTCGTCTGTCATTATCATGAAGACCTAAATAGGCAGAGCAGACTTCACAGACTCGAAGTTTCTGTTGTTGGAAACTGGAAGCTGGCATAGAATTCCGATAAACTTCCTAAACAAAAGTGAAAAAAACAACGTTCATATAAATCTGAGTCATACCATTACACAAAATAGACTGTTTATACAAAAAAAAAGTTTTCTAACGAATACATAAAAGAATGGCTATTTTTGTCATAAAAAAGATGGCTTCCAAAAAAAAAAAAAAAAAGATGGCTTCCACGTATTCCTATCCTCTGTCCTTGGGACTTCTCCACTGGAGGTAAAAGATGGAGACTCAACTGTATTTTGCCAAGAACTACTCTAAGAATTCTACCATGGTAAAGAATACAACTGTCAGAAACCGTTTTCTGTGTTCTACTATGTTTCGTTTTCTACAACTTTTGTTAAAAATGAAATGTAGTGGGGCACCTGGGTGGCTCAGTGTTTAGTGTCATTATCCTGGGGTCCAGGGTTCAAGTCCCACATCAGGCTCCCCAGAGGAAGCCTGCTTCTCCTTATGCCTATGTCTCTGCCTCTGTGTTTCTCATGAATAAATTTTTTAAAAATCTCTATTTCCACTAAGAGAAATAGTTCTATATGACAAGCAATGAAAAGTGCCTTAATGAGAGTAAATGTCTAACACTCAACCATTTGATTTATAATAAGTTCATTAATGAGGGATGCCTGGGTGGCTCAGTGGCTGAGCATCTGCCTTCGGCTCAGGCCGTGATCCCAGGGTTCTGGGATTGAGTTCCGCATCAGGCTCCCTGCAGGGAGCCTGCTTCTCCCTCTGCCTGTGTCTCTGCCTCTCTCTGTGTGTGTCTCATAAATAAAATCTTAAAAAAAATTTCATTAATGAAATAATAATTAGTGGGTTTGTGTATCTGCTGTATCCTTTTTTCCCTTTTATCTGAGGCCAACAGCATGTTCAGTTAAAATACATTACATTTCAAAGCCCCCACAGAGCTTTGGCTAAGGCTCTTCAAGTGGACATTGCTGGATGGAATCTATAGAAAAGTTCTTTCAAAGGGAGTCAATAGACTGAGACAAAAAATATCACCAATGGCTGCTATCACATGTGGATCAGAAACTGATGGAAAGCAATGTTTACAGTTTTAAAAATGTCTCAATACCAACACACTTATTAATTACAAAAAGAAAGCACTGTAACTTCAATTTTCCAGTGGAAAAATAGACCAATCACCAGAAATGGGACAAATCACTAACATGTGCCTTCTGATGGGATGTAACATTACTGCAATGGTACTGTCAAAAATATAACCAGAGGGATCCCTGGGTGGCGCAGCGGTTTGGCGCCTGCCTTTGGCCCAGGGCGCGATCCTGGAGACCCGGAATCGAATCCCACGTCAGGCTACCGGTGCATGGAGCCTGCTTCTCCCTCTGCCTATGTCTCTGCCTCTCTCTCTCTCTGTGTGTGACTATCATAAATAAATAAAAATTTAAAAAAAATATATATAACCAGAAAGAAAAATCAGAAAAACCCAAACTGAAGGACATTTTACAAAGTAATGAGCCTGTATTTTTTCAAAACTGTCAAGAATATGTCAAACAAAGACTGAAGTTCCAGACTAAAGAAAACAAGAGGGACAGTAACTAAATGCAGTACATGATCCTGAACTGGGCCTTAAACGAAGAAAAAAAAAATGCTTTAGTAAAGAAGATTTTTTTTTTTAAAGATTTTATTTATTTACTCATGAGAGACACAGAGAGGAAGGCAGAGACATAGGCAGAGAAAGAAGCAGGCTCCATGCAGGGAGCCCGATGTGGAACTTGATCTCGGGTCTCCGGGATCATCATGCCCTGGGCCGAAGGCAAGCGCACAACCTCTTTAGCCACCCTAAAGAAGAATATTATGGAGTCAATTGGAAAAATCTGAGTAAAGATTTCATTAATTGTATCAGATTTCATTAACTCTATCAGTGTTAATTTCTGATTCAGATCATTATACTGTGGTTATCTAATGAATATCCTTGTTTTGAGAAAATACGCATTGGAGTATTTGGGGTTAAAGAGGCATATTAAAAAAGGGGGGGGGGGATGCCTGGGTGGCTCAGGGGCTGAGCATCTGCTTTTGGCTCAGGGCATGATCCCGGAGTCCCAGGATCGAGTCCCACACTGTGCTTCGTGCATGGAGCCTGCTTCTCCCTCTGCCTATGTCTCCTGCCTCTCTCTCTCTGAATAATAAAATGTGTCTTCATAAATAATAAAATCTTTAAAGAAAAAAAGAGGCATCATATCTATAACCTAATGTCAAACAGCTCAAACACACACACACAAGAAGAGAAAGACAAAACAAGTATGATAAAATATTAACATTTGGAGCCTGGGTGAAGGATATAGGGGAATTCTTTATACTATTTCTTTTACCTTTCTGAAAATATTTCCAAATAAAAGTTTGTTTTGTTTGGTTTTTTAAAAAACAGGGTGTCTCGGTAGCTCAGTTGGTTAAGTGTCTGCCTTTGGCTCAGGTCATGATCCTGGTGTCCTGAAATTTGCCTCATTGACTCCCTGCTCAGCGGGAGTCTGCTTCTGCTTCTCCCACTCCGTGTCCCTCCCCACCCAGCTCATGCTCTCAAATAAAGTTAAAAAAAAAAGAAAAAGAAAAAGAAAAACAAATGTATGACACTAGGAGGCAAGTTAACTCAATTTCTGTGCCTTGTTATTCTTCTTCCTCTTTCTAGTTATGTACAGAGAAAAGGCTTTAGGCAGATAGCCATACTGTCATCACAAATTGGTAAGCATAAAGATGAATCCATTTAGTATGGATGGCTGAATATAAAGCCAGAAATAGCCTGTGTACTTGATAGAATCATGGAGCTGCTATACCAGCTCCAGACTCCCTAACTACAATTATTTATCAAATGAGAAAAAAACCGGGCAGCCCAGGTGGCTCAGCGGTTTGGCGCCACCTTCAGCCCAGGGTGTGATCCTGGAGACCCGGGATCGAGTCCCACATCAGGCCCCTTGCATGGAGCTTGCCTCTCCCTCTGTGTCTGTGCCTCTCTCTGTGTGTGTGTGTGTGTGTGTGTGTGTGTGTGTGTCTCATGAATAAATAAAATCTTAAAAAAAATAAAAATAAAAATAAATGAGAAAAAACCCTTTCTTGTTTAAATCATCATAAGTTTTCTATTATGTACAGTTGAACACAATCTATAATGAGCAAGTAAATTTTTTAATGCATTGTCCCTAGTAAAAATCAACTATGATAAAACATAACAGGCTAAAGATGCCACTGTGTGATACTAGAAAATCTTCAAAAACATATATATGAAATTTTATGAAAACTACAAAATAGGGGCAGCCCCGGTGGCTCAGCGGTTTAGCACTGTCTTCGGCCCAGGGCCTGATCTTGGAGATCCAGGATCGAGTCCCATGTCAGGCTCCCTGTGTGGAGCCTGCTTCTCCCTCTGCTTGTGTCTCTGCCTCTCTCTCTCTCTGTCATGAATAAATAAATAAAATCTTAAAAAAAAAAAAAGAAAACTGCAAAATATATAACCAATAATAGTTACTTAGGTTCATTACTTGAGTCTTTTGGGGAAATAAGCTATAAAATACTAAGCATTTTAAAATTCATAGTGTTTATTTTCTAGAATGGTATTAATTAGATTTAAACAAATCCTAAGTATTTAGACTTCAAAATTAACAAGAATGGCTACACGGTATGTCTTTTTCCATCCTATTAATGTCTCTATATTTAAGGTAGATTTCTTGTAGCTAGCATATAGTTAAGTCTTGCTTTTATTGAAGATTTGAGAGAGAGCATGTGCATGTGCACACAAGCACAAACAAGAAGGAAGGGCAGAGGCTCTCCACTGAGCAGGAAGCCGGACATGGAGCTCAATCCCAGGACCCTGGGATCACGACTTGAGCTGAAGGCAGACGCTTAACCAGCTAAGCCACCCAGGTACCCTAAGTCTTTCTTTAAATAAACAAAAAACAGGGGTTTTAAATAAAAACCCTTTTTTTAATTAAAAAAAAAAAACAGTCTCACAATCTGCCTTTTAATTGGAATGTTTAGACCATTTGCATTTGACATCATTACTAGCACACTGGGTTTAAGTCTACCATTGTGTCATCTTCTATATGTCCAATCTGGGGTTTGTTCCTTTCCTCCTTCCTTCTTTTGGATTAAGTATTTTTTAGGATTCATTTTATTTCTATGATTATACTTTCCTCCCCCCACTGGTTTATCTTGAGTTCATAGTATTCAACTTTAACTTATAAAAAGAAGCTAGACAGACTTTTTATTAATATCAAAGGAGATTCTTTTTTTTTTTTTTTTTAAGATTTTATTTATTCATGAGAGACACAGAGAGAGAGAGAGAGTCAGAGACACAGGCAGAGGGAGAAGCAGGCTCCACGCAGGGAGCCCGACGTGGGACTCGATCCTGGGTCTCCAGGATCAGGCCCTGGGCCAAAGGTGGCACTAAACCACTCAGCCACCAAGGCTGCGCCCTCAAAGGAGATTTCAAAGCAAAAGACATTACTAGGACACTTTAAAATAATAAAGGGTTTAATTATTAAAAAAAGACACAACAAACTAAACGTGGATTAACCTAGTAACAGAACTTCAAAATACACGAAGCAAAACCTGACAAAATGGAAAGGGTAAGTAAATAAATCCACAGTTCGATGGAGACTTTAATACTCCTCAGTAAATAGAACAGAAAATCAATAGGATATGGAAGAGGTGAATAACCAATCAACTATCTTGACTCAATTAACATTTATGAACACTCCACTTAATAACACAGAGCATCATTCTTTTCAAATGTAGAGCGGATTCACCGAGACCATGTGCAGGCACAAAACAGGTACTGATGTAGCTAAGAGACCTGAAATCACACAAAATGTTCCCTCACTGCAACTGAACTAAATTAAAATCCAATCAGAAAAATACTTGGAAAAAGCACCAAATATACAAAAATACACTCCTAAATAATTCGTAGGTCAAAGAAACCACAAGTAATTAGCAAATATACAAATTGAAATGAAAATAACATTAAAAAACAAGAGTAACGTATGAAAATATGTGGGATGCAGCTACAATTATGTCTAGAAGAAAATCTGTAGCATTCAATGGGCTAAAATCAATTATCTAAGCTTCGTCTTTAAGAGGGCAGAATAATAATTAAACTGAGGTGTGATACAGTTAAGAGCAATGGAGGGATCCCTGGGTGGCGCAGCGGTTTGGCGCCTGCCTTTGGCCCAGGGCGCGATCCTGGAGACCCGGGATCGAATCCCACATCGGGCTCCCGGTGCATGGAGCCTGCTTCTCCCTCTGCCTGTGTCTCTGCCTCTCTCTCTCTCTGTAACTATCATAAATAAATAAAAAAATTAAAAAAAAAAAAAGAGCAATGGAGACTATGGCAAAACGGGAGAATACAATCCCATGTGAAGGTATCTGATTTTCTAACAAATATCAGATGGTCCGAACAAAATAGAACTTTGTCTGCAGGGTATGAGATTTTGACCTGTGCTATGGAGAAAGAATGATAGGAGACTCCTAAAGTACCAGCAGATTGTACTGAGATGGGAAGAGAAGGGAGAATGCTATGGTTGGACAGGGGTAAAATCAAGGGAGAGAAGGGTACCATAGGAACCACATTTATGCATTGTGTGTGTGTGTGAGACTGTTAATGACAAGCTGGTTTAATTTCATTCACTAGTTATACATTTCAACAGATCAAAGCCTCTAAAGTAAAAAAAAAAAAAAAAAAAAAGACCACCCACAACTTTGATGCATGATCCACTACTATGGTACAGACTAAATTTTTTTTTCTTTTTTTTTCTAAATTTTTAAAATTGGTTTAAATTGTCTTTACTAGCAATAACTTTTCAATAATTTTCAATCTAATATGTTTTGACAGTAAGGCTATACATATTACCATTAAGAATCTTCTCACCTCTGCTTCTCTTTTTTTTGCCCGTGCTTTCTCTACTTCATCCATTACTTTCTGGGATTCTTCGACATTTCCTTCAGCTCCCAGTTGTTCCACCTTGGCCAACAACTTACCAATTTCTTCATTTAATTCGTGAACACGTTCTGCCTAGAAAGAAACAGAAAAGAAGATCACGAATAAAAAGCAGAATTATCCAAGTTCAAATATTTCATAAATGCTTAGAAAAGACAAGTTATCTAAGGCAATAGGAGTATAACTAATGCTGAGTATATCATAAATGAACTGATGGAATATGAGGATGTTTTATGCCTACCTGTCCTCACTACAATGAAGTCAGGAACATAACTGAACTCAATTTAATTATTACTTTACAACCTCTACTTTGGCAGTGTATTCCAGGTATAAAATACCACTTCTTCCACAATCTACCCCTGTGTACCTTTCCAAACCATCTTTTGCTGTTCTCATTCATAACATAATCTATAACTATATCTAGTTTCCCAAATTTACTGTTTTTTGTCTCTGTGACTTTGCAGAGTGATGCCATCCCTCTTCCTGGGCTATCATCCCTTACCTCCCCTTGCCTGAACTCATGTATATCTATTCATTCAACAAAATCCAACTATTCTGTGAAACATTCTTAATCAATCACATCTAAACTCCACTTAAACATAAGAGTGCCAAAACCTCCTTTGTGTCATCTTTTTATCTTTCATAACATTATGTACATACCATTACTTTCAAATATATACTTTTTTTAAAAAAAAAGATTTATTTATTTATTCATTCAGAGAGAGAGAGAGAGAGAGAGAGGCAGGCAGAGACACAGGCAGAGGGAGAAGCAGGCCCCATGCAGGGAGCCCGATGCGGGACTCGATCCTGGGTCTCCAGAATCACGCCCTGGACTGCAGGCGGCGCTAAACCGCTGCGCCACCGGGGCTGCCCTAAATATATACTTTTCTACACACATACACACACACTTATGTATAAACTTTTATATACATATCTTAACACTTTGTAGATAACTATTTTTATTTCCCATCTTTAGGGACACCTAGGTGGCTCAGGGTATTATACCAGAGTCCAGGAATCAAGTCCCACATCAGGCTCCCTGAGGGAAGCCTGCTTCTCCCTCTGTGTGCGTCTCTACTTCTCTGTGTCTCTCACGAACAAATAAATAAATCTTAAAAAAAGAAAAAAATATGTATGTAGTTCTCATCTTTTATTTCCAACGTCCAACAAATAGCATAGGCTCAAACAGGAGTTATAGGAACGAACTGGCAGATCTTCTTTAAGACAATATATTACTTTAGAGTCCAACAAGCCTGGCTTATTGCCAAACCAATTATCAGCTATGTAATTTTGACCACAATTGCTTAACCTGAATCCACTTCCTCATCTGAGAAAAAAGAATAATACCTATCTCACAAAGTTGTGAGAAATGAGAGAAAATGTGCCTTACACACACTGCACAGCACATTACTGACTTTCAGTACACTACCATAGCACTGTGTCTCCCTTAGCCTTAGTTCATGTCTTTCCCTTGGGATTACTTTTTGCCTTATGATCTGTCCTCCTCCTCCTCACCATCATCCTGAGAATATAGTTCATTACTATTGTTTTAATGGCATATGATACCTATACAGTCTTTTTATTGGCCACAAAGTAAGTATTCAGGCTGTGTAGCCAATCATATTAGCAAAGACTTCAATTTCTATGGACATTCGATCACAACAAACTAGTGTGCTAATAATCTTTAGTTCTCAAATATCCTTCAATCCAAAATATTCATCCCTCAAAGAAATTTTGAACTCTATTTTCATTTTCTTATTTCTTTAGCAAGGTGGCATTTTTCTCTCAATAGCTGTTACAGAATGATTGGATTATGCCCCAAACTCTTCACCATTCCCTATATCCATTTCTTTGCTATATAATTAGTATCATATTCTGTTCTGACTTCGGCCATGTAACTGACTTTAGTTTAATAGAACAGTAGCAAACATGACAGAAGGAAAGGCTTAAAAAGCACTTGTGTGACTTATTTATTTATTTTTTTAATCTCTTCCACTACCATAAGAACATGGCCAGGCTAGCCTTAGCCTCATTTAATGGCCTTTGATCAGGGATCCCTGGGTGGCGCAACGGTTTAGCGCCTGCCTTTGGCCCAGGGCGCGATCCTGGAGACCTGGGATCGAATCCCACGTCGGACTCCCGGTGCATGGAGCCTGCTTCTCCCTCTGCCTGTGTCTCTGCCTCTCTCTATCTCTCTCTGTGTGACTATCATAAATAAATAAAAATTAAAAAAAAAAAATGGCCTTTGATCAGAGGACATTTGAGTTAGCCCAACTGAGATAGCAGTAACTTCTCCATCAAGTTCAACCTAAACTCATGGGCTAATAAACACTTAATTGTTTTAAGTCACTGAGTTTTTTTTTTAAAGATTTTATTTATTAATTCACAAAAGACAGAGAGAGAGAGAGACAGAGAGAGACAGAGAGAGAGAGAGGCAGAGATACAGGCAGAGGGAGAAGCAGGCCCCATGCAGGGAGCCTGACGCAAGACTCGATCCCGGGACTCCAGGATCATGCCCTGGGCCAAAGGCAGACGCTAAACCTCTGAGCCAGCCACCCAGGGATTTCCTAAGTCACTGAGTTTTGAGGTAATTTGTTAAACAGCACTTTTGTAGTGACAGATAACCAATTACAATGCCCCATAAACCAAGATAGCACTTGTGGATCTTTTTCAACCATGACATTAGATCCCCACACTTTAGGATCCCATCTTTAGAGAACTTTTCAGAAAAAGTTGATTAAAAATAACTGCTTCCTCAGAGCACCTGGCTAAGTCGGAAGAGCATGCAACTCTTGATCTTGAGGCTATGAATTCAAAGTCCCATATAGTGTGCAGAGATTGTTTAAAATAAAAACACATCCTTTCCACAAAGGAATCCACTTCCCTTTGTACATACATCTCTGAGAACTATATTTAATGTTGTCATCCAAACTCTATCTGGGTAAACTCTTTGTCTCCATTCTGCGTTTGCATAAAATGTACAACCTATACTGAACAGCACAAAATATTTCAAAGTATTAAGTCATCAAATCAACAAAACACAAAGTATGGGTTATTTTTTTTTAAGCTTCTGATTAGAGGGATGCCTGGGTGGCTCAGCAATTGAGCATCTGCCTTTGGCTCAGAGCATGATCCCAGAGTTCCAGGATCGAGTCCCACACCAGGCTTCATGCAGGGAGCCTGCTTCTCCCTCAGCCTATGTCTGAACAAACTCTGGATATTAGATAATATTAAATTGTTAACTTTATGGATGTGATTTTATGGTTCTGTTTTAGAGGTGAAAAGATGTGACATCTGGAATTTGCTTTTAAAATAATCAAACGAGAAAAAAAACTGATTACGAACCCTTTGGGATTTATTATTCCTTTCTTTCTAGATTTCTTAATTTGCATTTTTAAAGTTTATTTATTTAAGTCATCTCCATACCCAACGTGGGGCTCAGGCTCACAATCCAGAGATCAAGAGATGCACGCTCTACTGACTGAGCCAGCCAGGCACAACTCTTTCTACTTTTTGCATACTAAGTTTACAACAAAACCAAAATTTTTTTAAGTAGGCTTCACACCCAGCTTAGAGCCGAACTCAGGGTTTGAACTTATGACCCTGAAATTACGACCTGAGCTAACAGATCAAGAGTTGGATGCTTAACCATCTTGGGCCACCCAAGTGCTCCCACAACAAAATATTTTTTTAAAAGTGGTGGGTATAACAGAACATCTAAAGATCACTCAAAACTCAACATTAAAAATAAGCAATCCACTTGGAAAATGGGTATAAGACATACAGACATTTTACTAAAGAGAGAACATGTGCTGAGTGAAATCAATCTCAAAAGGATACATGATTCCATTTATGTAATATTCAATAAAATAGCATAATTATAGAACTGGAGAATACATTAGTGGTTGCCAGAAGATAAGGAAGGACGAATTGATATGGCTATAGAGATGTAAGAGGGAGTCTCATAGGGATGCTAGAGTGAAATAACTTAATTATGGTGGTAGTTACTCAAGTTACTTACATGTGATAAAACTGCAGAGAGTTACACATGCACACACAAGTACACAAATAACTGGTAAAAGCTAAATAAAATGTTGTGATCGAAAGTGTACTACCATTGTATAAAATATGAACATAAGGGGAGCCTAAGGAAGAGTTCAGAGAATTCCCTATATGTCTTTGCAATCTGTGAATATAATTATTTTAAAATAAAAAGTTAAAATTAGTGAGCTGAAATTATATTTTGTAGTACTAATGAAATGACTGAAATTCTTACCTTTGCTGCCACTTCAGCACTAATCTCTTCTTGAGTTTCTGCTAGTCTTTTCTTAGCCACTTCTGTTCTTCGATCACAATCTGCAATGAATGACTGCAGATGATCCATAGCCTGCAAAGTTTAATTAGAAGACAATTATTGCCAGAAAAACCAACTTTATTCAGAAATATCTTTACGGAACACTTGGGTGGTTCAGAGGTTGGGCGCCTGCCTTCAGCTCGAGATCCCGGGATCCGGGATCGAGTCCCACATCAGACTCCCTGCATGGAGCCTGCTTCTCCCTCTGCCTATGTCTCTGCCTCTCTCTCTCTCTCTCTCTCTCTCTCAGGATGTATCACTCATGAATATCTTTACTCTAAAATTATACTTAATTTTCTGTTTTTTTAAAGTAGAGGAGCCCAATGCAAAGCTTGAACTCACGGCCTTGAGATCAAGACCTGAGCTGACATCAGGAGTCAGACACTTAGGAACGCCTGGGTGGCTCAGCGGTTGAGCATCTGCCTTTGGCTCAGGGAGTGATCCCGGATTCCTGGATTTGAGTCTCACACTGGGTCCTTGCATGGAACCTGCTTCTCGCTCTGCCTGTGTCTCTCATGAATAAATAGATAAAATCTTTAAAAAAAAAAAAAAAAAAAAAAAGGTCAGACACTTAACCAGCAGGGCCACCCACATGCTCTTACACTTATTTTTTTAAATGCTAATAGTGTAGTAAAAGAGTAACAAAAGCAGATTCAATTATGAATCAAAAATACTAGTCATCACCTATCATCCTGGCAAAGAGTAAACATAAATAATTCCCAGGAAAGGTAAAGCTACAAGGAAACTGACACTCATATTCCACTGAGTGCAAATCAGTCCAGTGTTTCAAAAAGGTAACATGGTAACTTGTGTCAAAAGCCTTAAAAATGTTCCCTTAGTCATTTTCCTTCCAGAAATGCCTTTTAAAAAGTAATCAGATATTTAGAAGGCTTAATAGTTAAAGATGTTCCCTCACAGTGTTATTTTTAAGTGTAAAATTGTAAATACATTAAATATCTAGGAAATGTAGAAATTTTTATCTTTAGCCATTAAAAAAAGGTTTTAATAGAACATTTAATGACACAAGAAAATGTTCATGATTCATTTGTAAATAAAAAGCATGTTACACAGTATCATATGCCATAAAATTCCAATTTTGTAAAATAGAGCAGAGAAAAAAGTGGAAGAGCATATATAAAATTTTAACAATAATTCTTTTTGAATATATTTTTAATAATATTTTTCTGTGCTTCTCAAATTTTCCACAATGAAAATGCTACAATCAGGAAAACTTGCTTTCTTTTCAAAGAATAAACCAGTGACAATTTTAGCAATTTCTACATTGTAAAAATCCACTTCGATAATTGTATTAAAGATTTTCACCAAGTATTTATTAGTATGTCTGTAATTAAATAGTAATTCATCTAAAAGGAAACTTTTTAAGATTTATACCTAAGTCAAGCAATTTGGACTTTCGTATCTTACTGTACAGAAATATAGCTAATTTAAAATACAAATGTTTAATTAAAAATACCAATTTATTTAGCACATAGCAAATTTTAAGAATTTCTTGAAAGTAAAAAGCAACAGGCTCATTTGAAAGCTCTTATCTGTGACAACAAATAGTTAGCTCTTTTAATTTAAAATTAAACTTTATGGGGCACCTCAGGGAGTCATTGGGTTAAGCATCTGCCTTTAGCTCAGGTATGATCTCAGGCTCCTAGGATGGAGCCCTGAGTCAAGTGGCTTTTTTTATTACAGTTTTTTTTTTTTTTAAGATTTTATTTATTTATTCCCTAGAGACACAGAGAGAGAGGCAGAAACACATAGGCAGGGAGAGAAGCAGGCTCCTCAAGGGGAGCACAATGTGGGACTTGATCCTGGGGCTCTGGGACCACCTATTGAGCCAGAGGCAGATGCTCAACCACTGAGCTACCCAGGTGTCCCAAAAAATTGTTTTAAATAAAATTCATCTTTAAATTCACAACATTAATCTATTAAAATTTCCTTACAGGAAGATAAAAGTGGCATTTCAAAGCAGTGAGAGGAAAAAGATGGACTAATCAATAATGCTGGGTCAACTACACAGCTATCTGGAAAAAGAAAGTTAAATCTATACCTCAATTCCTTAGACCAGCACAAATTTAAGTTGGTTCAAAGATCTAAGTGTTTAAAATGAAGCCATAAAAATACCAGAAGAAACCATGAGAACTCTAATCACCTCAAAATAGGGAAGAGCTTTTGAATTAACACATTAGAAATTTTTAAAGCATTGATAAATGAAACAACTATAAAAATATTCTGCCAAGGCCCACACCAACTAAAAGAAAAACTGGGAAAAAAAAAATCCAATATATTATCTATGAGAAGGGGCCGATTTTCATAACATGTAAAGTTAGACAAGTTAGAGAAATGTAAATATCCAAGATTAGCCAACAGCCAAAAACTAATTGTACATGAATAGTTCACTGAAAAATAGATATTAAATATAAGAAGTATGTTTAAACTCACTCATAAGACAAATGCAAATTAAAATTACATTTATATTCCACATTTCATCTACCAAAGTTGCAAAGGAATCTTTGACAAACACACCATGTCACCATATAGGAAGTAATTTCACAAATTACTGGTAGAAGTATAAATTGATGTCTCATAGAGAATAACTTGGCAAAACTTTTCTTGGACTTGGTTATTCTATTTCTAGAAATTTATTCTATAGGTACTTGATATGTAGAAAGAAATAATATATTACCATACTATAATGATAAAATATGGAAAATGACCTAAATATCCATACCCCTAGATCTAGATGATGGTTTCTGCTGTATTTTATGCCCAGAATATATTAAATCAAAATCCAATTTAAGATGTCTCCCACCCAACTATTTAGCCTCATGTTAAATTATGTTTACATAGATTTTTTTTTTTTTTAACAGAGAAAACAGAGAGAGAGAACGTGCAGGGGCAAGGAAAGGGAGAGAGAATCTTAAGCAGGCTCCACGCCAAGCGTAGAAGCAGATGTGGAGGAGTTGTCTGGCTGGCTCACTCGGTTAAGTATCTACCTGCCTTTGGCTCAGATCATGATCCTGGGCTCCTGGGATCCAACCTCACATTGAGCTCCCTGCTCAGCAGGGAGTCTACTTCTCCAGCTGCCCCTCAACCTCACTTGTGCTCTCTCTCAAATAAATAAAATCTTAAAAAAAAAAAAAAAAAAAAAGCCAACGCGTAGCTTGATCTCTTGACCCTGAGATTATAACCTGAGCTGAAATCAAGCTGAACACTTAACTGACTGAGCCACCCAGGCACCCCTGATTTTCATTTCAGTCAGCAGAAATTCTTAGAAAAGAAGTAAATGGGGGTGCCTGTTTTATCTTTCAAACCAAGTAAAATACCTATCACATCTTACTAATAAAAAGTTATAAGATGTATGCTCATTGTTCATGTAATGCTAATTGGTATGTTCTATATAAATTTTTAAAGTTACATTTACAGATACAAAAATAAAAATGAGTGTAAAAACTCAGTAGATTATTTTTTAACTCAGTAGATTATTAAAGGGCCTTAAATACACCAGAAATTTGTTGTTTACATGTGCTTAAACTAAGGTTTCCTTAATCATTACAACTTTACTGGAATAGTTTAATTTTCAAAAGAATATATGTATTGCATGATTTTTACAAATTTTCTTAAAATACTGATTCACATTGTATTTTTTTTAAATGTTGTTAGTCAAGAAAATATATGACCTAGAAAAAAAAAGATCTTAATTTAGTACTGTCCTTCATTTAACTACAAAGAAGATAATTTGCTAAGAGCCTTTTCCTATAGAAATATTAATCCACATTCAAAATGTTTTACCAGAAAAAATAATCTAACCCATTAAAGCAAAAGACACATACATCAAGTTCAAAGAAAAAATCTTGTTCTTTGGACGCAATTTCATAATCTGCTCTTAAAGCCAGGTCATGAACTTTCAGACATTCTCCAAGATCCATTCTCTGGGGGGGGAAAAAAAAGATGTATTATTGAAACAGTAAACACATTTTTTTAAAAAATTCATAAACAACCACAGTTCTCTTCAAAATACATATTAAGTCTTATTGATGTTATTTACAAAAATTTCACAGACAAGTATAAAACTTGGTGCCAGAAAAAAAAACAACACACCGATTCTGTCTACTAACAAATGGGAACAGTGATCACTTTTGTACTTAAGAAGAGATGAGGAAAACTAAAAATCTGGAAAAAAAAAAAAAAATACCTTCTAGCATCTGTATCAAAACAAATTTCACTTAGCCTATTAACAAAGATAACATTAGCTTAAAATCAAACTAAAAGAATATGTAAACCAAATTGCTGAACTATAGTTAATATTCTTTAAAGAACATTCTAATTAAAAAAAAAAAAAAGAACATTCTAATTTCCCAATAAAGATGGGAGTCCTCAAACATTAGACCAGTTATCTTGATAAGCATTCCAGACAAGACTAGGTGAACTAGTAAAAAGGACTGGATAGAACTTCACAAAAACCAAGTATCAAACCCTATTTATAAGCATGTATCAGGAATATAAAATATACTCCCATTTAGCCTAGGATCCTCCTACTTGGAATTTCAAGCACACATTATTTATCAAATTAGAGGTTTTCTCCTGAGACAAAAGTTCCTAAAAACCTATTTTACGTGCATCTGGGAACTGATAAGATCTTTCAGGAACTCCGTTAAGGGTAAATGGGAAAAACTTGGGCTAGACGCAAAGATATTTACAAACGTTATTAATGGATGAGTCAAGTAAAACAGATTTTTCCAATTGGAAGTATGCTATCCTATCAATAGAATGTCTGAGAATTGCTGAAAGGTTGGTAAAAAGGGAATACAATAATTTAAAATAGTAAATACCGCCTTTGGTTTTGTTATACAAACTAAGTATAAAGTTAAAATATGACAACCATTATAGTAGTAAAGCCATTCTGTTAATTAATGAATGGTGTACCCACTTGTGCCAAAGCACTATGCTAGGGGCTAGGGACACAGAGTTAACCGACACTGATACTCAGAGTCTCTGACCTCACGGAGCTGACATTTAGAGGAGGGGAAACAAAAATTAACCACGACTGTGTCTCTGAATACAGTTAAGTGGTTTAATAAAATGGGAATGATCCCATTATGATGGGAGGCTACTAGACAATCTGAAGAGGATATATTGAAATTGGATTTAAAACATGTGAGGGGGCAGCCCTGGCGGTGCAGCGGTTTAGTGCAGCCTGCAGCTCAGGGCATGATCCTGGAGACCCGGGATCGAGTCCCACGTCAGGCTCCCTGCATGGAGCCTGCTTCTCCCTCTGCCTGTGTCTCTGCCTCTCTCTCTCTCTGTGTGTGTGTCTCTCATGAATAAATAAATAAAATCTTTAAAAAAAAAAAAAAACATGTGAGGAAGCAAATTAACCTTAGGAAAAGCTAAGAAAAGAGTGCTTAAGGTTTTACAGAAGATTTAGGAGGCAGATCTTTAAAAAAAGCCAGCGTTAGGCAGAGGGAAGTTTCTAGAATCAAGGAACAGACTACAATATCAATAGCACATAGGTCTGGGCCTTAGTTTGTATATAAGTACCTAGAAATGAGTTTAACTTTTTTACCAAAAACCTGGATATAACCAAGGATATCAACACTAATTTTGTACAATATCCCAAGCTAAAAAAAACCCCAGTGAATTCACTGGATTAAGATTCAGAAGAACTGGGGCACATGGTTGGCTTAGCTGGAAGAGCACATGACTTGATTTCAGGGTGGTGAGTTTGAGTCCCAAACTGGGTTTAGAGATTACTTAAAAATAAACTTAAAAACAAACAAACAAAGATTGAGAGACGCCTAGGTGGCTCAGCAGTTTAGCGCCGCCTTCGGCCCAGGGCATGATCCTGGAGACCCGGGATCAAATCCCAAAATCCCACATCGGGCTTTCTGCATGGGGCCTGCTTCTCCCTCTACCTGTGTCTCTGTCCCCCCTCTCCCCCATGTGTCTCTCACAAATAAATATTAAAAAAAAAAGAATTGATAAATCATATAAAATTTAAAATAAATATCAAGTCTTATAGTCCCATCTAAGAAGACAAATTTACAAATAACTTAGCTATGAGTAGAAAATTAAGACAAACGAGAAACATACTAGTCAAAAGTAAGGGTTAAAAAAAAAAAAAAAAAAAACAAAAGTAAGGGTTACAGTGTGCCATGACTGAGATAAATTAACTTACAGGGCATGGTATGAACAAAGTGAGAAATCTCTTGCTGAAGGCTAGCAAACACCGCTCTTCCAAAAGATACATTCTGTGTGCTAACACATTTCGAAGGGATATAAGTAAGTTAGACCAAGTGTTCCAGAACCAAGCTGTTCCAAAAAAACCCAGGACAGATGTGATTAGTCAGGGAAAATCAAAATGTGAACCTAGTCCTCAATTAACTAAAGAACTTTTCAGTACGAAACAACAGTTTTTTTTTTTAAGATTCATTCATTCATTCATTCATTCATTCATTCATAAGAGACAAAGAGGCAGAGACACTGGCAGAGAGAGAAGCAGGCTCCATGCAGGAAGCCCAATTTGGGACTTGATCCTGGGGCTCAGGGATCACACCATATGCGTGAAGGCAGACGCTCAACCACTGAGCCACCCAGGTGTCCCCAGAAACAGATATTATGGCCCCAAGGCAAGGGACTTGAGTCAGATTTTAACTTTCTCTAAAATTAAAAAAAATTAAAAAACAAAAACAAAAAAAAACCCCACACACAAAAAATACCAACTTTCTAATGATCAAAGCTTTCCAAAGATAGAATAGACTTTCTCAAAATTTAGTGAGTTCCCAGATAACTGAAAGATCCTCAAACAGTTCTAGGATATTGAGGAAAGAATTCAACTATCAGGTAGCTTCCTTCTTCCAACTGTGACATTTTAGGACTACCTAAAAAAATAAGTTTCTCTGTAAAACTCTATTACCTCGGTTATTACATAAAAGAATGAATGGGAAACTATAGACAATGTCTTCAAAGTTATCCTTTGGAAAATAATAAGGAATAGTCACCAGTCTTGTAAATCCTCATCCCACTAACGGCTCTCATGTATCACTGCGTTGCTGAGCATGCTTAGATTTTTCCAGGCCCCACTAACTCTCATTCATAAGCCTATGGATTAACTATGTCTTTCAGGGACAATAAACAGCAACTGAAACTTGACATTGATGTGTGGAAATTCAAAACTGCTTATTAAAAGCAACATTTTAAAAATGCTATAGGAAAAAACGTAATGCTCCTAAAATATGCAGGAAAATAAGACAGTAGTGAAAAAAGGAATTGTAAAAGAGCACTGTTACCATCACTGCTACACCTGTGTGTGTATTTAAGTAGGCTCTATGCCCAACATGGTGCTTGAACTCACAATGTCATGATCAAGAGCTGCATGCTCTACCAATGGAGTCAACCAGCCACCGCAGTGTGTTTCTTAATTGATATCTTAACATTAATCTCTCTAACAGCTCCCTTTGTGTGTGTATTTCTATAGCTATAGTTGTTAAAGGGATGCTATACTTATTTCCTAAGATGTTATGATGCCACAGTTGGGAATGCCATTGATCCAGTGCAGTGGTTTTTAACTTGGGTGATATTAATGCAAGCTTTTGAATATAGGTCCATGCCCTACCCGCCAAAGACAGAATTGTAAAAGAGCCCCAAGTATTTTTAATGTACAGTGTTGGGAATCACTCACTGATCTAATTTTACTCCCAATCTACAGACAAATGAACTGAAGCCCAGAAAGACAGACTTATTCCAGATACTAGAAAATCTGGCTAGATTGATTTCTCGTCTAGCCTCCCCCTTTTGTTTAACCATGCTAGTGATCTGCACAGAGCAGATAACCAAAACTACTACTACTGCCTTTCCTCCAGTTATCTCCCTTTTCTTTATCCTCTACTTAACTAGATTTCCAATCTGTTCGCAATAAAAACCTCAAATTACTATATAAATCTTGTCTCACTGTTTAACCTAAACATCTCTGTTGCCTACTCATACTACTTATTGGCAGGAATTCAAGGCTTTTCCTCTACTCTTTCTTTAAATTTACATCATACAACCAACCAAAGGAAAAAAAAAAAAAAAAACAATTATGCGGGTCAAGAACAAGATGACCACCAAAAAGGACACAATTATACCACTGGTGTAAGGGAGGAGTTTTGGTAAGAAAAGGAAAGTTGGCGGGGGGGATACGCCTTGGAGGGGAATTTGTGGAAGGGGTAAATTTTTACTACCTCACTAAGCATGTGAGCTCCACAAGGACAAGTATTTTCTTTCTGTTTTATCTACTGTGTAATTTGCCTCTTACATAGGAATGTTTAAGAAACATTTGTTGAACGAATCAAACTGGTCAAATAGGACAAAGAACATTTGGCATGGGGGCGCTGAGCTTTATCAAGGGTGGTCAAGATAAAACCAAGTAAAAAAACTGACCTGAGCTCTGGAGGGAAGGTCTTTTTCACCTCTCCAATGATTATCAATTTTGCCAGAACTCTCTTCCTTCCTAGGTATTTTATGCTACTCTTCTCTCTTACTCCCTATGTGCTACTGTCCTCCAGGAGGTAGACTGCTTGGACTTGACAATATCCTGGGCCATAAACTCTGCAGCTTTACAGTCTAGTCTAGCTTACAATAGTAGATTGAGGGGGCCAAAATCCTAGGAGGAAGGGGATACCTGTAATTGGGGGCGGGGGGGGGGGCTGGAATAGCCTCAGTGCTTATTCTTCAGGGATCTAGCAGGGCAGTAGGTATATACAGATTTCCAGAATTCTAGAACTAGTCATCAATTTTCCTCTGTCCATAACATCATGACTAAACATGTATTCTGGCATTTCATACACACAAGGAGTATTTAAAATAAAGAACAAGCAAGCCAAAACAAACTCCACAACTACCTGCCAACATAAAAGTGAGTGAAATGCAAGTATGCCCATATTAATGCTCTCCAAGATCACAGTCATCTAATTTAAGCCACCAAAAAGGGAACCATGACAGAACCACATCATGACCTCTGGACAAATCCTCAAAAGCTGAATCAATCCTGACTTCACCTCTATAGTTTCAATAGTGCTTTGAACACTCAGTGCATAGATATACTTGCTGCTTCGCTAGTTAAATAAATGAGCTTCAAACTGAACAAAATAAAATGCTTGGTTATTTAACTTATAATGGCTCTATTTGTAATGAAAGCCATAGGAAGCATTTTTAAATTTTTAAATTTAATTAGTAATTGACTTCATAATTCCATTCTTCCCCACAAGTTGATCCCTGGTATTTAAAAAAAAATAATAAATCTAAATTCTTAGATTGTAAATGGGAAAAATGCTTACTTTTAATAGGAAAAATTCAGTTCTGGATTTTGTCTTCTCCATCCTAAATCCATTTCCTCTGTGAAGTCTTGACTAAATCACTATATCTAATTCTGTAACTTCTTACAACTTGTCAGCATTTTATAATTTTATATTTTATTTTTTATAATTTTATAACTTTACTATTTAACAAAGTTGATTCTGTTAAGGGCTTTTCTAGGTGTTCTTTTGAAATGTCAAAAATGAGGGCTCCTGGGTGGCTCAGTGGTTGTGAGCATCTGCCTTTGGCTCAGGTCACAATCCTGGGGTCCTGGGATTGAGTCCTGCATCAGGCTCCCCACAGGGAACCTGCCTCTCCCTCTGCCTATGCCTTTCTGTGTGTCATGAATAAATAAATAAAAATCTTGAAAAAAAAATTTCAAAAATGAACATTGTCTCCTCAAGTGGACTTTAAGCTTCACAAGGAAAATGGTTTCTCTTATTTTTCCCCTCCTACATAAAAGAGCAGGTTTTATACAACTGAATAAATGTGATGATTTAAGGAACTCCAAGAACTTGCAGAAACAAGGAAATAAATACACAAAGTCAACAAAATTTTAGCAATGATTTTTTTTATGTAAAAAATTAGAAACATTAAGAGCCTAGCAATGGGGTTTTGGTTAACTGAATTACGGAACAGTCATACAACATATTATATAGCCATTAGAAATTATGAACTTGATACTAAGTGGAGAAAAGAGATGGCAAAGAAAATTAATAAAAATGCCATTTTTGTAAATTCATGTAGACACTGCTGTGAGAACTGGTTTGATATTGGTTGAATTAAACACAATGAATTATTATGTATTATTCTTATAGGCAGAAAAAAAAAATCAATGAAGCCACTTTAATTTGGCGGGAAAAAAACCAGGAACAGAGGCATGCAGAAATTACATCAAAATCAATAAACATGGTATTATAGTAGAGCAAATCAAAGGGTTGACCTACACATCTGCGTGTACTGCCAGCTATAAACTGATGGTAGTAATATATTAATGAAAAAATCAGTGAAACTAGGCATAGTAATCACTTCAAGAACTGTAAATATTCTTGCTTTGTTGTATTTACTCAGATCAACGAGTTAGATCCTAAAGGGAGTTATAAAACAGTATCAAAATATAATTCCTGCTATCAAGAAATTTTTATTCTCAATGAAAAAAATGAAGACATTAAACTAGAGCAACAGTTGCAAATATACAAATAGATACACATGCAAAGATTTCATTGTGACACCATACACCAAAACCAAAAACTATTCAAATAGTCATTGAATAAATGATTTACGGAATAGCCATATTATGAAATATGCAGTCATGTTTTTAAAATATAGACCACTATTTGGAAACTTCTCCAAGTAAAGTGGGGAAAAAAAAATCAACATAAATGCCATTTGTTAAAATACACACAGGGGAGTGAAAAAGGTACATTGTTGACAGGCTTTGTGTCTGGGATGGGAGATGATATATAATGGGAAATACTCATGTTTTATGCTTTTTCCACTTTTACTTGAAAACTATATTGTCTAAAAAATAAGACACTCAGCAACTTAGAAGACCTCCCCCTTTGCATCTTATTATCCATTTAACTTTGAGAAATTTACTTAATCTCTCTGAACTTCTCTAATACTTCAGGATTACTTCTTCATCAATCAAATTACAGACTCTGGGGATCCCTGGGTGGCTCAGTGGTTTAGTGCCTGCCTTTGGCACAGGGCGTGATCCTGGAATCCTGGGATCGCGTTCTGCATCAGGCTCCCTGCATGGAGCCTGCTTCTCTCTGCCTGTGTCTTTGCCTCTCTCTCTCTCTCTCTCTCTGTCTCTCATGAATAAATAAAATCTTAAAAAAAAAAAAAAAATTACAGACTCTAACTAGATTGTGGAAGATTCTGAATATGAATCAACATGCAGACTTTATAGGAAAAAAAGAATGCCTGACAACCTGGACAGAAATAGGATATGATAAAATCTGTATTTTAGAAGCATTAATACCACACTACTGGATGGACTGACAAGAAGAAAGAGGTCAAGGGTGGGATACACTATTATGAGACAGAAACAAAGCCATAGGGTCAAATTAGAAAAGAGAAAGCAGGTGATGGAGATAAAATAGGATAGTACAGAAGAATCCATTAAGGATCTCTGAAATCATCAGTTCCATCACCACCTGCCTACAACAATGACATCAAGGGTCAGAGAAATCATAAAATCATAAGCCTAAGATTATAAACTAGCAGGAACAGTAAAAATCTAAATCCAGTACTCGATACAGCTCACTATTCTTTCCATAACACAATGACTTCCAATTAACTAATTAAATGGAACTATCAACTAAACAATTAACTAAATGGTAATGAAGCATGGAGAGGAGAAGGTAAGGAGTCTCATCATGGCCTCAAGTATTTCAAGCATGAGCAATGACGCCACCAAGACAAATGACTAAATCAAATGGGAAGAGTCGGTCTGTAACAGGAAATATCGTGTTCTGGACATGTTAAATGTGATGTAACAACAGGAAATCTAAATAGTAGTGTCCAGTATGCCACAGATGTAATACTAAATTCACTAAAGGCTTTTTTTATCCAATTAAGTCTTCCAAGCACAGCTTTACATATTCCTCCTTAGAATTACAGCTCAAGTATTCTTCTAAGAGACCTTCTTTAACAAATTATATAGGAACACCGTATCTGGAGCACCTGGGTGGCTCGCGTCATGATCTCAGGGTCCTGGGATCGAGCCCTGCGTTGGACTCCAGCTCACAGGGGGGCCTGCTTCTCCCTCTGCCTCTGCTTGCTGCTCTCCCTGTTTGTGCTTTTTCTTTCTCTCTCTCAAATAAAATCTTTAAAAAAAAAAAAAAAAAAAAAGAGCCCCAAATCTGACTTCCCTAAGTCAACTTATTAACAACAAAAATACTGAAAAGTACTTCTAAAGAACAGTGCCACCTGCAAGATCATAATATATTATCACAAGAAAATTTAATATTAAAGAGGGAGAAGATGAAGAATGCTTAATAACAGTATAAATTTCTATTATCATACTTAAAAATTAAAAACAAACGCTACTGCTTGGTAAATTTAACTTTCTAAAAACCACCTTCATTAGAGCAATAGTTTCACTGTTACCTAAACTGGCTTTAATTCATTTATTTATTTACACTGCTTAGTTTAAAATAATTCTTCCCATGTGTCTTCTTCTTAGGTTTTCTTACACTATTTTAGGAGTTTCAAGACAAAGGTGAAAGACATCAAAACGTAACAAACAATAACTTAGATATAGCAGAAAAATAGCAGGGAATCAAAGAATAGACAGTGATATTCATCAAGTACTAAAAGCAATACATACCAGCTGAAGAAAAAGTGACACAATGGCATGACAGCAGGACAGAGCATAGGAAATAAAAAGCTGTCGGACCACGTGAATCCTTTTACATGCCCTCCAATGCCAATGCTATTTTCTAAAAGACAAATCACCTACACTTTCTCACTTCTCGCACCTTCGCTTTCTTCCTTCCTCATATATATAAAATCTCTCTTCTATCCATGTTCAACATTTGATTCAAGCCCCAGCTCAAAAAACAAGAGAAAGCCCAGTATAATACAAAAAAAACCTTGAAATAATAAAACCTGGGTATGCACTCAAGTTACGCCATATTGCCTTAAAATAAAAATTAAGGTATTTCTTTCTTAATTTCAATCCTGGTATTCAAATTAAGTCCAACAGAAGTGACAGGTGAAGAGGAAAGGGACACATTGCATGCAGAGTAGATCCTGCTTTTTACCACTTCCTATTTATTAACTGCCCATTCCCACTCATATGCTCTCCACTTCCAAGTCCATTCTTCCCTGAGTGGATAAAGAAAAATAAAGCTCGTCTCCCAGCTTTTAATACTGTTTTTGAAAAACATAGCATGAAATAATTTCTTATTCATTCCAAATCAAGATATGCAAAGATACCTAGATAATATTAAAAGAAAAGTCCTTGGGGCGCCTAGGTGGCTAAGTCAGTTAGGAGGCTGCCTTCACCTCAGGTCATGTTCCCAGCATCCTGGGACTGCCTTGGGTCTGGGCTCCCTGCTCAGTGGGGTCTGCTTCTCTCTCCCTCTGCCCCTCTACTCTGCTTGCCACTCTACTCCACTCGTGCTCTATTGCGCACTCTCTCTCAAGTAAACAAAATCTTTTAAAAAACAAATTCCTTGCTGAGTGAAGTCAGTCAGTCGGAGAAGGACAAACATTATATGTTCTCATTCATGTGGGGAATATAAATAATAGTGAAAGGGAATATAAGGGAAGGGAGAAGAAATGTGTGGGAAATATCAGAAAGGGAGACATAACGTAAAGACTGCTAACTCTGGGAAACAAACTAGGGGTGGTAGAAGGGGAGGAGGGCGAGGGGTGGGAGTGATTGGGTGAAGGGCACTGGGGGTTATTGTGTATGTTGGTAAATTGATCACCAATAAAAAAAAAATAAAATAAAAAAACTTAAAATTCAAAACAACAACAACAAAAAAAAACAAATTCCTTGACCTAGAAAGAATATACTATCCAATTGAGAAGAGAGGAAGAGAGAACACGTATATAAATAAGATAAACTGGGATCCCTGGGTGGCGCAGTGGTTTAGCGCCTGCCTTTGGCCCAGGGTGCGATCCTGGAGACCCGGGATCGAATCCCACGTTGGGCTCCCGGTGCATGGAGCCTGCTTCTCCCTCTGCCTATGTCTCTGCCTCTCTCTCTCTCTCTGTGTGACTATCATAAATAAATAAAAATTAAAAAATAAATAAATAAATAAATAAATAAATAAATAAATAAATAAGATAAACTAAAACGCCTACTCAGTAGTATGGAGAGCAGGCACCACACAGGGGTTCAGAGGCTAACTAAAAGGCTATAAGCTCAGGCAATCAAAAGTAGCAAGCCAGGCAGGATTTAAGTGGGTAAAGGAGAAAAGATATTCCAGCAAGAGAAAAAGAGACAAAAATGAGAATCATGCTGGGGAAGGAAAATAGTGAGAAAATGAAGAAGTCAGTCTGGTAAAAAGAAAAGAACCAAACCAATTTATTATTCATTCAAGAAGAGGTAGACTGGGGGCTAAGGATTTTAGATTTTTGACCATACGTACAATAGGAAAACACCAAAAGCTTCTGTGAAGAAGCAACATGTGCCAAGTTCATTCCCACTCAAAAATGACTGGCTTAAGTTTCTGAACATTTAGATCTCTTCAAATGTCACTTTATCAAAAGTTTTCTCTAACCACCGTGAGTAGTCCCTGGACCACGGTCTCAGACAGTCTAAATTATCTAACTATGCTTTTTTTTTTGTCCTAGCAACTTAAATCACATTATTTTTCACTTAGCTGTGTGTCTCTCACCATGAAAGGAGAAACCTATGTTCACTTCTGTATCCCCAACATAGCAGTAGGTCCTTAATAAGTACTTGTTAAATGAATGAATGAATGAATGAATGCTTATCTTAGCAATCAGTACCACTCTTTGGGAGCACCAAAGAGATGAAAAAATAAATTACTTTTTGAAGAAAAATTTTTTGACTTTTACTGTAAATTCTTTCTCTAGCCCACCTTCCTCATCTTTTTTGATTTCTTCTTCTTCTTAATTTCAATATTAAATTTCATTACTCCAAACGCTATTATAAATACCAGAAAAGGGAAAAAACATAAAAACCTAAGTCTCGAAATTTTACAAATTATGTTATCCAAATACATTAATATACATGCCTATATTTTTGATCCTGTAAGGTCTATGGGACAATATACATCCAACATGTTTTACTGTATATGGGTCAAAATAAAATATCAAATGCTTTTACTATTCCCTTCATGAGTGAGAATCATCAAACTAAAAAAGATTTCAGTAAGTCATCTGTCTTGCCACCTGCACATTAAGGTAAAACTCATCGGTTTGATAAATATTTCCAGTGACAGTCTGTGACTTTGCTTGATATTTGTGGTTAATCCCCTGGTACAACAAAAATATGTGTTTCAAGTTTTCATTTATTATCATGTATCTGCTGCTCTATTCTGTGTTCATTGTTTACACCCTCCAAATGATGCATTTATAATGCCATCTTCTCTTTTTCACTGAATAGCCTCAAAGACACACTAGTTTCTATAGACATCTTAAAACACAGTTTATAAAACCGTACATCTCTCTAAAACAGATCTGAGGAGTTCAGGGAATACTCAGAGGATGATTTGAGGTTCTCAGATAATAAGCATTGAGAATCACTGTACAAAAAAGCAAATATGACACCAAAATATGTTAACCAAGTACTAGACTATGAAAAACAATCCACTTTAACAGTAACTTCCAGATCTCATTCTACTTTGCCTGGTCTTTAAAACTTTCTATTTTTTCAAGACTCATTCTATCAGATAGGTCCAAGATTTAAAATTTGTTTCAAAAAATCAAACAAGGGCAGCCCCAGTGGCTCAGCAGTTTAGCGCCGCCTTCGGCCCAAGGTGTGATCCTGGAGTCCCGGGATAGAGTACCGCATCGGGCTCCCTGCATGGAGCCTGCTTCTCCCTCTGCCTGTGTCTCTACCTCTCTCTGTGTCATTCATGAATAAATGAATAAAATCTTAAAAAAAAAAGAAGAAAAAAAAAATCACTTCCATAAGCCTCAAGTGTATTACTTTAAGTATATAAAATGAATGACTACAAGATTATTTAGTATGACAGAAAAAAGTTATTTCCCAAGGGCATATGCACCCCACGTTGAATAGTTCAGGGTATGTGTGTGCCAATTTGCCAAATATACTATAAACAACATTGAGGACTTGGTTTTTATAGTAGCAGGAGGCTTGGGTGGCTCAATGGTTGAGCATCTGCCTTTGGCTCAGGGCCTGATTCTGGAGTCCTGGGATCAGGTTCTGCATCAGGGTTCCTGCATGGAGCCTGCTTCCCTCCTGCTGCCTGTGTCTCTGCCCTTCTCTCTCTCTCTCTCTCTCTCTCCCACTCTCTGTGTCTCTTGTGAATGAATGAATGAATGAATGAATGAATGAAGTTTAGTAGTAAAGTTTTAATTATTCACTGGGAAGCTTTTCATGTGCCTCTGACTTCCTAGGCGCCAAAGGTGTTTTTGGTTTACGCGATCTCTAGAAATGCTTGTTGAAGGAATGCACATTTTTATAATTGACTGAAGAATAAAATGCAAATAGCAAAATCTGCTTAATACAAGGACATAGTATAAGATATACTTCGAGAGCCAAAACTGGTTAAACTTAAGACTGGAAAAACTGGCATTTTCACAAATTGGGCAGCTCAAGAAATTGACCTGTCATAAATTAAAAATAAAAAAAGTGAAACCAATCATCTGGGCTATTGCTAAGAACTGTTAAAAAATACCAAAATTGTCCTAAACAAACCATTTCTGGGGAAGAAATTTTGAGTTTAAAATATCTAAAGACTAACTTTTTCACATCTGCATGTGGAGCTACTACTACTGTCATATTCTGATAAGCAACAAAACCAAGATACTCTCCAGCTCCTTATATGTTAAAAGATAACGCATTTTCCCCTAAAAATCATTAATTTTTCAAACTCAAGTTAGTTCTGCAACAGACTATTTAGTGTTTTGCTTTGGGTGGATCGATAATTCATTCAACACAATGGAGGGACACTGTTCTAGATGCTGGGGACATAACACTGAACAAAACATCCCTGCCCTTGGGATCCCTGGGTGGCGCAGCGGTTTGGCGCCTGCCTTTGGCCCAGGGCGCGATCCTGGAGACCCGGGATCGAATCCCACGTCGGGCTCCCGGTGCATGGAGCCTGCTTCTCCCTCTGCCTGTGTCTCTGCCTCTCTCTCTCTCTGTCTCTGTGACTATCATAAATAAATAAAAATTAAAAAAAAAAAAAAAAAAAAAAGAAAAGCTAAAAAAAAAAAAAAACATCCCTGCCCTTATTTTGAAACTTACATGCTGGTTGAGAAAATTTTATGGTTTCATATCACTTATTCTGCTTTTACATACTTTCATGGCACTTTTATATATGTACTATCAAAGGGACTTCAAGAGTTTTAAAGTTCAGGCTTGGATGTACCTAAGTAACTGATTTAAGACGAGCCCTTAAACAGAATAGTTTAGAGATGCAATAAAGGACTTTCAATTAGTAAAAAAGTACACTTTAGATAAAAACCAGAACCTACTGGGGCACCATAAAATCAACTCAGTATTTTTGACAATATTCCTACCTAATGACTTCAGAAAGGCAGAAAAAAATTTTACTTTATTCCTGTCTCTAAGTATTTCTCAATTTTAAGCTTTAAATTCTATTTCTGGGAATGCCTGCCTGGGTGGCTCAGCGGTTAAGCGTCTGTCTTCGGCTCAGAGCGTGATCCTGGAGTTCCAAAATGGAGTCCCACTTCGGGCTCCCTGCATGGAGCCTGCTTCTCCCTCTGCCTAGTCTCTACCTTTCTCTGTCTTCTCATGAATAAATAAATAAGATCTTTAAAAATAAATTGATAAATTTCTGAGGAGAACCATTTTTTTCTAAACAAAATTTTGTGGAAAGTCCCTTTACTTAAAATGTGCAAAATTCCAGTTGAAATAGAAAAAAGACTGGCCTGTCGCTATATCCTTAGTTCATGAAATTCCTCCAAGGACACTTCAAAAACATCTGAAAGTCACTGCCCTAAGTAAATGTGCTATCTATAAAATTAACAAAAACATTTTTTAAAGTATTTAACTCTAAGATTCCTGTGTAGTATAACGTACTATATAATTCTCTGTGAGACCTGTGACAAGCACAATTTCTCTGAGCCTTAATTTTCCCCATCAATGAACTGATGGCCTTACACAATACAAAATGGCCTGTCAACCCTAAAATTGTACTAGGATGAAGGCGCTACAATCAGTAGTGGTCATCTCTAATTTTAGGACAGGCGCATCATGACAGTATACATTTTCATCTCTGCAGATCTTAATTTTGTTTCTGTTATCAACTCTGCTTTAAATTTAATGCCTCTAAATTATTAGCACTACGCATCTTTTTTCCAGATCACAAGAAGCTAGATGGAAAGATTTTTGTAAGCACTTTAGTGTACTCTCTTTCTTCAGGGAAGATCTGTACTAGAAATAAGGTGTTCTGGGGAAAAAAGGACAACTTTGCTTAGGTTTTTTGTTTTGCCTAAATCTCAAAGGGGATGGCTGCCTATGGTTTGCATAGTGACTAGAACAGGAAGAAACTATGCCAGTGGGGCGCCTGGGTGGCTGAGTGGTTGAGCATCTGCCTTTGGCTCAGGACATGATCCTGGGGTCCTGGGATAGAGTCCTGCATTGGTGCCCCTGCAGGGAGTCTGCTTCTCCCTCTGCCTATGTCTCTGCCACTTTCTCTGTGTCTCTCATGAATAAATAAATAAAATATTAAAAAAAAAAAAAAAAACTATGCCAGGAGGAGGATAAGAATGAGACTAAAACAAGACAATATTCTCAACAACTAGGAGAATAATCCAAGCCTTTGAAATAAAGCAGCTTCATCAGTTACAACAGTAATGCTTATAAAAAAAAAATCACAACCCCCCAAAATATATATACAATTACTTTGAGTCTCTATTCTACATTTAATCTCATCATCTCATCTGATTGACTTATTAGCCTATGAATTAGGCTACCACAACACCACAGTAGAAGACTGATGAAAAGGTAAAATGTTATGGAGCATTTTTCACCAAACCGAATTTCAAAAATATTCCAAATAGTCAGTTGTGAGTACATATTTAGAAATCACACTCTCCATCTCCAAATACATTTCTGTGTATTCTTCTGCTAAATAACCTAGAGTATTGGTGAGTCATATTCTGCTGGAAGTGACAGATCTGAGGAAAAGGGCAAACTTCAGTTATACAACAAAGAAAGAGCATTATAAAATCAAGTTACAATTCATTTTTCATCTAACATGTTAAACAAAAAAACAAACAGGCATTTCAACATGAAGAGATATGAACTGTTCCAAAAACGTTATTCTACAGAGATTGGTTGCTAAAGAAGTCATAACTCTGTAAATTATAAACCATTTGTACACAGGATGAACTGTTACAAATAGCTCTTTTTCCTAATAAGGATAATAAGAAAGTCACACTTTCTTACCATCCACACATGGATGGTTTTGAGTTCCTTTTTTTTTTTGGTTTTGAGTTCTCAAGGAGACCTCTATACAATAACCCTGGAGTCTCACAAAGTTCCACAGCCACCTGCACCAGCTCTGCTTAAATTCTCACAGAGATTCACAGCTACTTTTTTTTTTTTTAAAGATTTATTTTATTTATTCATTCAGAGAGAGAGAGAGAGAGAGACAGGCAGAGACACAGGCAGAGGGAGAAGCGGGCTCCACGCAGGGAGCCCGACGCGGAACCCGATCCGGGGTCTCTAGGATCACGCCCTGGGCTGCAGGTGGCGCTAAACCACTGTGCCACCAGGGCTACCAGATTCACAGCTACTTAATCTCATCCTTACATAAAGCCATCTCTTAAAAAAAAAAAAAAAAAAAAGCCATCTCTTATCTATTATATTGACAAAAAGGAGATATTTTCACCCAGAGTTTCCCTGGCAAGTGCCTACAGAAGAGCTTTCTTTAGCTTTTTAATATAACCCAAGCACCATCAATTTTAAAGCCTCACCATTCAATTCTGTACCATAAAAAAATGCTAAGATATTTTTCTACCAAATTTTTTTTTAATTTATTTATTCATGAGACACACAGAAAGAAAGGCAGAAAAACAGGCAGAGAGAGAAGCAGGCTCCATGCAGGGAGCCCAACGTGGGACTCGATCCCAGGCCTCCAGGATCACGCCCTGGGCTGAAGGCGGCACTAAACCGCTGAGCCACCTGGGCTGCCCTCTATCATCAATTTAAAATGTGTAGTTCAGGGATCCCTAGGTGGCGCAGCGGTTTGGCGCCTGCCTTTGGCCTAGGGCGCGACCCAGGATCGAATCCCACATCGGGCTCCCGGTGCATGGAGCCCGCTTCTCCCTCTGCCTGTGTCTCTGCCTCTCTCTCTCTCTCTCTGTGACTATCATAAATAAATAAAATTAAAAAAATAAATAAATAAAATAAAATGTGTAGTTCAGAGATGTTAAATAAAATTTGAGAAAATGTGCATCTTATAAATCTTGTAAGAACTTTAGAAGAAGGGAAGTTCAAAACCAACCACGCATCCACTTTAACAGAATAAAAAATTAAGTATTCTCTACAAAGTAGAAAACGTGTTAAATAAAACTTGGGTTCAATCCCAATTTTACTTGAAATCAGTAGAACTATGTGATTTCTAATACCTTCACCTATTATCTTTAAAGTGAACTGTGGATCATAAAATTGTTTTATAATTTTTTTATTTAGAGAAAGCAAGAGTGCAAGCGCACGAGCGTGTATATATACACACACGCACGCACACACATGTGCATGAGCAGATGGGGGGGTGGAGCAGAAGCAGAGAGAGAATCTCAAGCAGACTCCTCACTGACTGCCCCAAAATAGTTTTAAAAAATAAATGAACATAGGGGGATCTGGGTAGCTCAGCTGGTTGAGAGTTTGACTCTTAGTTTCAGCTCAGGCCATGATCTCAGTGTCTTGGGATCAAGCACTGCACTGGGCTTGATGCTCAGTGTATACTATGCTTAATCACCCCCTTACTCCTACTCTTGCTGGCATACTTACTCTCTCAAATAAAATCTTTTTAAAAAGGAAATAAATGGGGATCCCTAGGTTGCTCAGCGGTTTGGTGTCTGCCTTCAGCCCAGGGTGTGATCCTGGGGTCCTGGGATCAAGTCCCACATCAGGCTCCCCATATGGAGCCTGCTTCTCCCTCTGCCTGTGTCTCTGCCTCTATTTCCCATGAACAAATAAAATCTTTAAAAAATAAAAAAAAATTAAAAATTAAAAAAAGGAAATAAATGAGCATAGCTGCATATGTACATTATAAAATGTAAAGTTGTAAATCACAACTATGTCGTCAGATTTTTATCAATGCCATATCGGAAGAATATAACACTATGTCCATATCTTGCTATAGCTGGGTTTAGAGTTTTAAGAAATAAAAAACTAATTTGTCACTTTGCTAATTAACCCTGTTCCCAAGTATTATTTGAAGTGATAATGTAGCCATTAAACACAACTTTGTTAAATTTAATCAATAGTAACTGTAGAGAATCAAAATATACTACAGATAATTAGACATTTTATTGATTCACATTCTTTTTTAAAGATTTATTTATTCATGAGAGACATGGAGAGCCAGAGACATAGACAAGAGAGGGAGAAGCGGGCTCCTCGTAGGGAGCCTAATGCGGGACTTGATCCCCAGATCCGGGATCATGCCCTGAGCCGAAGGCAGAGGTTCAACCGCTGAGCCACCCAGGCGTCCCTTAAATGTTATAGCACTGTAGAAAATACTTTATGGATATCCTAAAGAGTAGACATGAGGGTTAATTATCTGTCATAGTTCTAATTCAAGTGTTCAGAATCTAGATTATGTTACTACACTGAAAAAATATTCAAGTATCATATATATATTTTTAAATGTAGGCTCTTTTTTCCCCCTTTTAATGTAACAGTTTCAACAGTCTTTCCTACTGGAAAAAAAGACAGAGTTGTTTCCTATTGTATATGTCTTAATATCTGTTAAAGGTATTTAATTCTATCCAAAAGAAACCATTTGGGATGCCTGGGTGGCTCAGCGGTTGAGTGTCTGCCTTCAGCTCAGGGCATGATCCCGGGATCCGGAATCAAGTCCCACATCAGGCTCCCTGCATGGAGCCTGCTTCTCCCTCTGCCTATGTCTCTGCCTCTCTCTGTGTGTCTCTCATGAATAAAGTCTTTTAAAAAATTTAAAAAAAAAAAAAAAGAAAAAAAAGAAACCACTAATTTAAACTGCCTTAAATACAGGAACTCATCAAGTCAGAAATCTTCTCTTTATTTCAGTCATTTCTGGCAAGTGAGAAATAAAGCCAGCTAAATATTTATCCCCTACTAGTCCTCCTGTGCCATCAAATGTGGCCTGTGAAAGGAAACTCTTGCAGTGAGTAATCATTTCAACTAAACCCCAAAGTAAGAAAATCAGATCCTTTGTTCCATTTATTTAAATAGGTCCATCATTATGTGATTTCTTTCAAATTAAAATGATGAAACTCCAAGGTCAACCAACATCACTAGCTATAGAATCTAAATTAAGTGAGCTTTATATTATTTAAGAGCCAGCAACATAAATGCGTTTTAAGTGACAAGACTACTAGCAAACTCAGTTCTGTGACTTTAAGTATTTACTATTAGGTTTTCCTCATGATTTCCATGATACAATGTGTACAAATCTAAACATATAATGCCTTGGATAAAAGTCTACTCTGCTCTCAACAATAAAGAAAACTATTTTAAAAATCACTTATAGAATTGCAGAAACTAAAAGTGCAATTGCAGTATAATTGCCTCTACGTTCCAAATAAGAAATACTGTCTCAAAAATTACTCTGAAGAATGTAAAAAATTATAAAGCGAAGCACAGCAAAGACTTTTCAGATAAATCTCATTTTTGCAGATTTAAATCATCAGCCTAAATAATATAAGAGATGCAAATCCCTCCTCTAAACTGTCTTAAAAAATGACTGCATAATAATCTGACAAGAAATTAAGTCTTCATCAAGTTGGGATACCAATAATTAAACAATAAATTTAATAATACGTACAGTTCCAGAGAGGACATCATGGGGGCAACAGTTGAGAAGGTGACTCTTGCATACTCTGTCATCGCTGAATTTGATTCGTTGACGAGTAGTATCTCCTGTAATATAGAAAAGTTAATAACATTCAAGGTTAGACAACTGGAAAATACTTATTTTCTGAGAGCCCTACTATCACTAGCTTTTTCCTGTGTGGCTACACGCACATACATTTATTTATATAAATCAGCTCAAGAGGGATTAGTTTGTATAATATCCTATAGAAAAACTATTTTAGACATGCAATTGCAGTATGTGTACTGCAAATGTAATTCAAATAGTCAAAGTGGGAAAGCAATGCATTCTGTTAAACAGAGTACTTCAGAAAAGCATAGGATATAGAGCAGGAATGGACTTTGAAGATTATGGAGTCCAACTCCTTCATATTGCAGATGATGAAATCGAGGCCCCAAGAGGTTAAGCGACTTGCAGCAGACCCACTAGGAGAGTTTCTACTGGTATACAATGTTCCCTACTTGACGCTAAGCATAGATTTATTTTGTAATTATTTACATTAATTGAAAAACATAAAAAGTAATCTTGCAAACATTGCATACACACTGCGAATCCCCACTGAACCCCAGACGCCATTTCTTCCACTATTTTGTTCCAGCTGAAGTGTCTCCCTTTTGCTGCTGGGATGAGTTAGAGAGGGTAGAATAGCGTGTTTAAGAGTGTACAAACCTGGAAGAAGGACTTACACACCAGTCAGACAAAGGCACAATGCCTAAATGAAACGTTAACTTTAATGCCTCCAAAGGTACCATACCTTCAAATTTTAGGTGGTCTGTGCTACATATGGCCATACTGGGTACATTTAAATTTATTCTGTCTTCATATAACACAATACACCTCCTAAGCAACAGAAGCATCCAACCTCCTAATCAGATATGCCTATCTAACTCAAACTTTAAAGAGTCTAAGAAAAAGAAAAGTAACTAGCTCTAGGAACAAAATATAGATGTTAGTTACAATTTTTTTGCTTAGAGTCTCTCTGGGGGAAAAAAAAAAGAAAAAAACTCTTAAGGACGTTTTTTCTATGTAGAATGCTCAGATAAGCCCTAAGAAATGTTCGTGTTTTATTTTAGTCTTAAGTTGATATCATCATTGATGAATGAAAACCTACTGATGAATTACTGAAGCGAGAACTGTTGGTACCAAAAGAGATTGTAAACACCTTTGTACTTCACATGATGCTTTGGGGCACTCCAAAAACTCATCTAGGAAGTGATTCAATTACTTAAATTAATTTGTTTTTCACATGTGAGTCACAGAAAGGTTAAGCCTTTACCCCTTTTACATGATCTTATTTTGAAGAGCTTAATGCAAAGTCAACTAAATATGTCATTTTTAAATGGGGTAAGATTTTGTTCAAATTGTTTTAACTCAAAAAGACTTAAATAAAGAATATTCTAATTCAGGGTATATAAAATTTAAGAAAAGTAATTTATAGCTAAAATGATAGCTTCAGAGCAGTTCAACAATAGGTTTTCTAGAGGCTAGTCTCTAGTTCAAGTAGGTTATTTTTGACACCACAATTTGGAACAAATCATTTAGTGTTCACGCCTGCTACTATAATAAAGGTTATTTTGATGGTTCCTTTTTTTCCTTTGAAACACAACTGCTTTTGTTCCACATTCATTAACACATCTGAAAAGTTAGTGATAACTCACGGCTCGGCGAATGCGGGGCCTTTCTGACACTCCCTTGCAGATTGAAGTAGGCAGGCATAGATACATTGAACCTTTACAAATAAAACAAGGGGCCAGATTGTTCAGTTTGTATAGAATAGACTCTGCCAGCAATTTCAATACAGCATCTAGAAGTACATGTTGACTGTAAAGATTCTTGTATATGAAAACAAAAGTGAACAAAATCAGGGTGTTTTATTTTTCAAAATATTGACTTAACAAGTGTAACCCTACAGAAGAATATGATTGACCACAGGAAAAAGTCCAATGCTGGAACTCTGGGAAATGGTCTCTGGGCCAACTGCGGTTTTAAAAAATGCTTTTTAAAAGATTTTATCTCATTAAGACTTTGGTGAAGGCCTAAGTTCACGTTAGAATGATACTATGATAAGCTAGCACCAGAAGGGCAATGCTATATATTAGACTTTTTTTTTTTTTTTTTTTTTTTTGCTTACTGGCATGTAAGAAAAATGTCTTATTTTTAACCTGTACCCAAAATGTGCTAAGGAATTTCAAAGATGATGTAGCTTTTCTGAATAGGGAAAGAAAAAACAAACAAACAAAAAACCCTTACATATCTAGGACTCTCCCTACTACATACCTAAGCTTTTTAATATGCAACAACAGTATTGTTTCAATGCTACGTAAAACTAATGGTTCAGTAATACTATAAACCAGGCCTTACAATAAAAATCAAGGTTCTTAGAAGTTTTACTAATCAAGCATTTTGTGAGGTAGGGCTACTGTTTTTGCTTCAGAAATCACAACATTAAGTCTAATATTAAGATACATGTGCCCTGAAGACACAGCTATAAGGTAAAATATAAACAATTCCAAATACAAATTTAGCAAACATTATCCCTGATGAGCTCTTACAAAAAGTATATTTCTATAAATGCCAAAAAGTGTTTTAAAGTGCATAAGAAAAAAAAAGAAAAAAAAATAAAATGCATAAGAATGGTTGCTCTATAAACATTTGATAACTGCAAACGCAATAAATACAGCTATCAAATATCAATTACACATTACAGAAACTTTTAAAATAATGAAATAATAAAAACTCTAATAATTTCAGATACAGAAATATCCTGAGATGGACTAGCAACTAGGTATGTTTATTGGTATTTTAAAAGTTTTACTTAAGAGACTTTAAGGTTGACATTTTAAAATAACTTGGCTACATTACCATGCAGTATTTAATACATTTATTTGGGCTTATGCCATGAAAGTGTAATTTAGCTAAACCAACAAAGAATTTTAAAATAAAAATACTGATAATTTTGGTTTCTGTCAACATATCTGGCCCAAACCATGTTTTTCAAAAGAAACTAGGTATAACAGCACCCATGTGAAAAAAGGGGGGGGGGGCAGACTATGAGTAATAGAAAATAAGTATGAACCAAATCTTATAATACAAAGAATTACTTTGTGGAGTCAACATACTGTATCTTTGGGCATATATTCATATAAAAATAACCTGAGTTAAAAAACAAAACAAGACAACTACCCTCTTACACTAACACTGGATCCAAATCATAGAAACAAACCTATTAGTGCACATATCCTCTGTGCTAGTCAATGGGGTTACAAATAGGCATATAACTACAAGCTCTGTACCCTCAAGGAGTCCATGATGCTGATAGAGAAATAGGACATTTAAATAACAAGTAATAAAGGTAGCATGACCCGAGTGCCAAATGGATTTCTCTAATAGTAGTACTTCAGGAATTCTAAAGCTAGAATGGCCACCAAGGATGGAGAGGTTAGAAAAGGCTTCGTATAAAAAGGTAGAAGCCAAAATTTAAAGACAAGATAGGACTTAGATCACAGGAAAGAAGAACATTCCAAGCTGGAGTATTATCTTTGACAAAGCTTATAAAGGCAGAAATGTTTAGGGAATAGTAAATACTCCAAGTCAAATTTGGCTTTGGCAAATGGCTACATGTAGGGGAAGAGCAAAGTTGGGGCCAGAGTAATATTTTCTGGGTGAAATCGGATTTCCTAATTTTTTCACTTTTTTTCAATCCAGATTTTCAGTGTGTAAACAAAGTTAAAAAAAAAAAAGTTTAAAAATAATGGGGCAGAAATTAAATCATGTTTAACAGCAACACAATGTCTATCCATAAAAACATGGAGGTTTCTCTGCCCTATAACTTCTACATTAATTAGGCTTTGTACATAACTATGATGCCAAGTTTTTAAAATTAGCAATTTGGCTTAGAACTTTGGTAGGCAAAGTGTTCTTCATTTGAATGGAAGCATCAAAATTTCTATTAATACTTACTACCAAGCAACTAACTTCAGAGTAAAAACTTTCTCTTTGGTTCAACCCTTTTGTGAGTTTCATGAATTCTAATTTGTATTTGGGAATATCTGAGTTGCAGGTGTACAATAAAAACTGAGATGCCTATTACTCTTCTCAAAGTTTCTCAGCAAGTTAACAGGGCCTAAAGCGGTAGTGAAGCAATGTCACGTAGGGAATATGGATAGGCCACTCTACAGGCAGCTCCCATCCCAACTATACTCAAATACCATTATACTCAAAATCCCCTTCAATCTGTTGGGAGGGAAAAACGAGCCCACTGTAACCCCAACACCACGGTTTTATGGTCCTGCCTCTTCTGAAACTGCCTTAGACTTAAATTATAGTAGTAACACTTAAAACTTCAGTCTAGATGGTATCTGACATCATTTTACATGGTGCATGCTATTTTTCCCAATACCCACCCCCTCCCCTCCAGTGCCACCCTCCCTCTCCCTCCCATACAAACAATAAATAAACTTTCATAGATTTAGGTGCTATTTTAAAAACATCAAAATTTTACTTTACCCATTCTCTCCGATGCTCCCTGTATTTTTTTAAGCTGTGAGTGGATGACCATGCTATGTGATCAACAACTGTGAAGGCTAAGCAAAAGTGAACTGAGTTTAGTATTATAATTAAAAGAACCTTAAAGTTTGTAATATTTGACATATATAATGGTATGCGGAATCCTTATTTTACTGCATATTATCAGGCATTAATGGCAAGCAATTTATAAAAACAACTAATTAGTATTTCTCTTATATAGAATTAGCTTAGAACTTAGCTTAGGGAAAACAGAAGAAAACTCAACAGCACACAAAGCAAATGGAAGCAACCCCTAGCTTATAAATGGGGCCAGGAGAAGAAAAGCCCTCCCATATTCTCCAATGTGACAACCAAAGCCCTCCCCACAGATACACTTGTTAGGGGCCAAGTGTGGTGACCACTGGCTTAGGACAGGATAGGCACATTCCCTCTGAAATGAAATCCATATACCTTCAGTAAAAGGAAAGCAGAGCAAGAGAAAGAGGTGTATAGCTGATAGCTTAAAGCTACTCATTTCCCTGTGCCCTCAAATCATCAAATGCAAAGAAATGTTTCATCCTCTTATTACCAGCCTTATATTAGCTACTAAGTCCACATAGTAACATATAAACTATATAAAGACCAGTGGCCAATTTCTAGTCTAGTACAGGGCAGGAAGAAGTCTGCCCTGTCCCAGGAAACCCTCATCTTCAGAGGTAAAAATAGGTGATTCCTGCTGCACAGGGACTACTACACTGAAAAACCATTGTGATTACTTTTACATTCTTCTCCAAGTGTCTCATCAACTCTACTAAATTCTCCCACCTACCTTTGCTGTTCCTTTAGAATTCAGTCTAAAGCTCATCTATAAGAACTCTTCTGTAATTATCCTTTTAAAAGAAAAATCTTTTACTTCATGTAATTAATACAGTTTAATTCACTGTGTGTGTGTGTATATATATATATATATATATATATATATATATATATATAGTTCAAAGTACAGAATTTGTTTTGTAAAAGTACTCACTACCATGCCCTTAACATATTATGACTATGGGTGCTTTGAAAACAGTTAACACGACGTGATACATGCCAAACTTGTCAAAATTTTATTTATTACATAAGAAAGAGTACTCAGCCAAAGGTGGCAGTGGGAAAAACCAATTATGGCATTGTCCCTTCCAAATGTAATAAAGTCACTGCTATCTACTAGAGCTTATAAAGTCATACCAAGTAAGTAAAATTTCCCTTCCCCCAGAAAATGCAAAAATAAGGGTACGATATGGCTCAGAAGGGCTATCCCTCTTAAATCTTTTCATAGGGTCCTATAGGTTTAATTACAAATAGGTGCCACTTTTACTCCTATCAGAACCCCCAAGACAAGCCCAACATTTAAAAACTTCAAAGCCCATTGTAGAAATTGCTAGAACATATTCATTCTTACTGAATATGATCAAAGATTAATAAAATGTGAAAGTAACTTTTTAAAATCTACCAGCCTTGTCTGTGAAAATCCATGCAACAAAACTATAAGGAATGAGACAGGGAAACAGCCTTGTATTAAGTGAAAAAGCTTACAGGATATTTAAGAGCTAACAGAATGGTGATGGAAATGTGAGAAGAGAAATATTAAAGTAGCTACATTCCGAGGGCTCTATTCCACCCCTTGCCACCACCCTATCTCCTCTCAGTACACAAGCGTAGAGTCTTGGCCACTGGCAGGTGTGGTGGTGGAATATATGCTTTAGGAAATCTATCAATATGTTTCTTTTAAATTTAAGAAATACATTAGAAAAGCTTGAATAGCTGCTACCTAAATACTAAGTTCTAAAAGATTATATGGAATTTGTTTTATAGGTTATAAAGGAAAGTCAGTTATTAAAAAGTTGCAGCCTGCTAAATTTTCAATTTTGATACTGACTTGCAGAGCTGCAATTCTGATACAGTAACACCTGTACTGGGGATATCTGGTGCCTTCTATCATCCAGAACTTCCTATACACAAAATTAGAAGTAATGAAACCTATCTCTGGCTATGAAGAATTTGCTGAAAAGAACCAAAGAAAAAGTAATTGGCTGATTTACCAAAAACACAAATTCTCATTCATTGACTACAGCTTTAAAAGCTAAGCAGAGCCTCCCCAAATCAAAAAATAGTGAAGGAAAGAAATAAAGGAAAAGAAATGAGAGTATCAAAGGACAGAAGTGACAGACAACTCAATGATAAAGTTAAAATGGAAAAACAGAGATTACCATGAAGGAGACTGAGCCTTACGACTACTGAAAGGACACAGCAGAAATACTGTGTCATGTTGGTTATACACCAAATGCACAAGGATTACCTTTGGGGAAAGGATTCTGACTGTGAAGGGAAACAGAGGGACTTCGTTTGTAATGCTTTTTTTTTTATAATTTGAAAAAAAATATACATTTGCTCACTCCTATCAGTGTTTGATAGTCTTTTGTATTTTTTAAGAGTTTGCAAAATTAGGCCCCTATAATCAGCATCACAGAATTTATGATTTAAAAATAAACATAACTGCTCATGTGTAAATCTTCATTTCCCACTAGACTTTCAGTCCCTCTAAGATTAGAGTCCTATATCACTACTTTATTGCAGAGACAAAAGACAATAGAAACAAATGTGTCCATAATCTCTAAGGAAAGGAAGAAGTAACTAAAGCAACTCAGCAACCAGGGGATAGTCAGGAAAGAAACAGTTTACTCCTATCAACAATTACTATATCCTAAAGCACATCAGCCAATAAATAATACAGAACACCATGTCTAGGGAAGTATCCCTTTAATACTATGAGGCAAATTAAGTAACACGGGATTGTCTCAAAATAAGAACACATGGTTCCTAGATTCTGAGATGAAGCAACTATTTTCCTAGCAAAGATGTTCTGCTGTTTCCCTATACAACATAAAATCACAGCCACTTGCCCCACAGTTTCTGGTCCAGGGATTTTCTTTCATTAAGTAGCCCTTCCCACAGCCAGGCATCTTTTCACATTGCCATTGTTAAACAGGTTGGTGAAATCCTGCAGAACTGCTGGCCACCATGGGAGAGGTGGGAATTCAAGCTAAATGAGGTAATTTCATTGTTGAGGTCTAGATGAACCTCTCTAAGGACTCCTAGATCTCTCTCTCTCTCAGATATGCATTTCTTCTGGTTAGTCATTTTTGAGGACTTGGGTATGTATAGTTCAAACAGCTTTTTCTTTCACATGAATAACTACAACAGTATTTTCCAAAGTATGAGATTTGTACAAAAGATGATTTTAGGTATTATCCAATTTCACAAACAGGATTTCATCAATATTTTAAACACCACTCAATCATTCAGTAATTATCATGATTAACTTTTTTTTAAAATTTTGTAAAAAAAAAAAAAAAATATTTTGTTTATTTATTTATGAGAGACACAAGAGAGAGAGGCAGAGACATAGCCAGAGGAAGAGGCAAGCTCCATGCAGGGAGCCCGATGTGGGACTCGATCCTAGGTCTCCAGGATCACGCCCTGAGCTGAAGGCAGACGTTCATCCGCTGAGCCACCCAGGCATCCCTCATGATTAACTTTAAAATAATACATGATAAAGTCCATTTGGTGCTTAACATCTAACAAGTTCTAATGCTAAGCACATGTAACAACATAGTCTAAGTTACTTTTTTTTTTTTTTTTTTTTTTGAGTCTTAAGTTATTTTTCAAAATATCATGTTCTCACTATATCTTTCTGGTGACATAAATTTTCATTTTAAAATTAACTTAAATTTTTAGAAAGTGAGTTGACGTGAAGAAAATATTAGACAACAGGGTAAAAAGGCAGTATATGTGTGGCTAACACTTGAGAAACACTTATCTAGAACAGAGTTTCTCAAATTTTTATTGTGCATCGGAGTCATGTAGAAGGCTTCTTAAATCACAGATTATTGGTCCCAGTCCCAAGAATTTCTGGAGTCCGCCCAAGAATTTACATTTCTAACAAGTTCCCAGGTATTGCTAAAGTCTGAGGACCACTCTTTTTTGAGAATCACTCACCAAAACAGTGGTCAACAAGCTTTTTCTTAATGGGCTAGATAGCAAATATTTTAAACTTGCCAGCTAAAGAGGTCTCTTGCAATTACTCTGCTGTTTTACGGCAAAGCAGCAATAGACAGTATGTACACAAATAGGCGCGGTTGTTTACATATAAAACTTTATAAAAAGCAGGTGGGCCGTAGTGTCAATCCTGATCAAAAATATACCTTCAAATAACTAAAAAAAAGGGTATACTGCATAATCTAACAGTAGGACAAAATAAAGAAGCAGTGAACGGCTAGTATACTATAGATACTATCCAATTTCTTTTACTGAAAGGCAAAAATTCTGGAAAAGTCTAACTCTGAAAGAGAAAACTGAGGTCTCAAGAAGATAAAAACAAAACAATTTACCATGCATTCAGGAGACATGACAAAAGACTCAGCAAGGGCAGCTGGTTAAATTCTTTTCATGTTGAATCACACAGGTCAAACATCACTGCACATGGTTCACAACTAAATTAGAACATATGGATCAATATCTAGTGAGAGTTTTTTTTTGTTTTTTTTTTAGGAAAAAAGTTTAAAGACTCCTTTCTCTAGCCCATGTTAAATAGCAAAATATGACATTTACTCAATTTACAAACTACTTTTCTCTATAACCTCAATCACCTTAAAAATTGATGCATTTTGGCCTTGCCTTTCAATTTCTACCCTAGTCGCTACTAGTGCATGAGAATTTAAAACAAAAAGGAAGAGCGACTATTCTACAGGTGAATTCACAAGATTCCTGTCAGAAATGTACCCTCTCTCTTCCTCCCTCATTCATTCTCCAGCAAACTGTCCCACCTTTCTTCATCTTCTTAGTAGACTGATTAAGCTGGTTAGTACAATTATGTATACTTCCTCACATTCTATACTAATAGCCCTGGGCTTTTTTAGGATTCAACCCATTTCATTCAATTTCTGGAATTCCATTCTGGAGGAGTATCTGCCTCATTTATCTAGCTATGTCCACACTTAGTGATCTTCAGTTTTGTTTTGTTTTGTTTTTGCAACCCCACCACTTGCCTGAAGTCTTAGCAACTTCAAGCTTTAATGTCTGTATGAACCACGTGGTACTGAACACCAATATCTGACTCACTAAAAGACTATTATATATTATAATCCATGACACCTTTCCTGCTACCTATCTTGAACATGCAGCTCACCATCATTTTTCCTTATGTGACATATTATCCAAACCAAATCAAAGCATTTACTTATTATAGAGCTTATGCAGTGATAAACAATATGATTTTTCTTTGGTTTCAATGTATTTCTTTACCCAAAGTAAAAGAACTATCACACAAGCATAGGCCTCCTTGAGGAATGCTAAACTATAGAGAATCCAAGGACAAAACAAGATTATATGAAATTATACTATTATGTTTTCTACGCTGTTTTGCAGACAGAAACATTCAGAGTTCAAAACGCAAAATGAGTTAAAGTTTGTTCAAAACGATTCAACATATGGATGTTAACAGAGCTTTTGGTGTTTTGATATGCCTGGACCTCTTGATGAAGTATTTACTAAAACTCTAATTTAGCCTTATGTTTACTGTTTAACCTTACTTTTGCTGTAATTTCTTATGTTAAAAGAATTTACAAGCTCTGGAATAAGATATACTCCATTACTACTTTTAAAAATGTGTGCTTGTACATTAAAGGCTATGCCTCCTTCACTTAAAATGAACAATCCAAGTGGAATAAAATGGCTTACAACTGACCAAAAAATAAATATGGCTCATTATGCTAATGAGAAAAATTAAAAAAAAAATGCTCTCAATGTTGATGACAAGTCAAGGAACACAGATTACAGTAAAGATGATTTTATGAAGAAAATCCACTGAAGAAAACACTACTTCAATCTTTGATTCAATTATTTATTTTGCAGAAAGACAGCAATGTCATCCTATCCTACAGGTTCAACAGTGGTGTATCGCTAAACTTCTATTAGGAGCAAGTAAATTATTTTCTTAACTCTATTTTCCTGGTTACCTCCTAGAATGAATAGTATACCCTTTTAATTTTACATTCTGCAAAACTATTGTAATATATAATTGATCAGCAAAGATACCAAATTATGACTAAGTGTATTTCTATTAACTGAGGAAGTACATCACTGTATGTTTTTAGAAAGATTACCCTCAAAAATAGGCAAAATTATCTGAAAGCTTTAACTTGCCCTAGACATTCCCTAACCATAATGGCCAACTAATGATGATATAAAATTCTATTCTATATTCTACATTCTATTTATTAGTCTACTCGTCCTTTGGAGTGTAGGGGGGAGGTGATGGCCATTCCTGGCCTGTTTTAACCTTTCAGAGATGATCTCTACTCCTTTTTAAAGCTTATAAGTAATTTAAAAATACGGAGTCCTCACAACTACTTCTGTAAATTCCCTAGTTTCTAAACTTAAAATATAATCTAAATTTATACCCTCAATTTTGTTGAATTCCTATCCCTTGTACCTTTCCAGGCCTTATAGGGGCCAGGACCAGAGGCTTATAACCAAATTCTATTTGTTGGCAAAAGAGCTCTAGCGAAGGGCAAATAACCCAACTCAGAAAAAAATAACTACAGACTGTGCAAGGACACTGAGTTCCTCCAACTGTCACACAGACAATTCTCATACTGCTGCTTCAATTTTTCTCTGCTGCTCCTCCCTACTTTCAAATGGACTATGCTCAGGGAAAACACATCACCCCTCTCCCTTCAATTAACACTAACAACTGAAACAAAAAGATATTTATAAGGTTTAATTTACCTCAAACTTCAGATAAAATAACATACTGATTTATATCTACTTATGGTTCCTCTTTCCTAAAAAAACTTAGGATATACTTATTTTTCAACATTTTTTGAGTGTAACATAGGAAATTATTTGGTTTCCCATTTAACAAATTATTGATTTAACTTGAGGCAAAAAAGGTTAAGTGACTTACCCAAGGTTACAATTAGAGGTACAGCTGGGGCTAGAAACCAGGTCTCCTGAGTCTCAGCCCAGGGCTCTTTTCCTTAGCCCATGATGCCTTATCAGAAAAATCCAAATACAGTCAGACCCCCAGTTACATGGGTATGAGTTACACTGATTCACATATACAAACTTTATATAGTGTGACCAATGTTTCAACTCACGCGGTACCCTGCTTCCATTTATGCAGTATGCCAGGCATCGGCACGATTTTCAGTGGCACACAGGCGGTTGCCACCACCAGGGCCCTAGGCAAAATTGCAAAGAAGGCAAAGTTTGTCTTTGGCCCTCCCACCACCCTTGTGCATTCCTCTCCCACCTCCTGATCATCCCCCTGCCCAGCCTCCCACCAACATGCTGCCCTCTGGTTGTCCAAAGCCCCCCACTTCCACCACTCACCCAGGACTGTCCTTTCTGGAAGTGCCCAGTGATCCAAAATTACCTCTCCAATTCCCTGACACTAAAATTCCTAATGCTGAGAATTTCAATCGAACGTAGGTAATCTAAATGATTAACTGATTTAAGTAACTCAAAATAAGGTACTTTTAACAGACTTACATTTCCAAGGAGTTTAAAAAGGAACTAATTAAAAACTGATTTGGGAGTGGGGAAGAAGGAATAAGTATTTTTACTGGTGGAGAGGGGAAAGTGAAAGGAAAACAAGGTTTTCCCAGTACCCTAAGCCTCTCGTGCCACTTCAGATTCCCTCACAGAACACTAAGGGTTGGGAGGAGGTTACTGCAACCGTTGAGTCCCACTATCCCAGAAAACAGTAGTTGTTTTATAGTCAGTTTCTGGGATGATTAAAAAAGGACAGAGCTGCCTTAAATACGCCCTCCCCTACCTACCTTTTCCATCTTTCCCACCTCTTGGATCCCCATTTCCACCTCTTAGTGCCAAAGACACCCAACAGCATTCCCTGTAAGCTGTTCCTTTGTCCAATACAAAGCTTTCCATTATATGGTTTCAAATTATATGGTGTTTATTCAGGAACGTATCCATGTTCCCCTACCCCTGGATAACGTGAAGTTGACTGTATGCTAAAAAAGAACAATCCTAATTATTTAAAGGTCCTGAATCATAAGATGAAATATGTAAACTCATTATCTGGTAAGGAAAAGAATGTTCTGATTCTTATCTTGTATACATAAAAGAACTAATATGGGTATCTAAAAAAAACATTAATTTCTTTTCCTTGAAAGTAGTATGCTTCTTACTTCTGGCCCAACACAGCAGTGAAAATCCAGTCATTTCAGTTAAATAATATTGTGGACTCGTTAACATGAGTTCATTGGTAAATCCTTAGTCTGGAGGCAAAAAAAATCCAGTAACATACACATAAAAAAATTTAAATCTATTTGTATACAAAGCAGAATGGATTTTAAGAAACCCATGTTTCCGCTGACTACACACATAGGAATATTTTTTTTTCTTTTTTTTTTTTTTTTAAATGTAGCTTTGCAATACTAGATTGGCTACCTTGTTTGGAAATTTATCAGGTGATATTAGGTGACAGAAGTTTTTTTGATCCAGTTACCCTTCCAGTAAAATTAGAAAATTCAATCCATGCAGAAGGTACCAAAAATGGTATCCATCTAGGACCAAAAGATTCATGTAAAATCTTAAATGATTTCCATAATTTTATTACAAAAATTATTCTGTCAACTACAATACTGAATTAGGTCCCTCGCCAATACCATCTTCATTATGGAAGAAGAGCAATGTTAAGACATGCTGCAGCTATAAAATAACCATTCTTATCTAACTGAAAAAATGAACAGGTAAAAGTTTCTTCAGGGGCATTTTTAATTAATGTTAACTTTCCAGGGTTTACTACACAAAATTCATCTCCTTCCCAATCTTCCCCTCCTCTCTACACAACCAGAAATAGATTTGCCACCTCCACCTATTTGTCTGTGTCCTATGTAGACAAGTTCCCAATATGGGTATTTTATTAAAACTGAACTGTGAACCCTGAAAAGCCATTCTCAGTATGCATTGCAAAAAATACTTTAATATACTTTTTTAATTCACTCACATATTTTGCTGCAAAGTATTCAAGAAAATTACAAGAGCAACTATTAAAAATATGTGTGCCTCTTCTCTTACGTCAAGCAATTTAAATAACTTTTTTTAAAGAAAAAAGCATTTCTTTAATGGCTGAGAAACGATCTGCCTAAACAAGCAACATATAAAAATAAACGAGTGTTTTGCTTTTTAAAAGAGAAAGTAGTAAACTAGACCTTTCCTCCGTATTAACACGGACTTCAGCTCAATTTGAGAATACATGATTATCACCAAAAAAGCAACAGCATTTCATCTTTTCATTTAGAAATTCTCTTTATGACAAAAAGATATCCAGGATTAGTGATCTTCTACATCAGCTCTAACCTAAGTGCCTAAAAAGATCGTTGTTTTTTCCCCTCAAGTCTACTCCACTGGGCACCACATTTTCAAAATGGTTCTATTTGGGGCACATGCGAGATTTGTCAATATTTACTGAACAAAGCTTCTATTAAATTCTCTAACAAAATGGAGGTCTCTCGGAAGGAAAAAAAAAAAAAAAAAACAGGCCGTAACATTTTTCTTTTCACAAAATGGGGCCAAACACACCCACTTCACGAAACCATGGTTTGGGTCAGATTTTCTCCATAAGCAGGACCGTGGGGACCGAGAGTGCACTGCTGGGGCGGGGCTCGAGGGGAAGGTTTCCTCCGGACCCAGGTAGGGCGCGGGGGGCGGGGGGCGGGGCGGGGGGCAGTTCTGTCTGGATGCTCTGGAGGGCGGCGGCGAGGGACGATCCCACAGCTCTGGCTCAAGGAATCAGTCCAGGGGGCGGAGGCTTTAGCGGTCCACCGGCACCTAATCAGCCACAGAACCGGACGACCGACTACGCCAGCAGAGACGCGGGCTCTCCCGTCCCAGACAAGTCAACACTGAATCTCAAACTCTCCTTTCTGCCTCCAGGCCCCGCCTGACCCCATTGGCAGCGGTTCCCGCCAATCCGCTCGGTCACCGCCCCCCATGCCCGCCTGCCCGGCCCTGATTGGAGGGGACGGGAGCCGGGCCCTCGTGTTACCAATCTGGGAGCCCCTTACTCAGCCACACACGCAAGCCCAGGTACGCCCGCGGAGCCCCTGCCCGTCGCCGTCCCCGTCCCCTCCCCCACCCCCAGGGCACTGGCAGACACTTACCGTCCCGGGAGGTGCCCATCAGCTGGTCCAGCATCGCGCGCATCTGGGCCTGCGCCGACATGGCGGCAGCGTAGCGAGCGGGCGGGCGGGGGTGGGGCGCAGACCGGGCCCTTTCGGGCGGGGGGGACAGGGGAAGGGGTGGGGGAAGGTGAGACGCTGTCTCAGCTGCCGCCGCCGCCGCCGCCGCCTCAAGGCGTGTGGAAAGGGAGCCGGAGGGCTTGCAGGAGAGTCCGGGCTGCGCTCCTCACGACGGTGCGTCAGGGGAAGGCAGCAGCCCCCGAAAGCGACCCTCGCTCCCTCACTCTCCGTCGGGTCTTGGGACAGAAGCGTTACGGGCTAAGCAAGCGCTCGCCTCCGACACCGCCACCCGCCAGAAGCCGTCAGCCCCCCCTTCGAGCTCTGACGCCGCTCGCCGCCACCGTCGCCGCGACGTGTGCGCGCACGCTCCTCGCGCTCAGTTGTTTCCCGCGGGGGCTCCACCAACTGGCGTCCAACTGTATCTGCTCCACCCGCCCCGCCCGGGCGGGGTTCCACCCTAACGGCTCTCGGGCGCGTGCACGCGGGCTTCTCGCGCCCCTTTCCCCCAGATCTCGCGAGACTCTGGTTATCGAACGACCCTCGAGCCGGATCTGCCCGAGGCGCCAAACCTCGCGCTGCCAGCTGCGAGGGGGCTCGTGCGGTGCGGCGCCGGGTGCTGGCGAGCCGCGGCCAGATTGGCAAACCTGCCAGAGCGTTACCCCGAGTCGGAAGCAAGTGGAGGCCTTGCCCGTCGGTTCGACCGAGGTTAGCAGTCTTCGTAGCTCCTTACAGGCATGTTTCCAACGCTCACTCCCTGGCCCATTGACTCTTTCAGGGGCGCGCCCAGAATGTCGTGCGCTCAGTCTTTCCCCCCGCTGCCGCCCTGACCTACAAAAGGAGCCCTGGAGATGGGACGTCTGGATCACCCCCCTTCGTCGATGCGCCGAGGCCAATCGCCACCCCTCCCCCGCCCCCCACCCCGAATTAGGGTAAATCGGGTTTCGGGAAAGAATACCGAAACTAATACACTGAGGAAACAGATGATCTAACCTGCTCGGAGAGATCATCATTAATTTTAACAGGAGACTGTTAGTCTAAATTTAGACCTAAAAAGCAGGGTTCTCAGGAAAGGTGACATTCTAGAGAACTTCCTTTTTTTTTTTTTTTTTTCTGCTTAAGAGAGAAGTTTGAAGAATAAGGCCTTTTCAGTGTGTCGGCAGCATTGACCATGGGAAAGCAAGCCAGTGTTCGTTGCTTGACATCATCGCCTTGGATTCAAAGTCCTAGCCGACTGATTGCTAACTGGGACCTTGAGCAATTTCTTTCTTAATATCCTGTTTATGGATATAAACACATAATTTATAGCATTGCTGTGAGGACTCAATAAGCTAACAAAATGCCTGGTCATTTTTTAGACATTTTTGTAAAATATTAATGCCTTAAAGTGAGACCTAGTTTCTTCCTAGACACTTGGAAAAGAAATAATGGTAAATTTTTTTCATTAAAAATTTGGGTGCGGGGCGCCTGGCTGGCTCAGTTGGTTGGGCGTCTGCCTTCAGCTCAGGTCATGATCCCAGCATCCTGGGGTCCAACCCGTTTCAGGCTCCCCGCTCATCAAGGAGCCTGCTTCTCCCTCTCCCTGCTCTTGTGCCCCCACTCATTTTTCCTCTCTCTCTCTCCCTCTCAATAAATCTTTTTGTTTTTCAATAAATCTTTTTTTAAAAAGTTATGTGCTTCAGGGATCCCTGGGTGGCGCAGCGGTTTAGCGCCTGCCTTTGGCCCAGGGCGCGATCCTGGAGACCTGGGATCGAATCCCACGTCGGGCTCCCAGTGCATGGGGCCTGCTTCTCCCTCTGCCTGTGTCTCTGCCTCTCTCTCTCTCTCTCTCTGTGACTATCATAAATAAATAAAAATTTTTTAAAAATTAAAAAAAAGTTATGTGCTTCAGCCTGGAACTTACCAAGATTAGTAAAAAAACATAAAATAGTAAGCAGTCCCAAGATCCCTTTGAATGCACGTTGGGCCAAGGAGCACCTGGCTGGCGCAGGCAGTAAAGAATGTGATTCTTGATCTCAGGGTTGTGAGTTCAAGCCCCACATTGGGTGTGAAAATTACTTTAAAAAGATTAAAGCTGGGACACCCAGGTGGCTCAGCGGTTGAGCATCTTACCTTTGGCTCAGGTCATGATCCTGGGGTCCTGGGATCCAGTCCCACATTAGGCTCTGCATGGAGCTTGCTTCTCCCTCTGCCTATCTCTCTGCCTCTCTGTTTCTCTCATGAATAAATAAAATCTTAAAATATATATATAAATGCATATTGGGCCAAAAAAATTTTTAAATCACATGGTCTTTTTTAACTGACAAAATAGTTTCCCTCCAATTATTCAAAGATCTCAAAATTCGAACTGCATACACTATGAATATCACTGAAAACAATTTTCAATGAGAGGAAAGTGTACAAAGTCGATTTTTATTTTCTAGAGGGAGGCATATTACATGTACATATGTACAGTATGATCTGAAAAACAATATCCTTAGGTTGGAATTAGACTAACATGTTGAATAATTAATGTGTTAAGGAAGAGAACTTAGTTTTTATCTTTTACTTCCTGCTTTCCTGGTGCTGACATTTTAAATGGGTCTCTTATAAACAGCATATCCTTTTTTAACTTAATCTGATACTCACTTTTAACTGAAGCATTTATTCACTTATATAATTATTCATGTTTGGACTTAAAGTTCTTGACTATTTGTCTATTTAATTTTCTCTCCTGCCTGCTTCCTAATCATTCTTTTTAACCCCTTCGAGTAGTTTGAAAGTTTTATTTTATTCTTTTAGGAGTTACCCTAAAAGTTATAATAGGCATTCTTAATACCTTCTCACTTCCCCCAGATTATAGTATAAAGAACCTAGAAGATTAACTCCATTTAACCTATCCTGAAGTTATATGCCTGTTATCATAAATTTTAGTTCCATTTTGTAAAACCAAATTTCATATACTGTTCATTTATTGGCCACTTTTTTTTTTTTTTCTCTTTATTCCTTCTGGAATCTCTGCCTTTCCATCTGGGATCATTTCCCTTTTGTCTGAAGTTTAAACTTTAGGACAGGAGTCAGCAATCTACAGTCCACAGGCCAAATCCAACCCACTGCCCATTTTTCTGAATAGTTTCACTGGAATACCGCCAGGCTCTCATTCATTTACTATTGTCTCTGGTTGCTTCTGCACGACCACAGTATTGTTGAGTGGTTGTGACAGCATACTGTAGGGCCAGCAAGACTGAAATATTTCCTATCTGGCTTTTTACAGAAGTTTGCCTAACCTGAGTTTGCTTTTGTGTTGGTCTGCTAGTGGGGAACTGTCCCATTTCTGTTTATCTGAAATCCTTTTGCCTTTTCTTAATTCAAGATGGGTATTTTTATTGGGTATAGAATTCTAGGTTTGAAGTTTCTTTCAGCATGTACATTCCATCTTCCTGGTGCCTTTTAGCTTCCATTGCTCCTGCGAAGTCAGTTTTCAGTCTGTTACTCCTTTCCAGATGGTTGCCTGCTTTAATTTTGTCCTTTTTGGCTCTTGGTTTCCTGCAATTTTACTATAATGTATCTGGGTGTGGATTTATTTTTTCTGCTTTTAGGATTCATCCAGCTTTTATTTTTTTAAAAAAAGATTTTATTTATTCATGAGAAATAGAGAGGCAGAGACATAGGCAGAGGGAGAAGCAGGTTTCCTGCGAGGAGCCTGATGCAGGATTCAATCCCGAGACCCTGGGATCATGCCCTGAACTAAAGGTAGACACTCAACCACTGAGCCACCCAGACATCCCTCATTCAGTTTTTAAAGATTTATTTATTTTGAAAGAGAGCGTATGTGTGCAGGGAGGGGGGTGTGGGGTGGAGCAGAGGGAGAGGAGCAAAAATTCCAAGCCAACTTTCCACTGAATGTAGAGCCTGATGTGGGGCTTGATCCCAGGACCCTGAGACCATGACCTGAGCAGAAATCAAGAGTTGGCCCGCCAACCAACTGGACCACCCAGGTGGCTCCATGTTTAGCTATTCTTATTGTTTCTCTCATCAACTTCTGGAGCTCCAAATAAATGTTTTTTTTTTTTTTTTTTTTAATTTTTATTTATTTATGATAGTCACAGAGAGAGAGAGAGAGAGAGAGAGGGGCAGAGACACAGGCAGAGGGAGAAGCAGGCTCCATGCACTGGGAGCCTGACGTGGGATTCGATCCCGGGTCTCCAGGATCGCGCCCTGGGTCAAAGGCAGGCGCCAAACCGCTGCGCCACCCAGGGATCCCCAAATAAATGTTTTTAAGATGATTTTCACTGTATCCTATCTCTTTACTCTCTGCATTTTCTACTTTGTCTTGCCAAGCTGCCTTCCTGATTTTCTTTTGACAAATTTTCTAGTTCACTAGTCTCTTTTCAGCTGCATCTAGTCTGCCTTTAGTCTGCCTTTAGTCTGCTATTAAAATCCATCAATTAGGGCAGCCTGGGTGGCTCAGTGGTTTAGCGCCACCTTTGGCCCAGGGTGTGATCCTGGAGACCTGGGATGAAGTCCCACATCAGGCTCCCTTCATGGAGCCTGCTTCTCCCTCTGCCTGTTTCTCTGCCTTTCTCTCTGTGTGTCTCATGAATAAATAAATAAAATCTTTTAAAAATATTTTAAAAAATAAAATCCATCAATTCAATTATTTTTCAGTTCTAGAATTTTTACTGGGTCTTTTTCAAGTCTACGTGTCATTTTTTTTTTTTTTTTTAATAGTTTCTGCTTCCTTGATAGAATTTCCAAGCCTGGCTATTCTTTGACCCTAGTGAACCTAATTGTTTTGTAATCCAAGTTGGCTAAATCCAAATTATCCGATGGTTTTTGTAGTTTGCTTCTGTTGTCTGTTGTTTCTGCTGTTTTTTACTTACAGAGTCTTGTTTTCTTGTGTGTCTGGTTATCTTCATATGTTGAACATGTATTTGAAAAAGTACATATGATAATAATATAAGCCTGAGTAGGATATAATGCTATCTTCCTCCAGAGATTTTTTTTCTCTGATAGGTAACAGAAGAACTTACTAGTCAAGGACCACCGTAATACAGGCTCAAAGCCTTAATTCCTCATGACCACCAAAATGACAAAAATCTGTGTTAAAATACAGTTCATCTTTCAGGTTGAACTTCAGGGGTCTAGATTCAAGTGGGTGCAGAGTATTAAGTGCCTACCTTGGTGGGTCCTAGCCTTTACTCTTTGTATCCCTAACCCTACAAACCCACCAAAAGTGTAGATCAGTTTCAGTACAAAGTTGTTACTACACAACTGAAGCCAAGTATATGCCTTTATGTGCTACATTTACAAGGGACAAGTAAGTGTTTCAGGGAAGATGCATGAGATAAGAGGTCTGAACTAGAGTATTAGATTCAGGGGATTCTTGGGAGATAGAACCTAATTTGGTGATTAACTGAGGGTATGAAGGAGGAAGCAGTCGAGAATGAGTACATATGTCAGTACTAGAGAGGACATTTATGAGATGTTCTATTTTGTATGGATTGAATTTGAGATGCCTTTAAATTATCTAAGTGGTGTTGTCTTTGAAGTAGCTGGACATAGGTATCTACAGGAGAACTTGGGACTAGAGTTTGCTGTTTATGATAATTGGAGCCTGGGAAGTCGAGGTGCTCTCACCCAGGGGAAGTATATCAGATGTGAGGTAATAACCTAGATTTGAAACTGAGGAACGTCAACATGTTAGGGATATGCAGGAGAGTAAACTAAAGACAAATGGTTAGAGCAAGAAAAGAGATCAAGTAAGGTAAGGAATAATCTGCTGAGTTTAGTGACCTGAAGGTTATCTGTAACCTTGCAAGGCAGTTCTGGTAGAGTGGTGGGGCAGAAACCAGACTACAGTCGATTGAGGATGATTGGGCAATGAAAAATCCAGAAAATGGATACATGCAACAACATAGATTATTAATCTCAAAATCAGTATCCTGAGGAAAAGAAGTTTAAGAGTGCATGTGGATGAAAATTCTGAGCAGGTGAAACTAATTTATGCTGACAGCAAGCAGGTTGGTAGTTGCCACCTGGGAACAGGTGTGGGGAAGGTGGATTGACTACAGAGGGGAACAGGGCAACTTCTGGGGCTGATGGAAATGTTCTATAGCTTTAATAGGGTAGTCATTACACAGATGTATACACTTGTCATTCATTGACCACACTTAAAATGGGTATATTTATTATACATAAATTATATCTCACTACAGCCTATTTCATATTTTAAAAAGTTGAAAATGAGAGGTCCCTGGCTGGCTCAGGCAGAGGAGCGTGCAACTCTTATCTCAAAGTTGTGAGCTTGAGCCCCATATTGGGTGTAGAGATTACTTAAAAAAACATAAAAAGATAAAATGTAGAAAATGAGTATAATTCATTCATTAAATACATTCAATTTGTGAAGAGGTAATAGCTGAAAAGGCATCTGTGTGAGGTTGAGTGTTCTTAAAGATTATTCCAGAGAGAGAGAATGCAGTGGGGAAAGGCAGAGGATGAATGAGAGAGAAACTAAAGCAGACTCCATTCTGAGTATGAAGCCCGATGCAGGCTCAATCCCACCAGATCATCATGGCCTGAGCAAAACCAAGAGTCAGCACTTAACTGAATTTGCCACCCAGGTACACCCTATGGTTGAGTGTTTTTAGATGGAAGAGCCTTGCGCATATTTAAATGCTACTCTAATTCAATGAAAGGAAGCAGTTGAAATCAAAAGACAGAGGGTAAGAGACAGCAAACGGAGAAATGTGATAAAGCATGTACCACGTCAAAAACTATAGTAGGGGCACCTGAGTGTCTCAAGTCAGTTGGGCATCTGACTCTTGGTTTTGGCTCAGGTCATGGCCTCAGGGTCGTAAGATCAAGCCCTGTGTCAGGCTCCACTTGGTGTGAAGCTGCTTGAGTTTCTCTCCCTCTCTCTCTCTCCCCTCCCTCTCCCCTACCTCATGTGTGTGCTCTCTCTAAAATGGATAAATTAAAAACAAAACCAATCTATAGTAAGTGAACACAGTGCCAAAACCCCAGTTCTTGGAACTTCTCAGTACAGAAAGTTTATCTTTAATAGCTTATGTTCCAAAATCATTTCCTTCTATTTCTAAAACAAGTTCAGCTAATTTTTTTATAAGTCCATTAGTAAGACTTTTATAAGTCTTAGTAAGACTTTTATAAGTCCATTAGTAAGGTTTGAATATATATGGATAGAAATGGTCTGAGCAAAGTATTTAACCTGAAAAAAAAAAAAAAAAAAAAACCCTGTGTATAATCCAGAAGACAGATGGCAAGAGTTTAGAGAAAGGTTCATGATAAAAGAATGAGAGTATGTAAGATTTTCTTTTTTGTCAGGCACTCATTTTTTATGTATTTATTACAACCATCTTGTTGGCATTCCCATTTTATAGAAGAGGTATGGAATAAGCTCAGGTCAACTAACCTGCCCAAGATAACACAACTGGTAAATTATAAAAGTAGATTAAAACCTAGATTTCTATCACTTCAAACCTAGAATATCTTACCCTGGTTAAACAATTCTTCCTCAAATCTTTATTGTATATACAATATTGTAACAACAAAAGAAATCAAAATATCAACCTACCCTAATCCTTTGGTTTCATTTTACCAAAGTAAAATATCTTCAGATAACAATATACTCATGCCCATGAAGTAAAACGGGGGGGAAAAAGTATGTTAAGTATTTCTATTTTTTTGATCCATTAATTGAATAAATGCTCACTTGTCCTCTAATACTATTGTTTTCAAGTTAATCTCTTAGATAGTGTTTTAAAATGTTTTATGAATACATCTGTTCGGATTGTACATCTGGTGAGTAGTGCTCACTGAGCCACGTATTCAAAATACTGAATAATGCTATGTGCAAAAATCACTGTGGAAGGAGGTGCTTTGGAGACTACATAGATGAATGACACATGGTCCTTACTCTTCAGGAGCTTGCAGTTCAGCAAAAAAGAAGTTGTAAAGGCATGCCTACAAGAAACTGACACAGATCACAAAGCGGACACAGATAAAGAACTGCTGGTAGTTTGCAGAGAGAGTAATTTCTATTTGAGATCATTAGAGGCAAAGAGACCATTTAGGAGACTAGTTTGATAGTTCAGTCAAAAGATTATCAGTGCTAGAACTAAAAGAGAGGTAATGAAGACTGAGAAGGGGGGAATGGATGTTAGAGCCATCGCAGAAGCAGAAATTCCTGATTAGATAAAGAGTAGGGAAAGACAGGAATACAGAACGAAGCCAAAGCTGACTCGGTCAGCCAAGGGCATGGATCTTTCACCTTGAAAGAAAATTCAAGAGGAAGAGTAATTTGACAGATGAAAAAGCAGAAGTCAGTACACTCATTCCATCTCCCTCTCCCTGGACTTCCTGCCTGCAGCCTGCAGGTGCGTGGTGGCCATATTCCTATACCTAAGGGTCAATTCCGTCAGCATATGGAGGGAATAGCTTTCAACCGGTGCTAGCCCCTAGGAGCTTCACAATTTGTTAACTATAGTTTAGCCCACATCTTTCTATACCCCTTCATTAACCTTCTATCCGTAACCCTATTTGATATGCCATCTGTTTTCTGAGCCCTTAAAAACAATATTTGTATATCTTTAAATAAAGTAGATTATCTGTACATATAAATGTATGCTGTATAAGCATAGCAAATAGCTGGAAAGACAGATACCAAACTGTTAGCAAAAGTTACCACCTGGTAATGGGGATGCAATAGGGGAGGGGCAGGGAAAAGAAAAAAGGTTTTATTTTATTTTCTGTACCATGAGTTACTTCAAACAGTAAGCTTGTATACCTTTAACATAAAAATAATAGTTTTAAAAGTAGATTGAGAGCATGAATCAACCTAATGTAAGAAGTTCAGTAAATTCACTGGAAGGATAAAACCTCCCTAAGAAACAGTCGACAAAATTACAGAGAAAAACCCTAAACTTATACAGAAATTTAATGATAAATACATATTGAAGGAAATGATTAAATCCTTCTATGACAGCAGCATCGGAGGAATCTGTCCATCCTCATGGCTCCCAGCCCTTCCCTCCAGGCTGCTGGGGTAACCTGAGACCCACTAAGCCAGCAGACTCCTCCACGGAGCGCTCACCCTTGCCATGGAATTCCTGGTGAAGGGCCACGTGTTCTCGAACACTGCGTAAGAGGCAGAGATAGGTGGCAGCTTGGAAATGAAGCTCATGTTGGGCTCTGCACAACTTCTCACTGGTGACCTAGAAAGTAGCAAGGTCACATACTTTATTAACAGCCCAGCTAAAAATAATAATAATAATAATTTTTAAAAATTAAAAAAAGAAACAGCCCAGCTAAGATACAGGGCAAGATATTTCATAAGCATTCTCTAGAATGAAAGGAAGTTGTACAGAGGAAATATAAACATGTATATGCATATACTAATTACATATGTAGAGGCACACTATAGTTATTCATTAGGAAAGCTGACCTCCAATTAATTGAAGAGGAATTTTACAAGGAGTATCACTGAGGAATTTCATTTAGTGTCCTCAGATTTTAATACTGAAAAAAAGTTCTTTCATTTCAACTCCCTGGTCTTACAAATCTTTTACAAACGAGGAAACTAAAGCCCAGAGAGGTTTCAACCACTGAAGAGATGGGGAACTATTATCATTAATGTCGCCTCAGGAATAAAATATAGAATTTTCTCCCCCTCAAACAAATGAAAGCCTGCTTTTTATATTTCTTTTTTTTTTATTATTATTATTTACTTATGATAGTCACAGAGAGAGAGAGAGAGAGAGAGAGAGGCGCAGAGGGAGAAGCAGGCTCCATGCACTGGGAGCCCGACTTGGGATTCGATCCCGGGTCTCCAGGATCTCCTGGGCCAAAGGCAGGCGCTAAACCACTGCGCCACTCAGGGATCCCCTGCTTTTTATATTTCTGACTTTGGTTAATGTGGTAGGTCTTTCAGCTCAATGAAAAGTAAAACCATTTTGTCTGAAAAAATAATAGCTTTGTCCTCAGCAGTAACAAAATGAAGGTTATATATAAGTAATATGCATATTTTCATATTAGTAATTATACTTGCTTTCAATTTATCCATCTGAAAAATCCAGATTCTGACTCTATCTATTCAGAAGTCATAATTAATTTCTAGATTTAGTACTCTGTCCTGTATTTGACTAGTTTTGTGTTCAGAGGTTGTGAGCAGAGGGCAGGAAAGGTGAAAGATATGTGTGCATGACTTCAAGTGACTTAAGGAGCTCTGCGTATACCTAATTGCAGAAATAATCTCTGGGTACCACTGCCTACATAAACACCTTTCTTTCACCTTTCTTTATTTGAATACATAGAGTTAGAATCTGAAAACTAGAAAGTTTGGTTTAAGATCTGCACATGATGCACACACACACAGAGGTGCAGATCACATGTGAAAATGGCACTCATAAGCTGCTCAAAAAACGAATTCATCTGCTCTAACCATTTAACTTTTTTTTAAAGATTTTTTTTTAATTTATTTATTCATGGGGGTGGGGGGGAGGCAGAGACACAGGCAGAGGGAGAAGCAGGCTCCATGTAGGGAGCTCAACATGGGACTCATCCCCAGGATCAGGCCCTGGGCTGAAGGCGGCGCTAAACCACTGAGCCACCTGGGCTGCCCCCATTTAACTTTTAATAAATAAAAATTTATGAGTGACCAACACTGTCACACATCAACAAATGGTAACATCCATTCCTTTTTTTTTTTTTTTTAATTTTTTTTGTAACATCCATTTCTATCATATAAGCCCAAATTGATAGGATTTTAAACAGGAATTCTATGTCAGTGTAGGATAGGAGAATATGGATCCTGATTCAGCTGAGCCTGCAGCAGGAGTCAGGAGAGAAGGGCCAGCAACATACATAGTAAATGAATAACAAGAGACCAAAAGAGTTCAAATGAAAAAACTCAGGGTGCCTGGGTGGCACAGTTGGTTAAGCATCTGACTCTATTTTAGCTCTAGCTCGTCATGATCTCAGGGTCCTGGGATAGAGTGCCACTCTGCCTAGAGTCAGCTTGGGATCTCTCTGCCTTTCCCTCTGCCCCTCCTGCCCGTGCTCTCTCTCAAACAAATAAATCCTAAAAAAGAACGAAAATGAAAACTGTATCTTCTCTAAGGAAAAGCAGAAGTTCCTCCCTAAATGAACCCCTTCAGTTTAGAGAAAGGATACAGAAAATGGGCATTGATGGTTACCGAGTTAGCTCTGAGCCAACGGAAACAGAAAGCATTCCCCATGTCCTCACATGCATTCCACAGAATGGTGTTTCTGGAATTTGGAGCATGGATTTTTATGTATTTCCAAGGAATTTGAGAGCCATTACCAAGCCTCTCTCAAGGGCAATAACATTGCCTCCACAAGGTACACCTATAAACATGTCACTTTAAAAATCTTAGAATGAACTTCCATCCTAAGGAAGGTCACCGTAAACGACCTTCCATTACATTTACAATGAAGTTCAAATTCCTGCCTATCACATCTACTTCACCTACCATATCACCCTAAGCTTCAATCGTTCTCAACTGTCCCTTCTTACCTCTGGACTTTCGGTGGTACAGCTTTTTGCCCTGGACTTCATTTTCCCTAACCCTCATTTGCTTGCTAACTTAATTTTTCAAGTCCCTGCTTAGCGACTTTCCTCCTGAAATCCCACCACATCCCCACACAAGATCCTCCTGTTGTTTATTCTCTTGGCGCTTACTTATTCTATGTGCTTTGCCCTATGGTTCCTCAGCCTGCAGATTTCTTAAAAGACAGGACTCTGGGATCTCCGGGTGGCTCAGCGGTTTAGGGCCTGCCTTTGGCCCAGGGCGCAATCCTGGGGTCTCTGGATGGAGTCCCACGTCGGGCTCCCAGCATGGAGCCTGCTTCTCTTCTTCCTGTGTCTCTCTCTCTCTTTCTCTGTGTGTGTGTCTATCATAAATAAATTAATCTAAAAAAAGAAAAAAAGACAGGACTCCTGTGCACCTTATTCATAATTTTAGTCAAGTTCTTAAAAGTCTCTTAAGATTTTCACCTTTAAAATTTTTTTTGAATTTTAGAGGCGACTGAGTGGCTGGGTCAGTTTGGCGCTGGGCTCTTGGTTTCAGCTCAGGTCATGATCTCAGGGTTGGGAGATTGAGCCTGCAGCGGGTCCAGGCTTAGCGAGGAGTCTGCTGGTGATTTCTCACGCCCTCTTCCTCTACCCACACTCTCTCTCTCACACAAATAAGAATCTCTCTCAAATAAATCTTTTTAAAATTCTTGGGTAGGGATGTCTGGGTGGCTCAGTGGTTGAGTGTCTGCCTTTGGCTCAGGGCGAGATCCTGGAGTCCCGGATCGGGTCCCACATCGGGCTGCCTGCATGGAACCTGCTTCTCCCTCTGCCTGGGTCTCTGCCTCTCTTTGTGTGTGTGTGTGTGTGTGTCTCATGAATGGATAAATAAAATCTTTAAAATAAAATAAAATTCTTGGGCTGGGTGGTTCAGCGGTTTACTGCCACTTTCAGCCCAGGGCCTGATCCTGGAGGCCCCGGATCGAGTCCCACGTCGGGCGCCTGGAGCCTGCCTGTGTGTGTGTGTGTGTGTGTGTGTCTCTAATAAATAAAATCTTTTTAAAAAATCTTTTTAAAATTCTTGCATTTTAGACCCACATTAGGCATAGAGTTTACTCAATACATTATACAAAAATTTTGAATTTTTTAATTTTAGTTCTAATACATTGCATCTAACTCCCAAGAGGCTGGTTCCCTTTCTCCAAATTGCCCAAAAGACAGTGGGCTTCCTACCCTGCGGTCCAAAGTGCCGCCCCAACATACTATCTCAGAGATCGCTGCTTCCAGCTTCCTCAAGACCCATCCGAAGCTCCAGAGACAGCCAGTAAATGTGAGACTCCCATCTGGGAACCCAGGTGCTAGCTGTTCCTAGACCGCTCCTCGCACAGGTCAGCGTCCCTGAGCCTGTTACCCCGCTTGAAAGCCGCTCTCGCCTAAAGGGAAGATGTACGGAGTGTGCATTTCAGGAAGCAATTTCCCAAGGACGGCCTCCCATATGTTGAAGTTTATCTGCTACATAAGGCAAAAAAAAAACGTCGGTGTAGGAGGTCAGGCCCCACGTTAACGTAGGGACAGGACACCTCGCTGCAGGTGCCTAGCTCAGCCCTGCAAGCACCGTTCCCTTGAGGGGTGCACAGAGACCAGAGAAGTAAAACACAGCTCCCGCCAAGGCCTTCACATTCCTCCTATGCCGGGTCTCTTTTCTGCCTCAAAGATGGGTGGTCGGAGTGCCTCCCGGGGGCGGCGAGAAGGTGGGCGGGCGCTGCGGCGAGCCCCCCAGGCTCCGCACCCAGCACGTCTGGCCGCCGCTCGGCCTCCCTGGGCGCAGGCGCCGGCCACGCAGAGCCTCGGGGCGACTCGGCGGTCCTGCCGCCCTCGGTCAGCCCCGGGGCTCCGGCCACAGACCACGGCCCAGGGCACGGCTTTGCTGGGGGGGAGGCCAGGTTCCCGCAAGGCGAGCGCCGCGCCCGGCCGCCCCCCGCCCCGCCACAGCCCACCCCGTCGCCCCCTCCCCGGGGAAGGGGCGCTGCAGCGCCGGCTCGGGTTTCCGTACCCGATGTGCACGGAAGGCCTTCACGAGGTACCGATAGGCTGCGGTGTCGCGATACGGTCGGCCCGTGGCCTCGCTCAAATAGCGCAATTCCCGTAGAAGGCCTCGTAAAGTGCGCGCCGGGGACCCTAAGGCCGCCATTTTCCCGTCCTCGGAGCCCGGCGCCCAATGGCGCCCTACGCCCCTCGGGCTCCCTCCCCCCCCGAGCCCAGGGGCTAAATGGTACGGTCGGACCCAGACGGCCGGCTTCCCCCCCCTCGAACGCGGGGTAATGGAATAGCTCACTTCCCGTCTCTGCGGAGCCTTACTAATCAAACGCCGAGCGGCGCCCTAAGGAGTTGAGAGAGAAGCAAACGAAAGCCGAGTGTAAGCAATGCCCCAGGTCCTTAAGAAAGTCTGAGAACAAGGCCGAGCTGAGGGGAAAGGGGGTTCTTTGCTGACTGCGTCATTTGAAACGTCATTAGCTGACCGCTGAGTCTCGAGAATAAGCGAGCCTGTGGGAATGGCTGTTGGTTTGAAACAGAAGGCGAAAGATAACCTTTTGGTATCTAGAGAGGACAGCGGAATTCAGAATACTTCCCAGAAGTCGTACGGCACTGCACGACTCGGAAGAAGGAAATGCAGTTTCTTCTTCTCTCCCACTGTAGTCCAACACCTAGGAAAACCACACATACACTTCCTATTTTTAAAAAGTAACATTAAGTTCGCATATTTCTGTATAGTTCTTTAAGAACGGAATAAAGTCATTTTCAATGCGGGGGTGAAAAAGAAAACGAGACCACCCCAGATGGGACTCGAACCCACAATCCCTGGCTTAGGAGGCCAATGCCTTATCCATTAGGCCACTGGGGCTTCTGTGAGCGAGGCGCTCCAGCAACGTATTCAATTTTTTTCCCTTTGGTACGTCACCGTCACTTAGACCTCCTTTTAACCTATCCTGAGACACCACACCTAGTACCAATATGAGGGGTGAGGCATGCTGGGAGTTGTAGTTCAGAGGACAAGAGTCCGCGTTCCGGCTCCAAAGGCTTTACCCTCGAAACAGCACCGATGCGCCGGACGGAGAACGGGAGCGCGCACGGGTTTGCGTACGCGTGTGCCTGCCCGGTAACCCCCGCGCCTGCGCAAACGTGGGCCTGCGGTGTCGCGGAGCGGAGCGCGCCGGGAACACTGGCCGCGTCTCGGAGACTCGCCCTCGGAGCTTCTGCAGCGTCGGACCGTTACCGGAAGCAGCCTGCCCCTTCCGGGGTCGCGGCTGCCCGGATTTCGCTTGCCTCCAGCCGCCTTTAGGGGGCGTCCGCCTCGGTCAGTTTTCTGTTTCCGGTTGAAGAGCTGAGACCGTTTCCGCGGAGCCAATGGCGGCCTGGAGACGTGGACCTTGTGTTGTGAATTGCCGGGTCATCGATAAGCCCGGGACGGCGGGGAGTTATTGTTTAACTCCCTGGGAATTAGTTCATTAGGAATAACCAGAAGCTCTTTTTCTGGATCTGAGCCTGGTTGCGTGAATTGGACGAGTGGCTTCTGGGCGTCCGCGGCCTTAGCTCCTAGGCCAGGACGTCGGAGAGGCGGCCCTCGCCCCTGAGACTGCTCGGCCGCCGGCTGTCGTGACCGCCGGCCTCGCGCTGCCGCTGCCTCTCGCCCTCCGCGCCACCGGCCCAGCCTCTCCCACTGTCTCCTCCGCTCCTGCCCCCGCAGCCCGAAGCCTAGCCGTTGGTAGCCGTTGGTATTCGTATCCCTGTTTACCTCTTGGGCTTCCGGCTTCCTCGGGAAGTCTAGGCCCCGCACTGCTCCAGGCCTTTGTGGTCCGCAGGGCAAAGTTAAAAAGGCTCATTACATGTTAACCGTACCTTTTGCAAGTAAAGTACCTGAGTCTGCGCTCCTTCGTCTTCCCCGGGAGCCAGAATTCCCACTCTGGACGGCCCCCTGCCCCGGGGTCCCAGCCGGGTCACCACTTGGAGGTAGCTGGCTCACAGTCTGGCTGGAACCCCGACACTCCCGGGATCGACATCAGAGGAAACCAGACTAGAATGGCTTGATGTGAATGAATGAGTCTCTCCTTGTGACACTCATAAAATATCGATCAACCCGGTAACTCCCAAGTATCTGATTTTAAAAGGCACATCTGTATTAGGCGTTGAGAATGTTATCAGTTATTCTTTTGTTGATACTGTTAAGGAGAAAACCGCGGGCAAAAATGGCCTCACTTAGGTTAAGGTCCCAAGTCAGTAAACCAAGAATTAACACCTAGCCTGACTTTCAGTTATGACCCCTCCAGAAATGGAACCTATAACCAGGGGGTATGGAAACGTCCTGGTCAACACTAGGAAATTTCCTGATGGGCCCCTTCTGTTCCCTTCAGGAAGGCAGCATTGCTTAAAACAATGGGTTCCTTAGCCAATAATTTACTTTTTTCAACTATTTCTACCTTTAGAAACCTCTCTTTATGTAGCCCTTTGAAGCTCTCTTATACTTGCTAGATGGGATGCTTCCCAAGTCATGACTTGGTGAACAAAACCAATTCAATGTTTCAAATATAGCCAGCTGAACTTTTGTTATTTAACAATATAAATTTGTTTAAGGAGCTATCAAGGATGTAACAAATTTAAGCCAGCACTGAGGAAGTGGGAGAATGTATTGGAATTAGGTGTTGGATCACTTGATATATTGTAGTACAGAATAATAATTCTGAATTCTGAATGGCCAAGAAGCTGTTTTCTTCTTCTCTAAGTCATTCTTACATTAAGAAGGAATAAATGGGGGCAGCCCGGGTGACTCAGTGGTTTAACGTGCCTTCAGCCCAGGGCGTGATCCTGGAGACGCAGGATCGAGACCCATGTCGGGCTCCCTGCATGGAGCCTGCTCCCTCTGCTTGTGTCTCTGCCTCTCTCTCTCTCTCTCTCTCTCTCTCTCTCTCTCTCTCTCTCAAGAATAAATAAAAAGAATATAAAAAAAAGAAGAAGAAGAAGAAGAAAGAAATGATCATGAAATGTTAGCTGTACCTAGCCACTAGTCTCCAAAGTTGGCTCGTGCATTTGTTGCTCCTTACATCAAGAAGCTCATTTCTCATCCCACCCACCCTTCCACCTCTTGAATCTGAGCTGGTCTTGTGACTAGCTTTGACCAATATAGCAGAAGTGACATTCTGGACTGTTTGTAGAAGACCAGGCCTTAAAACTGATATCTTTCACTTCCTGCTTCTTACCTAGCTACCATGTGTGAAAACCCCAAGGCCTAAGGAGGAGTATGGAGTTGGCCCCAAGTGAGCTCTCTGCTGACAGATGGCCAACCTAGTGAGTAAACCATCTTGAATGTCCTAATCCAGTGGCACTTCCAGATGACCAGCCTCTGCCAACATCAGATGGAGCAGAGAATTGCCCAGCTAAACCCAGTTAACCCAAAGAATCATTAACAACAATAAGATGGCTGTGTTTTGAAAATAATTCCACTAAGCTTTGGAATTATTTCACAGCAACAAAATAGCAAATCAGTCTGAAAAAGTTCGTAGAGACCATTTGGCCAAATTTCTCAATTTTGCAGCTTTAGAAAATCTTCATGTTCCTAGTTGCAGGGCTACAAACTCAAAAAACTCTACAGCAGAGACAAGGCAGGTAATACAAGAGTGAATCGGGCCAGGTGGGTTCCTACCTCTTGCAAAGGGGCTAGACATTTTCAGCTCAGTCCCATTGTTGCAAAGTAGGAATACGGTCCCGGTACTGCCAGGGCTGCTGATTTTTCAATAATTGTAAATCTGGCATTTTTATGAAATGTCCTAACTTTCAAATGTTAGCAATCAAGTTAAAAACAGTTTATCAAACAAAACACTTCTGTTGGCCCTTATATAACATAGGATTGCAAGTATGTGAACTATGTCCAGAGCACTTTACAGGCAATGTCTCGCTTGACCTTAACCATAATCCTATGAGTTAGTACTCTGATTTTAACCACTTACAAATGGGGAACAATCTCAGAATACTTTCATGGTTTAATCAACATTATTAACTGGTATTTGGCTCCAGGCAATCTAACTCCAAAGCTTTTTTTTTTTTTTTTTCATTTTGTAAGTTATAGCAGAAAATGGATTTTTATTAAAAAGATAAAAAGATAATGGGTGATTTTCAGAATTTCCTGGTAAGGCCAGAGACCAGACTTAGAAGCTATACAGATGAAAACCTGACCCAAAATCATGCTCCAGAATGAGCCAGTGAAAACACCATGAGGCACAACTGCTAAGAACTTGCAAGGCTGGTACAATGACAGTAGACAGGAGCTGGGACCAGCACCAGAGCTCTTGCTCCAGGACACTGGCTAATACCAGTGGTTTCTCTGCTTTTCCTTGTGCCAGAATGGATTAAGTCTTTACCCAGGAGTCACTTTCTGAGGTGAGTACTTCTAATTAGCGTGACCTGGGTCATATTCCTATGTATTGGTCAAGAGTGTCTGGGAAAGCAAATATATTATCATTCAGTGAATTTTTTATTGAGCATCTGCATTGAGTCAGGCACTCTACTAGATGCTAGGGAAGTAAAAGCAAGTGGAATATGGAAAACTTCTATATTCATGAAGTTTCCATTCTAGACAAACAGACAATAATCAAATAAAATGTAAAATTTATCAAATGGTGATGAGTGTTATGGAGAAAAGTAAAGCTGGAGGCAGCAGATAGGAACCTGCTGCTTAATAATGCATTTAGGGATGTCCTTACTGATTTGGTGACGTTTGAGCAGGGACTCCAGTGATGTGAGGGATCCAGCATCTTGAGCTTATGAGTACACACATGTTGGGGTAGAACAGTGCCCATACCTTTTTATACATATGTTGAGAGACCCAACCTCCATTCCCCAACCATTGTGATGCCACCATTCTGTCCTTTGAGCCTTTGAGGGAAAACGAGGAGTTCTGGAATCAGTTTTCCATGCCCAGAGAAACTGTGGGAACAGACTCAGAAGGTTCAATCTTAACTCTGCAACTACAGCAGTGACTTGGCTATGTGGCCAGTCATGGGAATCTGGGAGAGTTTTGATGGGACTAATGAAAGAGGGTGTATCTGAGAGAATATACATGTGTAGGCACTGGCTTCCATCAGTTATGATGCTGTAGGTATGTGTCCAAAAGCAATGATTATAATTTTTTAAATAAGGGTTATTTTATTATTTACTTAAACTCTATACCCAACATGGGGCTTGAACTCACTGACTGAGCCAGCCAGGTGCCCCTGTAAACTTTTTTGATTGTGCCTCCCCCTTAAGTATTTGTATTTATTTTAAAACTACATACATGTACTGCAGAATCAATGTAGTACATACATTAAAAACATGCACAGAATAGAGTTAAAAGGATTTTTAAAATATACAATATTTGGAAAATTATTTTATTTACTAACAGTAAAAAAAAAGGGCTAATTTCAGTAAAGAAAGATGATTATTTTATTGAAAGCAATGTAATTTGGTACGTTTCAGTATTTTGAAAATCTTGGTTTAACACATTATTTGGAGCAACAGAATCACATAGTGATAAATATTTCTAAAGATTGATTTTCAAAGTTCTCTCTTCATGAGTTTCTTTTAAAAAGGCAGTTGATGACTCATTTATAGCTTTAAAAAAATTCCTTTGAACTTAAAGGGACCCATTATTTCTTTCACAATACCAGCTAGGTAGGGGCTGTGACCATCCGGGGTCAGTCAACAAATAAGAACCCACTGCAGGCCTTCCAAGCGAACAGGAATTGAGTGTCGGGCATTGAGATGCTATGGGCCACAATTTGAAGGACTGCAGGAGTCTGGGGCAAGTTGCCACCAAGGTTCAGCAGTTATTAGCAGTTACTAGGAGGTTGGGGCTGTCGCCTAGGTCACAAAAGTGACCCCCACTGCTGATCAGAGTTGCGCTGAGTACTGAGACGGGGGCTCACAGATCACCCAGAGGCGAGGGCAGGACGTTAAGTCTGCCCTGACCTACCCATTTTGCTAGAGAAAAAAATACCACTTTTTCCTCCCACCTACAAAATCTCACATGCATACACGGGCAGAAAGAAAGCTCATCCAGAACCTTGAGAGCAAAGGGGTCTGGGAGATATAGTCTCCATAATTCTGGGCCCTGTAACGCGGACAGTAGCACAGAGGGCTGTGCAAATGAGTGCTGGCTGTTGGAAAGCCAGACTGTAGGCCTCACAGCGGCAATCCTGCTGATGAGCCTCTGTCATCACAGAGAAGGAGAGCAATTAAGAAACACTTGCTGCTTGTAAAAGAAAAATAACGATTAATTCTGAAGTTTGACAAGTCTTGAAATACTTTCCAACAAGCTGATCACTCGGTCTCTGTGGTTTACAGGATTTTCGTGGCTACTTTGCATTACATAGTAGTTTTCTTCTATTGAAAGGTAATACTTTTAATCAAATTAACCTAACTGACCGTATCCTGTAGCATATAAACTGCAGCACATTGTGATACTCAGAAGTAGATGTGACCCTTGACAAGCAAGGCGACTTGCTCCGCGCCGGCAGAGAGCAGCGGCGGCTGGGAGCCTCCTGGCCGAGCTCTTCCTCTCTGGCAGGGAGTCGTGGGTGGTTCACACAGCTATTCCAAGAGATAACAGGACAATTAGCCTTTTTTTTTTTCTTTGGTTTTAAAAAAAAGTCCAGCCTGTAGAACATTAAAACTCCAAACTTCACCCAGTAGAACTTCTCCCTGTGGTTGGCTGTGACTGTCAGAGGCCGAGACACAGCCCACCTCTCCGTCTCCCTGGTCCCTTCACCTCCTCAAATGCAACCTGTTTGTAGAACAAGCTAGACTGGCAAGGGATAAACAGGAAGCGGTGTGGTTTCTCTCGAGTGCCCCTGCCAACCTGCTGTAATGCTTTGTTTTTCCTCCTGCCCGGACAAGAGTTCTGGCCTTTCCAGTCTCTGCCGTGTAACAACCAGGTTGAAGAGTTCTCATCCTCCTCCTCCTCGTTTCAGAAATAGTCTCTTTTCCTGAGTGGTGACAAGTCTCATCCAGTGATCTATTCAAACCTCCAATGTCCATGAACGTCAAACTTTTCCCCTCCCCCAGCCTGGCAACCTGAGGGAGAGCAGGGGTCATGGTCAGGGCCATTTTGATTCCTCACACACTACCTCAAACACTACTTGCTGCCGTTCTGAGCCTGCTCTCCTTCCTCGAGCAGCACAGTTGTACGTGGGTGCTAAGGGTTCTCTGGGGGTAGCAGAGTTCAGGGCTGCTTTGCTCACATGTGCTTTCTCATGGCTTCTCAAGACTCCGTCCATCCTCGGGGCGTCTCACACCTGCAGTGGCCCTGTAGGCCATGCCTTCTCTGGTGACTCCGGATTCCACCCCAGCCCCTTCGTCACCAGCAGCCTCCCCGCCACTGGTGTCATCTCTTCCCTCCAGGCGTTCCCTTCTTAAAATCACCAAACCTGGCTCCCTTTCTTGAGAGCCACCATCAGGCCCACAGGAACTCAGGAACTTTGGGCAGGCAAGCCATTCCCAACGCAGCCTTCTCTCCACTTCGGCCTTCTCCAGGAGCTAGCCACCCAACAGTTTGTCTTTAGGCTTTTAGGAGTGAGTCAGACGCCGGTCTGTGTGTCCATCAGACTCTGCAGGATGTGTCAAGCTCTTTAAATGATCCTCTTAAAGTGCCCCCTCATTTAGCAAGAGGCAAAGAGGAGACACCCCCACCCCATCCTGCTTGGAGGATAGGAAACATCCAGAGTAGTGACAACTACTTCCAAAGAAATCCTCTCACATTCTCTTACATAGGCTGAGGTGGAGGCCCAGCTAATCCTTCCCAGGACTGAGCTAGTGCTTCCCAGGATCCACTTCACAATCTTTTAGCGTGGGGTGCACAGGTGATCTAGCGCCGCCTCCCTTTCGGATGTGGACAGACTTGGTGCCTATTGTTTTGTTCTCAGCCTTTGGGGTTTCTGGTGAAACTGACACAGAAAGAGTCCTATTTTAGTAAATGAAGTTACCATTGCCAACCCTTGCTCCTCATGGAACGCCTGTCCTTTCATCAGGACACCTGATGCACCGGGGGTGACATGCAATAGTCTGACTTATGAACCGGCCTGTAAATGTACAGTTAATATAGAATTAAATACTAAATAGCATATATTAATTATAATTTTATAGAAAATTAATATGTGCATATTGATGTTTTATACAAAATAAATATAGGACTTTTGTTTTTGACATTATGAAAAATTGGATGTGCAGAGAAGTCTCTCAATATAAAACACCATATGGGCAGCCCAAGTGGCTCAGAGGTTTAGTGCCTGCCTTCAGCCCAGAGTGTGATCCTAGAGTCCTGGGATCAAGTCCCACATCAGGCTCCCTGCATGGAACCTGCTTCTCCCTCTGCCTGTGTCTCTGCCTCTTTCTCTCTCTCTCTGTCTGTCTCTCATGAATAAATAAATAAAATCTTTAAAAAAAATGGAACCCCCAAAATTGACGTCATTGGTGGGAATGAAAATGATATCCCTGACCTCACTAAGGAGAGACTTTTCCATTTTTGTGTATTTTTTTAAATATTTTATTTCTTAAGTACTCTCTACACCCACCCAACATGGGGCTTGAACTCACAACCCTGAGATTGAGAATCATATGCTCTATGGACTGAGCCTGCTAGATGCCCTGGGACCTTTGTTTTCCTCTCAGCTCAGGGTGGGATAGCAAGGTGGAGAGCCTTCTGTAAGAGTTCCTAACCACAAGCAGTAAACAGTCACATTCATTTGTGGTTGAAATTCATCCTCTCTCTGAGACCCTGAAATTCTTTTTTATTTTTTTTAAGATTTTATTTATTTATTTATTCATGAGAGACAGAGAGATAGAGGCAGAGACACAGGCAGAGGGAGAAGCAGGCTCTATGCAGGGGGCCTGATGTGAGACTCGATCCCAGGACTCCAGGATCACACTCTGGGCCAAAGGCAGGTGCTAAACTGCTGAGCCACCCAGGGATCCCCCCTGAAATCCTTAAGCTAACATATAGTTTGAAGTGGTCCAGGGTTGATAATGTTCCTAGGAGCCTGGAGGAAGCAAACTCAAATACTCTTTAGAGAGACATAGCTTAAATCTAGGCCTCAAAGAATGCCCATAGCTGAAGTTACAAAGTACAGAGATATATAGTAAAATATTGCCAAACATACAGAAATAAGCCACTATAAGCAAGTTAGCAGAAAACAATAACTGAAAGACTAGATCCACAGTTTGGGTCAAGATCTGACTCTGGTGCCTGGGACTTGCCTTTAGGAAATGTCCCTTGAGGCTCCCAACCCAGTTCTTGGGAAGCACATGCTAGGGTACCACCTTGGCCTCATCCCTTAGTATACATCCCCAGCTAAGATAGCTGTTCATAAACTAAAAAAAAAAAAAAAAAAAAAAAGCTCACAAGTGTAAATAATCAGATATTTGAGGAGTAGAGTCACACCAAAAGAGACAATAACTAGAACAAACTGTACTAGATGAACCAGAATGGAATAAGACAAATCAAGAACTTAAAATAATCACAATAAAGATCCTTACTGAGATAGGAGGACAATAATAACAAACAAGAAGCTATAAAGAACTAGGGGGTCCCTGAGTGGCTCAGTGGTTTAGCACCTGCTTTCAGCCCAGGGCGTAATCCTGGAGACCCGGGATCGAGTCCCACGTTCAGCTCCGTGCTGGAGCCTGCTTCTCCCTCTGCCTGTGTCTCTGCCTCTCTCTCTCTCTCTCTCTCTCGGTCTCTCATGAATAAATAAATAATAAAAATTAAAAAAAAAAAGAACCAAATGGTAATACTAGGTACTATCTATGTAATAGTGAATAAACCCAAGAGATTGGATAAAAACAAGAGTGCCTGCATAGCAGGCACCTAGGTGGCTCAGTGGTTGAGCGCCTGCCTTCAGCCCAGGGTGTGATCTTGGAGTCCTGAGATTGAATCCCACATCGGGCTTCTTGCATGGAGCCTGCTTCTTTCTCTGCATGTGTCTCTGCTTCTCTCTCTCTTTCTCTGTGTTTCTCATGAATAAATAAATAAAATCTTAAAAAAAAAAAAAAAGAATGTCTGCATAGCTGAAAAATGAGTAATAATCAAGGCCAGCTGAAAGAGTTTTCCCAGGAGGTACTGGAAAGACATGGAAAATATGAAAAAACATTTAAGAGATGATAATAATAATAATGTATATATCTGTACAATATGTGTCCCAGAAAGAGAGAAAATGGATTTAGGAAAGAAAATATTTACAGAAATCATAAGAAGTTTCAAACATTAGGGGGATCCCTGGGTGGCTCAGCAGTTTTGCGCCTGCCTTTGGCCCAGGGCATAATTCTGGAGTCCTGGGATCGAGTCCCACATCAGGCCCCCTGCATGGAGGATGCTTCTCCCTCTGCCTGTGTCTCTGCCTTTCTCTCTCTCTCTCTGTCTCTCATGAATAAATAAATAAAATCTTAAAAAAAAGAAGTTTCAAACATTAAAGTTGGAAAGGATTCCGACAGAGCACAGAACAAAACCAAAACTTTGACACATTATTGTAAAATTTAAGAACATCAAAGACAAAAACAACATCCTAAAAGCTAGAAAGAAGGAGCAGATAGTCCACAAAAGAGTAAGAATTAGCTTGACATTAGTTTTTCTAACAAACAGTAGAGACAAAAAAGCAATCAAGTCATATTTTCTAAGTGATGAAGGAAAATAACTTAGAATATTATATCCAGCTAAACTATTATATACATTTGAGGATGCAAAAATGAGAAGTTCAGACATGCAAGGCCTTAGAAAGTTTATAACACAAAGTCTCTTTGGAAACTCTCCTTTAAGAAGTACTTTTATAGTTAATATACTTAGCCATATACTATAATTATTAGTATAATTATATTAGTATAATATACTAAGTACTTAATAGGCACATGCAAAGATACTCAACACCATGAGTCATTAGGGAAATGCAAATCAAAAGGATGAGTATCACTTTATACCTACTGCAATAGCTGTCATCAGAAAATGGAAAATAAGTTTTGGCAAGGATGTAGAGAAATTTAAGCTCTTCTACATTGCTAGTAGAAATGCAAAATGTTTCAGCTATGGTGGGAAACAGTTTTGTGGTTCCTCAAAAAGTTAAACAGAGTTTCCATATGAGCCAGCAGTTCCACACCTAGGTACATACCTAAGAGAAGTGAAAATATATATCCACACAAACTTTTACAGTAGTCCCCCTTATCTGCAATTCAGTTACCCATGGTCAAGCCATGGTCTGGAAGCAGATGATCTTCCTTCTGACATCATCAGAAAGTGGGTAACAGCCTAAGGCTTCATTATAATGCCTGTCATTCACCTCACTTCATCTCCTCATGTAGGCATTTTATTGTTTCATATCCTCACAAGAAGGGTGAGCCCAGGGGTGCCTGGGTAGCTCAATCTGTTGGGTGTCTACCTTTGGGTCAGGTCGTGATCTCAGGGTCCTGGGATTGAGTCCCTGATCAGGCTGCCTGTTCAGCAGGGAGCCTGCTTCTCCCTCTCCCTCTGCCCCACCGCCCCCTGCCCCACTTGTGTTTTCTCTCTCTCATAAATGAAATTTTTAAAAAAGATTTTGTTTATTCATGAAAAACACACACACAGAGAGAGAGAGAGAGAGAGAGAGAGAGAGGCAGAGACACAGAGGGAAAAGCAGGCCCCATGCAGGGAGCCCGGGAGCCCGATGCGGGACTCAATCCCGGGTCTCCAGGATCACGCCCTGGGGTGAAGACGGCACTAAACTGCTGAGCCCCCCGGGCTGCCCTCATAAATAAAATCTTAAGAAAAAAAAAAGGGTGAGTACAGTACAATATTTTAGAGAGAGAACACATTCATATAACTTATAGTACATTGTTACAATTGTTCTATTTTATTTTTAGCTATAATTGATAATCTCTTCTGTGCCTCATTTATAAATCAACCTTTATCATCGGTATGTATATATAGGAAAAGACACAGTATATACAGAGTTCAGTACTATGCATGGTTTTTAGGCATCCCCTGGGGGTCTTGGAACATATGCCAATTGCGTAAGGGGGGACTATGGTACAAAAATGTTCACAGCAGCATTATTCGTGCTATCCAAAATGTGCAAACAGCCTATGTCTATCAACTGATAAATGGATACATAAAAATGTGATATATGGGGCACCTGGGTGGTGGCTCAGTTGGTTAAGCATCTGCCTTCAGCTCAGGTCATGATCCCAGGGTCCTGGGATTGAGCAGGAAGCCTGCTTCTCCCTCTGCCTCTGCCGCTCTCCCAGCTTGTGCTGTCAAATAAATAAAATCTCTAAAAAAAGTGATATATTCATACAATAGAATATTATTTAGAATATAGATACCTCAGATATCAAACTTAATATTAGGGCAAAACATATCATAAAGAAAAATGGGGGACATTACATATTTGTGGATAAAATAATAGATCAAAAAGTTAAAACCATAATGAACATGTATATACCCAATAAAATTCGTGGTTCCTTAAAAAACTAACAAGACTGAAGAAGATTGAATAAGACTGGCAAGACTGTAGAAGAAAAAGGGAGTGATGCATATAAACAAAACAAAATGAAAGGGGAAAACAAAGATACATCAAAGATTATTAGAAACATTATGAATACATTTCTAAGAAATTTTCTGGAGGTGTCGATCATGTTATTGGTGTATGAGGAAAGCACTTGATATAATCCAACTCATACTTATGATCAACATTCTCAGAAAATTAGGACAACTACTTAACTTCATAAAAACAATATACCAAAAATCTAGAATAAACACCACACTTAATGGAAAAAACTGAGATAAGGAACAAAAATGTCGCTTTCACCCCTACTGTTTAACATCGTATTTTTTTTTAAAGATTTTTATTTATTTATTCATGAGAGACACAGGCAGTGGGAGAAGCAGGCTCCATGCAAGGAGCCCAATGTGGGACTCCTTGCATGGGAATCCCGGATCACACCCTGAGCCAAAGGCAGGCGCTCAACCACTGAGCCACTTAGGCTCACTGTTTAACATCATATTAAAGGTCAAGTCTAATGTTCTAAAATAAGACACAAGTGAAAGAATTGGGATGGGAGATTATATTGTCTTTTTTTCCTTGTTTGTTTATTTGTGCTGTCTCTACACCTAGTCTGGGACTCGAACTCACAACCCTGAGATCAAGAGTCGCACGCTCTTCCGACTGAGCCAGCCAGGCACCCCTCTCATCATGATTATATGATCATCTCCATTGAAAAGTTAACAAAATAATCAGATGAGTTATTTAAATAAGAGAGTTTAGCAAAGTTGTGGAACACAAACTCAACTTTCGGAAATCAATAGCATTCCTTGATACCAGTAAATAGCATTAGAGTATATAATAGAAAATAGCAAACCATTCATAAAAGCAACAACTGTAAAGTATGCAGAAATCAATACATGAACAATACACACAATTCTTATAGAGAAAACGTAAAACTATAAAGTTAATAGAAGAAAGTATAGGAGGATATCTTTGTGACTTAAGGGCAGGGAAATAACTCCTTGCAAACCCCTCAACACATACATGTAGACAAATAGAGCAATTTGACTATTAAAAAAATAAGATTTTCTGTTCAATATAAGATGTCATTGACAAAATTAAAAGAGCTGTTACAGACTAAAATATCAAACACTTCTCAAACTGGTAAGAGATTATCTACAACAAAAAGATAAAATGTAATTGAATAATGAGCAGAGACAAACAAGCAACTCGCAGAAGACCATCCATAGCCTTTGTTGCAATATTAAGGAATTGGAGGCAATCTAGGTATCTAGCCCCAGAGAAACAGATATGTAAAGTGTGGTGGATATATAGAGTGGAATACTATGTGTTGATTAGCAAAACAAAGGATGTCCACATAGCAATATGGACAAATCCAAGAAAAGTGAGAAAAGTAGGAAACAGCAAGATTTATAGCCCCAGGCCATTTGCAGAAATTAAACTTGTATACACACATAATAACACTATTTTAGAAGTATACAGGCATGGCAAGGGCACATATTAAGTGGGTACTTATGAAGTATGGAGAATGGAGACGAAGGAAAGGGAAACAATTTATAATAGAACTCGAGGGAGTTCTTGCACTGAGTGATGATGACCATATGCTATGAACTGAGGTACATGATTAATGCATTGCTTTGCATTTGAGGTCCAACAAAGCAAAAATAAATTACATCCAAAACACACATATAGCTTGGAGCTGCAGTGGCCATTTGGCTATGGAGAGCCTGACTTTATCCGAGGGCCATCTGTGAAGTCTGACATTTTGAATGTCAGTGCAGAGACAGGGTTAGATGATGATGACATTGGATCACTGGATAAAGCTTCCCTACACCAGGCTTACCACTTAACTACTCAGTTATATGAACCAAAAGATTCCCTCTAATGTTTTAACAGATTTTAGTTTTTAGAGAAGTTTCTCTTCACTTTTTTAAGCCAGCGGTTTGGTATCTCTGATCAAAGAATTCTGAGGTTTTTCCACTCTGGTACTTTAAGTATTAAAAAAAAAAAAAAAAAAGGAAAGATTTAAAAAAAACAACTGTTGTTTCTTATACTACGACTTTACCTCTATAGTTTGGGAAGTTAGGAGAGAGCAAGAGGAGGCATGAATTTAAGAAATGAACTTAAGAAAAAAGGCAGAAGAGAGAGAGAATAATGTAGCCACCATTAATTAGATCTTATGTGCTAGGCACTATGCTAGGTGCTTTCCACATCTAGTCTCTAATTCAACCACAATGCCCACCATTGGGTATCATCACTGTAGAAAGAAGGCCACAGGCTAAAAGGAACTAAGCATCTTGTCTAAATTAGTGCCACAGCTTCATAGTGGGGACTTGGGAACCCATCTGTCTGATGTCAGCCTGTTCTCCTTCATGCTATGCCACCTACTAGGAAAAAAGATAGTGGGGAAATGTAAAGGGACAGACACAGGGTCACAGAAGATGTAAATATACAGACAGAAAAAAACAAGGCATGTCAAGGCACACACTGATGGGGAACAGCATCGTTTTTGAGGTAAGGACATTCATGACATACCAGAGTCTACCTGCATCAGAGGGCACTGTCCTTCGCAAAAGCTCACGATCTCACCTGCAAAGTAATTCAACCTGTGGCACGCCCAGAATCAGCTTTTATTTCTAATTTTCAAAACTCTTTGGAACTGTTTCTCAAGTATTTCTCAAAGCTTTATTTGGTTAAGCAGCAGTGTCAAAGATTCCAGACACCGACTTTCGAATCTAGTATATTAGGTCATTATTATTCCCTATGCCAAAATGACCTTCTGTCTGCATGATGTGCACACCCAGGACGTTACAGTTTGTCTTGTGATAGTAATCTAAATGCTCATCAATTAAAAAAAGATACTATAGACAGTGGTGACACCACAAGTATGGAATACTATGAGCTGCCAAAAAGAACAAATCAGACCCCCATATACTGATGTGAAATAATCTCTAAGATAAGTGAAAAAAAATGCTAGGCACTGTACAGCAAGGTATGTATGCTAAATTTATGTGAAAGAGTCAGGTACACATTTATACTTATAACTGAAGAAATTGGTAGCATTGGTTACTCGGAGGAAAGAAAATAGGAACCATGGCTACAAAAGACATGCTTTGCACTCAATGTTGGCTCATGTACTTAGTACTTTTTTTTTTCAAGTGCAAGGATAATCTTTTGCCCCTAAAAATCTTTATTTTTTTTTAATCAAGTAGGCTCCATGCCTAATGTGGGGCTTTAACTCATGACCCTGTGAGTAAGGGTTATATGCTCTACCAACTATGTATCTTTCCCTCCAAAACAGATCCACATTTGGGGTCTAGTAAATCCGAGTAGAAGTAAGTTTGTTCCTTTCCCTTCTCCCAGTGATAAGACAAGAGCATCTTTCCCATTTTCTTTCTTTCTTCACCCAAGTCCACCTGCTTGTTTCTTAAAAACAAACAAAAAAACCTCTCCCATGTCATCCACGTTTGTTGAAAATACTTTTAGGTAAAAGGATAGAGAAAAAGCACTCGTACCACCACTCTTTATATTTTCAGCGTTAGGTCTTCCTATGTATTTTCCTGTGCCTCTGTGTATTTCTTATAACTTAAAGAGAAGTTAATGCCTGAACATCTTGGTCATTTCTTATTTTTTAAATTTTTTATTTAATATTATTTTTCCTTACTTAACCAATCTTAACACGGCATTAGACTGTTTCAGACTGTAACATGATTGCACAGAAATCTTTGTACAATCTATTTTCCCCCTAGAAGCAACTTACAAAAGCAAAATAACTCCATCACCATTTTGTTAACTTTGCCTTAGTGCTCCATCTGTGGTTTCTATTCCATGCGCCCATGTCATGGGCAACCACTGTCCTGTCCTAAAGCTCAGGTCTGAGACAATTTCCTGCCTACGTGGACAGTGTAAAGCATACTTCCTGCTCCATGTATTTTTCTATACTCTCTTAAAAAACCCCACATTCTGGACACCTGACCTTCATTCAACTCTAGAAGATTGGTTTCATTTCTCTATCATTACTTGTTGGCTCTCTAAAGGTTATTCTGAAATCCTTAACTGCTTGAGCCAAGTATCTTCTTAGAACCTTTTCTAAAATATAGAATAGGGCTGTCTGGGTGGCTCAGTCTGTTAAGGATCTGCCTTTGTCTCAGGTCACAATCCCAGGGTCTTGGGATGGAGCCACACATGGCTCCCTGCTCAGGGGGAACCTGCTGCCCCCTCTCCCTATTCCCCCATGTTCTCCCTATCTCTCAAAAAAATAAAAATAAAATACAGAATAAATCATAAAATAGAACTTTGATTGCTAAGAGCTAAAGCTTACTAGTGTGTATTGCTACGTGTTACTGTGCTAAGTGCTGCTTTATAGGCCTTATATAATTTGTTAATTGGAATTACATGAAAAAAAAAACGCTCCATGTCAAATAAGCTTGGAGAAATTATAGATTTAAAAATATCTTGCTTACAGGGGCACCTGGGTGGCTCAGCTGGTTGGGCTTCCAATTCTTGACCTCAGCTCACTCAGGTCTTGATCTCAGGGTCATGAGTTCAAGTCCTGTGTTGGGCTCCACACTGGGCAAAAAAAAAAAAAAAAATCTTGCTTCCAGTAACACCTTTAATATATGGATACACATTTACAATATGGTGACAATGTAGTTGAGTGTAGTTGAATAACGACAGGTATCTTTAGGGGCTATTACTTCCCAAGAACATGCTTTGGCAAATCTGTCCTTAAATGCTGTTCTTTAGTAAAAGCACTTGCAGCCTATCTTCCTTCCCATGCACGAGGACCATCCCTTTTAAAAGTTCATCTTAATGAGAAAGCACCAAAAATACATGTAAGTAAAAGGGAAAATAAGCAATCATACAGCCACTCTTCATATTTTGGGGTTTTATGTCCTTTTTCACATTTTCTATGCAAATATACATATACACTTACGAAAGACAAACTTCAATTTCTTCAAGTTGCTTTCTATCTCTTTATCCTTTCCCTACTCCCTCCCTAGAGTTCTCAAGTTGAATTCTTTTTCTACTCTTTATCTTTTTTTTTTTTTTTAAGATTTATTTATTTATCCATGAGAGACACAGAGAGAGAGAGGCAGAGACATAGCCAGAGGGAGAAGCAGGCTCTTTGCAGGGAGCCCGATGCAGGACTCGATCCTGGGATCATGCCCTGAGCCGAAGGCAGATGCTCAACCACTGAGCCACCCAGGCATCCCTCTACTCTTTATCTTAATAATACTTTTCCTGTAAGTTTTCTACACATAAGGATTTAAATGATCACTTTTTTTGGTCTTTATTTTAAACTATTTGTATAGTAATCTCTGTACCCGATGTAGGACCTGAACACACCACCCTGAGATTAAGAGTCACATGCTCTACTGACTGAGCCAGCCAGGCACCCCAAAGGATGATCACTTCTGCAGATAATTCCCATATCTACATTTCAAACTTTGGCCCTGGTAGCGCGTGCATGTGCGCACACACACACACCCTATAACCCAAAGGGAGAACCTAGTGAGCCGGCATCCTGCGTCCTGGAACTCCCAGTGTGGCTTCTACTAATCCCAGCATACACTTCACACCAGCCTAGTCTATCTCCTGCTTCCTGATTCTGCTCAGGACATTCCCTTTTCCTTCTACCTAGTCACATCCCCTATCCTGAGACCGGCTCAAGTGCCATCCAATTGACAAAGTCTTCCCAGATCTCTCCAGTCCAGTTTCTTCCCCGATATGAACTCAGAGGTCAGGAGGCAATGGACCACAACTTTGTGACAAATTTTGAACTGTTATCTTTTAACTTGTCATGAGGTTACAAAATGTTTAATACACCGAAGGTGGGGACCCTGCCCTTTACTTCTGTAATGGATAGCATCCAGCACAGTACGATACAGACAACGAATACTGAACCATTACTGAAAGAATGAGGTATCAAAACCCAAGTTGGCCAAATAATACAATGGACACAAGAATAGTATGTACATTCCTCTTTATTTAATACAACACATAACACATACAAAAGAAAAAAACACTCATGTAAAAGGTCCTGTCACAGAAGGATAGACAGGAAACATCTACACTGAATCAAATAAGGCTCCTGCTTTAAAACAGGGGTTTGCTAGCTATACCTGGAATATGAGCAAGGCTGTTGCAAAAAAAAAAAAAAAAAAAAAAAGAAAGAAAGAAAGGAAAGAAAAAGGAAAAAAAAAAAATGAAAAAAAATTCCCTGCACTGAAGGAGTATATCCATGGGGCTAATTTACTAAATTCACAGATCCATATTTAGGAATGTTTAAGCCCTCTCACATATCCAAAATTCATTGGGGTTTTATGAAATATGTGATTATTTTTTGGTTAAAAAAATTTACCTGTCCTTCTTTCTTCTTATAAAATAGTGACAAGAGCTCTCTAAAAACTAGAGACCAGCAAACCACCCAGAGTTTGGAAAGCTTTACCATTAAAGTTCAAAGGGTGTGTAGAACAGAGAATGCAAAGGCAAGATGGCGGTGGGAAGAAGAATTTAACTTCTTAGTCAACTCCTGGCAGCCCATATTCAATCAACCATGGGGAAAGACGAAATGGAAATACCCAGGCTCAGTGCAGGGCTCAGTAGCAGCAGTTTGTCCATATTCCTGCTCTGATCAGAGCCGGAAATTAAACAAGCACCAGTTCGTCTCAAAAGAGCCTTATACAAACACACACACATACATACCCACACCCATTCACATGTCATTACCACCCCCTTTTATTTAAATTTATTATTATTTTTTTACTAAAATAATACAAAAAAGGGAGACAGGTATATTTACAAAAATCCATGGCTGGTACAGTACATAATTTTTAAGACACACTAAATGCTACAATCTTTCAGGTCCTGAGATTATTACAAATATCAACTCAAAGCTGTGTTCAGGTCCAGTTTTAAAGGAGGAAAAAAAATCCCAAAATATTAAGTCACACACTTATTTAAAATACAGTATATCCCTTCAAGTTAGCAAAAACGCACCTCCCTATAAACAAATACAAGACAGTGATCAGTGCCCTTCACCTAGAGGAGCAGCAATTATTTAGGCTCCTTCCTTCAAGATTGGTTGTGGAACATGTTGGCATCTCTATCAAGTGTGGAAGCGGCTACAGTAAGAGGAAGATGTGTACCTGGAGGGAAGTTCCTCTACAGAGTGAACTTTCACTGTATAAATAAGTCCTGTTTTTCCTTCTGTTACCAAACAAAAGTCTTTCCCTTATCAAAATTCATATCACAAGTGTTGGAAATATGTGCTTACCCAGGCTAAAAATCAGAATCCTTATTCCCAATCAGTTATAGCAAATAGGTCTGCAGTCCCACAATAATTTTCAACTGCAAATAAACGTTCTTTTGTAATAAAAGAGAGAAAACACACCCCTCATTTAGTTACCTTGGTAAACTTGATTAACATATTATTTGGGGCACAAAATTCTCACCAGCCAGAAGTATCTTTTCCTTTTTTTTTTTTTTTAAGCTTGACAATGTTTAAGTGAGCAAAACACAAGGGTAAGCCCCAGATTACACACTCTTCTTAAGGACAATTTGATATTTTTGATATTTTCTATAATATAATTTTTCAATGAGAGCTAACAAAAGGACAATACAAAGCGTGAATCTTTTCTGCGGCCGGCCATAGATGGGAGGAAATTATCTGTAGGTTGGAAACCTGCCTCTACTGGTGGAAGGGCCCCTTGCTTATCAGAAAGTCTCAGATGGTATATGTAATTAATTATGTAGGCATAGCCAGGATTTAAAAAGTTGGACAAAGATGGCCAACTTTCTAACTAACCATATAAAACAGCAATAATTTCATCAGCTGAGAATAACTTCTTTGTCTTTGAGTGTCCCTAGCTAAAATCAGGGTAATCCTTGGTAGTTTTGCAGGAATGGGAAAGAAAAACTGTGCCGGTACAGGGCATGCTAACCTTGCATGCAGCACAGAATAGCCAAACCCATCACCCCCTACCACCACCACCAAAAAAAAAAAAAAAAAAAAAAAAAAAAGCACAGAAAGTATATGGCTGCAAGGACAGAAAATATAGGATAGGTACGGTCTTTCTCAAGAAACTAAAGGTAGGTTGTCACACAGAAAAACGTGCCGACTGGCTGATCTCAGTTACTACTGACACTTCAATGTGCTTAGAGGGTAGACAGGAGTTGTTCACTTCAAAAACAGAAGTATTTCCAAGTTATCTTGAGTAATAGTTATCTTTTTTTTTTTTTTGTATTTCAATTAGGTGTTCATTAGTGCTCTATTATAAAATATTTTAAATTTAAGATAAAATAGAATTATATTATCATTAGCAAAACAGGAGCAAATAACGTACAGAGTTTTCTGAGGAGCATAAAACTGGTTCTAAGAATTTATATGGCCTGTGTGACGCAGATCTTTGCAAAGCAGGTTTATTCCAGAGGAAGTATGAAAATAAGCAAGGCAGAATATTATGAGAAATAAGAGCCCTTAACAAAGGTCTGTATCTCTTTTGAATAACCTTGAAAAGTATCAAGAGAAAGCCGTGAATTGTAGCAACTGCACTGTATAGTGATAAAGAAATCTAGTTTTTAATACAAGGGAGAAGAGAAAAAACAATTCTGGTCACCAGTGATGACTCCAAATCCTGGACATATAGATCCTTTTAATTATACTACTGAGGTTTCTGAAAGTATCCTTTACCTGTTTGGGAAAACAGTTCAGAAAACTGCTAGCCCACTATAAATGGCAATACGTAAGAAAGTTGAGAAGCTAAAGAATCACAATCTGAGGCAATTAAATAAAGATCACAAATAGCTACTTTTAGGCGAATAATACTTTGGAAATATCTGAGAAAAATGTAATTTACTATCAAGTTGTTCAAAGGCAGTCTGATGATAATCGTACTAGTCCCTGTCTCAGAGTCTGTGGTAGGATAGGAACAGTGTCCTGGACTCTGCCTATAGACTTCATTTCTGAAGGCAGCAGAGACCCAGGAAAGACGGCCAGAGTGAGAGAGAAAAGGAGGTGAAAATCTAACCTTTTCTCTCCAGACTCTTAACAATATGCAACCAATATCCTAGTGTAGCAACTGGCTAATGAAATGACTAACTTAAGAGCTCAAACTAGAGGTAAGAAGGAAGAAAGAAGGAATTCAACATTAAATATTCAAAGCTATTTTTAATTAGAGTCTGACCAACTGTTCAGCTCTACAAACCTGAACACTGTGCCACAGAATCTAGAGTTTTCTCAGAATTGAACACTGGGATGATCTTTTCTAAAGACTCAAAGACATTTCATGATTCTCACTACAGTTTTGCACCAATAAGAGGATCTGTACTTAAGTGTCTGAATATAAAGTTCACATTTTAGGATAGATTAACACACAAAATATCTCTGTTTTATGCTTCTGTTAATTTTCCCTAGAGGAACAAACACACATTCAACAAAACCCTTATGCCTTATTTCTTTGGGTAGAAGTCATTAAACAGCTATTACTTGAAGAATGGAAAAAGAGGGAAAATGTGGAAAATAAAGAGTATGTTTATCTGCATAGTTGATATTTAGAGGTTACTAACTAAGGCCTTGTCTGGAAAAAGCAGTAAAAAACCAAAAAGTGATTTTAAGACAAAAATGTCCTATCGCTAAGAGATTAAACGGGCCTCCACTGATTGTGGGAATTAACCCAGATGCTTTGTCTGCTTGGGCCTGGTGCTCTCAACTCACTTGAGCTGGGTAATAGTTTCTCGCCCTCTACATTCTCTTTCCTGACCCTGAATATGTGCTATAATTTAAATCTATACACTCTAACAATTGTTGCTTACTTAGCATTTAGCCCTAACTACAAACGCAGCATCCATTGTTTCCTGTTGTTGTAAGTGATAAAGGAAAATTCTAAGTATCCCGACCTAACATGCCAGGATGAGAGGTGGGATAAAATGATCTTCCTCAGAGATGGGCAAAACATGTTTCCTTCTACCCCTACCCTTCCCACCCACACCCCAGCTAAGAAATGAGTCCTGCCTCCCCCCTCCCACTTTCCTACAACCTGAGCAGTGGATGGCTCCACCTCTTTCATGGGTGGAAGAAGCCAAAGTTACACAAAGGTAGACTGGCTAACAGTATACCCAACCGACTGCGTGTAGTGCTTGCCCCTTCGGTGCAAAGCTGGATATACCTATAGTGACAGGAATAGTACACAATTTCTGATTTACAAGAATGAGAAGACACCCATTCCTTCTTCGAAAGTTAACAACTTAACTATCCATCACCAAACAAGTGATATAAGGAAATTAGATTGAGAAGATGTTAAAGTGAGGGAGATAAAACTTTCAGGATCATTTATCAACTCCAATAACCAACCATCCAAACTTTACCTAGCTGTAGCTCCACAACCTTGGCAAAAATCACACATGTATTAACATCATAAAAGGCTTAAAAAAAAACTACTTATAATTAAGAAACTTAGTGTTATTCCCCCCCAACACCTGTTAACCTGAAACTAACCATTTTAATCCCACACAAATATATTTAAATAATATGCATCTAAAGTAGAATTCCAGTGATTTTCTTTAAACTCAAAAATCATACGGTACTTTTTATACCCATCACAGGGAAATGTTTTTTAGCCTCTGTGGAAAGATGGTCATACTTTAATTATATAGGACATTTTAGAAAAACTCAAAGTATTTTTGAAATAGTAAAGTCTCTGATATCCCTGGGAGGTAGGTGAATATTATTATACCCAATTTTCTAATGGGTAATCTGAGGCACGAAGGTTAAATGATATTCCCCCTGTTAAACAGAGTATTTCCAGAGTAACATGTCTGAATTGAGGCTGCCTGATAAGTGCTTGGCTATCAGGTAACACCACCAGGAGCCGCTGCTTTCTTGTTAGCCACCTGTCTCCTCTTCCCAATTGAAAGGTCTTTAAAAGGGGGCACTTATTAGACATATTTGTACTGGGCTTTCAGGATTGGTTCAACTTAGTCTCCCTTAATATGCAGATCTGTTTCCAACAAGAAACAGATGAATCTTAAGATACTGAAGATGATGCCATTCTGCTCAAGGGAGAAATGTAAACAGCCATAAAATCAGATTAAGCCAAATGTAATTATCTGGCAAATGAAAAGAAAACTGAAGATCTCAAGAATACTATAGGTTATATGAGTGTTTACATGAGTATCTGAAGTCTTTCTAAGTTTATTAACCTTTTCACAGATATGCAGCTGTATGAATTCTTCAAAACTTATTTTCCAGAAGAAAATATGATGCATGTTTAATGTTGACAAAGTTGCTAACTTCCTTCAAAACCTATTCAGATACGAAACCGAGCTTCGAACTCTAGCTCCCTGACATCCTTAGCCTTGCCCGCCACAGTAAGCCTTATCAATGGGACCCTCAAAAGACTCTTGTTATTCCAATGCTTTCTCCAGTATTACCCATGCCAAGTGTGAAGGGCACAGAGCAGTGGGTTATATCCAGGAATAGCCAATGAGTCCACTAAATTTATTTTACTTAAAATAAATGACTTATTATATTTATGTATTTTTGTTAACTTCAACAAACAGATATTCAAGGGGGAAGATAGCATCTTGTGTAAAGACAATTTCCCAATCTACCCATTTCAATTGACTAAAAGCAATGGAATAAACAAGCCAGAAGTTTTGCAAACACTGACAGGGATGTGTCTGAAAAGGATGCAATGGTACAGCAGCTACTAGTTATTTATATATATATATATATTACATATATATACACATATATATGTATGTATCTTACACATATATCCTTATACATATAAAGAAAAGGAAGAGTATTACAGCATGACATGACGTTGGCAAGTTTGAGATTCTTCCTCCTGAATCTCCTGACTTATTAGCCTGTACTTTAGGATATCTGAGAACACTTTCAAGAGGGGGGAAAAAGAAAGAAAAAAAAAGGCACTTAACAAAGACAAAGGCCTGAATTGAGCATGTTTTAGAGGAGTAATATAAGCATTTTACCAGAGCTAAGAAATGATTTACAGAGAGTTAAACTTTTCCCCTTCAATTTTATAAAATAAAATTGCATAACATGTTTGTCATCATTTACCCACGACTGGATTTTTCTTCTGCTTCATTATTACAAAAGCAAAAAACAAAACAAAACCATCATACATGCACAATAGAAAGTAAAAGTGCCCCTTTTGAGAACATATGGTTAGCAGAATCTATAATGCTGAAGCACAAGGGAAAGTTCTCAAGTTTGGCCTGATTATAGATTTTTCTCATTCTGCTATTTCTAATTTAAAACAAAGAGAAACAAAACGTCAACAACAACAACAACAACAAAAAAAGCCAACACAAATTCAAAACCTACGTGATAATAAAAAGAATACAGGGACCAGTGTGCTTTTATGGTACACTCCTAAAATAAAGTATCCTAAGTCTATACATGGATGGGTCAAGTTATATGACAAAACCTCCTAGAGATAAAGAACTGTAAATCAGATTATAATCGACCAATACAGGCAAAGTTCATTGTACAAGTGTAGCAGCAAGTATGATAGACAACTGGAGTTCTAGGAGACGGTCCCAAGGGACAGAGAGTTCTCACAATCAATGGCAGTTTGAATAACAGTAGAGTTTCCATCTCAGAAACTGTCGTGAACCAAGTAGAGGCGGGAAGGGGTGTGGTAAGGGCAACCGGAGAAGAAAGACTAGAAGGGCCTGCCCTTTCCAAACCTGGGTAGTAAACAATTTAGATCTGCTTTGGGGGAGAAAAAAAAAAAAAAAAAAAAGATCCTGGGTTAAAAATCTTTTCCAGTAAGTTGTTTTCAGACAGGTGTCAAACCCACAGTATCCAAACATGTATCTGCCCGGTTTTTTCCTCCTACCTCAGTGATGCAATAAACCCTATTCAACTTCTGTGATATTAAAAAATATATATAATTTGGGCTAACACCATCCATCAAAGGGGTGGTAGGCATAAAAGAATGTAGGAACACAATCCTCTGATTTCCTCAGAGTAACTTCACTTCCTTTTCCCAGTTTTCTTCAGGTTATTTTTAAACCATAATTTCTTTTACCCTCTGATCTCAGAAGCAGATGAGAAAGAATTACAATTGAGTTATAGTGGAATTATTGCTTGCATTGATTTTGGAGGCTCTGAATGAGCTTGACACTTTGCTCCCAAACAGTCTCCAACTGAGGCTCAGCACTGCTGTCTCTGAAGACAACTCTGCTGACCGTTATTGCTTGTGAATACTGAGGATTAACTTGTATGTACAGTAACAGCTTATACATCACTGAAGGCAATTTAAATACAAGACAATTGAAAACAAACAGCTTAATTTTCCTGAATCAAGAATCCCGCTGAGTGGGACATAATTAAGTGTGCTGATTATTTTTGCATTGGGATGTTGCTAATGCTCTTCAGAAATACACATTGCTCTATATCCTTTCCAATTACTCACCATTTTAAAAAATAACATAATTTGACTTTTTAAGTGCAAAAATACAGTATGAGTCACAAGTCTCTGTGCTAAAAAATAACCAATTTATATGTTTGTATTTAGTAAGAAAAACTGTAAAGACAGGTGCCCATAAAGTATGGACACCATTTTCAATGTTATGATCTAGAAAAGAAATAGTTCTGTATTTACATGTAGGAGCTGATCATACTTATCTATTAAGAAATATAAAGATGCTTGTTTCCTTTGTACAACATAAAAGCGTAGTCTTGATCGAAACGGATGTAAGTTAGTGAAAATGTGGTATAGGGCTAAGGGAGGGATATGGCGTCCTCATGGAATCAAGACAGAAGAGAAGAGAATATCATCTCCATTTATATGGACTTCTCTGACCAAGGGCCTTCAGATATTTTTACTAGTTAGTTATAAAATAATACTTGGGGGAAGAATTGATAATCCTGTTCTTCTCTAATGGAGACAAAAGAATCATTAGGAATCTTTATGTGGCATGATTCAGAACTGATGGACTTAAGAAATTGAAATTATTCCCTGACTTAAACTAGTAATGGATTTGTATACAGGAATAAATCTGTGTATACCTGCAAACAGATGAATGCATGCACAACTATTAGCAGGAAGAGAGATTAACACGCACTCTGACTCGTGGTGTGGGAAGTGACACCAAGGCTAGCTTCCCAAAGGAAAACTCCTGTATAGTATTAGCAAAGATGACTTTCTCCAATTTAGGTAAAAGCAACAGGAATACTACATTAGAGTAACTCAAGAATTGGTAAGTTTCCCTAATTAAATAAACCAAATAACCTTTAATCAAACATATTCAATTCAAGTCAAATCTCTCGGGAACATCCCAATATCCTTCCAAAATATCTACTGGGGTTGACACAACATTCTTCTTTGTTTTACTGCTAAACTAAATTCTTAGAGGCAAGTAATTACATCGATTCTTCTGAAATAATCCTTTCCCCTTACTGTAACAAGTTCTTGGAACTAAAGTTTTCAGTTAGTTATTAACTTTTTGCTATGAAGCAAGCCAATGTGACTTTGAAGTCAAAATACAAGTGATACAAATCTGAACAGATCTGTGGTAACTTATTCAGTCCTAATGGCTATTTGGGACTTTTGCTTATAAAAGGAAAAAAGGGCCACTTATTTAATATACTTATTTGAATAAATTTATAAACTTGTAAGGAAAACATGTGATCTTGCTACTACCAATCTGACACTGTTTTCTAGGTTATTTTTTTGTTATAAATGGATCAAGCTTACACCAATCTTGGGTACAGTTTGAAAACATTCAGAAGCCTAAATAGGGAGAAAAAAAAAGAGAGAGTGACAGAGACAAGATAAATGATGAGGCAAAACAAAAACAAATCAAATGTATCCAAAAAAACCCATAAATTTCTCCCTTAACATCCTTTGTTGAAGATGTATTTGCATAAGGAAGCTATAATAATAACTAAGCAGTCTTATTATCTGCAGGTTTACTCACATATCAATATTCTCAGTAAATATTAATAAAGCTTTAAGATCCCAAATGCTCCAAATCAAATTCACTACACTGGATACAGGGAGTAAAAATACATTGTGATTGTTATAAAAAATAATCCCTTGTACACATAATGATCCTAATGTAATTCCTCCCTTTAAAATACTATCTTAAAAATTCCAAAAATATATATATGCCATTTAAATGACCAATGTAGAAGCATGTGCAGTACACACTTATACCTGTCTATATCAGTAATTAAGAATCACCTGAAGTACCACTAGCTAAAAGACCAGGAGAAGTTGTGAACCAAGGGGAAGCTGGGGAAATTTACAGTTCAGAGTGGTAGGCCTGCAAGGGCTAAGAGCACCAAAGTTGCAGCCCTACGTCAAAGATCCCCACTTCTGAAGAGAAAAATGTGAACACAGCCACATTTAACATCAAGAATGGAAATAAGAATTAACCAATCAATACCAGATGCACAAATCACCTGAAGAAGAGTTAGGTACCTGCTTCTGAATGGAAGATGAAATGGACCCTTTTACAAAAAGGGGACATCGAAGTTTCATCTGTTAAGAGCAACAGGCTCAATTTCTTGACTTTTAAAAATCTCGATGATTTAATAATATATATCACTGTGCTAAAATAACTTTCCTGAAGCATCTTTAGTCCACTGATTTACATGGGAAATTGCTACACACTGGAGAAGATTCAAGTTTGTTCAGGACTTGTGAGGGTACAATATTTACTCAGCTACTGTCTGTATCAGACACAGGGTCATTAATTTTTTTGTGTGGCAAATTTGCTGCATAGTCCACTCAAATAGACATGATTGTTACTCCTGACAAACTGGCCTAATTCCAGATATATTGCCTTTTATTATGCAATTATGTCTACAAGTGTTCAAATCCAACCCCCAGGATGGATGGAATATACCCAAATCCTCAGATTCCTTCTTCCTTCCCCGGGGAAAAATCAAATTTGTACTTCTGTGGGTTTGACAACTGAGTCTCTTTCAAGTCAGTTTATATGGTAACTTGTCTTTCTTTAGAGGAGACCAAAGGTCACTAACTTTGCACAAAAGCATTTCTTCCTCCTGCATCTGGCTTTACTCAAGTCATGTTTTCTTTCCTTTTTTCCTCCTCACCACAGTGCTTGGGACGAGAGAATGTAAACATCGACAGAACAGCAGCCCTATGACCACATGAGGACTTTCCCATCAGGTAGATTCCATCAGCCAGCTGAGTGTCTCATCTCCATCGCTTGCTGGGAAGTCACTGAGATTTCCGTGGTAATTTAGTGTCCCCTTTACTTTGGCCTCCATCTGAGAAGAGAGATGTTTAATTGGCATGGGTTAGCATGTTACAAAAAAAAAAATAGATTAAAATAAGGAGAACAATTAACTCTTAATTTCCATGTGAATGACATTACTAAAAAGACAACCTGTAATATCTTACATGGTATAGCACATTATAGAAGCTAAGAAACCTAAGGAGATAAATGAACTCAACAAAAATGATCCTTTTATCTCAAGTGACTATGATTCAATTGGTTTTCAGTTGAAATACTATTTTTTTTTTAAAGATTTTATTTATTTATTCATGAAAGACACACGGAGACAGAGAGGCAGAGACACAAGCAAAAGGAGAAGCAGGCTCCATGCAGGGAGCCCAATGTGGGACTCGATCCCAGGGCCTCAGGATCACACTCTGGGCCAAAGGCAGGCACCAAACCACTGGGCCACCAGGGCTGCCCCCTACCATATCTTTTGATTCCTTTAGAAGACAAGGTCAATTTCATTTTCTTGCAAGTGAAATTAAATTTCTTGCCATGACACAGCATTTGATAGTTAATTCTCAATTATTTATGTAAATGAATGGGACATACTAGTAAGTGAAAAATCCAGCTGAGACTTTGTTTTGGTCCTAACCTGGCAAAAGTTGTGATAGGAAAAGTCTGCTACTGGAAACAATGGCTTCTAGGTTTACACATGGCTTTTTAACTTTTGTTGGGAAAATGTTGATTATTCTATTTAAACTGGGCAAGAGTAGGACCCAGTGACCTTGAGAGCTAACAAAATGTAGAGGAAATTTAATAGGTTATTGCCTAATTAGCAAGGAAAATGAGCCTTAATCTCCTGGGCCTGAGAGAAAAAGTCAGGGGAGGAATGAATGGTAGAGACACACAAGTGAAAGTATCAAATTACGGTACTAGAAGATCAATCCTATGGCTGGAAAGGACCATGTCACACTGCTAGGCTCATTTATGTGATATCTAAATTACTCCAGTAAAACCTGAAAAAACAAAAAACAAAAAACCAAACTGGCTCTAGTGAAGAAAAGATAGATCAGTGAAACAGGATTGTTTCAAAAGCTGTATAAATAGAACACTATTAAAATAACTCTGGGACCAAAAACAAACAAACAAACAAACAAAAAAACCTCTGGTGACAACATCTGAGGAATTGGTTTTTCCATTTACAAGGAGACATTATGTACTTGTGTTTGTAGAGACAATTATTTGACCTGAGGTATGACTAAATTCTCTCATAAAATGTCTAGGACTGTGCTCAAAGAGGCAGGGGTAAATTAGCAAAATAAAATACTATTAACTGGACTATGATTCTTTAGACAGAGATTTGGCCCAAGGGCCAAATGTGGCCCACTATCTGGTACAAGTTTTATTGGTACCCAGCTACACTTATGTTAACATTATTTGTCTATGTTTTTGCACTACAGTGGCAGGGTCGAGTAGCTGTGATAGAGACTAACACATAAGCTGAAAATACTTACTATTTAGGCCTTTATAGAAATTTATATTTTACGTAAAGTGACTATATAAAAGTTACATTCAGTCTTTGGAGGGCTGAGTTTGGGGCAGCTTACCACTTAGGTTTTTTAACAGGATTAATTATATAACCTGCTGCCTTGTGATTGTCACATAGCTCCCATTTCTAAATGTGGTCAACTGTAAACTTGTTCAAGATCATTTTTTTTTTAAAAGATTTTATTTATTCATGAGAGACACAGAGAGAGGGAGAGAGAGAGAGAGAGGCAGAGACACAGACAGGGGGAGAAGCAGGCTCCATGCAGGGAGCCCGACATGGGACTTGATCCTGGGAATCCAGGATCATGCCCCGGGCCAAAGGCAGGAGCCAAACCGCTGAGCCACCCAGGCATCCCTCAAGATTATTTTAAATGCAGGGACCGAGAAGAATAGCAAAGCCCCATCCAACCACTAAAGTTCAGAGAACAGCTTAACAGTTTTCTGTCCAAAAGATCCTGACAATGGTCTTCAAGAATAGTATGGACAGCCTACCGAGGTCAAGTGCTGATGGAAGCAAGAACCTGGATGCCAATACATGATGTGCAGTGTCCACTATCTAATTTCAGATTTCAGGGTGATCTAGTTGGCCTGCAAGTATCTCATGCATACAGTTTGGATCATATAGACTGAATCACTCCTAAAAAGGCAGAAGAGTGTAATGGTTAAGAATACAGCCTACAGGGAACGCCTGGGTGGCTCAGTGGTTGAGTGTCTGCCTTTGGCCCAGGGCGTGGTCCTGGGGTTCTGTGATCAAGTCCTGCGTTGGGCTTCCCGTGGGGAGCCTGCTTCTCCCTCTGCCTGTGTCTCTGTCTGTCTCGCTGTATCTCTCACGGATAAATAAATAAAATCTTAAAAAAAAAAAAAAGAATACAGCCTACCAAGTCAGACTTCCGAGATTTGGATCTCAGCTCACTTTCTAGGATTATCATCTTGAGCAAGTTGCTTATCTCAAAATTCAGTTTCCTGATCTATAAAAATGGGGATCATCATTAGCTCACTTACAGGCCTATTGTAAGGACTGAATTAGCTAATACATATAAGTAGTCACAAAACTATCTGGCATTTAGTAAACCTGCAATACATGTGAACCATTACATTGGGATTTCTGTATACTGTTTTATGAAATCCTCTTGTCATCATTTCAATATAACAAATACATGTTTTCAGAAAGGCTTTTTTTCGCATGTAACAAAAGATCTCATTTACTTATTTCCTTTTTCTTATAAGGAATTTGTTGCTAATGAAGATTCAGTCATACGAAAATGTTTTTTCCAACCTTTGTCATCCCTTTCACTTTTCAGAAAAGACTTATAATCCAATCTATAAATCTACATAAATATTAAAAGATGAAAACATAGGTGGCTTTCTTACCATTGAATGTTTGCTGTAAGTGTGTAGGCAGAGGTGAGTGGGAAAGTGTTGCTGCATGCTGAACTCCTGGCTGTAAACCCTTTAGTAAATCTGAGAGAAAAAAAGACTTGTCAGTAATCTTCTTCAACCTAGGATTTAAGCTCTCTTAGATCAAAAATAAAATAGTTTAATTTATCTAATATAAGTACAGCCCCTGATTTCAAAGTCCTTCTTAAACTGGAGCACATACATTAAAAAATTTCTCTATAAAAATGGATGTGTATGCAAATAAACCAGCAAATCTGACTTCCTTATTATTAATTTCATTGATAGAAATGTAGTATAGTTCATTTAAGAATTACAGATAAAAACTGATTCTAAAATGACTTACTATATTTAAATGAAATAAACTATTTCTTAAAAAAATTTTTTCTGTAACCTTCCCTAGCTCCAAATGGACGTCTCTCAAAGAGTATAAACTCACGAGGTTTCCTGTTCTGTCAAACTAGGTAGCTAAATAGCTGGGAGAGCCGTACTTACTCTGAGTTAGGCTATGGTGGAAAGCGGCTGAGGTAGATCCCGAGGTGGTTGTCACTCCAGCTGTGTCCGTTCCAAAGCCAAGTAGCTCCAAGGGAAACTGGAAGGGCATGGTCACTGGAACAAGGCCACCCAGCATCCCAAAAGGAGTCACATTTTGATTTGTTACAGACAAAGGTGATGTCATGAGAGTCAGAGGTGAGGCATTAGCCAATAATGATGCTCCTGCTGTGGACTGCAGAAACCAGGGGTCAAAATACATAAGAAATCAAATCTTTAACCTGAATTGATTTATTTTATTTAATATTCTCATGGGTGCAAGACTGTGTCCAATATCCACTTTAACAGAAATGTTATGAGACAGAAAATGAAGACTGAGGTGAAAATGTATTTCTAAGGGCTATATTGGTTTTGGAAATAATTCTCTACTCGGCTCTTCATCACCACGTTAAACTCCTTAACTTAATTTGATGCCTATATTAACACTTATTCACTCTTTCCTCACCTCAGAATTCCACTTTTCCACTTTTGCTCCTGACCTCTCTGAGCTACTGGTCATTAATTCCATGTGATTTCAATTTGGTCTTTGAAAATGCTTGGTAATTTCATTGCTTTATCATCTTTCCTGACACAATCCCTGTGGTCATTGTTCCAGACTAGGACCCTCTCAGAGCTCGTAATACAGTATCCTCTGCTTCCATCAGAACGTCTTAAGGAACTGAAGCCTTCCTGAATGGTCGGTCTTCCTCTTCCATCATTAGCCTCACCTGCCTCTTCTCCAAAACTAACCATCTTACCTATGCCATGAATCCCACCTATGCCGAACTTTCTGGTCCAAATATCCAGTATTACACTTTTTTCCAAGTTTCCTCTTTTCCTCTGCCTTGTCATATACAGAGATCTCATCTTTTTTTTTTTCTTACAACTACAGGTATTAAAAACAACAACAACAACAACTACTACAGGTATTCCTGGCTCTTCCTCAACTCCTAGAAACAACCTTATTTGTATTCGTTTGTTAATCAAATTTACTAAATGATACCCCTCATTTCCCCATTATCTAATTTCTCCTTAACCTCTGAAAGCTGGTTTCCATTTTCATTACTTTTCTGAACTTGTTAAGACTCCTTAAGGCAAAAAGTGTTTTAACACTTTTAGTGTTAAAAATGTTTTAACTATCTGGGCTTTGATGCCCTGTGTATGAAAAATATATTTAAATCAGAAATATGCTAACATTAATTAGCTTTCTCTGAGAAATTACTTACACTTCATTAAGCTAATTTAATCCTTTGAACAATTTTCTATTCAGCAATAATCTTTTCCCATTTTGACTTTTTTTTTCCATTTTGACTTTCTCTACACGTACTTATCAACAAATGTTACAATAAAATTGTCTTAGTATCAGATATCACCTATGATATTTTCTGCAACTGTGAATTTTCTTTTGTAGTCTTTACCAATTCTAAATTTCCCTGGCCAAAAATTTTACATTTCTAAATTTAGGAAATAAAACTGAATTCTTTGAGTATTTTTTAGTAACCAATGTTAACTATCATCAGGTTTCTTGTGTGTGCTCACTCCTCTTCTAGTAGTACACATTATTAATAAAGGGGCTGATAATTTTATTTCTTAGTTAATATATGAGAAAAATGTTAATTGATCTCATATATGCCACAGTACATACATTTATACATCTAAGAGTCCATCCCACTGCTAAACAAAAAAGGGAAGACTATCCTTCAGAAGGCTTCCAATTTGGTTTTCCACTCTTTCTCCAAAAGCCTTCCCTTTCCTTATCTCCTTTGTAGCTTTCAAATTTATATCCCCATCTCAGTTTCAATCCTGTAAATCCAAAAGCTCAGGGAGGAATGTCACTTGGATATGGAACACTCATCAACAACTGAACTCATCAGCTCCTGCGATCATGTGACCCCCACCTTATATGTCCACTGCTATCATTAATAGTCTCATTCTTTCCCAACACCTGGGCTTGAAACCTTAGTTTTAGGCATCATTTAAACACACACACACACACACACACACACACACAAACCAAACAGATGAACTCACTGTCAACACGCCCATTGTTTTTTTTTTTTTTTTTTCCATTCTTTTTTTTTTTAATCCACTTTCTCTAACACTTAAATACAAATCTTCATCACCTTATGCTTGGATTTGGCTACTTATTTTCTAATCTTTCCCTTACTGGGTCAACCACGATATAAAAAATGGATACACTGGAAAGAATTACTAAGTTAGAAATAAGGATATTTTGAAGCAATTTGGATAGAAGAGATCCTACATCGATTTAAGAATTAAAAAGTTTTCTTTTGATCACAATTCTCTTGTAACCTCAGGATAATATGGGGCACAACTCCAAAACCATGTGCCCCAAGTGGAGCCCCCTAGAGAGGAACATTAAATACTGCTAATAAGAAGAACTCAAGCTTTTCTGGAGGAGGTTAACAGAAGTATTAAAATAGCTGGAAAATGTAAATTAAGGCAATTCCCCAAATTAAGTAATTGAGCAATTAAAAAAGGTATCATGCCATAACTGCGTAACATTTTGTACTTTCAAAAAACTTTCATATCCACTTTTGCTTATAAAACTAAAATGAAACATCAGACTATCTAAATGTTACATGGCATTTATAAATTTCTCCTATAAGATGGAGATCTTTCAAAATCACGTATCCTACTGTTGATATCATTTGGAAGCATACAGGAAAAGTTATCAACCTAAAACGGGCACACAGTTCAGGGTAATGCTCCATAATAAAAAATACTTTCACATCCTCTGTATCTCATTTCCAGGGAAAAATATGAAGGAAAACCATGCTCTTCTTGTGGTGGGCATTTATTTTATATATATACATATATATATATGTGTATATATATATGTATATATATACACATATATAGAGAGAGAGAAAGATATATAATTTTTTTAACCACATTTTATTTTGCTGAGTGCATCTGCCCTCCATTCTCCACAACCAGAGTGATATTCTGAAATATAAATCAAACCATATCACTCTTGTTGAAGACCCTCCAATGGCGTCCCACTGCACAACAGATTAAAACCCCAAGTTCTTATCATGGTCTGCAAGGTCCTTCATCACATAGTTCTGGTTGATGTAAGACCTCATCAGCTATCCATCTCTCTCTAGTCCAGCCATGCATACCTACACATCAGGCTCCTTCCGATCTCAGTGTCTTCACACGTACCATCCCTCTAGCCTGGACTGTGTGTTCCCTCCTATCTCCAAATGACTGGCCTGCTTATTCTATTCTCAGCTCAAATGTTATCTCCTGAAAGAGGCTGTCCCTAACTCCCTTGTCTACGTTAGCAACATCGCACCTTATTATTGTTCTAATTTTTCATAGCACTTTATTTTTTAAACATTTGTATTTCTCTACCTGAATATATGCTCCATGAGAGGAGAAATTTGAGTATGGTGTTCACCCTATCTTCCCAGCACCTAGAAGAGTGCCTGGCACATATTAAACACTTCAAAACATTTGCTTAAAGAGTGAATTATTTTGGGAATTATAAAGTGGCAAAGACAGAATTCTTAGAAAATCAGTAAGTCAAAGGGGAAGAAAGAAGAGGAAAGCCTTGAACAGGAAATTGTTAAAAAGAAAGCAGGTGGAGGTTAATAATCTGAACCCAGAAAGATTTTAACTTGTTAAACTCAGGACCTGTCCTTTTCACTCTGCAAATGAACAGATGGCTCTTTCATACAGGAGTTTAATGTTTTGCAGGCACAGACAGGGAATCTCCTTTTAGTGTTAGAGTGCTAGAGAGACAGGATCTAGAGGCTACATTAAAAAAACAAAAAACAAACACATAAACCAAAAAACCCACAAACCACAGGTTCTCCCAAAGTCACAATCTTATTCAATTACTGACCTTTTCTTCAGCCAAACCAATAAGATAGAACAAAAAGGATCAAATCTAAAGGCAGGAAAATTAAGGCCTTAAAATCATAAAGTCATTTTGGAAAGGATGAAAACCAGAAGAAAGCATTTACTTTAGGGAAACGCAAATTTTGCCATGTAGGTTCTCCACTGACAAATGAATTGTTATGCCAAATATCTAGGTTCTCCTGGGGTAAAAGATCAAATACAAGAAGGATGTGGGCAATGGTGGGACAGGGATAGAACTGAGACTTTGGAGATGACAAAGGATGGAGAGACATTTAACCTTAAATTCAAAGTGAAGGGGCGGGGGGGGGTGGGCAATTTTTCTTCAGGACAAAAGCCAAAAGCTTAAAATAAGAAAGCAAATGAAACCATAGTTTACAATTTAGCTCAACAGAGACAATATTTTAGTCACAGATTTAAGCAAAAGTTGTAATTTTACTCTTTTAGGAGAATGGCAAAGGCATAAACAGAGCTAAAAGCCTTATCATGACAAGAAGTTAAGAGAATAAATTGTCTTCCATTCATTCTTAATATTTAAAAACACAGAAAAAGCTAAGAGAATTAAAAGTAATTGATACTAGGAAAGAGGACCCATGTGGCAGGAAACTGGCATTTGTTATAATTCTCTTCTTTACTCAAATTGAAGATTAATGTCAAAAATAGTCAACATTTTAATAAAGGTAATACACAAAGAGGAATGTGGACTACCTTCCAGACCTTAGTTATAACTTAGATTTTAACATACAATCCCTGATCAGCAGGGTTTTTTGTTTTATTTCTGATAAAAAACTAAGCAGATAAAATATCAGTGAGTCCCAGATTTCACCTACTAAAGGTATCATTTAATTGAATTTTGTTGTAGATTAGAATTCTGTAATAAATTCATTCATTACTAAGCCTACAGTCATGGCAGAGTGATAATTTGGGCTTCACGTGTTTATGAATACAAATGTTTAGCTTGTACTGAAGAGCAGAAAACATCTACAAACAGCAAGGTAACCATTCTGTTATTAGGTGCTCCTACTCCCCATCCACAGGAAGCAGTACAAAGCAACAGAACTCCACAAATCAACAAAAGTCATGTCTTCAAAAAGCACTTAATAATCTAATGACTAATACATCATAAAATGTTACATATTTTTTTCAAAGCTTGTTGTGAAACAGCGTATTATGTGAAACTCACTTTCTTGACAAGAATCCAAAAAAGTAACAGGAAAATATAAACAGTGGTGGGATGATGGGTGATTTTTCTTTTTTGTGAATTTGCCTACAGTGAATATGTATTACTTTTTGGGATGAGGGACAGGGAGGAAGAATATTTAAGAAATCAAACTGGTCACGTGAAAGACAAATCTGACAAGTCTCAGAATATAAGGAGAGGCAGAAAAATGAAAATAGTGACAGGCTGTGGAAAGAAAGAGATGAAATAGGAGTGATACAGAGTTCTCAACAAACCTAGGCCAAATGGATCAGAAACGATAATGAAACACATCACAGGACGAAATATTCTTGACCTGAAAAAGCCACCAGGTTATTAGACTGAAAAGTGTTACCATGTTCTAGGTACAAAATCAACAAAAATTAAAATTTAAAAATTAAAATTAAATTAAATTTGATACTTTAATTTCAAGGAAAAAGAGAAAATCTTAGGCATTTAGGCAGAAAAAGCACGTATGAGGTAACAAAATACTGGACAGCCTCCAACTTCTCTATAATCCTCAAAACTAAGCAAAGATCAGTGGAACAGTATTTATAAGATTGGGAGGGAGACAGTGACCCAAGAAGTCTATACATACTCAAGTGTGACAGCACAGAAATCATCAGGTATGCTTGAGCTACAGTAAAATAGGTTTCATGTTAGCCTTCTTGAAAAGACTCCTTGAGTGAGGCACTCCTGCTAACTGTGAGATAAATTTAAATTAAGAACTTAAATGGGGAAACTGTGGTATAAAAGAATACTGACAATAATTTGGTGAAGAGTTCTATATGAATAGCTGTAAAATTCATGCAAAATAAAAATTTTTTTTGAAAAGACAAATGATTAAAGGAAAAAAACCCATGAATGTAAAATTTGACTAAGTAAAAAAATCAAGAAGTTGCCAGGAGAAAGGGGGACTAGAGAAGGGGAGAACAGAGACAAGTGAGAGTCTGTTAAACTTGTAAGTCACTGATTTGTTCTGGACTTTTGACAACATATAGTTTTAAATATGCATTTTACGTGTTTTTCAAAAATTGCGAAAGCATGTATGTGTTAATTTACCAAAAAAAAAAAAAAAAAAATCCACATCCCAACAAAAACCTCATCCACCAAGTATCCCCATTACTGTGACATCAGCACCAGGAACATTCCTTGTCTATAAGTTGTAAGAAGCTATTATAAACAAGCTATACATATGGTTATTAAATGGACTCACAGGAAAGATCACACAATCTTACACTTTATCCCTTGAACGTATAGAACATACATACCTGCACACTGGCTGTTACCACTGAAGACCCTGAGGCAGAGGATGGTCTATGTGGAGTAGACAATGGTTTAGTAGCACCCTGTGTTCCACTTCCTGTTCCCCCAGAGAGACTAGTCCTATTCGCTCCGCTTGAGTTAAGGTTGCTACCTCTGCTGGCAGGTACATTCACTGCAATTCCACTCAAGCTATTCTTCCCAACAGTTCCAGTGGATGAGGAATTTGTGAGCTTTGAAGGGGCCTGAAGATTTTTTGTGGATGGAAGGCCTGAAGCGCGATTAGAGGGCAGCAAATTCAAGGTGGGTGACTGTCTGCTGAGGTTTATCCCACTGGGCTGTTTATGGACTGGGTTGTTACTGCTGGAGTGGCTACTCTGGGCTACTAGTGCATTTGGACTGGAAGAGGTTGGGGGTACAGGAGGCTTGGGAGTGGGGTTGGATTTAGAAATAAGTTTAGTTGATACCGAAGGCTTAGCTGACAGAGAGGGCTTGGGGGAGGCAGAAGGCTTAGGTGAGGGCAAGGGTTTAGGAGATGTGGCAGGTTTTGGAGATGCGGCAAGTTTGGGGGATGCAGCCATTGAGAAGGGAGATTTGAAACCCTGCGTGGACATCTGTGACACCATAGCCTTGGCTAAATAGTTACTGGAGGTAGTGGTGCTGGGTACTGTCCTAGAAACCAGGGGGTGGGACCCTTGAGAACCATTTCCAGGTGAGGGAGTAGATAAGGGAAGGCGGTACATAAGTGGCTTATCCGAGTTCTTAATAAGCGGGGATGAACAGGCAAGTTGGGGATTATTACTTAATTTCACCACTGGGTTGGTCTGTGATTTACTAATGGTAGCTTGTAATGGAGACACATAGTTTTGTTGGACAGCTGAATGCTGGTGCACCTTTGTTACTTGTGTTAACGAAGAAGCATCCTGGGCCTCTGGTGTCCCCAGAGCATGAGAGGAGGCAGCAACTTGGGCTTGGGAAGAAGAGGACACGTGGGTCTGTGCAGAGGAAGAAGCATGGATCTGACTCGACCTCTGTAGTCCTTGTTGAAGCAGCCTGGCTGGCAGAGGTTCCAAGGAAACTTTAGGGTTCTGAATTGAAGAACCAGCAATAAGGCCTGAAGAGATGCCAGTATGAGCTAAATCCTGGGGTTTCTTTGGTACTGGCCCTGTGTGACCAGCAATAAGACTTGATGAATGTGCAGTCTGAGGAGAATCTAGTTTTTTAGGAGCAGCCAGCGGCAGTTTACTCATGATGCTTGCTAACTTTTCTTCTCTCAGTCCTGGACGAGGTTTTGCAGTTGGCATACTTATCCTTGAGCCAGCTGGAGGGCCTTTGTTCCCATTGTTGATAACAGCTAAAGCTTCAGAAACAAGATCCAGTGCAGGTGGATGGAAAGAAAGGTCTTCATCTAGGGAGTCATCAAGGCAGATGGTCTCCTGCGCTGGCATAGAGCTGGAGCTGGTAGAGGCCACGGCGGATGTGCTAGAGCTCGCGGAAGGACCCCCAACTGAAGCCACCAGGGATGCAGGAGTTTTCTGGTCCTTTTTTGGACTACACTCCTAGCATAAACAGCGTTATAGTGGAACAAATTAAATGATTAATAAATAGTTACTAAGTATTAGTCTTTAAAAGGACTAAGAAAGTCTGGCAGTGATTAAAATTCTATTGGTATCTGTAGACTGAAAAAACCAAAGCAGTTCTGAGGACAGAGCTCCTGACACAGCTGCTATGCCTTAGTAAGCTCTTCTAAGAAGAATTAAAACCAAGCCAAAAGAGCATTCAAACACTAGTTACACTATTGGTGAAACCCTCCTTCACCCCACCCACCTGCATCAGATCTTCAGATACTATTCCAAATCCATCTGTTCAGAGAGTACTTTCTTTTTATTCTCCTTGTATGTAGGAGAAATTCTGCCTTTATCCTAAGACACTACCCTTCTTCTGAGGTATGATTTGCTAGGAACTAATGCTCACTTTCTGGACCCTTGTATTTCTGCCTTTGTATGCCCTGTCCTGTAGCCACCCATACTCAATACGTAGAGAAAGTGGTACATCAAACTGGGATTCAATCCAAGTATACTTAAATTATGTCTTCTATTCATTATGGTAGAAGTCATTTGTAATTTATTCAACAAGTATTTACTAAATGCCTACTTTGAGCAAGGCACTATACATTAAGAAAACAAGAGTACTGGGAATTAAAATTCTGAATACCTAAGAGAATTTTGTATTTTTTTTTCCAAAAAAATGAAGTCTCTTAAAATTCAAGGAAAAGAGAATTAGTGCACAGTTTAAAATATTCAAAGAGCAAAAGAATTAAAATATATTTGTTTCAGGGCGCCGGGGATGATAATATGTCAGTCGGTTGGACTTCCGACTCTTGGTTTTGGCTCGTCGTGATCTCAGGGTCATTAGATTAGGCCTGTGTGGGGCTCTGTGCTCAGTGTGGAGCCCTCCCTTTCCCTTCCTTCTGCCCCTCCTCCTACTCATGATATTTCTCTCCTGTTTCTCAGATAAATTAAAAAAAAAAAATCTAAAAAAAAAAAAAAGTAACCATTTTCCTTAAAAGGGAAATATAAGGAATTTGACTCATCATTTTTAAAATTAAGAAGAATTAAAACCATTACATAAAAAGCACTTAAGTTTCTTTGATTAGTTTCTTAAAAACAAACTAAAAAAAACCTAACCCCAAAGTCTTGAATTACATATCAATTTTTTTTAAGATTTTATTTATGTATTCATGAGAGACACAGAGAGAGAGACAGAGACATAGGCAGAGGGAGAAGCAGGCCCCCTGGAGGGAGCCTGATGCGGGACTCGATCCCAGGGCTCTGGGATCATGCCCTGAGCCAAAGGCAGGAGCTCAACCGCTGAGCCACCCAGGCGTCCCGACTTACACATCAATTTATACAGCACTTACCTAAACCTGAGTGGGGAAAGAATAGAGAGGAAGTGTCTTTACCATCACCTTCTAAGGTATTACAGTAAAGTAGCTGTTAAGAAGGCTGTTAAACTCTAACTTCCTCTGCAGTTTTTCTAAGCTGCTATTCTATAAGCCCTGATTGAAAAGCCTGCTGCCTCTCAGAATTCTGTAGTGTAACTGCATTGAGATCAAAACCGTTAAGACAAATGGGTAATACCTATGATACACATTTGCTTTGACATGCCATCCATCCAATTATCATTAGTGAAAATACCATTTTTATTAAAAAGTACAGAAACTGAGGGTGGGGAAATGTATTAGAATAATAATGGTAGCATTACCAATATAAATGGATTTTTAATGTAACTTTTTTTTTTTAATTTTTAAAAATTTATTTACTTATTATTATTATTTTTTATTTATGATAGTCACAGAGAGAGAGAGAGAGAGAGAGAGAGAGAGAGAGAGGGAGAGAGGGGCAGAGACACAGGCAGAGGGAGAAGCAGGCTCCATACACCGGGAGCCCGACGTGGGATTCGATCCCGGGTCTCCAGGATCAGGCCTTGGGCCAAAGGCAGGCGCTAAACCACTGCGCCACCCAGGGATCCCAGTTTTTATTTTTTTAAAAGAATAAACTGGTTTCATTTTTATTTACGTATTATTTATTTAATATTTTTTTAAAGTAAGCTCTAGGCCCAATGTGGGGCTTGAACTCACAACCCTGAGATCAAGAGTTGCATGCTCTACCAAATGAACCAGCCAGGTACCTGTTACATAACTTTTTTATTTTAAGTTTTATTTTTTATTTAAATAATCTCTACACCTGACATGGGGTTTGAACTCACATCCTGAGATCAGGAGTTGCATGCTCTTCTGACTGAACCAGCCAGTTGTCCCTAAATTAATTTTTTCTTATAAAAGTAATGTTAAATATATCCACCGGCGTGCTATATAAATTTATACCAGGAGAGATGATTTTCCAGGGCATATACTCGAGTTTAAAAAGTAGGTTATCCCGTTTATAAAATGTTAATTCAATCTGAACAAATGAATGGCTGTTTGGATAGATGGAAGGACTGATGGCAAGGACAGAGATACAGAAGAAGGGATGGTGAGTGTGTACCAGAAAGGAAGAGCTTTTTTCCCTGGATACTTTTACTTTTCTCCTTACTTTTCTGCATTTGCATTTTCTACTATACTTTCTTATTGCCTTTATAACTAAAATAGGTATTTGATGGGTGGCAGGATAGGAAAAACACAAATCAGCAATAGTTTTTCCTTTTGGGGAAAAGGAAATGGTAATTAATCACGAAGACACACACAAAAAACAGGTTGATTCCCCTATACCACCCTTGTCACCATTAGAATTCGATAAATTAATCATATGTTTGAATACATGTATTAAAATTTAATCAACACTTTATGGAGAGAATTAGAAGTTTAAAAATAAAATGTCAAAGCAAAGCATGAACTCAACAGATGTGAAGAAATACTGGCTCAGTATTATTTGGATTAGAAGACAAATGAGGTATAGAAGGACTATTTACTCTGTACAAAGAGCTTCTAATACTAAAAGTTAAGAAGGCTACAGAGTAACAAATATTGACCTTCTGGCAATAACCTCATAAGCAAGGAAATTCATCTATTCAAAGAGATAAAAGCTAGGGTGAAAGTTCAAAACCTAAAGGATGTGGGCTTTCTTTACAATTTTACTTTTACAATTTTCATTTGTTATATACTTGTTTTTTTTTTTTTTCCCAACTCTGCTTTATTTATTTTGGTATTTTTTATCCCCTTTTCTCCTTTAAATATTAAACGAGTTAGATTCCTTTATTTCTAAACCCAATAAATCCATCACTTGCCCTTCTCAGGGATCTAATTCTGTCAAATGTTTCTGATGACTCTCACTCATAGTAACTTATTTCCTTATATATTCTGTATTTTCAGATTTTAAGCTCTTGTTTGACATAGTATATATGTGGTAAGCCTTTGAGGCCTGGAATGAAACAGCATAATTCCAGAGAGAATGTGATTTGTCATCTGCCCTGGGTTAATAACTAATCTAATACCTTTAAGTTATTTTCAAAGCTTGAGAATTTCCCAGATCTTGTAGGTAGTATAAATTAAACTCTGAAACCAGAGAAAATGCTCAGGAAGGACTTCTAGAACTCAGGCCAAGACACCCAAGTTTCTTATCTTTCTGCTGATGAGTGGATTTCTTTTCTAGTCCTTTCTTTTACTAAAGATGTTATCCTTTGAAGTTTCCAGGTTTATCCAGAGTTTCAGTCTAATTCCTAACCTATATAAGGCTAAGAAAACCCTATCTGCTGTGCTCTGAGAAGATATTTAAAAATAATCATAAAGCAACTGATGAAAATCAGCAAAGGCACCTAAAGGCAACCAAAGTTTCAATGACAGATTAACACTGGCAGCAGCTTGTTTTGGGCGTTATGGATTTCTCATATACTTGCAATCTCAACTATGCTTTTAAAGGATATTTGTTATATTTGATAGAGCACTTCTAACAGGCTAAATCTTACAATTTAATTCTCTGAAAAACAATAGTTCTAGGATTTTTACAAAGTTTAAAAACACTCTTCTTAAAAGTATGGTACCTATCTACCTATGCCAAACACATAGGGCAGCCCAGGTGGCTCAGCAGTTTAGTGCCGCCTTCAGCCCAGGGCCTGACCCTGGAGTCCTGGGATCGAGTCCCATGTCAGGCTCCCTGCATGGAGCCTGCTTCTCCCTCTGCCTGTGTCTCTGCCTCTCTCTCTCTTTGCCTCTCATGAATAAATAAATAAAATCTTAAAAAAAAAAAAAAAAAAACAACCACATATATCCTTTGCATCTTAAGAATGTATTTCAACATTCCCCAATCATGACTAATAACTTACCTTCACTTTGGGTTTAGGTGCAGGAATCACCTTTTTCTTTGCCCTAAGACAAAAAATGAAAAAGGAGGCCATTTCAGTAGCAGTTAGGTCACTCATTAGGAAATTATAACATAATCTTGTCATTACATGGGTAAATAATTTCTTATGCTATTTGGAAAACTCTATGTAGGAAGGAACTATATATATGTGCTCAGTATATATGTGAATATACAGTAACACTTCCTTCAATTTCAATCAACTGGAAAGAAAGGCCAAACCATTAGCAAACATGAATTGTAGATAAAGGTTTTTTAAAAAAATTAAATGCAAATACTCAAAAAAAAAAAAAACTCAAGGTAGGGTAACATAGCTGCCTAAGGACTCACTTCAAAGAACTGCTAAGAATTTATAATTATTTATAGGAAAATGAACTTCAAGAAACTTTCAGCTCAAATTAAACCATAATTTGGGGAGAAGTTGTAAATGGGGCATTATTTTAAAAACAAAAAAAACCTTTATTTTTAAAGAAAATTATTTTAATATAAAAATTCAAATAAATGTCAAAATGACAGAACAAAAAATGCAAAAAAGTTACCACGGAACCTTGGTACCTTTGGGAACCAGTGTGAAAAAGTTTGAAGATGAAAGAAATCTTACAGGTTCCATAGTAGGAGAAAATACTCAAAAGTCTGTTGGATAATTAAAGGGTTAACAAGCTAAAATATCTCACACTGGGTATTGCAACTTCACTATGTTGAAATGTTATCCATTAAATTAAAAAATATCTTGATTAAAACTGTCAATCTTGGGGATCCCTGGGTGGCTCAGCGGTTTGGCGCCTGCCTTTGGCCCAGGGCGCAATCCTGGAGTCCCGGGATCGAGTCCCATGCCGGGCTCCTAGCATGGAGCCTGCTTCTCTCCTTGCCTGTGTCTCTGCCTCTCTCTCTCTCCCCCTCTATGTCTATCATAAATAAATAAATAAATAAATAAATAAATAAATAAATAAATAAATAAATCTGTCAATCTTCAACTTCATTAAAACAAAAGTAATTTTCAAAGTTTTTTAAATAAAGACCATTGAGGCAAAAGATGTCCAGGCCCACGTATCCCATAGATTTCCACTTTCTGATACAAAATAGAACTTACATAGTAATACAGCTACTAAAAAAAACTGGGAGAAAGGATCTATATAAACATCTGCTTTAGGTTTAAAGGAATTAATTATTTATATCTGAATTGTAAAACATGTAATTTTATAACTATGGTTAAGTTAAAGGCCAGAAATGTTATTGACACCAATACATAGATTTCCCCCTGCCCCAGGATAACTAAACCACCAGCAATAAAAACAGCAAAAACTGAAAACCACAACCAACTCAATACAACTCTGACAATATGCTAACAAAGTGTTTTTTCTAAGAGTTGTAAAAAATTTCCACCATAATTGTATACAAGCAGAGTTCCATAATATTGCTAACCAGACCTCTTAGAATACTGAATTACAGTGATCCATAAATTCTCATACCTTGCTAATTTAATATTTTATTAACTATTACCACACTTCTATGCTACAGAGAAACGGCCTCAAGTTGTAGGTAAAAATAAAGTTCTACTCAAGTCATATTCACTCAAACATGCAACCACAAAAACCGCAGCTTTTACTACTGCTTATCAGGTTAAGAGACCTTTCTTCAGTAATCATATCACTAAGGGAATACTCAGTTTTGAAAAGAAGGGAAGGAAATGAAGAATAAGTTAATTTTGTGGAATAAAACACTCTGTAAGGCAAGGCAAGGCAGGCATATATACGAAACCATCTTGGACTGCACAAAGCTATAGGTTAGCCACACTGATGGTCGCAGAGGGGAAAAGAAGGAGGACACCAAAGAACGGGAGGGAAGGCAGCCCAGGAACAAAGGAAACCATCAGAGCCTTCCTGTTTACATGGCTCCTAACTACCAAATCTCAGGCCAGCACAGATTCAGGTTTTTGGAGACTAGCCTGAGAACTTTTTTTTTTTTTTTTTTTTTGAGAACTATTTAATAGATAAATGTGTTCTCAGGTCTACACAGTTACTTTTTTTTTTAAACTTACTTTTTTAAAGGCAGTAGTAAAATGGGAGATTATCTAAATGTACATTTAAGTACTATTTCACCTAGCAGTAATAAATAGTACTTTTGTTTACTAAAGCACATAATGTGAGCAAAAATAAATGAAGTAATCTGGATTCTGTTTTACTCACGGAGCAGAAGTAAGATGATTATGTACACTCCGGCTTTCCTTAAAAAGCATTCTGCAAAAGTTAAAAAAACATGATCATTTTTGCGTAACAGATAATGATCGCCACTTTGTTTTAGTTACATGGTTTTCAACAGTCTATTACTTATTTATCAAATGAGAGTTATAATGGCACAGAGTAAATTCAATAATCTATTTTGTGGGGATTTTTATGGCACATTTATTTTTTTAAGTCTTTAACAGATCAACAGATGTTTTGTTGATTTTAGATGGAACACTTTAAAATGAGAGTTTGAGATAACCAAATTTATTAATTTTAACATTCTTACCTCCTTAAACTTTAAATTGGGCTACTCTTAATTTTTGAGATACCACTCTACATTGACTATTTTCAACAGAAGGTAAGGTTGGGGTGTCTTTTCCTATCTCTCAATTTTGTATTTGGTTCCTTATCTCCCCTGTGAAGTTCCCCTCCCAAAGTTCATAACCATCTTCTCCTCCTCCCATTTCTCTATTAGCGAATTCAGGTGCAAAAAGGAAAAAGTGGCTGGCAAAAAAATATCACTCTTTATATGAATCTCTGTATCTCCAGGTCCATGTGATTGTTTTGTCTTTTTAGTGCTTGAAGTTTTCAAAGCAGAGATCATCTGAGATGACTGTATAGAATGCTAACCACACTAGGTTCTTAGCAAAATGAATGTCGTGTGTGTATATATATGTATCTTTAATAATAGCAATAATAAGAAAGTAAAGTAAAATCTAGGATGTCATATTTCTTACCTTGCCTGCATCCAGCCCTTAGGCCACAATGGTTTCACCTCTGTCTCCATAAAGGATTTAAGATAATCCTCAGCGGACTGGCTTTTATTTGGCTCTAACTCATAGCATCCCAATTTGATCTCAACAAGGTTACATAACAAAGTTCTAAACAGATTAAAAATATATATTTATATATAAATCTTGACTGCAAAATTGTGGAAAATTAAGCTTGAAACAGATTTTTTTAAAAGCACATAAATCTGACAGCAATAATAAAGAATATTATCTCAAGAATTCAGAAGATGACATGAAGATAAATAATTTCCAATACACATCACTCATTGCACTACAGCCAAATCCCCAATATGAAACAATTTCCTTTGATACCTTTCATCTAGGCACCAAAGACTGAAAGGATAGTCCTGAGCCAAACCCTCTACTTGGAGTACTGAAATACTGGTAAAAAAGATGACTGATTATACAAGTATATGGAGTACTTCACCTTCTGAAACCAGTATGACTTACACTTAATTATTAGAAGATAAGCTTATAAAAAAATAGGATACAAAAATAAAAGTGAGAGCGCTCTAAGAATATCAGGACCAAATGAATCTTCCTTTGAATGAATTTTCCTACACACTAATCTTTGGTAGCTTCCAATCTACTCTTCTATTTACTGTATATTCTTTTTTTTTAGAAACCTTAGTTCTGCATTATCTATTTGGTTAAAAGTGAAGGCTTTGGTTAAATTTTACCTGATGGTGTCATTCCAGTGGAATTTCTTTCTTGGTCCTATGACACGTTTCCCTGGTTTCTCATCATCGTCTTCCTCGGATCCATTTTTTTCTCGTTCTTCATCTGTTTGCAACCTAAAAATGAAAAAGATTTATGAAGCAGAGTTTTAACCCAATAGTGCCAATGATATGCTCCAGAGACACTTGTTAAATTGCTTAATTTTATACATAATACTTTGAAATGTGTTATAAAATGGTTTGGTAAATGAGGTCTTCAAACTGTAACATAAGGCCATGAATACTTATCTTTCAGTTTAGGAAATATTTGTGCCCAACTTTAGCCAGTCAAATTGGTTGACATGTGAATATCTGACCAGTGCCAGCTCTTGCTCTGATCATACCCACACACTAAATCAAGAGACCTTTTGCTTTTGACACCAAAGCAATTGAATGGAAAGTGCTGTGTCACTTAGAAAATACTCAATTATACCATTTCAGTGGTGGTATATGTGGATTTCTACTTGGTGATGCAGTCTATAAGACCAATCCTTAAGAGCTAAAGATATTTCTCAAATGCAAAGCTGGTGCAAATAAAAGAGGTACGTACTTGGCACACTTAGCTTGACTACGAGCTTGGCAGTCCTCCTGGTATTTAAATAGCTGTTCAGGCATGACGTTGCTAACAGCCAGTTTCAGTTTTTGCAGAGGCTCTCTTAAACGATCATCCTGACAAAAAAAATATACTAAGAGCTTTTTAAAACATATTTACAAAAATTAAAGCAGATTCTCAAAAGATACTGATTATAGATTTGAAATGTAAACATATTCTTTAAAAACATATTTAAATCCAAACATTTCTTCTACCACAATGACTTTTCATAATGCAACTGGATATAAAATTAGGATAACCAAACTTTCCAGGCAGCCAATGTGAATCCCACTTTTTACTTGTTACCCCAGCATAATTAATAGTGTTTTTTCTTAAAAATTTTTATTTGAGTTTAGTTGACACACAATGTATTCCTTTACATTCTTAAAAATGCCCGTTTGGCCAATACATTATAAGGACGCTTTAGGATTAAATAAAGAACAAAATCTACATTGTGCAGACCACTACTAGTTGATCCTCATTAGGATAGGGAACCAGTACCGCAAGAGGAGATACTGCTTTGCCAACAATGGAACATGCAATTTGGTTTGGGGGACTACCAACAGGATGTTGGCATCCTGTTCTTTCGTTTATTGTTACTAATTGTGACCTACACTGGCAAGCAAAAATGCAAGGTCAAGGCCAAAAAGGAAGAAGAAACTCGAAGACTTACTAATTTCATGCATGCTAATTAGTAAGTATTATTATACATATGACAGTGTTTGCTATAAAAATTCCATTAAGAAATATGAACATTTAGTATCATGGTTCCTAGGTGATCACTTCTTTTTTTTTTTTTAAGATTTTATTTATTTATTCATGAGAGACACAGAGAGAGGGGCAGAGACATAGGCAGAAAGAGAAGCAGGCTACCTACAGAGAGCCTGATGCAGGACTTGATCCCAGGACCCCAGGATCATGACCTGAGCCGAAGGCAGACACTCAACCACTGAGCCACCCAGGTATCCCCCAAGGTGATCATTTCTTAATTATGTAGCTGAGACTATCTGTCTGGGAACAACCCAAATATCCATCAACAGTAAAATGAATAAATTAATTTGAATATATTTATAGATTGTACAGCAAATGTACTCTAAAAATGAAGTTCACCACACGTAAAGACAAATAAATCTGAGGTACATAATGTTCAGTGTTAAAAAGCAAGCTGCATGGGGCAACTGGGTGGCTCAGTAGGTGTCTTCGGCTCGGGTGATGATCCCAGGGTCCTAAGATCAAGTCCTGTGTTGGGCTCCATGCTCAGCAAGGAGCCTATTTCTCCCTCTGCCCTTCCCCTCTGCTGGTGTGCATGCTCTCTCTCTCTCAAATAAATAAATAAATATATACATATACTTTTATTTTTATTAATTTTTTAAATATTTTGTTTATTTATTCATGAGAGACACAGAAAGAGAGAGGCAGAGACACAGGCAGAGGGAGAAGCAAGCTCGATGCAGGGAGCCTGATGTGGGACTCGATCCCAGGATTCCAGGATCACGCCCTGAGCTGAAGGAAGGTGCTTAACAGCTGAGCCACCCAGGTATCCCCATACATACATTTTTAAAAGTATGCTGCAGAAGAAAAGTATGGCGATAATATCACTCTATTTATTTGAAGCTCAAGAATATACAAAATCCAACAATATAGTATTCAGGGATTATAAATGTACATGATAAAACCATATAAAGAAAAGAAAGGATTAAGATAAATGCCTTCTACAACCAACAGGCATATTAAATAACTTCAAACATCAAACCTGAAATATTCCTTAGAAAATATAATATGCAAAAAGTTCTCCTACCTCTAGATCTTTTTTTATTGGACCATTTCTGTCATCTGAATGTATGGCAGTAAGCTCCAACTGTCAATGTCTGAAGGAGCCAGGCACAGACATAAAATCTGTGACCTCGAGTAAATTTCATGTATTTATTACTCTGCTTTAAACTGAGAAAAAACTCTGAATTTATTTACTATTATTATTATTATTTTAGAGAGTGTGTGTACAGGGAGGTGGAAAGGGGGAGAGAATCTCAAGCAGGCTCCATGCCTAGCATGGGGCCTGATGCAGGGCTCAATCTCACAACCCTGAGATCATGACCTGAGCCAAAAGCAAGAGGCAGACTCTTAATTGTTTTATTAACAGAAGTATAATACCTATAATAAAGAATTCTATGCCTGTCAGATCACATTACTAGTGGTCCAGGGCACCACATTCAATCCCTCGTTAGAGCCATGGGGGGCCTGGGACAGCCAAGTTGTCCTATGTGGCCAGAAAAATTTTGGTTGACCCAAGATAGTATAATCAGAACCCAAGAGCTTGGACCAAGTTGAGAGGGCTCAGTCAGTCTGTGTGTGTCGCTTTTCTGTAATATAAAACCGTGAGGATAATCTTATTTTCAGATCCACACAGAAAGATAAAAATGAGACATGGGAAGACAGGTAGAGAGAAACAAGAATTAATCCAAAGGATCAGTTCCTATCCCTTCCTGGGTGTATTTTTACTTCCATGAAATACTTTTATTAATAGAAAAAAGAAGTCCTTTTTCGTCTTAAACTGCATTTAAATTCTTTTCCATTACTTGCAGGTTATAAATATTTTAAAAATATGTAATCAAATAAATTATGGGAAGAGTAATCAGAACAGTGAAGGTACTAAAAACCATTTTACATAAAGTGAAAGAAGGGACATAATAGAAGCTTTCAAAAACATGAAAGCTCTGAAAGTGACAAATGATTAGTTTTCTGAGTGGACTCAAAGGTACAATTAGGACCAACAGGGTAGAAAGCATCTGGGTGGAAAGCTTTGTCTCAGTGCCTGGAAGAATTTTTTGGTATTACAATGAAATATGTTTCTGACCACTGGAAGCATTCAAAGTTGGACAATTACCAGGAGAATCTAGCAAAACATGGATGACTACACCAAAAATATCTCTAAGGCTACATTTAACTCTGTGTTTCTTTCCATTGGTTTGTGCAAGATAGGTGTGAACATATCTGCATAGAATCGTTTTAGTAATAAAAAAACTGAGTTATAAATCTGTCAGATAGTTGTTGAGGGTAAAGTTGTGTCAGCTGTGGACCTAAAGTTAATTTACCAGCCCAAGAATCTATGCCTTAGAAAACATTCTCATCTAGATTTATCAATTGTTGAACAGTAAATTTTTCCAAGAGATCCAATGTGTCTTTAATAACTCCTATAGTTATTCAATACATACAGTAAGACTGAAAAGCAACTAATATGCAAAAGTCCCAAATAGAAACCAGTCTCTTTACAAGCTATAAGCCTCCAGATATGAATATTATTATTACTCCTCTTACCTGGACGTTGAGATGTAACTTCTTTAGACGTTTTACCAGTGTTTCTTTGTTGCATGGCACAAAAGCTTCAAGATGGGAGTAGACACCACTACGAATGACAGGGCCTAGTTCCTGTAGCTGTAATTCAATGCTGAACAAAAACAACAAATAAAAAGTATAGAATTTCTTTTAAGTGCCAACACAAGCAAGGAAGCAAAGGCTCACTAGAAGAGGGACTCTTCTCTCGTTTTATCATTCTATGATTTCCTAGACAGTATTTTTCAAGGAAAAAAATGTAGAGATAATTTATATAACCATAAATAAACTGGTGAATCATTTTTTTTTTAAAGGTTTTATTTATTCATGAGAGAGAGAGAGAGAGAGAGAGAGAGGCAGAGACGTAGGCAGAGGGAGAAGCAGTCTTCCCTCAAGGAGCCTGATGCGAAACTCGATCCCGGGACCCTGGGATCACGACCTGAGCCGAAGGCAGACGCTCAACCGCTGAGCCACCCAGGTGTCCCTGTGAATAATTTCTGATGAAGAGGGGCAAAGTCTACATTTAAGCCTACATTTTTGGGTAAAGCACGGGAACCCTATTATTAACCAGAAGCTCATCTCCTCAGAGATATTTCACAGCCTCTCTCCCCCATTGCAATTGCTAAGGTAGAGAGTCACACAGTTTCAATGAATTTAGAATACTTTTTCCTTAGACATGTTGGAAAAAACTGCAGATCTGGAAAAGGTGAAGCCCTTCTGGCTACATATACAGACTGTTTCATCCATCCTTGTCTCCCTTATTGTGCCTGCATTGCACAAGCTAGATATTTAATAGTTTGTCCCATTTATTCCAATTTTTCAGATGTTTCCATTTGTAAATTAGTTTTTTACACCAAAAATAAATAAACTGTTAAATAGGTATTTAGCTTAAGAGTCATTAAAAAAAAGTTTGAACAGCCGCCGTATTCTCAACCAGACAAGTTTACTAATAAATAATTGAGGTTTCTTCCAAGATGGGAACTGCTATTGTAGAACGATAGGAACAGATGTTAATTTGAAGGCCAAGACCAACCTGGGACTCTTGGCAAAAAACCATGTCTAAATCATCACATTCTATTCTAGAGAAGACGCAGAGATTTAACAAATACTTTTCACAATTTAAAGATGAATCCAAAGATTCAATTAACAGCTTTTGGGGAAGAAAAGAAATCCTCCCATATGAAATATATCCACCACTTATACACTGCGATTTCAGGAACAACAAAATGTGGAAAATTATGCTTTTAGCGCTGACAATAAAAATTCTTGGTATTAGAGAAGTCAAACACAATATATAAATGGAAAAAAGTTCAGAATCTATTAGAACCAGAATGTTAAATGCAGAGGATCATATGGGAAACAATCACTATTGTCATGAATTCTGTGTATAAACATTTGGCTAAATAACATTATATGTGGATCTTTATTAGAAGTCTAGTCTCTAGGTAGGAGACTTTCAAGGCTTGTCTCATTATTAAAAGTTAGTGGAGACTGAAAATAAAATATAAACTTCAAGTAGTAAGAGATTCCAAATAAAAATAGAGTGACTCAGTGACATACTTATAAAAATCAGTGGTTTCCAAAGAGGAGAGAAACTGAAAAACACAGAGAGCTGACTCCCTGCTCCTAAGCCATTACTAGGTAAAAATTAGAGAAGCATATTAACCCTAAAGGTTATGGATTGTATTGGTCTATCACAAATATATACAAATTCCTACCAGAGAACAGTGTATTTTGAGCACACATTTTTTTTTCTAAGAATTCCAATCTTCTAAGGCCTAAGAAGTACCTAAAACACCTGGCAATGAAAAGTTTAAATTTCAGTTATTTTCACATTTCAGAGAAATAAAGCTTCTCCTAAAGCAACAAACTTTCCCTGAGCCTGCCTCCTTATATCCACCAGGTTCTTTTGCTTCCTTCAGTGAGGTCTAACCCTAAGCAGATATCCATGCATGAAAGTTACAATGGGTAGGTCTCAAACCTCTGATAATAAATTATGAACATGCGATCACTATAGGTTCTAAATGGATAAAAACATACTGGGATCATCCACTGATAATGCAATAGAGGACAAACACTGGGTTTTGTGAGTAAATGAGCTTGAAACCCACTATTATATTCTTATCTTTACAAGGCTCTTATTTGCCTCTGAAGAAGCCTCCAAGAAACTCAACATAGGAATCCATTAAATGAAACAATGGCCAACTTTATAAACAAGATTCTTCTGGCTCAGGAATACTTAGTCTTACCTGTATTTTCACACAGAATTCTAGAAATAGTCATTTCCCCACCGTTGATATATGACATATCTTCTTATCCCATCAACTTCCTCTGTTTAGTCTTTTTTTTTTTTTTTTTTTAAAGTAAGTTCTACATAGACTCCATGTGGGGCTTGACCTGACAACCCAAGTCACAAGGTCTACCAAACGAGCCAACCAGGCATCTTTCTCCCTCTTTTTAAAAAACAGAATAGGGGCAGCCCGGGTGGCTCAGCGGTTTAGCACCACCTTTGGCCCAGGGCATGATCCTGGAGATCCAGGATTGAGTCCCACGTCAGGTTCCCTGCATGGAGCCTGCTTCTCCCTCTGCCTGTGTCTGCCTCTCTCTCTCTCTCTCTCTCTCTGTGTCTCATGAATAAATAAATAAAATCTTTTAAAAAATAAAAATAAAAAACAGAATATAGGGGCGCCTGGGTGGCTGAGTCAGTTAAGTGTCTGCCTTCAGCCCAGGTCTGATCTTGGGGTTCTGGGATCTAGCCGATGTCAGACTCCCTTCTCAGTGGGGAATCTGCTTCTCCCCTCCAATTCATGAGCTCACTCTCTCAAATAAATAAATACAATCTTTTTTAAAAGCCCTAGAATATATATTTCATTCAATCAGTTTGAAAATACTAGTCAAAAAAAAAAAAAAAAAAAGAGGAAGAAGAAGAAGAAGCTAAGTCCACATGAATTCAGGAATCTACTGAAGTTCCTGAATTTTTCCTCAAGTATTCCAGATATCTTACCACTACTGTTCACATAACAGAACCACTGAAAACTAGTAACTGAAGAAAGACTTAGGCAGCAATAACCAAAACACAAAATCCACAATATTTTTTACTTATAGCAAAAATTCAAAAGCCTGTTGATGTGTTAATTAATAATATACAAGAGGGATGTAGATCCCTCCTGTCCCTAAACAACTTTAGAGCATTTGTTGAACAGAACTCAGGTTGGAATGGGATCATAGGCAGAGTATCAAGACTTTGTTAGTAAATATATGCTTGAGGTAAAAGAGGAAATAGGGGAAGAGATAAAGCTGATATGTATTTGCTGATCCAAGTCAAATTCAATTAGGCAGAAAGAGAAAGGGACCCTATTCCAACAAACTCACCCCTCTTTCTACCAAGCATAAGGAAACAGTGGTTGAGGCAGAGCTGGTGTACCCGGATAACTTCATATGAATTTACTACCCAAAATAATCATGTACCATGTACCCTCAGAAGATCAACTCAGTCTAGAGAAATAAGGGATGTTTGTTTAGGAAAGGGAAACAGAGGCCACGGGCATAAAGAAGTGATTAAAATGGAAAAATTTAAACTCTGAATACTATGTCTTATAGAACTGGAGGCACACTCCGCGAAATAAAAAAATAGATGGATTCCAACACAACTGGAGGATTTAAGATAGACATAGGGAGGATTAAGGGAAGTCTGTTGGGGAGGTTCCTGGCTGGCTCAGTTGGAGCAGCATGCAACTCTTGATCTCAGGGTCTTGAGTCCAAGCTCTACATTGGGCATGGAGCCTTCTTTTAAATAAATAAGTAAATAAATAATTTTAAAGATAAAAACATTTTTAAAGGAGGGGAGGGACAATTGCCCAACTCAATCAGTAGAGCATGTGACTCTTGATTTCAGGGTCATGAGTTCGACCCCCATGCTGGGTGTTGAGATTACCTAAAAAAAGAGAGAGGGATGCTTGGGTGGCTCAGCAGTTGAGCGTCTGCCTTTGGCTCAGGGTGTGATCCCAGAGTCTGGGATTGAGTTCCGCATCAGGCTCCTTGCAGGGAGCCTTCTTCTCCCTATGCCTGTGTCTCTTATGAATAAGTAAAATCTTTAGAAAGAGAGAGAGAAAGAAAAGCCTGTGAGTAATCTGCTGATATTCTGCTTATCTGAGATGTTATGTCCCAAGCATGGTCCTTTGTTTCTCTCAGGAAAGAAAAAGTCAGTCCCTTTTATAGAAGAGTAAAATAAAAAAGCACTGTCTCAGTCACAGAAAAAGGACCTGATCCAGTAAGCTTAGGACTCTTGAGTGGAAAGAAAAAGAAGCCAGTCAGATTCCTGATTAGAGAATCTGGGACAGCTCTGATGAGTAATGGTTACACTGTTTATTGAATCTGGGGTGTAAAAGGAGCTGGCATAGGCAGGAAGCATTTGCCTTGCTTCCAGGCAGACAGAATCAATCTGAAAATCCCTGGCTAAAATAAAGAAGAACAGGAACAAGAAATTTCTCTGTCATCACACCAGTAGTGTACTAGGTTATGTGTTTCCGCAAGACACCAACAAGATTTTTTTAAGTACTCTGGAGAAAGATACTGCACTTAATTAAAACAGTTATCAAGGGGGAGGGGGAAAAACAAAAAAAACAAAAAAAGAAAATAGTTATCAAAGCAAACCAATCCATCATCCCTTGTATCTTATGAGAAACTACCTCCAATGTATATCTACTCCAGCAACAACAAAAAAAACTTCTCAACCAGGACTCACACACAGTACTGGAAACACTGCTTATATATATATATATATATATGTATATACACACACATATACACACTACTGAACCACCACAGGCAGGCACATATTATGTTCGTGCCAGAGGAGTAAAATCTGCTTTTTCCAGAATTGCTTTTTATACCTAGTTCTGCTTGCAGCCAATTATACACTCCATTTCTACAACCAATGGTCAAAATTTACAAACCAAAAGGTTTATAAGGATAGCTTACTGGACCACAACCTTAGAACCTGCAGCTTCATCAGTATCAAACTCCAGCTAAGAGTGAAAACTGTCACTATTTCTTTTCTTTAAAAGATTTTGCTTATTTATTCATGAGAGACACACAGAGAGAGGCAGAGACACAGGCAGAGGGAGAAGCAGGCTCCATGCAGAGTCCGATGTGGGACTTGATCCCCAGACTGGGATCACGCCGTGAGCCAAAGGCAGACCCTCAACCGCTGAGCCACAGAGCAATCCCAAAACTGTCACTAATTTAAATACAATCTGTGTCCTGTCTCAGTAGTCAGCCTCCCCTTCCACTCTTCCCTCTGTCTTCTCCACACGGCCCCTCTCCTGCCTCACAATGAGGATTATATTAAACCATACTTTCCATTTGGCTATAAATGTTTGTATGAATTATAATTAACCTTGTTAGATACCAATGGAATTATTCTTCCCAAGTCTGAATGAAAATAGAAGGAAAATTATACCACATTTAATATGAACACTCAGAGCTGTTCCAGAAAGACACTTTCATATAAAGTGACAAAAAATACATTTAAATCTAAAATAACATTCAACCTGTAAAGTTGTAACTAACTATATTTTTAAATGAATTCTTAAAGTTTAAATAATCTTTTAATTAAAGAAGATAATTACTTACTCCAGAAGAATATTATTCATATCCTGTGTAAAGAATTTTTTCCTTCCTTCTTCATCAAAAAGTTTGGCAGCCTAGAGAAACATAAGATTGTTGATATCGCTTTCAATAAACACATTATTTGTTTCCATATCTATTTACTAAAGAATAAACTTCAGAAGGAGGGCTATTGTGATTTTTTTCACTTTGTATCTTCTGTACCCAGCTTAGTACCTGGCATGAGTAGGCAATTACACTGTTGAAACAAATTCAGCATATATACCACTATTTCATATTATATCTGTATTTAATTTTTCTTAATCTTCCTAAATTAACAAAATTATACATATAAGACTTTTTAGTGCTTTGGGTATCTTGTGTACTTTGACTATCCATAGGTTTATTAATTATTGCTGTGGTCTCCAAGATAATAGAAAGCAGATGTCTCACTTTCTGTTGAGTGTCTACAGAATATCTGTCTGATATTCTATATGTTATATTCATCACCATGTTTAATCCTTATAACAGCCAATGACACTGGCATGACAGCTCCCATTATACAAACAAGGAACCCAAATCTGTCAGATGTTACATAACATGCCCCCAATCACACTACTACTAACTGGTGGATCCAGGACTCAGATCACAGGCTTTCTGACTTCAACTGTGCAACACTGCAACCCTGCACAAAGATACTGCAGCCTGTCTAGGTTCCATCTAGTTACTAACAACAAAGAAACAGGTGAAGTTATTATCAAGGGATAAGCAAAAATTAATGCAATGAGCTTAATTTCATCATTATGTGTGTCACTTCAATCAGGTGACCAGAAACCAAGTATACCAATACACTCTACCATAAGCAAAATCTACTGGGAAAAATCACAAACAATGTAGTTGAGGTCCATGAGATGTAAAATACCAAGAAGCCTGATCTAATAACCTGAGCAAGCCATATGCTGACTCTGTCAACCCACCAAGTTATTTGATCATTTTACAGGCAATAAATAAAATTTCTAAGCCATGCCTCGGTATTTCATAGAAAGAATGAAAACTGGGTATATGTAGGGGGCAGAAATATATGAAAGTTGTAAGGAAAACTAAACTTCAAGAAGGAGAATCAAAAAAAGTCAAGAGGTTAAATAGTGGGAGAATATTACAAAGTAAGAAAAGAACCACAAGAAGCAACTCCTTATCATACATACATAAGCATTTGAGCCAAAGATGAGTTCTCACCTCCTAAAGAAAAAATACCATCTCATATATCAAAGAAAATATAGAGAAGTCATAGATACCAGTAACTGAAATCAAACGTCTTACTGATGATTTCCTACTAAGGAGTTAGGGAGCAGCTGTATTAACTCTGGTAGGACTACTACAGAGAAGGAGAGAATAGTTTTGTTTTGTTTTTTTAAGATTTTATTATTTATTTATTCATAGAGATGCAGAGAGACAGAGAGAGAGAGGCAGAGACACAGGCAGAGGGAGAAGCAGGCTCCATGCAGAGAGCCTGACGTGGGATTTGATCCAGGGTCACCAGATCACACCCTGGGCTGCAGGCAGTGCTAAACCACTGCGCCACCGGGGCTGCCCGAGAATAGTTTTTAGTATATAAAATATGACAAAACTTTTACAAGATTGTAACACACTTACTACTAACCAATTCGGTTTATGAAGTGAAAATGGCATAAACACAGCAGACGGGGAGTGCCTGAATGCCTGCCTTTAAGTCCTGACTTTGAGTCATGGCTCAGCCCTTTAAAAATTATGTGGCCTTGGGCAAATCATTTAACTTTTGAACTTTAGTTTCCTCATCTATTAAATAGAAGAATATTACCTGGGCAGCCTAGGTGGCTCAGCATTTTAGTGCCACCTTCAGCCAAGGGCGTGATCCCGGAGTCCCGGGATTGAGTCCCATGTCAGGTTCCCTGCATGGAGCCTGCTTCTCCCTCTGCCTGTGTCTCTGCCTCTCTCTCTCTCTCTCTCTCTCTCTCTCACTCTCTGTGTGTCTCTCATGAATAAATAAATAAGATCTTAAAAAAAGAAGAAGAAGAAGAAGAAAGAAGGAAGAAGGAAGAAGGAAGAAGGAAGAAGAAGAAGAATACTATCTACCTCAATTGATTGTTGGAGGATTAGACTATACAGTATGTAAAGTACACTAACCCCAATCAGGGTGCTGTCTCCTGAATGGTAAATGCTATATGAAACACAACAGCACTGCACTCAATACAGAGTACAGATTTCTGCTAAATAAACAAGAGCTATATTATTAATAATATCTTTAAAAATGTGGATCAGGATCCCTGGGTGGCGCAGCGATTTAGCGCCTGCCTTTGGCCCAGGGCGCGATCCTGGAGACCCGGGATCGAATCCCACATCAGGCTCCCGGGGCATGGAGCCTGCTTCTCCCTCTGCCTGTGTCTCTGCCTCTCTCTCTCTCTCTGTCTCTCAGTCTTTCATGAATAAATAAATAAATAAAATCTTTAAAAAAAAATGTGGATCATATCACTAACACTTTTTAAAACCTAGAATAAAATAAAGGTTTTTAGGGAACCTGGGATAGTAACATGGGATAGTAAAAAGCACATATTTTGGAGTCAAGTGAACCCTTGTGGCTAAACTCTGGCTCTACCACTTACTAGCTGCATGGACCTGACCAAGCTATTTAACCTACCCCAGGTTTCTTAAACCATAAAAAGAACTAGTACCTATATTTCCTACACAAAATAGCTGAGAATATTAAATTAAAAATCTATTTATTACTGAAACTATAGATTGAATACTTTTCGAAAAATAAGCACAGAAAATAGCAAAACAATGAAAATGAAAGAGAAGAGTAATGAAACAGGATAAAAAAATGACTAAGATTATATAATTTTAACAATTGTAAAAAGATAAAATCATCTGTTAAAAGATTCAGATTAGATCAATTAGGAAATAATATGCTGTTAAGAGAAAGTGCTACAATAAAGAAAATCAAAGAGGTTGAAGATAAATGATGAGAAAACCTGTAAGTACCATGTAAAAATAAAGAGAAAGGAGTCTATAGTAAATCAGACAAAGCTAAATTTGGGTAAAAGGCATTAATTATACAAAAAGTCACCTTCAAATGATAACGATTGCAAAGATGTAGCCATCCAGAATTTTATAGGTCAAACATCATAGCATGGAAATAAATAAAGCAAAAATGACGGTAAACACAATTTATAATCTAAGAAATACAATGAGATATTTTAACATACTTCTCTACGTTCTAGACTAATGAAGTACAGTAAAATAAGTAAAAATACAGAGGAACTAAGTCACTACTGCAGAAGAAATGCTAAATAAAAAAACTGAAAAAATACAGAATTATTAAAAATAAGATCTGTGGGCCAGTTACTGGAAAAATCAAATAAATCAAATACTCCTCTAATCAGTTATTTATAATTTAGGAAAAGTTACAAGAAATAAATATAATATAAAGATGATTAGTAAATTTTAAAACATGACTTAGGAAAAAAAAAAAAAAACATGACTTAGGTTGGGTTACCATAATCCCAGGAGAAAGCAGAGAGCTGTAGAATAGTCCATTACCATCCCATTAGTTATTTTTTATAATAGTATAATATTTGCAATTGCATGGATTAAAATCCAGAAAAATAAGTAGTTTAATAGTGGTTATCTTTGTTGGGGATGGGGAGTGTCATATTACGGGGGATCTTTCCCTATGTATGATAATACATTTTGTATTGTGCATTTTACTTTTACAGTTAGGGAAAAAATGAGAACTAAAATATAGCATGGGTTCAAATAAACACACTAAGGTAATCAAGAAGGGCATTTTAAGCTAGGTTTGGCATGTTATTTTAAGTCAAAATACTATCTCCCTAGACTAAATGGGTAAGTGTGATGACATTCATCTGGATTTGTAGCTAATTAAACAAAGATTATGAATCCAAGTCCATCTGGAGAGGTATCTAATGTGACATGCTTAAACTCAGCTCTCAGGTTTGTCCTAATGGGAACACAATGCATGCTTACTAAACAATGCATGCTTACTAAGCTGGAAAGGATTAGCTGGAAAAAGCAATTATAAAATAACTGGATGTCAATATAGTTTGGACCAAATTTAGGTATACTTTTGTAATGTCTATTATAAAACTATTTGCCTATACTTTCCCTCTGTTGTCGTTACACAACTTTTTTTATAGTAAAAATTGTATTTATGAAACTTATGCTGAAAAACATTTTGAGGATGAGGGGCGCCTGGGTGGCTCAGTTGGTTAAGCGTCCAACTCTTGATTTTGGCTCAGGTCATGACCCCTGGGTACTGGGACCGAGCCCCACATTGAGCTCTATGCCCAGTGGGGAGTCTGCTTGAGGATTCTCTCTTCCTCTGCCCTTCTCACCTTGTGTTCACTTGTGTGCGCACATGCTTACTTTCTAAAATAAATAAATCTTTAAAAAAACGTTTAAGATGAAATGAAATAATAAAAAGTCACCCATATGATTCTATAACTATAGTTACACATATTTCTACTTAAAATCAAAGGCCTATGCATACAGCCAATGCATAAAAGGAAATATAGAAAATTAAAAGTTGTTTATTTATATGGGTGTTGGGACTGTGGGTTATTATTTTTGTCTTATACAAAGCATTTATTATGTTTATGTAGCAAATAAGAAACAAGGGAATTATTACACTTACTACACGGAGGTCTTCAATGCGTTTTTCAAGAAGGACAGGTAGGCCCTCTGGGAGTATAGGCACCACCTTGGGCATAACCTGAGAGGCATAGGTTGGCTGGGTGGTGTTTCCATTCTCACCCCCTGACTCAGAGAGGGGGCTACCATCAGAAGCAGCATCCAGTAATCTGTCAAAGTCAAAATCATCTAGCATCTCTAGGGCATTTTCAGCTTCCTGAAACAGTTCGTGTTCATTTGTGCCAACAAAAATGGGGAGGTCCGGATCAGCACTGTTCAGATTTAAGTCTGAGACATCATTTCCCAACACTACAGCAGTGGATGGGGGTTTATTCAGAGAAGAGGTCGTTAAGTTCACTGGGATTTTAGGGTTAGGCTCCTTCTTTAATGCATCCTTCTCTTTCTGAAATTTTCGTATCATGGCAGCCAGAGAAAGAGAATCTTTGTAACGTTTCTTCTTTTTTTCAGACTTGTGTGAATTTAGAGCTACAACTCTGTGAAGAAAAAAAGTCATCCATTAGGCTATGTATGATTTTAAAGTTTAAAGCTTCATGTAAATAAGTAGGCACAGATGATCAAAACAATCATTTGATAGGTGGAAGAACAAATCTCTTATTAAATTATCCTCTTATCACAGCATCTTCCTCATCATCTGGACTGTCACTGAGGAAAGGTTGAGGGTAAATGGCCATCAGAGTGAAGAAAATGAAAGGACCAAAGTTAACAGAAAGAAACAACAAAATGAATGTCACAGGTTTATGAGAGTATATTAAGTTTTTTTTTTTAAACTTTATTTATTTATTCATAGAGACACAGAGAGAGAGAGAGGCAGAGATACAGGCAGAGGGAGAAGCAGGCTCCATGCAGAGAGCCTGACTTGGGACTTGATCCAGGGTCTCCAGGATCACGCCCTGGGCTGCAGGCGGCGCTAAACCGCTGCGCCACCGGGGCTACCCCGAGAGTATATTAAGTTAAACTTACTACTCTTTGGAATGTTCACATTCTTAAGCATATTTGGTAAAGTAGTCACCTACGAAATTAACAAAGTAAAGAAATGCACTTTCCTCAAAGTGACCAGAGAAGCTCACACAAGCACAACTTCAAGCTGGTACCCCAGGTGGTTTGTGCTACAAACTGCCAAAGAAATACAAAATCTTTCTAGACCCTATTCTATCTGCTACTACCTTCTGATCATTTTCATTTTCCCCTCTGGGAACAGGCATGGGAGGCAATCACATATGTATAATTTTCTATGATAATGTTCTTCCAGGGCAGCCCGGGTGGCTCAGTGGTTTAGCGCCGCCTTCGGCCCAGGGTATGATCCTGGACACCTGGGATGGAGTCCCACGTTGGGCTCCCTGCATGGAGCTTGCTTCTCCGTCTGCCTGTGTCTCTGCCTCTCTCTCTCTGTGTGTCTCTCATGAATAAATAAATAAAATCTTAAAAAAAAAAAAGAAAAAAAGAAATGAAAATGTTCTTCCTACAGAGACCATGGGGGAAAAGTAGTTTCAGTTTAGTTATCACTTTCTCTAGAAACCTTTCCTTTTTTTTTTTTTTTTTTTAAATCTTTTTTTTTTTTTTTTTAATTTTTATTTATTTATGATAGCCACACACACAGAGAGAGAGAGAGAGAGGCAGAGACACAGGCAGAGGGAGAAGCAGGCTCCATGCACCGGGAGCCCGATGTGGGATTCGATCCCGGGTCTCCAGGATCGCGCCCTGGGCCAAAGGCAGGCGCCAAACCACTGCGCCACCCAGGGATCCCGAAACCTTTCCTATATTCTATGGTTTATATGCTTCTACTCTGCACTACTGAATCAAAAAGATGTTTGTACCTTCGAGGAAAGTCCACATTTCATTTATTGTCATATATTCCCAAACCACAATGTCTGGTATACAACAGGTACTTAATAAATATTTGCTGCATGAATAAGCTATGAATTTGAGAAACTGACAAATTCAATAGAAGGCATTATAAAGACTTTGTTCCCAAAGAAGTTTGCTTGTAAATAATGAACTTTTAAAACATGCATTAGTAATATACATATTTTTTTCCTTAATTACTTAAGGACTCCAGGGTCATTAAAATCTCATGTTTATGGGAGGATATTGTACGGAGGTATGTTAATCTCCTTACGATAACCTTTTGAGTATTGATAACCCAAAATTCAGATGCACCTCCCCTACTTAAGGAGAGAAAGAAAATCTAACCTCTCATAGTTTCTGTCCCTTAGTTCCCCTCAAAAAAAAAGCAAGAACAACTGGTAATTTTATGAATGCATGGTATAAACATTTTATTCTTATGATTTAAGTCTTTGGAGAAATTCTACTTGATTTTTAGAGATAATATCATTACCTAAAGTCACAAGCATGAAGAAAAGCTAAATAAAATAAGTGACTTTTTAAGTAGTGAAACAACTACAAATTGCTTACACACATACTAAGACTACCACCAGTCCTCAAAAACTAGGCTTAGTTTTGTACAGAAAGTATAAAAGATTTGTTTGATGTTTATACCATCTTTTCAAACTGATTCTTGTTGGTAAAAAGTTGTAATGAGCAAAATACTTAGTGCACTAATTTGTAAATCTGATCTAAAACATCATGAGTCTCTAAAAAGATAAAGTCTCTACTTATCAATAAATACAATGTTAATTTAGGATGATGAAGCTTTCTACTTACTGATACTTATACTTAATATACATTAATATTAAAATGTTAATAGTTATTGACATTTATATAGTATTAAATTAGATCCAGCTAAACTGAATGAATTAAAGCTAAATATATCTTTTTAAAAGGGCAGCTAGTCATGCTATGACCCTAGTTCCCTTATGACATTTAATTTTACGTACCCCAGTTGTTTGGGTACTTTTTTCCTTGGCTTCTTCTCCTTTTCCCCTTCCTCTTTCCGCTTCCGCTTCTTCATCTCAATATCATCTTCTTTTATTTTGGGAATCTGCAAATGATAGAAGAATGTATCACTTATCTGAGTATCAACAATTTACTCCATGATGTTATCAATCTAGCACCTAAGATACTGTTTTCTCTAGAAGTTCAGTGTGCATTAAGAGTGCTTTGTTATAAATGTAGACTTTGGGGTCTACAAGCACTGCCTGATTTTTAATAAAAATTGTGATGATTCTGGCACAAGTCCTTGGATCACATTTCAAGAAACACTTAAGGACACGCTATTCGTTTCCTAAAACAATATATACACTCCATAGAATTAGTGTTATAAATTACATCTTAGGAAAGGTTAATGGTTTTTTATAATCATTTCTGTACCAAGAATTTTTTTTTAAAGATTTTATTTATTTATTCATGAGAGACACACACACACACACACAGAGGCAGAGACACAGGCAGAGGGAGAAGCAGGCTCCCTTCAGGGACCCCAATGTGGGACTTGATCCCAGGACCCTGGGTTCACACCCTGAGCCACAGGCAGATGCTCAACCGCTGAACCACTCAGGCGTCCTTCTATACTAAGTCTTAACTTACCCTAGAAACAGAAACTTATCCCCCAGATTATTAGACTACATATGGAGAAAGAAGTTTTAGAAGAAAATATAATTCTACGATGTAAATATCAATTTCCCCATATCTATATAATTTTACTTTAAAGCACATAAATAACTACAGATTCATTAAACAATGGCTAGCATTCTTTTTCTTATATTCATAAGTGAATTTAAAAAGTATACCCTATTAGCTGAAAACTCATTACTCTTGCCATGTTGGATAAACGTACTTTGGGTGGCTTGTGCTTTTGGTTGTCTGTAATATCTTCTTCTTCAGTATCTGAAGCTTGGCGAAACTGCAGAGTGCCTGTGTTGATGTAAAAGCCTCCATATTTTGTTGTTAGAGAAGCAGGAACTAATTCGTCATACTATATTAAAAAAAAAAAAAAAGGATTCAGATATATCCTATTATTAACTCTATAAATATATCAAAGAAATTCAATCACTATGTTAGCAACTTCCTTAAATCCTAACTACAAAACTGCACTGAGGATGTTTATGGAATAAATTTAGAAAAAGTTAGTATCTGGGATAAAAATAACCACAGGTTACTCAGAAAGAAAGGAAATTCTGGAATAACGAAGCAAATTCTATCATCTACTAAGAAAAATTTAAAAATCACTGCTACTATTCTTTTTTTTTTTTAATTTTTTTTTTAATTTTTTTTATTTATTTATGATAGTCACAGAGAGAGAGAGAGAGAGGCAGAGACACAGGCAGAGGGAGAAGCAGGCTCCATGCACCGGGAGCCTGACGTGGGATTCGATCCCGGGTCTCCAGGATCGCGCCCTGGGCCAAAGGCAGGCGCTAAACCACTGCGCCACCCAGGGATCCCTCACTGCTACTATTCTTAATGCGAATGATTCTTTTTTTTTTTTAACATTTTTTTAAATGTATCTTTAAAGTGTTCTCTACATCCAACGTGGGGCTCAAACCCACAACCCAGAGATTAAGAGTCACACATTCTACCAACTGAGCCAGCCAGGCACCCAAGAACAAATGATCCTGATGAGGATCAGGATCAATTAAATTAAACAAATTAATTAAAACAGATGACTAAATGTCCAGGCAAAGAATAAATTATATTTCCTACAATACCAGTATATAATTTTATTCATATGGAGATTATAAAGAAGAACAAAGTTATTTTTTCTGTCTTGGCTCTAAACTTTTTGGTGAAAAATTTTTATATGTTTAAAACAAAAATAGCATATGTATTTAAAAAGGAAGTACAAAAATAACTACCTACTTCAGTAAGCATACACTGTAATGAGCCATGTACTTTGCTTGGAGCAAGAGATGCAAATTATCTAAACTAGACTGAAGGTCTGACCTAAAATATCACTTAAGCTGATGTCCTCTAAGCTTGGATTTTAAAGTTTATTACTTCTCACCTGATTAAAATGGACAAAAAACACACATTAAGTGAAAATCAATCTAAACCAAACAATGGAGTCCATAGTGCTTGAGAAAAAGAAAACAAACTACTTATCTAATAGAAGCTAGATACCTGCTACCCAAGGTCCCCAGAACTCTACTTACAGGTTCTTCATAGTTTACATTTTTAAGAAAGTCAGATTTTTAAAAAAATATTTTATTTATTTATTCATGAGAGACACAGAGAGTGAGGCAGAGACACAGGCAGAGGGAGAAGCAGGCTCCTTGTAGGGAGCCCGATGCAGGACTTGATCCCGGGATTCCAGGATCACGCCCTGAGCCAACGGCAGTCGCTCAACCACTGAGCCACCCAGGCGTCCCTAGCCTTAATATTCTTATAGTAACTATTACCTTCTCTATAGTCCTTGTCCATGGCAAAGGAGTTTCCTTAAAAATCTGACTTTCTTGGGATGCCTGGGTGGCACAGCAGTTGAGCAACTGACTTTGGCTCAGGGCGTGATCCTGGAATCCCGGGATCAAGTCCCGCATCGGGTTCCCTACAAGGAGCCTGCTTCTCCCTCTGCCTGTGTCTCTGCCTCACTCTCTGTGTCTCTCATGAATAAATAAATAAAATCTTTTAAAAAAAGAATATTAAGGCTAAATACAAAATTTTTTAAATTTTTTTTTTTAAGATTTATTTATTTATTCAGAGAGAGAGAGAAAGGCAGAGACACAGGCAAAGGGAGAAGCAGGCTCCATGCAGGAAGCCCGATGTGGGACTCGATCCCAGGTCTCCAGGATCACACCCCAGGCTGCAGGAGGCACCAAACCACTGCGCCACCAGGGCTGCCCTAAATACAAAATTTTTGCTTGTAACCTTTATCCATTTCAATTAAATGGTAAATAGAAAGAATTTCCAGTTTAATCATATAGAATCAAAAAGAAATGAAGTGGAGGGCGGGAAAGGAATGAATTGCTTTCTTGTTGCTTCATTTGATGGGCTACTCTTAAAAGATCCAGGAGTAAAACCTTCAGAAAGGGTCTGGTACTATCTGTAAGCAAAGGAGTGATGTGCAGAGTAGAGAATTAGAAGTGAAATGACTCTATAGTAATTATTTTTGGAAATGTGTAACTGACAAACACATCTGTACTTTTTGCTTACACTGCTTTAAAATTTACAATCCTCCTTCATATAAATTATTTCACTTGGTCCTCCTGATACCTTTGAGGCAAAAAAGACAAGTATTATTCCCATTTTGTAAGTGAAAACCAAATTTAGAGGTTAAGAACCTTGCCAGAGTAATTTTTTTAGCTTATGGTAGCGGCCCTGGCTGTATTCCAAACTATCTACTACACTAAGCAGCTTCTCCACCAGGAAACACCTTCATCACTACCTTACAGGGCAACATGGGTATATTTAACATCTGAATGCTGCAGTATTTTACTAAGCATTTCCTATTGGAGCACCCTTCAGGAGAACAAGCTCTCTATGCATATATAATTTAGCCTTTTAAGTAGAATGTGTTAGGAAGCAATGGAATACTGAACTTGAAAATCAGAAGGCCTGGATTTAGATCCTTTGTCAATGACTGGTTAATTGTGACTCAGAGGAAATCTCTTAACATCAATACTTTGGGATTGTGTAACAGTGACAACACTACTTACTCCAGGAAGTTCTAGTGAAATTTAAAAGAAACAACCTAAATAAAAGTGTAACTCATGCCTGGCATTACTATTTATTAATAAGAAAAAATTTTTTCCTTTCAGTCTTTACAAAATTTGGCGGTATCAGTGACACTAAACATAATCTTCAAAAGCATTTATTTTCAGGTATCTATCGTAATAGGCAGTACATGAGGCTGACAATTATTTAGAACTGGATTATTTTCACTATCAAATAATTACAAACAACGAAAGCTTACTGGTAATACAATCAATGAAAAGAACAGAAAATCATTTGTTGGATTATAATTGTTTTATGTCTGAAATACCTCATAAACAGAACCCAATAATCTGTTTAAGATAATAATGCAAAATTATTTGGCAAGTCAATGAACAAGCTGTATTCTAATTCAATTTCCTCTTACAAAACAGGAACCTACCTTGGCCTCTAAATGTCAATAACTAATTATAAAATTTTTATGCAACTTAACCTACAAAATTTGTCCTTATTTATTAAAATGGTAGCTTTCAAATTTTGTTCACCACCACCCAAGTGGAAAATACTTTACGCATCAAAACCCAGTGCATGCATACACACATATACACGTAAAAAAAAACCTCACATAATCTACTATGATTTACTATGATAGCTCCTATTCTATTCTACTTCATTTTCATTAAAAATGCTGGCCATACTCTCTAAATTGATATATAATCCAGTTATGGGTTCCAAAAGTCAGTCTGAAAAACACTTTATTCAAATATTCTGACTGTAGCAGAGAAAACTGGGTAATGCTAAAAGATTTGCTTAAAATCTCTAGAAACCTAGTTAAGTCTAGAATCTAGGAATTCTGACTTGTGTTTCATGTCAAGGTCAAGACTCCTAAAAACATCCTATCCCTTAACCTACAAAAAGGTTTCTCAACCTTTCTGGTAACAAGAAGACTTCTCTACTCCAAAATATTGTCAGTATTTTACTCCTATAGACCAGGTTGCCCCTGATATGGTAAACCAGTTTATGTCAGGACACTAAAATAACTTGGGAGTATGACAGGGTATCCACTATGCCTCCTGCTGAAAGTTCTACCCAGCAGTCTCCTACCACTATATGCCTTATCATCATCTATATTACCAAGGAGTGTAGTAAGAGGAAAAAGAAATACTAATTTGTGGGTGGTACTATAATGCTTACCTAGGCATCACTTTTTGTATATTCTAAGTAATCACTGTACAACACAGAGGATATCATAAGTCAGGGTTTAGATTACTCTAGTGCACTAAGAATGTAAGAACATATACCTTATCTGCCCCTAAATATGATATGCCCTCACTCATTTGCTATGTGGTCAATGGACTACTACAGTCCTTAAATGCTTTCCTAAATTCCTCATTCTTTAAGAGAAAGACGACTCCAGGGGAAAAGCTGTAGGGCTTAATCAAAACAGACAGGGATAAAAGTTGGCATTCAATCACCACCAATGTAATAATGCTTGGCAGCAATAAAAAGAAAAAAAAAAGTACATTTTAAAGATGTCTGCCAGATTAACTTCAATCCAGGAGCTCCAATCTTCAAATTTGTATGGGTTCTTATCTAGAAGTCATTTGGAAATGCACCTGCCCAAGTTTGGGAATATCAATAAAAATTCAAGATATAAACACCCTTGATCAATAAATCCCACTGCTAGAAACTTATCCTATACATATATTTTCATTCTCTAATTATCTTACATATTTACTCAAGTACACAAAGATAAATGTATACAGATGTTCAATCATTTGTAAGCACAAAAAAGTGAAACAATTTAGATGTACAACAGAGGATTAGTTAGTAAAAACAAATATTGAACTATTTTAGTAACTTTATCGTTGACTTCTATCCCAAAGAATTGCTGCTATATTAAAGATACATTACTCACAGCCTCTGAGTTATCAATAAATGGATCTGTCTCATCATAGCCAAAGCCTATATCAATTAAATCTTGTAGCCGATCCTTCCGGTGTTTACGGGGTTTCCCACCCTGCAAAAAACAGATATGTTAGACTGATGGCAGTTCTCATGCTGTTTCCATAAACTTAAAAAATACCTGTCAGAATTCCAAATAATTTCTGTAGACAATCTCCCCCTCCAAGAGGCTGAATTTAAGTCCTCCCAAACTTTGAATGTAAATTGTGCTTAGGGACTTGCTCTCAAAAAGTAGAGTATGAAAGGGAAGGGACAAAGTAACTTTATAGTGAGAAACCTGGCCAACATGACCTCGGCCAGGTGATCAAGTTCAACATCAACATGATTAATTCACATTGATAACATGTACCTTTGATATGATGCGATAAAAATGGCACCTCTGTGGTCTTCTCTCAAAAGCTTATAATCCTAGTTAACCATGAGAAAAACATCAAACAAACTAAACTATGAGAAAAACATCAGGCAAACTAAATTGAGGGACACTCTACAAATAACTGATCAGTATTTCTCAAAACTGTAAAGGTAATTAAAAACAAGGAAAAATCTAAAAAACTGCCATAGTCTAGATGAATCTAAAGAGACAAAAAACTAAATGTGATATAGTATCCTGGATTGGATCCAGTAGCTAAAAAGGGCATTAGGAGTAAACTAGTAAAATCTGAATAAAACATACAGCTTAATTAATAAGAATATAACGCTGGGTTTGTTAGCTGTAACAAATCTACTATACAAACTAAGATGTCATAGGAGAGAGTGAGTGAGAATTATATGGGAAGTCTCTTATTATCTCTGCAACTTTTTTGTAAATCCAAACAATTCGTAAATTTTCTAAACCACCACAGAATTACACACATTAGACATACAAGAAAAATGAAACATGAGTGCATGCAAAAACTGGTGTAAGATCTGAAGTCTACTTAATTGTATTGTGACAATATCAATTTCCTACTCTTGATAACTATAGTTTTGTAAGATATCACCACTGGAAGAAAGTGTAATTGGTACGAGGGGAATTCTCTGTACTATGTGTGCAATTTTATGTGAGTCTATAATCTTTTTAAATAAAAAGTATTTTAGGGGCACCTGGCTGGTGCAGTCAGTACAGTGGGATCACAACCTGAGCCAAAGGCAGAGGCTCAATCCCTGAGCCACTCAGGTGCCCCATAGTAAAAGCAATCTTGAAAAAGAAAAATGAAGCTGGATGTATCACAATCCTAAATTTCAAGTTATACTACAAAACTATAGTAATTAAAACAGTAAGGTACTGGCAAAAAAAAAAAAAAAAGACACATAGATCGATGGAATATGATAGGAAGCTCAGAAAAAAAAAAAAAAAAACCCACGATTATATGCCCGATTAATCTTCAGCAAAGGAGGCAAGGGGCAGCCCGGGTGGTTCAGCGGTTTAGCGCAGGCTTCAGCCCCGGGCATGATACTGGAGACCTGGGATGGAGTCCCATGTCGGGCTCCCTGCATGGAGCCTGCTTCTCCCTCTGCCTGTGTCTCTGCCTCTCTCTCTCTCTCTCTCTGTGTCTCTCATGATAAATAAAATTAAAAAACAAAAAGGAAAATATAGTATATTTATAGAAAAAAAAAGAATTTAAGTATGAAAAGTCCTGTCCTAAGAAACACTGCTTTTTAAAAATATTTTATTTATTTATTCATGAGACAGAGAGAGAATGAGAGGCAGAGACACAGTCAGAGGCAGAAGCAGGCTCCATGCAGGGAGCCCAAATCAGGACTCAATCCCAGGACCCCAGGATCACATCCTGAGCTGAAGGCAGGCACTCAACCACAGAGCCACCTGGGCATGTCCTAAGAAACTTAAAACAAGACAATCCACTCAACAAATTAAGTACCTATCAAGTACCAGTCTTCATGGACTTTATAGTATTGTAGACAGGAGAAGATTAAATAAATAATTACAGTAATGATAAAGAGCAGAAAGGAAAATATAGGTGGTACCAGACTTTTTTTAAAGTGGACTTTTTAAAAAAAAGATTTATGGAAAAAAAAAAGATTTTATGTATTTATTCATGAGAGACACAGAGAAAGAGAGAGAGGCAGAGACACAGGCAGAGGGAGAAGCAGGCTCCATGCAGAGAGCCTGATGTGGGACTGGATCCCCGGACCCCAGGATCACACCCTGCGCCGAAGGCAGGGCTAAACCGCTGAGCCACCGGGCCTGCCCAATTTAACAAAGGACTTAATCAAAGTTTTCCTGAGAGGTTTATGCCCAAAGATGAGTGGAAGTAATCACTTTTGGAAGCCACTAAAAGGATCAGAATAGGGCAGTAAACTGATAATTAGTGCTTAACAAAAACTACTCCTGCTGTTATAGTGGGGAGTGTAGCAGATAGGGAAATCAGTTAGGAAGTAAAAAAAATTCAGAGATTTGCAAGAAAGTCCCAAGTTGGGGGGGGGGGCGTATAAAAAATATATGAGTACCAATCATGATGATTATGATGATGGACTCACTGAATGCTAACTTTGTATTAGCACCTATTCTAACTGTGACTACCTATTATTTCACTTTTGGCAAATGGGGAAAGCTAAAGCTTGGAAAGGGCAAATAATCTACAATCACAGGTGAAATAATTGAGCTAATCTTCAAGCTCATGACTATCTGACTTTAAAGTGCCCCTCTATTAAAAGTTCTATAAAATAAGGGTGCTCGGGTGGCTTAGTCTGTTGAGTGTAAGACTCTTGATGTCGTCTCAGGTCATGATCTCAGGGTAGTGGGATGGAGCATGGAGTCGGAGTCATGGGGGTGTCTGTGTATGCACTCAGCAGGGAGTCTCCTTGAGAGTTTCCCTCTCCCCTGCCCCATCTACCCTCCACCACTTGCATTCATCAAATAAATAAATAAATAAACCTTAAAAAAAAAGTTCTAAAAAATAAAAAAAATAAAAAGTTCTAGAAGATAAGTTAAAGAAGGGATCCCTGGGTGGCTCAGTGGTTTAGCGCCTGCCTTTGGCCCAGGGCATGATCCTGGAGTCTCAGGATCGAGTCCCACATTGGGCTCCCTGCATGGAGCCTGCTTCTCCCTCCACCCATCTCTGCCTCTCTCTCTTTGTGTCTCTCATGAATAAATAAAATCTTAGGGAAAAAAAAAAGATAAGTTAAAGAATCTCTGGGGTCATTTTCCCACTTGGAGACACCTTAGACTCAATACTAAAAATTGAGACCAATGTCCCCCTGTCAGTCACCTCCAAATTAGCTTCTCCCACTTAACATTTCCATTTTATTCATTGTTTTTCTTCCTTAAAACTCCACTGTTAGCTAAAATTAAAAAAAGACTGATGATACCAAACAATAAGGATGTGGAGCTAATAACTCTCCTACATGGCTGGTACAAAATGATACAGCTACTCTAAAAAGGTTGGTGATTTCTTTTTTTTTTTAAGGTTGGGGATTTCTTATAAAGTTAAACATATACTTACCATATAACCTAATAATCCCACTCTTATATTTAGTCAAGAAAAATGAAAATGTATGTTCACAAAAGACCTGTATGCTAATGTTCAGAGCACCTTTATTTGTAGCAGCCAAAAACTGGAAACACCCAATATCCATTATCCAGTGAATGGATAAACAAACTGTGGTACATCCATATAAAAGGATTATCAGGCAATACAAGGGAAGAACTGTTGATAACATGTAACACATGGGTGAATTCATACTAAGTGAAAGGGGCCCAACACAAAAGACTTTAAGATTCCCATTTACAGAAAACTTCTAGAAATGGCAAAACAAAAACAAAAAACCTATAATGACATGAAGTAGATCTGACATTGCCAGGGACGGACAAGAGCTGAAGGGAGAGGATTATTTGTAGAGAGGTAAAAGGGAACTTTCTGGGAAGACGAAATTGTTCTGTATCTTGTTTGTGGTAGTGGTTATACTACTGTGTACATCTGTCAAAATCCATAAAATTATACAATTAAAATGAATTAATTGTATGCACTTAAATTATCTTTCAGTAGTGATTTTTATTTTTTCTTTTTCAGTAGTGATTTTTAAATTCATTTTTAGAATCATGATGATGTCTACTCCAACTCTCTCCCCACAAACCTTTGTTCAAGTGAATATTCACATCTACAACTTCCTTTCCATTCCACCTGCCACTGCTATCCATAATGTTGGCCATTGTTTTTCATTTAAACGTATCAAATGCTTTAATTAGCTCTCTTCCCTCACTTATCCTAATTTATCCTGCATAATATCATCTAATTAATATTTCTAAAATACCATTTCGTATCATTCCCCTGCCCAAAATGCTTCAAAAGCATCTCAGCTATTATAAAATAAATCCAAAACCCTTAATATGTCATTAAGTGCCTTGCACATGTTGATTTAAACTACCTTTCCAGGGATCCCTGGGTGGCGCAGGGGTTTGGCGCCTGCCTTTGGCCCAGGGTGTGATCCTGGAGACCCGGGATCAAATCCCACGTCGGGCTCCCGGTGCATGGAGCCTGCTTCTCCCTCTGCCTGTGTCTCTGCCTCTCTCTCTCTCTCTCTCTCTCTCTCTGTGACTATCATAAATAAATAAAAATTAAAAAAAATAAATAAATAAATAAAAAAAAAATAAACTACCTTTCCAGGGGCACCTAGGTGGCTCAGTGGTTGAACATCTGCCTTCAGCTCAGGACATGATCCTGGGGTACTGAAATCGAGTCCCATATTGGGCTCCCCACAGGGAGCCTGCTTCTCCCTCTGCCTATGTCTCTGCCTCTTTCTGTGTGTCCCTCATGAATAAATAAATCTTTTTTTTTTAAACATTTTATTTTTTATTTTTTATTTATTTATGATAGTCACAGAGAGAGAGAGAGAGAGAGGCAGAGAGACATAGGCAGAGGGAGAAGCAGGCTCCATGCACCGGGAGCCTGATGTGGGATTCGATCCCGGGTCTCCAGGATCGCATCCTGGGCCAAAGGCAGGCGCTAAACCGCTGCGCCACCCAGGGTTCCCAATCTTTTTTTTTAAATATTTATTTATTTTTTTTTTATGATAGTCACAGAGAGAGAGAGAGAGAGGCAGAGACACAGGCAGAGGGAGAAGCAGGCTCCATGCACCGGGAGCCCGACGTGGGATTCGATCCCGGGTCTCCAGGATCACGCCCTGGGCCAAAGGCAGGCGCCAAACCACTGCGCCACCCAGGGATCCCATGAATAAATAAATCTTAAAAAAAATAAATAAACTACCTTTCCAACTTTTTCTTGTAATTTTCCAAGGTGAACATTTTGATCAATTCAATCTTAAGCTTATCTTTCCTCTGCCTCCTCATCGGGAATAATCTCTTACTCCTCTCTGAGGTCTCCCACCCTTCCCAGCTAGTAAGTTTTAAAACTTTTCTCCTTGATGCTTGCTATTTAAAATCAAAATCTTTTCCTGCTCTAACATTTTTTTGTCTAGGCACAGCAAGCTGCCTATAAGACTTAACCAGGGAAAACTAAAATACAAATAGGTTCTGTTGAAATGGGAACAATCATACATATGCAGAAGTACAAATAACTCATGCATAACTAGAAAGATTTAGGAACATTTAAGTCTAGCTGAGGTGATCAGCGGTTACCACAAGCAAGTGTAGCTGTTATTAATAGTTATGAGTCCATAATCTAATATATGCAATAAAATGGCTAATTAAGTAAATGTGAATCAATGATAGTAAACAAAATGGCTAAAGCTTTACTTAGCAGTAATAGTATTAATCTCACTAACAATCCTTCTCAAAAAAAGGGTTTTACAAGTATAAGATCTTCACCAAGCATTATCAATTATAGTATCATAACAATAACAAAGGTATAAATTACATATACTATGACACATGCATTCAATGTTAACAGCCACTTTAAAATAATGTGGTAAAGAATATTTAATAATATAGAAGGCAACAAAAGCAGTATACCAAATACTATGTATAGTTCAGGCTATTTACAGAAGTTAATATTCATCAAGCTTTTGAAAGTGTTCAAACTAACTGGTAATTGTGGAGATAACATTAAAATAACAAGATCTTGCTTTTTTAATTCTCATATAAACAGTAGGATGTCATTTATGAAAAACACACCATAGCAGCATATGCCTATAGATGTAATATAAAATGCTCAAAGAATTCTAGCAAGCAGAGAACCATGGTTTTTACCAATTGGGAAGGGATATAATTGGAGGTGTAATGAAAGAGATTTTGGTTTAATATGTATTACTTGAAAAATTATTTTTCCTTTGGTAGAAACTGGAAAACCTGGTTTCTGGACAAATTCTAAAAGAGCTGAAACACTTCAAAAAAATTTTTTTAAAGATTTTATTTATTCATGAGAGACAGAGAGAGAGAGGCAGAGACATAGAGACAGAAGCAGGCTCCGTGCAGGGAGCCCAATGTGGGACTCGATCCCGGGACTCCAGGATCATACCCTGGGCCGAAGGCAGGTGTTCAACCGCTGAGCCACCCAGGTGTCCCTCAAATTTGTTTTTATTATTTTTTAAATTTTATTTATTTATTCATGAGAGAGAGAGAGAGAGAGAGAGAGAGAGGTAGAGACACAGGCAGAGGGAGAAGCAGTCCCCATTCAGGAAGCCTGATGCTGGACTCGATCCCAGGTCCCCAGGATAATGCTCTGGGCCAAAGGTGGCGCTAAACCGCTGAGCATCTGGGCTGCCCTCAAATTTGTTTTGTTTTTATTTTATTTTATTTTATTTTATTTTATTTATTTATTTAATTTATTTTAGAGAAAGAGAGAGAGAGGCAGAGAAACAGGCAGAGGGAGAAGCAGGCTCCATGCCAGGAGCCCAACACGGGACTCGATCCCCGAACTCCAGGATTGCGCCCTGGGCCAAAGGCAGGCGCCAAACCGTTGAGCCACCCAGGGATCCCCTCAAATTTGTTTTTAATAACAAGAATGTATCCATGTGTTACCTGAATGGTTAAAAATAATGTTGTAAGTGCAAGAGAGCACATTCAAAAAAAAAAAAAAGGGGGGGGGGGCAGGGGGGCACATTCATAAGCATAAAAGCATTTTCAAAAGCCCTGAAAGGCTACACATCCAACTGGTTATGCCTGGCAGTGGGATTATAGGTGATTAGGTGATTTTTATTTTCTTCTGTTTATCTGTATTTATATATTCTTTTACAATGAACAAAATCTATGAAATATGTAAATACAGAAATACATCTCTAGGAAAGGAAACTCAGTGATTATCTCTAAGGAGGGAAATGGTTAGCTAGGAGTCAGGAATAGGAGGGAGATTTACTTGACATATTTCTTTTGTATCTTTTGAGTTTTTGTTAAGTACATGTATTATCTGTTCAAGAATTTTACTTTCTGAGGCGCCTGGGTAGCTGAGAGTCTGCCTTCAGCTCGGGTCTTGATCCCAGTCCCACATTGGGCTCCCCATGGGGAAGAGCCTGCTTCTCCCTCTGCCTGTGTCTCTGCCTCTCTCTCTGGTCTCTCATGAATAAATAAATAAAATCTTTTAAAAAAGAAAAAAAAATTTTCTTAGGTGTGGACCACCCAATGTTCAATACCATTTGGGTTTTCACTCCTTATATGGTTCTGCTTCCTTGTCCTTTGGACAAGCTGTATTTGACAAACTCACAACTGAGTAGCTCTTTCTTAAATCCCTTCCCATTAGCCAGGGTTAAATAGTCTTTCCTCTACCTATGGCTTTCTGCCAAAGCATTTATTGTCAGGCACATCCCAGTTCCTTCCTTCATCAAAGAGGCCATCACAGTACAGTTTTCTGGCCTCAATTTACTTTTCCTCATTCTTCTGGCCTTCTTGGAAACTCATCTCCCTTGGTTCGCCCTCTCTGCCTTACCTCTTCTTTTTTATTTTCCACTCTCTAGTTCCCTAATGGTGCTCAAGTCCAGTGATATGCAAATGGTATAAACTGGAACCAAATGGAGAGCTGCCAAAAAGACAATTCACAAATATTAAAATTTCACTTTGGGACGCCTGGGTGGCTCAGTGGTTGGGCGTCTGCCTTTGGCTCAGGGTGTGGTCCCAGGTCTGAGGATCGAATCCCATATCGGGCTTCCTGCATGGAGCCTGCTTCTCCCTCTGCCTGTGTCTCTCTCTCTCTCTCTCATGAATAAATAAATGAAATCTTTAAAATAAAATAAAATTTCACTTAAGGAACTCAAGATAGATTGTCAAAAGATTATATTATAGTGTCCTCCCCATTAGGCCTATTTTGAACTGGTCTCTTTTCCAGCAGCCTTAGCAAGGAGACTCCCTGCAACAGAATCAGTCTTACTTGATAAACTCCCTGAACCTTTGCAGTTGTTGATGCTTCACAGTTTACATGATAAATGCCTACGATAAAAACACAAAGTTTATTTTCTGAATTAAAAAAAAAAAAAAAAAAACACCTTTTGAGTTTTGCTACACCTAAAATGAAGAACCCCATTTAAATCTACTCCCCTAGGGCACTAGTTTACTATGACTCAGAAGAAAGTGACTTACTGAATCATTAGTACCTGTTTAACCTGATAATCAGTGTTTCAAGCCAATGCTGTCTCATTACACTATAATACTAAGCTAGAAAACAAACAAGATGTTCTTAGCACAGGACCCTCCCTCACCTCCCTCCTAGTTGCCTCCAAGTAATAAGAAACCTAACTAATAAGCAACATTCATTACCTATGGAAGGCAGAGGAAGCATGACACTGATGCTAAGACTCCAGTCTTATAACTGAGAAGAAAATATTTCTTGGTTACCAAGCTTCCCTATTTGTCTAGCCCAGTCACAACCTTATCCTTTTCCATTTCTTTTGATTTCCTTAACCTACCAATAGAAAAAAAGGGAAATTTAAGTCAGTAGAAATACAGGCAAGAGCTGACTTAACTGCACAGATACAGTGTAAACAGATTTCTTTAATCATGACTTAGGATATAGGGCCTTCCTTCCAAATAGCCTAAAACTGCTGATTCTCGATCATTCCTAATGGATTTAAGGAAGTTGAAGAGAATTTGTTTAACTCAGAGGCCAAGGTACTGAAAGGGCATGTCATGTCACACGATTACCACTGGTAACTGCAACAGAGAAAACTATTACTTAAGAGTTCTTCCTTGCCCTATATTTATTTTATTTTTTTAATGTTTCTTTTTTTTTTAAGATTTTATTTATTTATTCATGACAGACACACAGAGAGGGAGAGAGAGAGGCAGAGACACAAGCAGAGGGAGAAGCAGGCTCCATGCAGGGAGCCGGATGTGGGACTCGATCCCGGGTCTCCAGGATCCGGCCCTGGGCTGAAGGCGGCACTAAACTGCTGAGCCACCGGGGCTGCCCCTTGCCCTGTATTTAAAGATAGATAGATGATAGATAGATAGATAGATAGATAGATAGATAGATAGATAGATAGATAGATATTAATTGATGTATTTATTTGTTTGTTTGTTTATTTATTTATGATAGACAGAGAGAGAGGCAGAGACACAGGAGCAGGGATTTTATTTATTTATTCATGACAGACACACAGAGAGGGAGAGAGAGAGGCAGAGACACAAGCAGAGGGAGAAGCAGGCTCCATGCAGGGAGCCCAATGTGGGACTTGATCCCGGGACTCCAAGATCCCGCCCTGGGCCAAAGGCAGGTGCTAAACTGCTGAGCCACCCAGGGATCCCCCTTGCCCTGTATTTAAGAACCCCAACCTCAGTTTGTTTTAAAAGGTTACGAAGCAGGGACTCCTGGGTGGCTTCTTCCTCTGCCTAGGTCTCTGCCTCTCTCTCTGTGTTTCCCATGAATAAATAAAATCTTAAAAAAAAAAAAAAAAAAAGGCCGTACAAGAAAAATCAAGATTTTTCATATATTTTATTTTTTTTTTTTTTTTTTAAATTTTTATTTATTTATGATAGTCACAGAGAGAGAGAGAGAGGCAGAGACATAGGCAGAGGGAGAAGCAGGCTCCATGCACCGGGAGCCCGACGTGGGATTCGATCCTGGGTCTGCAGGATCGCGCCCTGGGCCAAAGGCAGGCGCCAAACCGCTGCGCCACCCAGGGATCCGATTTTTCATATATTTTATTAAAAAGTTTATTAACTCCATTTGAACTGCTTTATTTTTTTTTCAACTGCTTTATAAGACTGCTCAGAATTACTTTTATACATGAAATCTACCTTTATTCTCCCTCTTAAAATAAATACAAAGCTACTAGGGCTCTGAGAGTCCAAAATCACAAAGAATGAAGCAAAAAAAATGTGGTATTCAAAGTCTATATGGTAAAGTAAGCAAATTTTAAAGTCATAATGTGATTTTAGAAATGCTAATAAATGCTTGGCAGACTACATGCCTTCCTATTCCATGGGTCATTCAGATGCAAACAGTCTTAGCTGAGCCCCTGCTAAGCACCAGATATTGTGCTATGCACTTTCATTTAGATTATTTGGTTTATATCCAATTCCAGAATAGCATGATCTTTCAAGATAGCTGGAGTAACAGAAAAATCACAAAAGAAATCTTCCAACCACCACAGGTTATCCTATGCCCGAGATGGCTTAGAGAAGAAGCCTATACTCATCAAAGCGAACAGCATTCGCTGATCTGTACGGTATTATATGGCCTCAGAAAATGCATACACAATCTAGAAACCATCTAAAGATTGAGTTAGAAATTGAGGATATTCAGCAAAGTAGGATTTTTACCTTAAACATTGGGAGACTTAAAATTGCCAATGAGGGGGCACCTGGGGGGCTCAGTGGGTGAGCGTCTGCCTTTGGCTCAGGTCATGATCCTGGGGTCCTGAGATTGAGTCCCGCATCAGGCTTCCTGGAGGGAGCCTGCTTCTTCCTCTGCCTAGGTCTCTGACTCTCTCTCTGTTTCCCGTGAATAAATTTTAAAATCTTTAAAAAAAAAAAATTGCTAATGAGGAAAAGAACACAAGCCTCTTTAACCTGTATCATACTTCCTTCCTATAGTAACCAACAAGAAAAATTTGGAGCCTATAGGAAAGTGTTCAAAGTTGGACTTAGCTCTGAAATAAGATTTATGTACAATAACCAACTTAGAATACTCGAGGTAAAATTAAGTACCGAATAGTTCTATTGCTTTTCTTTTTTTTTTTTTTTAATTTATTTTTTATTTTTTTTATTTTTATTTTTTTTCATTTATTTATGATAGTCACAGAGAGAGAGAGAGGCAGAGACATAGGCAGAGGGAGAAGCAGGCTCCATGCACCGGGAGCCTGACATGGGATTCGATCCCAGGTCTCCAGGATCGCGCCCTGGGCCAAAGGCAGGCGCTAAACCGCTGCGCCACCCAGGGATCCCTCTATTGCTTTTCCCAAGAAAATATGTAGCAACTGATGCTGAACATGCATTGTCACATTACCTGGAGAGTAACATAAGGGGAACAAGACAAGGCAATAAAAACAAGATAGAGGGAAAAAACACACAATTCAATACAGGGTGCTATTTTTATAATTTTACACTCCCTATAATTTCTATTACTGCATTTCAACTACCAAAACTGTCTCAATCCTCCTTCCCCAAGCAATTGCTACAAGTGAAAAGATACGTCCCAAACTCCACAATTCTCCTTCCTTCTCCCACGAGTGATGGCCTTTTCCACTTCACACAACTCCTCTCCAGCACTTGCCAACAGCTACACATACTCAAGACCACAAGAAGCCCATAAACTTGCCTCCACGCTTTCCAAAAACCACTCAATTCATTGCTAACATCACTTATAGACCCAGCCACCCCTCAGGGAATCAGATTTGTATCTGAAAACCCCCAATGGAGTTTAACTTGCTCAGTTCTCTGAAACATCCTGCAAATGCATCCTCCTCCACAATGGAAATGGCAAGCCCTCCCACTTGTTCCAACCCCTCCGATTCACAGAAAAGAAGAGGCAGAAAGAATGTAAGGGTAGATGGACTGATGAATTAAATAAATTAGAAAAAAAGTGGTGAAGTATACCAATGCCTCCAACTAGGACTTGAGAGCCGGATGTGCCCCACAGATGTTTTGTTTCGTCAAGCAGGTGTTTTAACCAGAAGCCAACATTTAAAAGTAAGAAAAGAAAGAGGAATATCCAGATTTCAGCCTTCTTTGGAGAAATGTAAAGATCCGGCAACCCTAAGCTCAGGTCCCTGTGAAGTGACAAGGGCTGAAGCTGAATAGCACCTGTTTCCTATTTCAGACAATCCTCCAGCTTCACTGTCCACCTACCTGGCCTGCTTTACCGATGCTTCAGTGGACATGCTGGGGACATCTGAATTTGCTACTCCTGAACTACAGTAAACTATGGTCAATAACAATCTTCAGTGATTGTTTAAGAATGATCTTTTGTGAGAACCTAGCACTAGACAAAGTATCCTCTCCCAGGCCACTTTTGGCTCAATGATTATCTTAAAGGATTCCAAATAATGTGTATTATGGTCTTTTAAGATGACCCTAGTAAACCTGTAAACAGTGATTGAAGGACTAAACATAAAGGCCATTTGGAACAGAATGCCTGAACTAAAAAAAATCAAAATCAGCAGAGTAGTTAATAGAGTTTGAAAATCCCATACATGTTTATGTTAAAAAGAATTTATGACATCTACAGAATAAGATGGAGCAGTTCTCTGCAAGAGTGATATGTTTAATATCATTTGATATGTTTAAATATCATTTCATATTTAGATAGCACTTTAAATATTTCCAACATTAAAAATCTATTTTTTCATCTGACGTTGACAAAACCCATGCTATAAATATAAAGTTGGCTAGGCAGATCTTGTTTTCCCCTCACAGATACCAAAGCATAAAGACGCCAAGAGCCTTCACTAAGGTCACCCAGCTAGTTAGTATGGCAAAGACAGGAGCAGAATCCAGCTGTGCTAACTCATAATCCTGTGCTCCTTCCCCTTCAATACATTGTTGCTGCCTCTTATCCACTCGATATCCTACAAAGGATAGGAAAGCTATTCCAGGGATTACAGAGAAATGTGGTTCCACAGGAGACTGGAAGAATCCATTCAATGAGACCAAAGTCTCTAAAATTCCTTCCAATTTCAAGAATGGAACTGGCCCTTCTGCTCACTTTCAAATCTCCAGTCATTCGATTCCATAGGCACTACACACTACTGTTCAGTAGTACATTTGTGTGTCATATATATGTCTCATCTTCCCAAATATTTTGAAAGTTCCAGGAGAGGGCAAGTATCATGCCCCTTTGTACATTCAATACAAATGCTTACTTTATTATTTATACAAAAAACTATACCTCTTGTTCCAAAAAACAAAGAACTAGAAGTGACCTTAAGTGAATTTCAGAAATAATGATAAAGACATCTAAATTATAACATGAAGGAAACAAAAGTAAGAAGAGAAGGTGGCCAGTTTTATGTTTTATAAACCTCCAAGAATTGAGACCTCTTTTTGTCACTGCAAAAAAATATTTTTTTAAGGGAAATGTTACCTTGGTGGGTTAACATTTTACAAGATTTTACATACAATATTTAAAAGTTTCTTTATTTAAAATTTACATATACATATAATATATGCATAAGTATAAACAGACATAGACATCTGAATTTGCTACCTCTGAACACCAAAAAATCTTTGTTGTTTAGGAGTGATCTTTTGTGACAGCCCAGAGCCTAGAGCTGAATGAGGTGTCTTCTCTCAGGTCACTTTTAGCTTGATGATTTTCTTACAAGAGTCCAAATAATTTGCTATAATACACATATTTAATATCTGTAATATGCATAGGGCATAAAAGCTTCATAAGGTAAGACATTTTAAATCCTCCACTTAGAATGAAAACAAGACAGTGAGTAAAATAAAAATCAAGAGAGCAAATACAGATAACAAGAGCAACATTTTATCCCTGCACAATGACAGTACCTGGAGATATCCCAGTTATTTGGAACTCAATTTTACACATCAACCAACCTCTTCAGAACATTGGTTTTTCCATGCCAAGTACCATCCAAAGGCTCCTCAAAAATATATATTTTTTTAAGATTTTATTTATTTATTCATGAGAAACACAGAAGAGAGAGAGAGAGGCAGAAATATGGGCAGAGCGAGAAGCAGGCTCCATGCAGGGAGCCTGACATGGGACTCAATCCTGGGTCTCCAGGATCACGCCCTGGGCTGAAGGTGGCGCTAAATCACTGAGCCATCCAGGCTGCCCCTCCCCAAAAATATTTAATGCTAACTCTGAGGCAATACATCATATACTGAATCACAACACTTATAGGATCATATGCTAGGAATTTTTCCATTTGTGAAGGACAATTCTAATCCGTAGTTTCATAACCTATGCAAAATTAAGTACTCTAATGTAGTGCTGGAGAGAATGGAAATTGGTAACTAGAAACTCGTAATATATACCCAAACTAAATAAACACATAAATCTTTTGACCTAAAAAATTCTACTTCTGGGAATCTGTCCAACAGATAAACTTGCAAATGTGTGAAATGCCATGCTACAAAGTAATTTAGTGTAGCACTATTTATAAGAGCAAATTTTTGGAAAGGACTCAGATCATTTTGGAACTGGTTAAATAAATTGTGGTATGTCCATACAATGGAATACCATGAAGCCCTAAAAAAAATAAAATAAAAAAAAATAAAATAAAAAAAAATAAAACTCTCTTTGTACTGATATGAAAAAAAAATCTCCAAATTAGAGTACCTGAAAAAAGCAAAGAGTAGAATTGTATATTCTGTAATATATGTAAAAAGAGATGTGGGGGCTGGGGGTAATATATGTATATACATAAAATATCTCTGAAGGACCCCAAAAAACGTTACATGCCTCTAGGAAGTGAGATTATGTAGGTGAACAACAGAATGAAAGATTTTTCATTCCATAACTTTTGAGTTCTGAACCATGTAAATACATTGCCTGGTTAAAACATTAAATTTAACCAATGTATTAACTTGTAAAACAAAGCCATAGGGGTGCCTGGCTGGCTCAGTCAGTAAAGCATGCAACTCTTGATCTTGGGGTCGTGAGTTCAAGCCCCACACTGGGTGTATAGATTACTTAAAAATAAAAATCTTCGGGCAGCCCGGGTGGCTCAGCGGTTTAGCACCGCCTACAGTCCACGGCCTGATCCTGAAGACCCGGGATCGAATCCCACATCAGGCTCCTTGCATGGAGCCTGCTTTTCCCTCTGCCTGTATCTCCACCTCTCTCTCTCTCTCTCTCATGAATAAATAAAATCTTTAAAAAAAAATAAATAAATAAAAATAAAAATCTTAAAAAAAAAAAGCCACAGTATGTTAGGATTTCTAATTTGAGAACATTATATTGTAATTAAACACTACAGTTTAAGTAACAATTTTTGCTATTCTTTCCATCAAAACACCCACAAGTCCATCCCTAAAATTATCATATAGTCACAGAATATAAAGCCAGAAGGAGCCTCGAAAAATATTCAAAAAAAGAAAACCATGGTCTGAAAAGATTAAATAATTTCCTCAAAGGACAATATGTTGGTGGTCAAGTATGGCCCACACAGTGACTCACATTCCAAAGTATTTTCATATATTTCCCTGACCCCAAACAGATTATTCATTAGCACAAGGAGCCAACAACTGTCAACCAAGATCCCAGTTGCATCTGGAGGATGACATGAACGACAGAGCCAGTGTAAGCTGACCTCCTATTTCTGTGAGATACTTTCCAATGCTCATCACAGAAGAACAAGAAGGTGTCTTGCTTTTCTTGAGTTATGTTTTAGCAAAGTGGCCATGGAGTAAAACCATAGGATAAACATGGGGAGGGAGAGAGATTTCCTATAATCTCAATTATACCAGAAAAATGTGAGAAAAATGTTAAGCAACTTCACAATCAGGTAATCAGAATTTACTTTTATATTAAAACAAATATCAATCTGTTTATGGCATAGAATGTAAAATGTACATGAATTTTTAAGGTAAATAAGACACTTTCAAAGAAATGTCATGCTGCTACTGATTGATTCTGCTCCCAGAAATGTGTATCCTAGAAATACACACATTCATTCTCTTAAACTCTAATGAGGCAGGAAGGCTTGAGAACTACTACACCAAAGGCATTAAAATAGCCTTCTCAATGGCAGTAGAAAAGGCAAAAGATTAGAGCCAGGCAGATCTGGCTAAACAGCCTGGTTCTTGCCACTGTGTAACCTTGAACTCAGAGCATCAGTTTCTTCATGGGTTAAATATGGTCAATATTACTTAATAATGTAGTTTTACTATAACAATGGGAGATAATATATGTTAAGCAAGCTGCCTGGACTCTAGAAGGAGTACAATAAATGATGGCTACTATTATAGCCATCACAAACCTATCAGAATCTTTGTCTAGCCATTTATTTGGATGCAATTTATGAGACTAAAATAAAGTGGGCAGTGGATATTATAAGCCCTCCCAATCAGTCACCGAGAGAAAAAAAAAAAAGGCCAATAAAGTAAAATTACCTAAATGCAAATATATTATACTCACATATTTCATTTCAAACTTCTTAGCCAACATTTCCACTTCTTGCCTCTCTTGATGTTCATCATTAAATGGGTCTTCTGTGTGAATGGGCTTCTTCTGATTCAAAGTAAATAGGAAAAGAAATAGAAGTATTAATATTACTTCAACCAGAGTTGAATATATCCTTAAACTTAAGAGTTAAATTTTCCAAATATTAACACAAGTAAGTTAGAAGCATTAAAAGTAACTACAAAGAAATGTTGGTTTGTAGGAAAAACACTTGCAGCTTTAATGGATTCTTACACATTCTCAAGTTTTTCGGTGGTGAAGAACTCAACAATTCAAATAGTCTCCTCTCACAAAATGGTCTGTGGTCACCCCTCTCCAAAATAAAAAGACCAAAAAAAAAAAAAATCCCCAAGAAAATTAAGTGAAAATGAAAATCCCACTCATAACTCTAGTTTGAGATCTTCCCAACAAAGATAACCGCTTTGGCCAGGAAATACTTCTCAAAGAATCTCCAGGTTATTAATCAGCATCAACACTGAATCATCTGCCCTGAGCTATACATCACACGGGTATCTGTAGCTGCTTCAGCCTTCTGGTGAGGCTCAGCATCAAAACCTCAATCTATACCACTATCCTTCTTGTCCATGGATATTCATTCAGGGAGTACATACTACTTTTAAACAAAGCTAGAAAAGTGAAAGCTGGGCAGCCCGGGTGGCACAGCGGTTTGGGGCCGCCTTCAGCCCAGGGCGTGATCCTGGAGATCCAGGATCGAGTCCCACACCTCGGGTTCCCTGCATGGACCCTGCTTTTCCCTCAGCCTGTGTCTCTGCCTCTCTCTCTCTCTTTCTCTCTCTCTCTCTCTCTCTCTCTGTCTCACATGAATAAATAAATAAATATGAATAAATAAATAAAATCTTAAAAAAAAAAGAAAGAAAGAAAAGTGAAACCTGCAAACAAAAAAGTTACATTACTGTGGCTTCCTTCTAGTGGGGGAGGATGAAAGTTTAACATAATACATGGCTTTAAAAAAACCACACACACAGCTAGGATCCCACATTCACCATCTATTTACCAAAACAAACAAAAAGATAAATCACGTCCTTTACTCAAGTTTACTATTTTAGCAGACACATTTCATTATACATAGAGGTTTTCAATTCAAAAGGGGGGGAGGGGCAGCCCTGGTGGCTCAGGGGTTAAGCGCTGCCTTCAGCCCAGCAAGTGATAGTCTATAAAAATAGAGTTAAGAAAAGTGACTCACTTTTCTCTCAGATTTAAGGAATAAACCCCTACCCACAATCAAGGCTCTAAGTAATCTTTCTATTTTTCAGGTGAAATGACTATCTGCAAATCAGTAAATATCAAAATTATCAACTACCCATAGGTAATAACATTATAATAATTTTGTCCTTTGATGTTAACTCATTAACACCATCCTCAGATCTTTCACATTATTGAAAATATGCAGTATGACAAGCAACATAATAGCCCAGAATTCTCTAATAGTATTAACTACATTGGCACTATAATAACTTATTTTTCTTTTCATAGTAAATGCTCAATTAATCATGTTCACAAGTGGATATTCTGGTTAACGGATTCTCTGGTTTACTAAGAGTTAAACAAAATTTACTTGCTTATCAAATTACTGCCAGAACTTATTTCTAAGTTCTGTACTATTACTCTTTAGCCAGAAACGGTAAACAAATTATCTTTGAGGATAGAGATGATTGCAATGCCTCAGTCATCATCTTGAACCACTTCAATCAGGGCTTAGTAGTCTACAGAGGTAACAAGGTTAAGGGTTTAGTTAACCTGTGTCCTTAAACCTGACAAGAAGGGCTTTTTTCATACTTTGCCAACATACGCTCATTTAACTATGCTTTTCCTTATTATTAAAAAAAATAAGAGTACACAAAAAATTCTGACTGCATTCAGTTCATCAAGGTTTTAGTGTTTATTCTGTATTTATGAAGGGGGGGTGATTTAAATGTATCCCAATATAGATGGTATTCACATGTCACAGATTTATACCAATAACATAAACTAAAATCTTATTCAAGGTGGCTATTTCAAGATTTAGAATCTTTTTTATTTTATACGATCTCTTTCCCTCTTTCTATTTAAACTGTTACGTGATAAGTTGTTCAATTACAACAACTCAAAATTTAGACTATTTAGAAAATATTAAACATCCTTAAAAATAACTAAAAAAAAAATAAATAAATAACTAGACTTCCCTTGAGGGGAAGAAAAACCAAATTTGAGAATCACCATTCTGCAGATCAATTCTATTGATCTCATTTTGCTTTTTGTTGGTTTCTACTACCAGGATTTCCATTCATGGAAATATGACAACCTCGTTTAGAGAAATGTTTTCTATAATTCCTCATGTAATAAATATGTTCATTGGGAGTAATCATAGATAAATCTGCCAAAACTCAGGTCACAAATGTGCATTGTATTTTTTGTCCAGAATGCAACAAATAATATGTGGCTGAATATATAAGAAAATTTGACCAATATAACCCTAAATTGATAGTATAAACAGAAAAATTAAACTGAATTATTTATCTTTCATGTACTAGTTACATAAAACTAGTAATTCTGATTATTAGATTAACAAGGCAGGGTGTCAAAATTAACTTTTTTATCATAATTTAAACATATATCTATGATTAATTTATCATGGCATGAGTATCATAGCATTAAAGAGGTTCATACAGAAATCTCTGTATGTCTACCATAATTCTCATTTTAGTTCACTTTGGCAGGATCCTCTACATTTAAACTATACAATTTTAAGAAATTTTGTTTGACTAAGATTTGGTATTAGTATGGAAAGAAGTACTAATAAAATTACGTGCTTTGTGCACTAGCCTCATTTGTTAGGTGGGGGGATAATGGCTCCTACCTCCAGGAGCTCTGCTGGACTAAATTCCATAAGCCATGTACCTTACTGAGAACTGTGTCTAGCAACCACACAGGAAGAATTCAGCAAATGTTAGCTACCATAACGTACTTTTGCCCAAATATGATGCTTTTCATCCACAATTTATGAAGTAGGTTAAGGAGTAAAACTGCAAACTCACTTAGAGTAGGAGATCAAATACAATTTATTTGAAAAATGCTCCGGTCCAATGTTTTCAAAATTCTTGTGGGGGAAAAAAAGAAATAACATCACATTTATAAATAGTAGGGGCACTAGAGTGAATCTGAAGGATACAATGTTTGTGCAAATGGCCAAAATGATCTCTACCCTTAACAAGTCATTTTGGTTGCAAACATTTAGTACTGATTTGACCACACAACAATATTTGTAAATAATGATCAAAAGATTAACTGGCCTTAAAATAAACAAAACCCAGGGACACTGTTTAACATATTTTTAAACTAAAGAATCATTCATTCAACTATAAAGATAGTTGAGAGTGAAAACAAATGACTTCTGGGATCCATTAGACCTGTGCTAAAGCAACACCTGATAAAGAGCATAATCTCTAAACAACAGAGGAAATTGTTCTCTTACGTTTCCCTTTCTAACTTACTTCTAAATACCACCAAAACCTATAATAAAAATGACCATCACCAACAAACCTCTCTCCTATCTCCCTTGTTCACTAGTTCCATCGAAGGCATACCTATGTATTTTCGACAGTCCCTAAAAAGCCAAACCTGTTTTGGTTTTGTTTTTTTTTCCCATCATTCTCCAAAAATTACAACGGCCCGTGCAACACCAACACCCTCCAGCTTTTGGACCTATAAACTAATGATATACACTCAAATAGGAGTATTATGGGTCGGCGCCAATAAAGCAGAAGACACCTTCCATTCAATCACAGTTAAACAACAACAACAACAACAACAACTCTATAGAGAAGACAAAGCTAAATAGGTTTACCAATACCAACGTGAGAGAAAAAGAACCAAATAACTAACCCACTTCATCATTCCTACAGTGGAATCTTCAGTCTGAAGACGTTTACTCTCAAACCCCTTCAAAGAAGAGAAACAGCCCACGCACGCAAGCACAACTCAGGCGCCAACCATAACAAACAGTGATGAAGAGGAGGATGACATGGAGGGGTGACACTATCTCGCTGCTTGCATTGGGGGGCGTGTCCCCCAAGGTTTTTCTTCTTTTCTACTGGAACGACTGCTGGAGCTCCGCAAGGAAAAGCCAACCACGTAGCTTGCAGAGCACCCCCCCCCGCCCCCAATTTAGTGTGGGGAGCAGAAAGGAGTCAATTCTGAGGTCTCGAAAGGCGCAGAGGAAAACCGGCTCCGGGCGGCCTCCGGAGCGGGCGCACGAGGGAGGCGGGGGGTGGGGGGGTGGTCGGCGGAGCCAGGTGGGAGCCGTAGCCGACCCGGGGGAGCAGGGGGGGAGGGGAAGCAGCACCCAGCACTCGTCCACCCGCTCGGCCCCCGCGCCCTGCAGCCCTGCAGCCCACCCTCCCAGGCGACCCAAGACGCGCGGAGCGGGCGTCGGCAGGTGCGAACCACTGGTAAAGGCGGACGCGTCCTGAGGCTCCCAGGGTCTGGGGGGTGAGGGAGAATCTTCTGTACCCGTTGTTCTCCGCACAGCAGCAGCTCCGGGTAACTGAACTCCACGCAGCTCTCGTCGGTGGGATCCTTGAGCACCAGCTCCAGGCGCACCGTCTCCCTCGGCGGCCTCTGCGGCGGCTCGGCCCGCGAAGCCGACTCCCGCGGCGGGGGCGGCGGCAAGTGCAGCTGAGGGAGCGGCGGCGGCGGCGGCTCGGGCCGCGGGGGCTCCCGCTGCAGCGACATGGGCGGCTCGGCGCGGCTGACCTCGCGCTGGGGGAGCGGCTTCTCCCGCGGCGGGGGCTGCGCGTCCGCCCGGGGGGCAGCCTCCCGCGGGGCCGGCTGCTCCGCCCGGGCCGGCTCCAGCCGGGGGGGCTCGCGAGGGTGCTCGGGCTCGCGGTCGGCCCCCGGGTAGTCGGCCTCGCGCCGCCTCACCGGTGACAGGCTAATAAACGCTACTCTGCGTGGCTCCGCCATCCCCACTGTTCTGGCCCTCCGCCTTCGCTCGAGCCGGCGCTCGGTTCTACGCCGAGTTGCTTGCCTGCCCGCCCTTCCTTTTGCTTCCCGTCGCTTTTCTTCCCTCCACCACCCTCAGTCGTCTCTGCCGACGCCACCGTGAGCGCGCACCGGGCCCCCTTCCCCGCCACTATGTTCTGATGGGCTCCACCGCCATCGCCAGGGTCGCCGCGGCCGCCATGTTGGATCCCCCACATAAATAGAAGCAGGCCGCTGAGCGGGCGCATGCGCAGACAGGACACGCTCGCGTCCACCGTCGTGGCCGTGGCTCAGTTTTCCTCTTTTCCTCCCAACAGTCTGGAGTCCAGACAGGTCAGCGGAAGTGACGTCGTGGCAGGGCCGGTTTCCTTGGAAACGAAGACGCCGTCTGCGCCCTTCCTAAAAGGGAGGGGTCTGGGGTTTCCCGAGCTTCCCGCGCGCACCCGGAAGCCGGCGGCGCGCGCGAGGGGCCCGTGCGGCACACACCTCCCGCGTTGGGCTCTAGGGGACCGGGGTTGTCAAGCGGGGTGCGCGAGGAGGAGACGGAGACGGGGCTGAGGGCGGACGCGAGGACCCGCCGCAGCGCCTGCTCGCCCGGCGCCCCGGGACCCGGGGAGGCCAGGAAATGGCTCCCCGCAGCCAGCCTGGCGGTGCGGCGGCCGCCCACGGGCCTCGCGTGCCCCGACCGCCGCCGGCTGCCCTGGCCCGGCCGCGCGGGCCGCTCAGTGCGGGGCACCGCAGTGAAAACGCTCCGTAACGTTTCGCGGTTGGGGTAACTGAGTAAACCGAGAGTCCCGGGCTCGTCCGTGAAGCCTCAACTGTCGAAACCAACGGGACGCTTCTCAAAACGATTTGGTGGCGCTTTAGGGAACGCGCTCTGGAGGCAGAACGCCTCCGCGCCCGACTCGAGGCGGAGCGGGGCCGTGGGCACGCCTCTGAGGAACTCCTTGGGATTCAGATTTAAAAGGATGACGGAGTTCTTGCCCGTTTTCCTCCATCGAATAGGAAGCAAACCCGAGGTCCCGGACTCTTCTCCAGATCCTAAAGCGAACTCACGCCTTCTGCTCATCCCATTAACCGGATTGACGACGTTAACACCTATTGATGACTCTTTGATGGAGTCGCTATGACGTCATACTCCATGTAGTCGGTATGACGTCATAGACAAATTCTCAATGTAGTCACTGGCGTTATAGACAAAGTCTTAATGTCGGTATGGCGTCATAGACAGTCTCAATGGCGTCGGTATGACGTTATAGACAAATTCTCTTTTTTTTTTATTCTGTTACTAACTGTATGAAGATAAGCGATGGAAAGGATGTCCCGAGGGGTCCCTCCCACCTCTGAACTGCTCTTATTTTTCCTTGGTGGTATGTTTTACCTCCATTATCTTCTTTGCAGTGGCTCCCATTCTGATGGTGCCCTGGTGGTCTCATTTCTACATTGTTTTAGGAGCCCTTAAGTGTCCTTTAGTAGCCCTTTACTGTCCTCCGTCTCTTCCTGCCAGTCTTGCAGTGCGACTATATTAATGCTTCTTTTTTTATTTTTTTAAGATTTTATTTATTCATCAGAGAGACAGAGAGGCAGAGACATAAGGAGAAGCTGGCTCCACGCGGGGAGCCTGACATGGGGCTCAAACTCGGGACTCCAGGATCACACCCTGGGCTGAAGGCGGTGCTAAACCGCTGAGCCACCCAGGGATCCCCTATATTGATGCTTCTAAAACACGTTTTATTACGTCATTACTTGTCCTGGCTGCAACTTACCTACAAAGTAAATTCTGCACTTCAGGGCAGCCCAGGTGGCTCAGCGGTTTAGCGCCGCCTTCAGCCCAGGCCCTGATCCTGGAGACCTGGGATCAAGTCCCATGTCAGGCTCCCTGCTTCTGCCTCTCTCACTCTCTCTGTGCCTCTCATGAAAAAATAAATAAAATCTTTAAAAAAAATAAAAAGTTTTCTGTACTTCATACAGAATGCATAGTCAGTATCACCCACAATTTAACTACACTGGCAAACTGGTAATCTGTGGGCCAAATCATTCAGCAGGTGTTACTCTTCCAAAGTTATCTTCTAACTTCTAACGCATAGTTTTCCCAACTTTTGAACAACTCACAGAAATAGATTCTACATTGAAACCCAGTATACACACACGTACACATTCACAAAACTTGTGTAAAATAAAGAACAAAATTAATACAATATAAGTGTGTTTATAATACAATGTAGAAACCAAGCTTAATATAGATAGTACAGAAGCAAATTAGTAAAGATTTTATTTAAAGCCATGGAAGTTTATGCCTGTTCATAGGCTGATTCCAGTCTAGAATGCATGAAGACAATGCTGCATGTATATCCGGTCTACTATTGAGCTTGATTTTTATTTTTATCTTTTTTTTTAATTTAATTTATTCATAGGAGACAGAGGGAAGACAGAGACATAGGCAGAGGGAGAAGCAGGCTTCCAGCAGAGAGCCCCATGTGGGACTCAGTACTGGAACGCAGGGATCACACCCTGAGCCAAAGGCAGACACTCAACTGCTGAGCCACCCAGGCGTCCCTCAACAATTTTTTTGGATCTCTATGGTTTCCTGATCATAGTTGTTGTTCCATTACTTGCAATCCCATTATAAATTGTATACAGGTCTTTTTATGCATTGTTATCCATTATAAACTGCATGAAGTTTTTTTATTGACTTAAATGCTGTTTTCTAATTTTAACTATATTTTTCTCTATACAGACTCCTCTATAAAATGGTCTTGCTACACATATCTGACATAAAAGTATTAAAGAACTCACTGAATTAGTACTCTCATCAAGTTGGACTATAACTCCATGGTAATCATTGATTCTTCTCAATGTTCTATGGTAATTGAGTTGATACTGTGTTATTGCCAGGAAGCATAATTTTGAATTTATCAGCTGCTTTGCCACCAAAAACATATGCACCAACATATTGGAGGAAGTGGTTTCTTAGCACTTAGTATGAACCATTTCTCTCCTGCCACAACTAAACACAAAGATTGTCTTTCTCATATTTGTGAAGCAACTGAGAAACTGCATCAATAACTTTATGCCTGTTTCCTTAACATATTTTAGGGACTTATATGCTATATTTTCAAATGTCCTTTAATTTTGAAGGTATTAATCTTTCTCTTGTTGGAACTGCATTCTCTTTTTCTTTAAAATGTAAAATCTGTTTTCTGATTATTAGAGTAACATTTTTTTCCTCAGTGTTTCCACTGCACTTCCAAATCTAGCAAGTAAACCTGAACACAGATCCTGTATTTTTCACTTTATTATTTCTTTTTCTTCTAATAATAAAGCAACTTCTTTGAGAACAATTTACACAAATTTGATTAATAAATAGTACACACACACATATAGTGCACACCTACACCATACATGATGACACACCTTTTCCCAAAAATGTACATTAAGTTCTTTATTGGAACTCAATTGAAAACTCTAGATCTTCTATCAACAAATAAAATGCCCTGGTACACAATTTTATAAATCATGAGTAGTCATAATAAATAAAATTAGACTGTACAATGTAATCTGTCCAACAAATTAACCCAGGAATTGGAGTGAAATACCTGCTTATATATCAGCTCTTCCTCCTGGATTCTAGCCTTGAATAAGGATTGATGAGGTGCCCTGATACTTTCAATTAAATTAAATTAAATTCTGTTATAGCCTGTTTAATTTTTCTTAAAGGCTGCTTTGACCTTTAAAATTAATTTCATAGTCTTCTAACCGGTTGCAGTCACTAGTTTGAAATGGATAGCCACCTTAGCAGTTACAGACTGAATAGGTAAGAAAAAATTAATTTTGTTGCTTTTGGGATTTCTTTAGGGGTAGAGCACGTCTACCTACGCATTTTCTTGGGAATTTGGTAAATCCTAAATACTCTTGTTCAGTAGTAAGGGCCTTTGAGGAAGCTGTGAAGAAGTCAAAGTCAAATTCCCCTTGAATGCAAAGTCAGAATATCTTTGTGTAAAATCATAGATTATCTAAGGTATTCATATCATCTAACTGTAATGCTATAAGATCAAGCATTTTGTTTTGTTGTATATAAAATATTCGGTGAGATCCAGCTACTCATACCTTTTTTGTGAAAAATTACTATCTACAGCATTTCCAGCACAGCATTTTGATAATTTTACGAACTCTTAAATCTCATGTTTAATATTAATGTTCAATCCAGGGTATGGCAATATTGCACCTATGGAGACATATATTTATAGAAAAGGGACAAACCAACCCCACTGTTTAGTGCTTCTCTTTTAGTGTTATGTCCTAGCGGCAGAGCAGCAGAATTGTCTCCGAATTCTTGTTTCTCATCTTCCCCAAAATGAATATGGTAAGACAGTTGCCTTTTGGAGTTGAACAATAGGTGAATCCTTAATTGACAATAGCAATGGCAATCAACATAAAAAGGTAGAATGTACTGCAGTTGAAATGTTATGTTAATCCTTCTTTAGTCTTCTCAGAGGAAGACCCATTTGAGTCGAGACCAGAATCTTTTGGGAAGATCCAAAGGAAAAATATAACAAAGAAAAGCAAGTGCAAAGTCTGCGAAGGGAGTAAACTTGGTGAGTTAGAAGAAAGGTCTGAGTGGCTAGAGCACGGTGAGCAAGGTGGAGAGAGACACATCTGAGAGGGAGATAGGGGCCTGCTTACGTGGAATGGTGTAAGGAGCTGGGATTTTATTATAAATGAAACCAGAGCCATTGGAAAATTTTAAGTAGAAGAGTAACATGATCTTAGAAGAAAAGCCTTTCAAGAAAGTGTGCTGTCAACTATCTGTTGAATGCTACCAAGTCTAGTAAGAAAAGGACTAGGAGATGATTCCTGCACTTGGCAAAACAGAGATTATTGGTAACCTTGAGTTTTGTCTTGTTTCATTTTCAATTCAAGCAAAGAAGGTTGAATTCATCATACTTGGTTTGTGGCACATTATCAATCTCTTTCTCTACTACCCCCTCCCTGAAATTTCACCTTATTATCATTCCTTAACCCCGATAACAGAAGTTATAAAGTTTAATTTTTTGTTTACATGTGACTTTGTAAATATATGGTCTTATATGCATCTATTTTTTTTAAAGATTTTATTTATCTATTCAGAGAGAGAGGCGGAGACACAGGCAGAGGGAGAAGCAGGCTCCCCAGGGGGAGCCCGCTGGGGAACTCGATCCCAGGACCCTGGATCACACCCTGAGCTGAAGGCAGACATTCCACCGCTGAGCCACCCAGGCAGCCCTGCATCTATTTTTTTTTTCCTGCATCTATTTTTAATAGTAAATTTATTATTATAATATCTCATTATGTTTGTTTCACTCAATACCATATTTTTAAGATCTGCCCACATTGCTATAATGTATTATACCAGTTTATAACTTTTTTAAGAATTATTTGAGAGAGGGAACCCTGGGTGGCGCAGTGGTTTAGCGCCTGCCTTTGGCCCAGGGCGCGATCCTGGAGACCCGGGATCGAATCCCACGTCGGGCTCCTGGTGCATGGAGCCTGCTTCTCCCTCTGCCTATGTCTCTGCCTCTCTCTCTCTCTGTGTGACTATCATAAATAAATAAAAATTAAAAAAAAAAGAATTATTTGAGAGAGAGAGCAGAGGGGAGGGCAGAGGAAAAGGGAGATGGAGAGAATCTCATGCCTTTTGAGCACAGAGCCCCCAACCCCGGGCTTGATCTCACAACCCTGAGATCATTACCTGAGCAGAAATCAGGAGTCAACCACTCAACCGATTGAACCACCGTGGCGCCCCACCATTTTACAACTTTTAATTAGTAATCCGCAATAGCATGTTTTGCGTATTCTCTTAATGATGAACGCTCAAATTACCTCCTGCTTCCCCCACCACCACCACAGAGCAACTGTGAACACATTCATATGCCCTTTGGATCTGTGTGAAAATGTTTTTGGGACATATGGTCAGGTGAGAACTAGAGTCCTAGGCCACAGATCCACATTAAGGGACTGCTCTCTAGAATGGCTGCATGAGAGTTCCTGTATCACTTCAGCCCTCCACCCTACCACCACCATCAAATACAGTTTAATTTTTGCCAGTCATTATTATTCAAATTTGCATTTCTCTGATGACTAAGGGAGTTGAGCATTGCTTCATATACCTGTTAGTTCTTTAGGTTTCCTCTTCTGTAAATTCCCTGTTTATAATCACTTTCCACTTTTCCATTTGTGCATTTTCCTGTCTTTGTTGAATATATAATATTCAAATCAGTGAGGAAAGAATGAATTAAATAGTATAAGACAACTGGGTGGCCATCTGCACAAGAATAAAATTGTATCTCATACCTTACGAAAGGATAGATTTCTAGTGAATCGAAGTTTCAAATGTAAAAGATGAAATAGTAAAACTTTAGAAGAAATCAGCTGAGATTGAAAAAATCTCACACTAGGGAAAGCCTTTCCAAGTGCAATTGATAATTTAAACTATTTAAAACAAATTGTTGCAGGACAGAACAGAGCTAGTCAAAAACAAAGGACAGGGCAGCCTGGGTGGCTCAGCGGTTTAGCACTGCCTTTAGCCCAGGGCCTGGTCCTGGAGACCCCGGATCAAGTCCCACCTCGGGCTTCCTGCCTGGAGCCTGCTTCTCCCTCTGCCTGTGTCTCTGCCTCTCTCTCTCTCTCTGTGTCTCTCATGAATAAATAAAATCTTTAAAAAGACAAAATGGAAACAATTTTACAACATATTTCACAAAGTGTGAATTTCACTAATCTATAAAGAACTCCTACCGGTCAAAGGGAAACAATAACCTAATAGAAAAGTAGAGAAAGATATGAACAGATAGCTCACGGGAAAGGAAATAGAAACGACTCTTCAGCAAATATAATGTGCTCAATCTGACTCAACTGCTGAATCAAAGAATATGTGCATTTTGAATCTGATAAACTGCCCTCCAAAGTAAGTATCAATGTGTATTCTACTAGCTATTTGTGAAGGTTTCTATTTCCCAGTACCATTGGCAATATGTTATCAAACTTTTTGATCTTTGCCAAGCTAATATATTTAAGTGATTTTGGCATACATTTCACGTATGAGTTAAGTCATACAATGGGATTCTATGTAATCTTTTAAAAATCTCATTACTAAAATCTTGGGCAGCCCCGGTGGCACAGCGGTTTGGCGCCGCCTGCAGCCTGGGGTGTGATCCTGGACACGGGGATCGAGTCCCAAATCTGGATCCCTGCATGGAGCCTGCTTCTCCCTCTGCCTGTGTCTCTGCCTCTGTGTGTGCGTGTGTCTATGAATAAATAAATAAAATCTTTAAATAAAAATCTCATTACTAAAATCTAGTCTTTTTTTTAAAATATTTTTTATTTATTTATTTATGATAGTCACACAGAGAGAGAGAGAGAGGCAGAGGGAGAAGCAGGCTCCATGCACCGGGAGCCTGACATGGGATTCGATCCCGGGTCTCCAGGATCGCACCCTGGGCCAAAGGCAGGCGCCAAACCGCTGCGCCACCCAGGGATCCCACTAAAATCTAGTCTTAAGTGAAAAACGCAATATGCAGAACAATCTTTAGTACACTACCATTTGTATAATCGTGACCCCAGGCCCCTGAGATCATGACCTGAGCCGAAGTCAGACTCTTAACTGACTGAGCCACCCAGGCACCCTATTTTCTAGTTTTAAATTAATCAATTTCAGAGTTTACCAGTTTTTCTTGTGGAGTACTTATGTTTACTTCAATGTTGTTTCTCTAAAAAAAAACAACAACAACAAAAACATTTAATCTATTTCTTTGAGAGAGAGACAGAGCACCAGCGGAGGGGAAGGGCATATGGAGAGAAAGACACGCAGACTCCATGCTGAGTGCGGAACCCCACCTGAGGCTGGATCTCACAACCCTGAGATCAGGACCTAAGCTGAAACCAAGAATCCAATGCTTAACCAGCTGAGCCACCCAAGCACCCCTACTTCTTGATAAGATGCTTAAGTCACTCATTTTTTTCTGTTTATTAATAATAAGGATTCAAGAGCTTAACCTGTCCTTTGAGCTTTATCTCCAATCCAGTTTCAGAACAGTTTGGATACTCTCTTTTACCCCAAAATTAAGAGGGTTTTTTTTTTTTTTAGGGTTTTATTTGCTTTTTGTTGTTGTTGTTAAATTGTTTTTCTTTCTTTTTTCTTTTTTCTTTTTTTGTTTTAGAGATTTTATTTATTTATGAGACCACACAGAGAGAGGCAGAGACATGGGCAGAGGGAGAAGTAGGCTCCCTGCAGGGATCCTGACGCTGGACTCTATCCCAAGACCCTGGGCTCACAACATAAGCCAAAGGCGGATGCTCAACCACTGAGCCACCCAGGCGTCCCTTCTTTTCCTTTTTGATGTTTAGGTGGCAAGGTGCTTAATTTTGTGGATAACTTTTACCAATGACATTGTGATTTAAAACGTCTGCATTGGGAACACCTGGGTGGCTCAGCGGTTGAGCGTCTGCCTTCAGCTCAGGGCGTAATCCTGGAGTCTCACATTGGGCTCCCTGCATGGAGCCTGCTTCTCCCTCTGCCTATGTCTCTACCTCTCTCTCTCTGTGTCTCTCATGAATAAATAAATAAAATCTTTTAAAAATAAAATAAATAAATAAATAAAATAAATAAAACGTCTGCATTGGTTCTCTTTTTGCATTGGTCTGTTTACTAACTAACTCTGTGACTTCGGTGCAAATAACTTCAGCATTTCAAACCATAGTTTGTAAAATGAGAATGATAATATACATACTTTTTAAAGTTGTTGGGATTAAGTGAGTTAATATATAGGATGTGCTTTGACGGGTGACTGTTGCATAGTAAGAACTTACACAACTGATTGATGTTATTTGCTTTGTGGCCTTATTTATAGTCAGCTTTACTGATGTTCTATGATTCCTTGAAAAGGAGTTGTTCTGTTTTCAAGGCATAAGATATGTTAACAAGATATTCTTATTAGTTGTGATACTTAAGTTACTTATATGCTTTTACTTACATTTTCTCATTTCTACTGTTGGGACTACTGTCCTTGTAGCTCTTATCATTATTGTTTGTTTAAAGATTTACTTATTGGGGGGAGGAGGGCGGGGGTAGGGGTGACTGAGTGGCAGGCACTGAGGTGGGCACTTGACGGGATGAGCACTGGGTGTTATTCAGTATGTTGGCAAATTGAACACCAATAAAAAATAATTTTATTATTTAAAAAAATTTATTTATTGGGACACCTGGGTGGCTCAGCGGCTGAGCGGCTGCCTTCTTGTGCCATGTCATGTGCCTGAGCTTCATGTCAGCTCAGGGTGTGATCCCGGGGTCCTGGAATTGAGTCCCACATCAGGCTCCCTGCAGGGAGCCTGCTTCTCCCTCTGCCTGTGTCTCTCCCTCTGTGTGTGTGTCTTTCATGAAAACATAAAATCTTTTTAAAAAATTTGAGAGAGCAAGTGCATGCATAGGCATGAGCACAAATGTAAGCAGAGGGAGGGAGGACAGTGGGGGTGGGGGATGAGCAGATTCCCTACTGAGCGAGGAGCCCAATGTGGGGCTCAAATCAGGACACTGAGATCATGACCAGAGCTGAAACCAAGAGTCAAACACCTAACCAACTGAGCCACCCAGCTGTCCCTCATTTTTATTTTTTGATGTTATTTCTTTCATTGCATATTCGTAACGGTTATATCTTCATTGGGAAATGGACCTTTTATCATTCAAAGTGTGTTTGTGTGTTTCTTTGACTTGCTTAATGCTTTTGACCTGGATTCAACCCTGTGTGGTTGTGACACCTGCTCTCTTTTATTTGCATTTGCTCAATTATAGTATTGCCTTTTTTTTTATTAACGTTATGTGTAAACAGCAGAGTTAGGTTTTGTTTTGTGATCTAATCTGCCAATCTTTTTCTTACAGTAGATGAGTGGAGTCCATTAACATTTTCAACATGAGAGGTATGTTTGAGGGATTCCTGGGTGGCGCACCGGTTTGGTGCCTACCTTTGGCCCAGGGCGCGATCCTGGAGACCAGGGATCGAATCCCATGTCGGGCTCCCGGTGCATGGAGCCTGCTTCTCCCTCTGCCTATGTCTCTGCCTCTCTCTCTTTCTCTCTATCATAAATAAATAAAAATTTTTTTAAAAAAGAGAGGTATGTTTGAGCATAGATCTGGCACCTTATTTTATGTCATGCTTTCTCCTTTTAGCCTCTTAAAAAACCCCCCTTAAACTGATCTGTTCGCTTTGTTTAGGATATGTTACTTCTGATAATTTGGAAGGTTTGTATTTTTGACCTAACAAGATACTTTTATAATATGCTTAATCCTCGATTTCTTTTTGACATTGTAATTCCATACTATGACCAATGATGAAATTTAGTATTTTTTTAAGATTATTTTTAGATAATTGCCACACCCAACATGGAGCTCGAACTCACAACCCTGAGATCAAGAGTCGCACACTCTACCCACTGAGGCACCACGTACCCCAGAATTTTCTCTTTTTTATACTTTAATTTGGAATTGTACACTTATATATACTTGATTTATTACTTTTAATGATACCTTAAATATGAAATGTCAGTGAATTACCACTATTTTCTCTATTTGAGTAAAATACTTAGTTATAGCTTTCATGTACATATCATCAATTTTCTGGTGATATTTTTTACCACTTGACTTCCTTCTTTTTCTCTTGGGTTAATTTTCTATAGACCATTAACTGTGTTGTCCATTTGTCTGAGTTACTCATCTTTGAGTATGAAGTGTTTTCCTGGACCAGCTGTTTTGGTGAATATGTATATCTGGGGACCCCAGGGCCATGTGTCCACCTGGTAGGTTTTTTTTTTTTTTAACACTTTATTTATTCATGAGACACACAGAGAGAGGCAGACACACAGGCAGAGGGAGAAACAGGCTCCTTGTGGGATGCCCGATGCAGGACTTGGTCGCAGAACCCCAGGATCATGCCCTGAGCCAAAGGCAGATGCTAAACCGCTGAGCCACCCAGGCTACCATCCATCCGGCAGGTATTAAGCTTATGACCCAGGAGCTTGCATTTACCCTTCTCCACCTCCCCGATGAGCAGCTGTGGAGCTGTTCACAGTGATGTCTTCTCTGCTACGTGGCAAAGTGCTTCCTGCAAATATGGCTTGTCTAAGCAATTCTCTGGTTTTGCTCGGCCACCTCTGATTATTAGAACTAAATCATGCACTTTATTTTCATTTACCCTTGTGCAATAAAATACGAAGACAGCTTTTTCTCACACACACCTCCGTACATGAACATTTTACATCCCCTCTCCTCCTAATACTGTTGGATCAATTTTTGGTTGAATTGGTATTTAGTACTTATAGTTTTAGGGCCTATAAATGCTTTTTCCAGCTGAACCATGAAGTACACGATGATTACTTTTCCTTCCCTGAACATTTTAATAATCAATGTCCCATTTGCTTCATTTTCTATAGAGCTTATCTCCTAACTCTCTTCTCAGTATGTTAATAATCTAGGTATTCTATTTAATTTTGAGTAAGTCTCTCCTGGAGCCTCTGACCTGCTCTGGTCTGTCTTGGTTTTGTTCTCTGAAACAGTTGCACAGCACCTTGAAGTACGTCCCCGTCATTATCCAGGGCATTCTCTTCACCTGCTCTTAACCTGGAGTTCTCACTTCTTATATGCCTGTCTTCATGTTTCCTTAGCTTTTTCCCCCCATATTCTTGGTCTGGCACATAATTCCAGAGATAATTTTATGTTTATATACATGTCTGAAAAGATATTTGTTCTACTACATATTTGAATGACAATTTCTACTTGGAAATAATTTCCTCTGAATTCTTACGGCACTGCAGCATGGTTTTGTAGCTTTCAGAGTTGCTACTGAGAAGACCAATACCATTTATCGATCTTATTTTTTTATTGATTGGATTTTTGATTGTTTGCAACTTGTATCTGCATCACCCTTTCTATAATTCTCTCTCTCTCTCTCTCTCTTTTTTAAAGATTCTATTTATTTATTCATGAGATACACAGAGAGGGAGAGAGAGGCAGACACACAGGCAGAGGGAGAAGCAGGCTCCATTCAGGGAGCCTGACGTGGGACTCGATCCAGGACTCCAGGATCATGCCCTGGGCCGAAGACAGGCGCTAAACCACTGAGCCACCCAGGGATCCCCTAATTTTCTCTTTTTTTAAGATTGTATTTATTTGAGAGAGAATGAGAGAGAGCACAAATAGAGGGGACAGGGAGAAGCAGGCTCTCCACTGAGCAGAGAGCCCAATGCGGAGTTCGATCCCAGGGTCCTGGGATCATGACCTGAGCCAAAAGCAGACACTTAACCAACTAAGCCACTCAGGCTCCTCCCACCCCCCTAAATTTTTCCTTTTTAGTTCCTCTGCCATCCTGGACAGATGCCCAGGTCAGATTCCTGAATAGTGGTTGTGACCACAGAGAATGAGCATAAAGTTAAACCTGGGATTCTTTATAAAAAATAACTTTGTTGTACAAAACCAAATCATCTATCTGGTCCTTGTTACATGACCGCGTACATTTGCCAAAACTCACAGAACTGTATGAGTTCGTTTATTTATTTATTTATTTATTTATTTAGATTTATTTATTTATTTATGATAGAGATAGACACACAGAGAGAGAGAGAGAGAGAGGCAGACACACAGGAGGAGGGAGAAGCAGGTTCCATGCTGGGAGCCCGATGTGGGACTCGATCCCGGGACTCCAGGATTGCACCCTGGACCAAAGGCAGGCGCTAAACCGCTGAGCCACCCAAGGATCCCCTATATATTTATTTCATGATTTCCTCAGTCCTTTCCCACAAAGGACCTATGGCCATTTACTCAGATGGCAGGACACTAAGGAATACCCAGGTCTTTTCAGGGCTGTGATACACAGGATTCTAGAATGTGCCACAAGCCCACTGCTGGAGTGCAGCCACCAAGTAATAAATATAGTCCTGGCCAAAGTCCATCTTACTATGGGTCCAATGGTCCACAGAGCCACCTAATGGTCATTTTCCCTTCTTTAAATATATCATTAGGATCCACACACTTGATAATTAGAGAAACTCCAGTAATGGGTCCTCAGCCTGTGGTATTAGAGCCTTTAAGGCACAGTGGAGTGGGAATTGTTTTGTGTCAAATTAGGTGGCAACACATTACGCTTGCTATGTAATGATACTGTGGCAGTGGTGAGAGAATGCAATAAAGGTCACGTGACCAGAAAAGCAGTCATTACAACAACCCCAACTCACAGGAAAACAAAGGTAAAAAAAATTAGAAAATTTAAAATGAGATTTCGTCACAGCAGAATTTCTTCACAAGAATAAACGAGGATGAGGCTTCAACCAAAGTATATTTCTGAGTAGTTCCTTTGTTAACCAAGCAAGGAAAGCCATTTACTAATGGTAAGTTAATTAAATTCTGTTGGCTTGCAGCAGCTGATTAAAAAGAAAAACTATAGTATCCAAAGAAAATAAATTAGCCTTTTGGCAAGAACAGTTTTTCAGAGTCAGGGATATTGGGAGCAGTACGGATACTTGAAAGATGAGGTGAATGATTCAGGTGGCTTTCTGGACTCTTCACTCTGAAGTTTACTTTGTTTATTCAGACAGCCACCCCAGCTTTCTTCTCACTGGTATTTGTACAGCATATCTTTTTACACACCTTTACTTTTTTTAAAATTTTGGTCAAAAAGACTCCCCATAACATAAAATTTAGTATCTTAATCATTTTAAGTAGCATGAGGTATCTTCACATTGTTGTGAAACATATTTCTAGAACTTCTGCATCCAGGAGGGCTAAAACTATACCCATTAAACCACTGCTGTTTCCCCTTTCTCTCCAGTCCCTGGTAACGACCGTTCTACTTTTTGCTTCTATGAATCTGACAGCTTTAGATATCTTATGCAAGTGGACTTATACACAGTCATGTCCCAAAAATTTGTCTTTTTAAATATTCCATTGGAGAAAGTTTCACTTGAGGCTGATAAGGCAATATTCTAGAGTGGGGCTCAACAAATCTTTTCTGTAAAGGGCCCAGATCGTATTTTAGGCTTTATGGGCCAGGAAGCAAAATTGAGAATATTATGTAACTACTTACATGACAAGAGAGAAAACAAATTTCCCTAAATTTCTTATTGAATCTCCTTAGTAAATGTTAAACTACACTAACCCACCCCTTCACTGCTTTTACAGTACCTGGCAATTATGCTTTAGGTCACTGTTACCCACATTTTCATCCCAACATGCACTTGTAATTTGCCTTTTTTTTAAAGTAGGCTCCACACCCAATGTGGAGCTTGAACACACAACCCTGAGATCAAGAGTTGTATGCTCTACCAAGTGAACCACTTGTAATTTTAAAAACTTGAATAACATGTCTCAGCTCCACCATATTAATAACTACCCAGTGGTCAGAAAACTGGCAAAGGAGTATAATTATATGTTTATAGGGGAAATTAAGAATAGAAAGACAAGTGTAATTATTTAATTGTACACAGTAGGAAAAACCTGTATATATTTAGGGAAGC